>NC_030816.1:38490642-39111642 GCF_001704415.2 Capra hircus | reverse complement strand
GTCACTGTTTCCATTGTTTCCCCATCTATTTGCCATGAAGTGATAGGACCAGATGCCATTATCTTAGTTTGCTAAATGTTGAGTTTTAAGCCAACTTTTTGACTCTTCTCTTTAACTTTCATCAAGAGGCTCTTTAGTTCCTCTCCACTTTCTGCCATAAGGGTGGTGTCATCTGCATATCTGAGGCTATTGATATTTCTCCTGGCAATCTTGATTCCAGTTTCTGCTTCATCCAGCATGGCATTCTGCATGATGTATTCTGCATATAGTTAAATAAGCATGGTGACAACAGCCTTGACATATTCCTTTCCCATCTGGAACTAGTCTGTTGTTCCATATCCGGTTCTAATTCCTGCTTCTTGACCTGCATACAGATTTCTCAGGAGGCAGGTAAGGTGGTCTGATATTCCCATCTCTAAGAATTTTCCACACTTCGTTGTGATCCACACAGTCAAAGGCTTTGCTATAGTCAGTAAAGCAGAAGTAGATGTTTTTCTGGACCTCTCTTGTTTATTCAAAGATCCAATGAGTGTTGGCAATTTGATCTCTGGTTCATCTGCCTTTTCTAAATCCAGCTTGAACATCTGGAAGTTCACAGCTCATGTACTGCTGAACCCTGGGTTGGAGAATTTTGAGCATTCCTTCGATATCATGTGAGATGAGTGCAATCGTGTTGTAGTTTGAACATTCTTTGGCATTGCCTTTCTTTGGGATTGGAATGAAAATGGACCTTTTCCAGTCCTGTGGCCACTGTTAAATTTTTCAAATTTGCTGGCATATTGAGTCCAGCACTTTCAGGGCATTATCTTTTAGGATTTAACAGAGCTCAACTGGAATTTGATTCATGGATCAGGAAGAGCCCTGGAGAAGGAAATGGCAACCTACTCCAATATTCTTGCCTGGAGAATCCCATGAACAGAGGATCCTGGCAGGCTATAGTCCATGGGGTTTCAAGAGTCAGACATAAGTGACTAAACCACCAACAACAACAACTGGAATTCCATCACCTCCAGTAGCTTTGTTTGTAGTAATGCTTCCTAAGGCCCTCTTAACTTCACACTCCAAGATGTCTGGCTGTTGGTGAGTGATCACACCATTGTGGTTATCTGGGTCATGAAGATCTTTTTTATACAGTTCTTCTATGTACTGTTGCCCCCTCTTTTTAGTATCTTCTGCTTCTCTTAGGTCCATACCATTCTGTCCTTTATTGTGCCCATCTTTGCATGAAATGTTCCCTTGGTATCTCTAATTTTCTTGAAGAGATCTCTAGTCTTTCCCATTCTATTGTTTGCTCTATTTCTTTGCATTGATTGCTGATGAAGGCTTTCTTATCTCTCCTTGCTATTCTTTGGAATTCTGTATTCAAATGGGTATATCTTTCCTTTTCTCCTTTGCTTTTCACTTCTCTTCTTTTTACAGCTATTTGTAAGGCCTCCTCAGACAACCATTTTGCCTTTTTGCATGTCTTTTTCTTGAAGACGGTCTTGATCATTGCCTCCTGTACAAGGTCACGAACTTCCATCCATAGTTCTTCAGGCACTCAGTCTATATATACCCTATTATATATAGACAGAAATACCCTAGTTAAAATGGTAAAAACAAATGTATATGAAGCTTAATGCTATACCTATTTAAAAAATTAAGTAAAGCCCATAATTATTCCTGTATAATAAGACAGAATACCTATTATATATTTAGACTATAGTCACACTGGGGTCATATTATTTATTAGAGTCTTTATTTTTTCATAAATATTTTACCTTAAGTGGTATAAAAATAAACACATATGGAACAGAATGGCATATGTGTTTATCACTTTTTTCACTGTTTAGGCTAAAACCCCTATTTATCTTTATATAGGTTCTTCACAGATAGATATACTGGCAAAATGCTATTCCCTCATAACTGTATTTATATTTATATTATGTTTTATATTGGATGGAAATGAAATATTTAACAAATCAAAATGTTTCTAATTGATAGCACAAAGCAAGTCACGGTGCAAATTATTGGCATGAGAAAATATGTTTAACTCATTTTGGACTTACTATAGACAAGATTACTTTTCAAATGAAGTTTCTGATAAATATGTTTCTGAGAAGCTAAAATTTATTCCAAAACTGAAAAATAACATACATTTTAATCTCCTTTCTTGCATTTTGTATCTTTTTATGGTGGAGTACATCTCCATTCACTATATCATTTCCAAGCCACCTTGTAAGGCAGATCAGAATAATTTTTGATATTGTCCCCCACAAAAAAAGAGACCATGAGAATTAATCAGTGCATTAGTGGCTGGGGAAGGCGATGGCACCCCACTCCAGTACTCTTGCCTGGAAAATCCGATGGACAGAGGAGCCTGGTAGGCTACAGTCCATGGGGTTGCTGAGTCGGACACAACTGAGCGACTTTGCTTTCACTTTTCACTTCCATGCATTGGAGAAGGAAATGGCAACCCACTCCAGTGTTCTTGCCTTAATCCCAGGGACGAGGGAGTCTCGTGGGCTGCCGTCTATGGGGTCGCACAGAGTTGGACACGACTGAAGAGACTTAGCTGCAGCAGCAGCTGCAGTGGCTGGGGAAATGCACTGAAATCATTTCAGATGACTCAATATGATAGCTTTAAAAAATCACAAGTGTTTCATGAGTCCCAAAGAGTCACAACTGCTCTAGAGATTCATGTAGAATGATGGAATGAGATGCTGGTCAAATTTCAACTGGTATATGGCATCAGCTGAGATTTAGATAAGCAGTAGGCTGGGGAATAACTTATGTATGTAGTTTTGTTTTTCTGGTTTTTGCTTTTGTGTGTGTTGTTGTATTAACCATTTTCTCATGCATTTCAGAACCCTGTTGTGTGCTGATGTTAGTGGGCCACATAATTTATCCCTACCAAAGAAATTCTCTAAATATAGATTGTTTAAATTTTACTTTTATTCTAAATTGATTTTCTTCTACTTGTTTGGGATCCTACTGATGATTTCTATGACATAGCTAGTAATTTTATTCCATGAATTATGACCGCTCTCTTCCCAAACAATGACAATAGTAGTATTCACAGGAGCCTAAAGGATAAGTGTGAACCTTTTTACTCCTTCCTGTCTTTTTCCATTCCATGCTTCCTCTGATTTGTTGAACACCTACTGTATCCCAGTTATTTGACTGTAGAGTTAGAACAAAAAAAGTTGGCCATCCATCCATTTTTTGGTGGAATTTATAATCCAGTTGGTCTTACCAGGTGATGCTAGTGGTAAAGAACCCGCCTGTCAATGCAGGAGACATAAGAGACTCAAGGTTGATCCTTGGGCCTGGAAGAGGACATGACAATTCACTCCAGTATTCTTGCCTGGAGAATCCCATGGACAGAGGAGCCTGCTGGGCTACAATCCATAGGGTCACAAAGAGTCAGACATGACTGAAGCGACTTAGCCTGTACGCACGCATAGTCTAGTTGAAGCCCACTAGCTTTAAAGTAGAAATTGCTAACCCAAGGGATTTCATTAAAAGGGAAATCTGAATGATATAGGAGCAAAAAATAGGAGGAAACTACCCTTGTGTGTTAGGTCAGGGTAAGTTCCTTTATGGTATGACTAAATAAAACTGAAACCTCAAGAGGGAAGACTAGGTATCTAAGCAGAAGAGAAAAATGAAAGAAGTTCAGAGATGAAAAAAAAATAGAGTGAGATAAATCCAATATATACGTGCTCAGTGAGCAGAGGAAGTGAGTGGAAGAGATGAAAGAAAATGTTTCATTAGAAAAAATATACTTCCCTTTTACTGAACAACTGTTTAAGTGCCAAGTGTCAGTGTTCTGCTGGGGAATATATTGGTGAACAAATTAGACAAAATTCTTACTCTCAAGGAGCTTATGTTCCTTTCTTCATCAATAAATGATACATCAAAGCTCATGTCCTTTTATCTGTCATTGATGAAATATGAAGTATTTTCTTAGTTTCTAATTTCTTTCAGATGTTTCAGTATAAAGACCTATGATTACTTTAGATACTTACTTTGGCTTATTCAGTTCAGTTCAGTTCAGTTCAGTCTCTCAGTCATGTCCAACTCTGGTATTATCCTCATTTCAGTTCAGTCGCTCAGTCATGTCTTACTCTGCTGCTGCTGCTGCTGCTGCTAAGTCACTTCAGTCCTGTCCGACTCTGTGTGACCCCATAGACCCTGACTCTTTGCGACCCCATGAATCACAGCATGCCAGGCCTCCCTGTCCAACACCAACTCCCGGAGTTCACTCAAACTCACATGCATTGAGTCAGTGATGCCATCCAGCCGTCTCATCCTCTGTCGTCCCCTTCTCCTCTTGCCCCCAATCCTTCCCAGCATCAGAGTCTTTTCCAATGAGTCAACTCTTTGCATGAGGTGGCCAAAGTATTGGAGTTTCAGCCTTAGCATCAGTCCTTCCAATGAACACCCAGGACTGGTCTCCTTTAGGATAGACTGGTTGAATCTCTTTGCAGTCCAAGGGACTCTCAAGAGTCTTCTGCAGCACCACAGTTCAAAAGCATGGCTTATTACTCATCATTAAAAACCCATGATATTTTATTTTTCAAATGTAATGATCATTAGCATATTTTTCTCCTATATTTTATTTTATTGGCTTGACTTGTATTTTGTATCTCTAAATTTCCATGAGAAAATTTTAGTCCCCAATAATATTGCAAGCATGTCTTTGTATGCTATTAAATAAAATATTACACAGCAATTAATTTTATAATACATTATTTTTCAGAAAGTAAGAATAAAAACATTATTATTATATTGATCCATAATTCAAAATGAGAAACTTATTATCAGAAATCTGGAAGCAATAGTCTCATAAATAGTATGTTATACTCTAATATTTTTCAGATGTTAAGCTCCATAATATTCAAGGTTTTAAAAAAGAACTAGACCAGGAACTGTATAAAGTGACTAAAACTGTGGTAAAGTTAAAAATTGGCTGATTGAAATCTTGTTGGTCTTCAAAATTTGGAGGTTTCCTATCACAACCATTTGCTTATATCTGCCTATAAGCAAAAAGTAAATAAGTAAACTGTCTAAACTGCAAAAAATGATATGTAGGGGAGACGTTCCACAATGGATATCACTGACCCCATTTTAGTGACAGAAAGATAAAATATTACTAAATAACCTGTAAGTGAAGCTCTATTCCAGAAAGAAAAAAAATTGAAGCAATGCAAGTTATAAATAATACAACAATCAAACAGCATCAAACTATTTGGTATGGATATTAAGTAATGAAATGTTATAAAATATTTTAAAATGAAAATTTGAACTTTCAGAAGAAAAATGTGACCACAATAAAGGAATTTTTTTCATAGAATTCTGTTATTTGTTTCTTTCTAACCAAGAGATGGGATAGATGAGCAGGAGAAAATAAGAGTATGACAATAAGAGAAAGAAAACTTGTATTGAAATATTATTAACATTTAAAATGAAAACTCTAAATGAGTCATTCTTTTACAATCCTTTTAAACAGAACATATATTCCTTAGCTGGCATGCTTTGGGGGATATTCCTGCTAAAGGAAAAGACCTATGAAAATCATAAAAGTAACAATACATTTACCAATTTACTGGATGAAATAAATTTAATAATAAAGTACACTTTTGCATTTGTAGTGATAGATATTTGTATATATTGATAACCTACTAGTATTGAGAATCTTCCAGGGCAGTAAATAAAAATTATCTTTTGATAGCAGGATTATGGGAACATTATAAGTATTAAAGTTTCTTTTAACATCTGTGATGATGGGGAAGATAACACCTCTAGATGGACCCTTTAAAATCAAGTCATGCCAGTGTTTTTATTTATACAAAGTTGATCAGTACAGAGAAGGTGATGTTTCTGTTTTACAGTCAGTCTGATGCTGGGTATTTGAAAGAGTTCAGTTTTCACAGAATAATTGCAAACATTAATTTGTATATAAGTTCAATAATTTGAATTCAATTGAAGAACTCTTGCTATTTGGCTTTGCTTTTTGAAGTGGATTTGATTATGACCTGAAAGGCAGATTAATAGCAGGATTATGGTCTTATAGATCATACAATTCATTATGTTCTCACTAATCAATATCTGGCATCAGATACTACAACTTCACTGTATATGTTTCATTCATCTAGATGGGCAGATCTATATTTTTGTTACTTTACTGTGCTGCATATATCATGGGCAAAAGACCTTTTTGAGATCTTTAAAGCTATTAGTCTTCTCATAGCTTTGCAACTTAAGGATTCAGTATTTGAAAGTTTAGTCTAAGTCAATAACTTTTAGTCCTAAAATCCATAACTCAAAAGATAATTAGAAATAATATTTTCTTATATTAAGCGATTTTTTCAGTCTTTAATTCTCTCAATCTTTTTAAATCACATTAATAGGACTAGCAACTAAATATATTACTCTTAATTATTAAGACACCTTGTTCAGTTCAGTTTGGTTGCTTAGACGTGACTGACTCTGCGATCCCATAGACTGCAGCACGCCAGGCTTCCCTGTCCATCACCAACTCCCAGAGCTTGCTCAAACTCATATCCATTGAGTAGGTGATGCCATCCAACCATCTCATCCCTGTCGTCCCCTTCTCCTCCTGCCCTCAATCTTTCCAAGCCTCAAGATCGTTTCCAATGTGTCAGTTCTTCTCATCAGGTGGCCAAAGTATTGGAGTTTCAGCTTCAGCATCAGTCCTTCTAATGAATATTTAGGACTGGTTTCCTTTAGGATTGACTGGTTAGATCTCCTTGCAGTCCAAGAATCCTTGAAGTCCCTTGGAGTCTTCTCCAACACCACAGTTCAAAATCATCAATTATTTGGAAATCAATTTTCTTTATGGTCCAACTCTCACATCCATACATGACTAGTGGAAAAACCATAGATTTCACACCTTATAGAAAGACTCATTTTTTAAGATTCAGCTTCTTTGTGTATTCTGAGGTGTGGGAACAGTTAAAAAACATTGGAGAAAATTGATAGATTTTAGTTATAAAACATACCAAGGTCTTTGAGTCTGTGAAGTAGCACACTAAGACACTAAGAAAAGCCCCATCAATGATTCTGTGGCTTTGTTTTTGGTCAATTTCTGAACTTACATGGTTGGACCATGTAAGAGATAATATTCAATTCTGGAAAAAAATTAAACCCAACATTATTTGCTTTAATGTAAAATTAACTTTAAAGTTGTAAATACCTATAGAATCCGAAAAAAAGAAAATGCTGATTTCACAGTTTTACTAAGTATAACCAAATCCTGGGGCTCCAGTGGTAAATGAAACCCCAGAGCACCGCACAGTTTCAGAATCACAGGGCCCTTCCATGTCCTGTAGTCTTTGGAGTCCGAGGAGCTCTTTGCGCTCCTGCCAGCTGCCACTGTTTGGCATTGCTCTTTCAGTGTTCCCATCTCTCCCCCTCTGTCAGGGAGTTCTTAAAGCTGCTCATAGTGGCCTCTAGTTCTGTATCTGCTTCAGGGTAGAGGTTTATGTCTGTGATGATTCTCAGTGGAGAATTGCTGGGAGCCAGCATGGGAGATCCCACCCATGACAAGGTCATGCGGAGGAGACCTGACAGGCAAGGCGGATCAGGACTTGAGGGACTTCCTGGACCTGCTCGAGCATCTACCCCAAACAAAAATCTGTCTGTCTGCTGTATACTATATTATGCCTTTCACCAACTCTTCTGACATTAACACGGGGCTATCCCTGTCCACCTTTCTCTGGAGAAAATCAACTTAGGGCTCTAGTTGATAAGTTTCCTGGGCATGAAAGGAGCATTTCAATTCAAACCCCTCTGTTAGCATTCTAGCTTGCTTGGCAGGTTTATCCAGACTCTTGCAACTATGCATATGATTGTTCACAAACTATGACACGGGAAGCCTAAGCATTCTAAAAATATAGAACCCTTCGAGAGGTGAAAAAGTTTTATTAAAATAATACTGGTGAAGGGTTTCATTGTTGAGCCAATGCTTGCTGCCAAGTTCCCATATCCCTTATCCATTGTGTGCCTGGGAGTGCATTAGTTAATATAGTTGGAATGTAAGAAAAACAAGTAGTAGCCTTGGTATTACCCACATCAGACCTTTGAGCTAATAAGTTCTTTTTTGTAACCCACTGCACCTTTGCTCCATGAGAATGTAACTCTGTTTAGTACTTTCTGAGGCTGACACAGATTAGAGGTATAAAGAAAAAACACTTCAAGGGAAAACAAGTTTTCTGGTTGATCGACCTTTATCAAAAAAGGGTCATAAAATATCAACAGGCCTCCAAGGGGGCCAGAAGATAATGTACACAACATAAGATCCTTGTTTATGGGAAAGGTATGCAGAAAAAAGTCCTGGTTTCGATAAGGGCAAAACTACTGGAATGTCTGAGCTGACTCTGCATGACTTTGCATCTTTCATTTTCTTCTAGGTACAAGTCAGGGTATAAAAGCTCTTTTTGAAAATAAAGTTATGGGCCTCGCTCACCGAAGCTTGGTCTCCCCGTGTCATTCATTCGTTCACCAATGCCGTTCATCCTGAGGGTATCCCTGGACTCTGCTGAGGCTGGACCCCAGTAGGGAATGGAGTTACTCCTGCTCTTTCCCATACAAAAGCAGTCTCCTTAGTGTTGCAAAGGAAATCAAGCCTTTTGTCCAGGGTCATGCTTGAAGAGCCAGTTTCACTGTTGTGCATGTGAGACATCCTGTGACACAGTCTACTGATGTCCATATCAACCAAACACCATTGCAAAGACACGTCTGCTCATAATGTCCACTATATTTGCTTGCCCAATTTTCAGTTTTCTGGTCAGAGAAACTTTATCCACGTTGTAAGCTCTTGAGGAAGCTGCACATAATGCCTGGGACATATGGTCATGCTCCCTCAATTCGCTTTTAAACACAATTGTTCTTAGATTGTACCCTTTTAATAGAGCTTACTTGAAGAGAACATAAGCAATAAGCAAACTCAAATTGTTCCACAAATTGAAATATATTAGATGGTGAATATTTTAAAAAATTTTTTTCTAAAAATGTATTTATAGGATTCCTTCATGGTATTGTAGTAATTTAAATTGTGTACACCTTTATAAAATATTTACCATTGCTTCTATATATATGGATGACAGATAATAAGCATTTCTTGGTTGATTGAAATTATAGTACACCTATGTTAGTAAATAAAACATTCTAATATTAATTTTGAAGTCAAGAATGGTCTACTGTACTTATTATAGTAAAATGTCTCCAACTCTACCATATTCTAAATCTACTATGAATTTATATATTTTTGTTCCTTGAAACCCCCCCAAATAATGATTAATTTAGATATGATTATTAAGCTATTTATCAAATATACATATAAATTAATGCATTAAATATTTAACTTAATAAAGAAAGTATAATTATCCCCATTTAACAGATAAATGGGTTTCCCTGGGGGTACAGTGGTAAAGAATCTGCCTCTTAGAGCAGGAGATGTGAGAGAGGTGGGTTTTATCCCTGGGTCAGGAAGATCCAGTGGAATAGGAAATGGCAATCCATTCCAGTATTCTTGCCTGGAGAATCTCATTGAGCGGGGAGCCTGGTAGGCTACAGTCCATGGGGTCACATGTCCTTGAAAAGAACCTAATATTTAAACAGAATAATTCAGCAAATATTTTATTATTACTTTCCAGCCTGTTTTAAAATATACTTTGCAGCAACATTCATGATTATTGTTCTTCTATTTTAGTTTGCTTAAATGATGAGAGTGGAGACAGTAGTGAGGGTAGGAAGGGGAAACGTGTAAGATGGCAAAGACTTGAATTAGAAAATTAAATGGCAACAATTGCTTGGCAATTCATTCTTAAAATCAAGGTATATTAGTTTTAACTTGGCTCTGGCAGTAATGATTATCAATGAAATAACCCTAAATAATCCAAAACACATGTGCATTTATTGTATGCATTTTACATTAACAGTAGATTGTGAGCACAGGTGGCCTCCCGCAGGACTTTAGGAAACATAGTCTTGTATAAATCTTTTTGTGCCGTTTAAAAAAAGTGCTAAATTTTTCTTCTGATATATTTTCATTTTCGTCTGTGTGTGTGTTGATAGGGCATTTACTGTACATGTTACTTATACAACTGGAGTTATTTGTTATTCCTGGAGCTGTTAACAGAAAACACAAATTAAGCTATATTAATAAATGCAAATGTTTGTAACCTCTTGCAACACCTTGATGGTGACACTTTATTCTGATGATAATGAAATGCTAGATAACATTTAAAAATTTTCCTGAAATGACAGAATTTTCCAAAATTTTCCTGGTCTGGGCCATCCAGAGATGAGTTGGTATGTTCAACAATGTAGGTTCTACACCTCAGAGAGATCTGGACATCCCATATTCTGTACCCCAGGAACAGGAACTGCACTGATGCTTGACAGTTTGAACACTTTCATATGAACTGGCTATTCAAAAATGCCCACTTACAAATTGTAAATTAGTTTCTTTCTACACATCAGTCTTTTTGAAACAAGTAAAATGCAGCTAAGAATTATCTTTATTTATTATGATCGGTATTCTCTTCATTAACTGGAACTCTAGAATGTGAATATGGTGCCCATCCAAACATGACCCTCTCCCATTTGCATGTTACATTTAAAGCCATTTCATTTTCAAAACCTGAAAAAAATCCTTTTGTGACAAAATCTTCCATATTTTGTCTCATGCAAGATTTAGTACCTAGTAACTATCACAATACTGAGGATTCCTCCCTCATCTTACCTCACAGTTTGAAGTCCTCCCATCTAAATTGATGCCCACCAGGAACAAGGATGCCATCAAGAAGCAAATATTTATATTTATTTGCTAGAGTTTGGGAAAGGAGCTGGAAGTACCTGCCAGACCTCACTCTTGTTTCCAACTGGATCAACTTTTAGTCTGATAAACTAAGATCCATATTGAAACTCTACTAGCAAGGGGAAATAGGAGTACGGGATTTGGGACATTCATTTTGTATGGGTATAGATTTTGGTCCAAGAAACAAGAGTACAAGAATATTCATATTCCTTTTTAAAAGTAATATTTAACCTATTTTAACTCCTGATATTCAGACTTGCACTAGGATCATGGAAAGATCTTGGTC
This sequence comes from Capra hircus, assembly GCF_001704415.2. Taxonomy (NCBI): domain Eukaryota; kingdom Metazoa; phylum Chordata; class Mammalia; order Artiodactyla; family Bovidae; genus Capra; species Capra hircus. The sequence goes on along the minus strand of NC_030816.1, from coordinate 39,100,528 downwards.
TTACTAGAGGCCAGGTATATTGGGGGATGGATGAATTGCATCCCAAGCCAAGATTTCCTTCTTCTGTTTTCTTTTACTTGCCCCAAAGGGCAGTCTGTGCTTGGTGTAATCAGAAATGCTCTTTCAGAGTCATAGGCTCTCTGCTGACTTCAACTTAGCCCTCAGAGAGCTCTTCTGATCCTCTCAACTGGGCAAAGTTTCCAGCCTCCACAGGGTTAAATGGTCCAAAGTAATGCCCCACCCAAGGCCTAGATGCAATGAGTAAATCAAAGCCTGTAAGACTGTCAGTGTAAATCATTCATCTCATTTCTAGTTGTCTTTCTTATATATCTCAGTAGGTAAAGCTTTCTTCCATCAACAGAAAAGAAGTGTGAATTTTTTCTTTAGTGTTTGAAAACCTGCTTCCTGCTCATAACATACCTGCTTCTTCAAGGAAGAGTTCAGAACTTAGGGTATAAAACCAATCCATCTTCTTGGGATGGGGGTGGATGGGGAGGAAAGACCTGCAGTAGGGACAATGCAGATATTTGCATGTTCTCAGGCTATTATCCTGGTAAAAGTCAACAATTTTAAAATTCATTAGACATTTTGAGATGCATACAATATGGTGCCAAGAGCTGATGACTCAGTGGTGTACAACAGAATTCTCACAAAACTTAGAGTCTAGCAGAAAGCTTCTATAATTTAAAAGGTTGACAATTGAGCAGGTAACTCCTGGTGGGAGCACACAGCATCTGCTTTGAACCTGTTCTTGAGACTTAAATCCCAACCCTGAAAGCTGAAAATAAACAATAGGGATGAATATTTTGTTTCATCACTTTGTAAATTGTATGTTTCTTTTCAACTGTTATGTCAAGTATAAACTTTCAGAATTTGTTAGAAGAAGGAAGCCATGTTAAACCTAACTTTGCTACTGATTCAACCAAGTTTAATATTGCTAACTGTTATATTAGAATTGTGTGGAATAAGGTATTTTAAAAAACCTATGAAGTAAATTTGGTTTAAACTCTAAGAAGACAATTTCACTTCAAAGTTGTCACTTAATAGTTTTCAGATATTGCAAAAAGCAGATATTGCAAATTGTCATTTACCTTTTATTTCTTTTTTAAAATTTTATGAGAGAAAAAGTATAGTTGCTGGGAATTTCTTATTTTTGATTTTACAAATTTCCTTTTCTTCCTTTCTTGTAAATCCTGTAAAAAGAATAACCAAATATTTTAAGTTTAGCTTCTTAGTATTTTATCTAATTTATTTAAGAAAATTTATTCAGATACCATATTTAGGTAATTTTTGCTTAAGCAAAGATTCCTGAACTATCAGAGGAAATATGATGTTGAAGAGAAAGAGTTTGTTTCAATCTTGAAACATGATTGTTCATGTATTTAAAAGAAATCTCTAATCATTCATCTTTACAATAATTGCTTATAAAATGAATTGACAACTCTGTAAGTTTTATTTGCTCTAGGGTATTTTAAGACTTCTTTTCCTAGAACAGTGGCATCAAATCACCAACAAGCATTCAGAGAGATCATGTGGGTTGCACACTTCCCTGGAGTCAGGGACAGAAAAAGGAACAGACATGTTTGAATATATTCAATTGACTAAAGAAGAGAGGGGGTGTATATTTTATTTTAAATCCAGCCAGAAAGATGACAATGACTGTCATGGGAATTTTGTCACTGCTTTGAGAGGTAAAATACTGATGGTATTGATGTCCAAAGAGGTGAATTGGGTTCTTTGAGAATTTGATACATAGTTTAGTAAAAATTTTAAGGCTTGTATTACTGAGATTTTTCACTCAAAGTGCCTCTCGTTAAGATTTTCCTTTAAGGGTGAGAGGTTAGTGCAGTTCTTTCATGTAAAGGTCTTAGCGTGGAGAAAGTGAAATCATAGATTTTAAGCTTCATAAATTAGTAACTTTGAGCTATTTGTACCTCTGCAACTCTGCTGTGAAGAATGAAGTGACAGTTTCTGTGCTGTTTGCCTATGAGATGATTTCCTTAAAGTCCCATAATGAGTTGTTTTTGGCAGGATTAATGAGTATTATAATGGTAAATGGATGTTTGCAGCTCAGTTGTGTTCCATCACAGAGTAACATGGGGTTTCTGGTCCCTTGGAGGCCATAATTGGTGGCATTAATGCAGTTTTTAATTACAATTCTTGAAAAAAATGAATTGGAACCAAAACAGAAGCTAAGTGATCATCTCTCTGCTGCTTCAGATGGTATAAACAGAGGACTGTTGCTAACTCTGATATCTACAAATTGAATCATACCCTTCAAATAGAACATATGCAGTATATTTTGATGGTGGTTTTGTTTAAAAGTGACTTATTTGCCTTTTTTTCCCTTATTATATATATTGAAACATATTTATAATAGCTTTTATTATATTTATATATAATATATACATGTAAAATATATACCTATATTATACATAGATATGAAATATATGCATATTATAAAGATACATATAGAAATATAAGTGAAGGCAGACATAAAATTATAGGCTCACTTCTTATATTTATACCCCAGTATTTGTTTCCTGATTCTCACTGTTAGTATTGAGCAATATAATTGTAATTAATTCCCAAAGCTCTATGAATGAACTAGAATGCACTAAGCCATTTTTCTTTCTCTCTTTCCACACACATGTGAGCAATTACTAATAGCTGCTACTTCAGCATACCCCATTTTGCAGTATTATGTTTGTTTGTGGTCTTTAGTGGCAAGTCCAAAATTGATCTATAGGATAACACTTGAAAAATGCTCTATGGAGAGGAAAATACCTCATAAGATGATATGGCATATATATATATATATATATAGAGAGAGAGAGAGATAATATAAAATTTAAAAATCCACAAAACCAGACACTTATTCCTTATCTATAAGTTGCCTCAACTGCATTGGTTACCATATATATCCTTCTAACAATAATATAATCATTATTTAACATTCCAGTTCTTGGAATAAATCACAAAGCAAAATATTAGACTGTGGTTAATTAACAAACAATTAATAGTAAGTGAAATATTAGAGATTAGCTGAATATGTTACCTTTTTGTGTTCTTGCTAAAGTGAGTAAGTGTAGAGGCTATTCCTTATTTTCAAAGCCCTTTACAAAGATATTCTTGGTATCTGAGTTTTTTTGAGTTAAAAGCACATGGGGCAGATATGCATTTGAATCAGTGGCAAGCAATCATATTTATGAAAAAAGTGCAAAAACCTGGAAGCCATGGAATTGTTTCCATATTTATGTTTGAGTTTTGGTGAGAAAAGCAGTTTAAATTTCTCAGAATTGCCAGCATTAAAAAAAAAAAAAAAATTGCCTTTCTCAACTCTGTGTCTTTGAAACTTACATGTCATTTTGAGTCTTACCATCAGATAAAATTCACCGATAGCCTCAAATATCTGGTTCCATAGTCCTGTAAAACAGTTTCATTTTCTATTTGTAAGAAACAAACAAAGCAAATAAAAACAGACAAGCAAATGAAAATGCCCTCCTTCCATCATATTTATAAACGGGAATTTCAGAATTTGGGAATTGTGGAGCAAATTTTTTACAACATCCCCTACAACAGGAACCCAGTCTTGGTTTTATGCAGCTCCATTCTCTTAGTGTTCATGATGATTGAATGTGCTCAAGTTGCTTTGTTTTTTCTTTAGAAGAGTGATGATATTGATTAATTCAGTCGATGCATCATTGTCCAATCTCCACAATTTTAGTAGTTTCTACAAAATGTTTTAAAATAATTAGGCAGCATTTATACATGTGAGAATTCTGTGGGCTTTTGCATATTATCATGCTAAATCTGATGTTGATTGTGTCAACCATACCATCTAAAAATATTGGGGGAAAAAAAGAGACCAAAATGCAAGTGAAAATTTAGTGTTTAAGTAGATGTTTAATACCACTGAATATATATATGTGTTATACGTGTGTATATAGACACAGGTGTTTGTAATACACATGTACACATATACCTATATATAAATAAAATTTTAGAATTCATCCAAAGTATGCTAGCAGTGAACATTCTGCCCTAATTACTTTTTTTTGAATTCTTTAGCTATTAAACATAAACTGTATAATATAACTTCTCAGTTTCATAACATAATAGTAACAATACCAAATAATAGTTAACTCTTCTCAAGTTCACTCTGTTTCAAGCACTTATACATTTTTTTCCTCACACAATCCTTTGGAATAAGTACTGGTATTTTCTTCATGTTAAAGATGAACAAACAGGAGAACAGACAGGTTGGGTGACTTTCCCAGGTCATACATGCCTTGGCAGAGCAGGATGGGGATTAGGATTCATCTCTGTGTCTCCAATCTGGCCATCCTTAAAATCTCTACAATGCCTATGGGAAGGGATAGAAGTAATAGCAAAACAACAACAAAACTTCGGTTATATGTTTAGCTACAATGTTCAGTGATGGAAATTAAATGTTTTAAAAGGTCTTAATACTCTTTCTGGGCTTCCCAGGTGGCTCAGTGGTAAAGACTCTGCCTGCCAATGCTGAAGACACAGGATATGGGAGCTTGATCCCTGAGTCAGGAAGATCCCCTGGGGCAACCCACTCCAGTATTCTTGCCTGGAGAATCCCCTGGACAAAGAAGCCTGTCAGGCTATGGTCCATGGGGTTGCAAAGAGTCAGACATGACTTAGCCCACTAAGCACATGAGGATGAGTCTTGAGCAGCAGAGTTTAATTCAATTGATTCAGAATTTATTGAGCCCCTACTTTAGGTACACAGTACCAAAGGAAACACCACACAGCACAGCACTGTTATTGTTTTATTGGGTTTTATAGGTGACATAATGAGTGCAGCACTTTCACAGCATCATCTTTCAGGATTTGAAATAGCTCAACTGGAATTCCATCACCTCCACTAGCTTTGTTCGTAGTGATGCTTTCTAAGGCCCACTTGACTTCACATTCCAGGATGTCTGGCTCTAGGTGATAATCACCTTCGTGATTATCTTGATCATGAAGATCTTTTTTGTGTACTTCTTCTGTGTATTGTTGCCACCTCTTCTTATCTTCTGCTTCTGTTAGGTCCATACCATTTCTGTCCTTTATTGAGCCCATCTTTGCATGAAATGTTCCCTTGGTGTCTCTAATTTTCTTGAAGAGATCTCTAGTCTTTCCCATTCTGTTGTTTTCCTCTATTTCTTTGCATTGATCACTGAGGAAGGCTTTCTTATCTCTTTTTGCTATTCTTTGGAACTCTGCATTCAGATGCTTATATCTTTCCTTTTCTCCTTTGCTTTTCGCTTCTCTTCTTTTCACAGCTATTTGTAAGGCCTCCTCAGACAGCCACAGGACTGGAAAAGGTCAGTTTTCATTCCAATCCCAAAGAAAGGCAATGCCAAAGAATGCTCAAACTACTGCACAATTGCACTCATCTCACACAGTACTAAAGTAATGCTCAAAATTCTCTAAGCCAGGCTTCAGCAATACATGAAACGTGAACTTCCAGATGTTCAAACAGATTTTAGAAAAGTCAGAGGAACCAGAGATCAAATTGCCAACATCTGCTGGATCATTGAAAAAGCAAGAGAGTTCCAGAAAAACATCTATTTCTGCTTGACTATGCCAAAGCCTTTGACTGTGTAGATCACAATAAACTGTGGAAAATTCTGAAAGAGATGGGAATACCAGACCACCTAACCTGCCTCTTGAGAAATCTGTATGCAGGTCAGCAAGCAACAGTTAGAACTGGACATGAAACAACAGACTGGTTCCAAATAGGAAAAGGAGTACATCAAGGCTGTATATTGTCACGTGTTTATTTTACTTCTATGCAGAGTACATCATGAGAAACGCTGGGCTGGAAGAAGCACAAGCTGGATCAAGATTGCTGGGAAAAATATCAAGAACCTCAGATATGCAGATGACACCACCCTTATGGCAGAAAGTGAAGAGGAACTAAAAAGCTTCTTGATGAAAGTGAAGAGGAGAGTTAAAAAGTTGGCCTAAAGCTCAACATTCAGAAAACGAAGATCATGGCATCTAGTCCCATCACTTCTTGGGAAATAGATGGGGAAACAGTGGAAACAGTGTCAGACTTTATTTTTGGGAGCTCCAAAATCACTGCAGATGGTGATTGCAGCCATGAAATTAAAAGACGCTTACTCCTTGGAAGGAAAGTTAAGATCAACCTAGATAGCATATTAAAAACAGAGACATTACTTTGCCAACAAAGGCTCATCTCGTCAAGGCTATGGTTTTTCCAGCGGTCATGTATGGATGGGAGAGTTAAACTGTGAAGAAATCTGAGCACCGAAGAATTGATGCTTTTGAACTGTGGTATTGGAGAAGACTCTTGAGAGTCCCTTGGACTGCAAGGAGATCCAACCAGTCCATTCTAAAGGAGATCAGTCCTGGATGTTCATTGGAAGGACTGATGCTAAAGCTGAAACTCCAATACTTTGGCCACCTCATGCGAAGTGTTGACTCATTGGAAAAGACCCTGATGCTGGATGGGATAGGGGGCAGGAGGAGAAGGGGATGACAGAGGATGATTTGGCTGGATGGCATCACTGACTCGATTGACATGAGTCTGAGTAAACTCCAGGAGTTGGAGATGGACAGGTGGCCTGGGATGCTGTGATTCATGGGGTTACAAAGAATCGGACACGACTGAGTGACTGAACTGAACTGAACTGAATGTCATGGTAACAGTATTTCTCACAGGTTGTTGTAAAAGTTAAACAATGTATTTGAAGCACTTAGCCCCCAACAGAAAGCATTCAGTAGTTTTGTGCGTTTGTGAAATTAAGTGTAAGTGTAACATTTTTTGGAGTGGTCTTACACATTTGTTATCCAGTGCAGCATCCCCTTGTTTTTCAAAAGCAGTCTAAAACAAATGTTTGAAAATGAAATTAAAATCACTTCTGTCTCAGCTATCATGATTATACTACAAATAGTGAAATTTTAAAGTTCAAACTTTGGGCATTGTTAATATTAGCAAAATATTCCCCAAATGTCTCAGTACTTTAATGAAGCGTGTGGCTGGTCTGTTGTCAGATGTCCTTTCTGAAAACATTTTAATTGATAGTGAATTTTGAAGAAATTAGGAAGCATATTTGAATGTAATTTTGCATAGATGATGAAATCAAAGCTCCAAGATGGAAGTTACAGAGATTTGAGGTTGAATTCCAGCTCTTCTTCCCCACCCCTGCCGCCTCCTCCCCCTTTCAACCTGGCTTCCTTTCCTCCCTTTGAAATGTTTGAAGACCTGAGATATTTTCATTTACTCTGTTATGGCATCCCTGGTGGCTCAGAGGTTAAAGCGTCTGCCTGGAATGTGGGAGACCCAGATTTGATCCCTGGGTTGGGAAGATCCCCTGGAGAAGGAAATGGCAACCCACTCCAGTACTCTTGCCTGGAGAATCGCACGGAGCTACAGTCCATGGGGTGGCAAAGAGTTGGACAGGACTGAGGGACTTCACTTTCACTTTCCAGCTCTTCTACTTCTTTGGCCTCAGGCAAATGCTTATCTGGACTGAAGCACAGTTGTGAAAGTGAAAGTGAAGCCTTTCAGTTATGTCCAACTCTTTGTGACCCTATGGACTGTAGCCTACCAGGCTTCTCCGGCCATGGGATTTTCCAGGCAAGAGTACTGGAGCACAGTTGTTCCAACTGTAAAAATGAAAAAGGAAACTGCACCTTGCAAGGCTCTTGTGACTATTAATAATGATACATGCAAAAGTCCTGGGATGAGGCCTGGGACTTAGTAGGGAAATAAAAATCGTTGCTATTAATGTTGTTAATATTTCTTGTCCAAGGTATGGATAATTCTTGATCAATAATGCTAATCTATGACTCGTTTCTTCAGTTGTGCAAATTGTCTATCTATATTTTATGGTTTAGATGTATTATCCTAGAATCAATTAATTTAGTTGTTGTACCTATACAGTTTCTTGAAGAGATCTCTAGTCTTTCCCTTTCTGTTCTTTTCCTCTATTTCTTTGCATTGATCGCTGAAGAAGGCTTTCTTATCTCTTCTTGCTATTCTTTGGAACTCTGCATTCAGATGCTTATATCTTTCCTTTTCTCCTTTGCTTTTCGCCTCTCTTCTTTTCACAGCTACTTGTAAGGCCTCCCCAGACAGCCATTTTTGCTGTTTTGCATTTCTTTTCCATGGGGATGGTCTTGATCCCTGTCTCCTGAACAATGTCACGAACCGCATTCCATAGTTCATCAGGCACTCTATCAGATCTAGGTCCTTAAATCTATTTCTCACTTCCACTGTATAAGCATAAGGGATTTTATTTAGGTCATACCTGAATGGTCTAGCGAAAAGGAAAGATATAAGCATCTTAATGCAGAGTTCCAAAGAATAGCAAGAAGAGATAAGAAAGCTTTCTTCAGTGATCAATGCAAAGAAATAGAGGAAAACAACAGAATGGGAAAGACTAGAGATCTCTTCAAGAAAGTTAGAGACACCAAGGGAACATCTCATGCAAAGATGGGCTCAATAAAGGACAGAAATTGTATGGACCTAACAGCAGCAGAAGATATTAAGAAGAGGTGGCAAGAATACATGGAAGAACTGTACAAAAAAGATCTTCACGACCCAGATAATCATGATGATGTGATCACTAATCTAGAGCCAGACATCTTGGAATGTGAAGTCAAGTGGGCCTTAGAGAGCATTACTACGAACAAAGCTAGTGGAGGTGATGGACTTCCAGTCGAGCTGTTTCAAATCCTGAAAGATGATGCTGTGAAAGTGGTGCACTCAATATGCCAGCAAATTTGGAAAACTCAGCAGTGGCCACAGGACTGAAAAAGGTCAGTTTTCATTCCAATCCCAAAGAAAGGCAATGCCAAAGAATGCTCAGACTACCGCACAATTGCACTCATCTCACATGCTAGTAAAGTAATGCTCAAAATTCTCCAAGCCAGACTTCAGCAATACATGAACTGTGAACTCCCTGATGTTCAAGCTGGTTTTAGAATAGTCAGAGGACCCAGAGATCAAATTGCCAACATCCGCTGGATCATGGGAAAAACCAGAGAGTTCCAGAAAAACATCTATTTCTGCTTTATTGACTATGCCAAAGCCTTTGACTATGTGGATCACAATAAACTGTGGAAAATTCTGAAAGAGATGGGAATGCCAGACCACCTAACCTGCCTCTTGAGAAATCTGTATGCAGGTCAGCAAGCAGCAGTTAGAACTGGACATGGAACAACAGACTGGTTCCAAATAGGAAAGGAATACGTCAAGACTGTATATTGTCACCCTGCTTATTTAACTTCTATGCAGAGCACATCATGAGAAACGCTGGACTGGAAAAAACATAAGCTGGTATCGAGATTGCCGGGAGAAATATCAATAACCTCAGATATGCAGATGACACCACCCTTATGGCAGAAATTGAAGAGGAGCTAAAAAGCCTCTTGATGAAAGTGAAAGAGGAGAGTGAAACAGTTGGCCTAAAGCTCAACATTCAGAAAATGAAGATCATGGCATCTGGTCCCATCACTTCATGGGAAATAGATGGGGAAACAGTGGAAACAGTGTCAGACTTTATTTTTGGGAGCTCCAAAATCACTGCAGATGGTGATTGCAGCCATGAAATTAAAAGACACTTACTCCTTGGAAGAAAAGTTATGACCAACCTAGATAGTATATTCAAAAGCAGAGACATTACTTTGCCGACTAAGGTCCGTCTAGTCAAGGCTATGGTGTTTCCTGCGGTCATGTATGGATGTGAGAGTTGGACTGTGAAGAAGGCTGAGCGCCGAAGGATTGATGCTTTTGAACTGTGGTGTTGGAGAAGACTCTTGAGAGTCCCTTGGACTGCAAGGAGATCCAACCAGTCCATTCTGAAGGAGATCAGCCCTGGGATTTCCTTGGAAGGAATGATGCTAAAGCTGAAGCTCCAGTACTTTGGGCACCTCATGCGAAGAGTTGACTCATTGGAAAAGACTCTGATGCTGGGAGGGATTGGGGGCAGGAGGAGAAGGCAATGATCGAGGCTGAGATGGCTGGATGGCATCACGGGCTCGATGGACATGAGTCTGAGTGAACTCCGGGAGATGGTGATGGACAGGGAGCCTGGCATACTGTGATTCATGGGGTCGCAAAGAGTTGGACACGACTGAGCGACTGAACTGAATTGAACTGAACCTATACAGTTTGAAGAAAGACAAAGATTCTTATTTTGAAAATTTCATTATTTTTTAGAGTAGTATTGGAAGTTTTTGTGTTTAACTTGTTAAAGAATGAAAGAGAAAAAGAAAATAGTCTTCAAGAAAGTAAATTATTTCTGCTAAAAATAATTGTAAGCTTTTGACTTTTTCCAGGTGGTAAGTATGTTATGTTTCAGTTCAGTTCAGTCTCTTAGTCGTGTCTGACTCTTTTCGACCTCACAGACTCCAGCACACCAGGCTTCCCTGTCCAACCCCGGGTCCTGGAATCTACTCAAACTCGTGTCTGTCGCGTCGGTGGTATGTCACTGGCATCCCTGGCATCAGTGACTGAGTCACTGATGCATTGGCAGTGCCAGGGTTATAGTTAAATGTACCTATAGAACTGATGATTGAAAAATATCACCAATTTCTTTAAATAAAGGAAATTTTTAACTGCAGTATATGATGAGCATGATATTTGAGAAGTTGTAAAAATTAAGCTCTTAAATTTCAATTATATTTATCCCTACTCTAAAAATATTAAAAGATTGATCCTCTCAGTGTTATATACTCTCTTAATTTGAATGTATTTAGTTTTAAGATATCAAATTTTAACAGATGAATTTACTTATCGAGACTGATTAGTATATAATTTAAAACCACTAAATATAAAGGTTTGAGAGCAAATGACACATATTTTATTATATATTTAGAATTGCGCCAGGGAAAACTGTGGATTTTGGCTGATCTTCAGGTTAGCTCCTGATGTATAGTAAATTTTAAAATAATGGTTTTATAAGCTGAAGTTTTATTTCCATGAAAACATTTACATCAGATTTTAAGGTATGTGAACTTAAAAATAGTAATTACATTATATGTCCTATATAATTATAGTGAGTATAGCGATAGTTTTATTTTTCTGTAAAGGAAGTTTCATGTTATTAAATCCCTGAGCCACTACATTTTAAAAAATCATTAATTAGTTTTCTGAATATCGTGAATCAAATATAATGAAAGAAACTAATTGATTAATATGTTTTCATTAAATCTATTTGAAGTTAGTAAAGACCTTAAATTTAAGATACCAGAATGCATTAAAAAAAGTAAAGCCTGAAAGTTTGGAGGGATAATCTTAAATCAAAACTATAACTTTGCTTTGGGGGCATCATACCAACACTGGGTATATAAATGCTACATTTCAGGTCACAGGATATAGAATGTGATTCAAAATTCTTTTCTTGATCTTCAAGGGAATGATGGTCCTGAACACAGGGCTAAGCATATCCTCTTAAAGAGAATTTTCAATAAATGTTTGTTGAGTGAATATTGAATATGATTTTACTTCTCTGATTGTGAGTTGGTGTGAGTTTACTATGTAAAAAAGAAAATGAAGCAGTTTGGAGCTTTTAATAGACAAGCATTAAAATTAAGATAAACTTTTGCTCTTGTTTGACTTATGTTTCCCAAATCAGCATTCACATTCTCCAATTCTAGTGGACTACAGTCCATGGGGTTGCAAAAAGTTGGGCATGACTGTGCATGCACTATGGATTTCCAAAAAAATTAGTCTTTTAAAAAATAGATGATTAACAGATGAATAGATTAATGTAATTAGAGAAATAGAAACCCAGGAGAGAAGAAATATTCTCAGTGTCTCAGAGAGTCTAGGTTACTTTCTGCTCCTAAGGAAAGCCTACCCACTTTCAGTTATTCCTGTTGATACTCCCTATACGATATCTCCTATTGGTCCTATATTAAAGAAAAGAAATATTTTCTCCTTCTTTTGTAATTTGTATTTTTCATTGTGTTCATTTATACTCATGCCTTTTCAATATTCCAGTTTTTTTCTCCTCTATCTACTCTGTCAAGGAAGTTGGGTTACAGTAGATCAAATGAAGAATAGCCTGCCCTTTCTTCATGGCATTTGATTGATATTTGAAGCTCTACTGTATTGCAAACAGCTAATTATCTGATAAAGTTTATAAATTTAAGCTTAAATTTAAAGTAAATATATGTAATAAGCAAATTTTACACCATGCATATAAACTAATGGCCATATTTATGAATCAATTAAGTCAAACATAACTTTGAGTATGGTGTAAATGCTAATTCCCCCTTTTAAACTTTATCGCATGAATTATGCTTGGATATCTCAATGGGCCTCCTCTGACCCATTTTCCCACATGAGGTAGGGGAATATTTATAGATTGCCTTTTTTCAATGTTCCATTTTTAACAATTCAAAGTCTTTGCAGATTTCACTGCTAGCCCTTTCACCTTCTTCCACTTTTCCCTACACAATTTGTCTCTGGAAATGGCACACTAAGTGGATTGTCCCCCATTATTCTCTCACCACTTCCTCTCCCTGAGGTCCCTCTCCTGGACTGTCTTACTTTTCCTGTGGTCACTGCATGTCCCTGCTTTATGTTTCCTACGTCTTCACTCAAGCTGGGTGCTCTGTGACTGGCTGTACATTAAGGATGCTTTTTCACTTCCACAACCAACAAGTCACTTAGGTTCATTGACTTTAATGGTTCTATTTTTCATATCTTGTACATAAAAGGGTCATTTTCTTTTCTTCTGAATACTGCATTAAACACCATTTTGGAAGGAAAGGATTGACTTTGACGGATAGTGTCACCACCAAGAATTATCACCCATGGAAATGAAAAGTAATTTTTTGTAGGGTTCTGTCTTTTCTCTCTTTTTGATCAGGTCTTATGACATTCAAAGCTCCTAGGAATAATCAAAGGAAATATTTGTTTCTGGGACTATAGAAGCTGGCCAAATAGCTGTCATTTAAACCCTTGTGGATAATAGGAAAGTGGTATAACTTCTATGCTTCCTCTACCCGCTACCCTCCAGTTAGTGGGCATCTGGTGCAAAGTCAAGATTTTCTAGGTACTAAAAATCCCAGCATCTGGTGGTGCTACATGTGGCTGCCATAAACTTGATTCATGGAGTTAGAAGACTGTAGTATGAGTGCCTGCTTTATGCTTTAGTCTTCTTCCCCAGAATGACTGCTTTATCAAGCAACAGTTTCCTAACCTTCTGGTTACTTAAAATGAAAGTATTATAAGAACTATTATTCTGTAACAAAATTTTGCATTCAAATTTATTGTTTTTTTAATTCTTTTTAACCTCTGATTTTGAAAGTTTTCTTATAAGGCAAATAAATATGCAAAACTAAAAACATAGTGATATTTGGAGGGTAAAATTACTTTCAACTTTCATGAAAATATATTTTTCACAAAAGAATTCTTCATAAAATATTAATTGAGTGTCCCCCTACTTGGTAAGCCCTGCTCTGGGTTCTAGGGATGTAGAATAAACAATATTGGCAAGATTTCAATATTTTGATAATATTGACAATGTCCCAGAGGAAGCAAGACAGATAATATACAATAACATAAATTAATTGATATGATAGCATGGGTCATACATGAACGGTTTTGTGGTTTTCATTCTCTTTGGCTTCTGATAGATAAGGATAAAAGGCCTATGGAAGCTTCCTGATGGGCCATGTTCAGTAAATCTTAATCCAATTTTCTGTTGATGGGTAAGGCTATGTTCCCTCCCTGTTGCTTGACCTGAGGCCAAACTATTGTGGAGGTAATGAAGATAATGGAGACCTCCTTCAAAAGGTCCCATGCATGCACTGCGGCATTCAGTGCCTCCAACCCTGGAGGAGGCCGTCACTGACCCAGGCTTCCGCTGGAGACTCCCTGGACACTCATGGGATTGTTTGGGTTAGTTTCTTGTGGGGTCACTGCTCCTTTCTACTGGGTCCTGGTACACACAAGGTTTTGTTTGTGCCCTCCAAGAATCTGTTTCCCCAGTCGTGTGTAAGTTCTGGTGGTTCTATGGTGGGGTTAATGGCGACCTTTTCCAACAGGGTTTATGCCCTGCCAAGGTCTGCTGCAACCAGCAGCAGGCCACTGCTGACCTGTACCTCCACAGGAGACACTAGGACACAGTTCTGGCTCAGTCCCTGTGGGTTGGGATTGCATTTGGGGCCCTTCCCAGGTCTGAGCAGCTCAGGCAACCAGGTGCTTTGCGAGCACACTCTCCCATGTGGGCCATGCGTCTTAATCATCACCTGGTCCTGGCCGCTTGGTTTCCTGAGTGTGCCATGAGAGCACTGTCTCAGGTGTCCCATATGTCTCCTCTGGAGAGCTTATCTCAGACCGTCCTGGTGGATGTCAACCATCCAGGATCTCAGGAAGACCTGGTAGCAGCTGGGAGCCTGCTCAAAATTTGGTGGAAGATGCCTTCTTTGAGACTGATATTGTAGCAGCCCCTTGCCTTCCAGCTCTCTGCCTCTGGGCAGGGAGGGGCCACTATGCAGCTAATACCAAATCCTTTGTTATTTGCTCAATCCTTTGTTCTGCTATCAGGAAGAACTGTTGAAAATTCCTTCAGTTCAGTCACTCAGTCTTGTCCTACTCTTTGCGACCCCATGAATCACAGCACGCCAGGCCTCCCTGTCCATTACCAGCTCCCGGAGTTCACTCAGACTCATGTCCATCGAGTCCGTGATGCCATCCAGCCATCTCATCCTCGGTCGTCCCCTTCTCCTCCTGTCCCCAATCCCTCCCAGCATCAGAGTCTTTTCCAGTGAGTCAACTCTTTGCATGAGGTGACCAAAGTACTGGAGCTTCAGCTTTAGCATCATTCCTTCCAAAGAAATCCCAGGGCTGATCTCCTTCAGAATGGACTGGTTGGATCTCCTTGCAGTCCAAGGGACTCTCAAGAGCCTTCTCCAACACCACAGTTCAAAAGCATCAATTCTTTGGCGCTCAGCCTTCTTCACAGTCCGACTCTCACATCCATACATGACCACAGGAAAAACCATAGCCTTGACTAGACGGACCTTAGTCGGCAAAGTAATGTCTCTGCTTTTGAATATACTATCTAGGTTGGTCATAACTTTTCTTCCAAGGAGTAAGCGTCTTTTAATTTCATGGCTGCATTCACCATCTGCAGTGATTTTGGAGCCCCCCCAAAATAAAGTCTGACACTGTTCCCACTGTTTCCGCATCTATTTGCCATGAAGTGATGGGACTAGATGCCATGATCTTCGTTTTCTGAATGCTGAGCTTTAGGCCAACTTTTTCGCTCTCCTCTTTCACTTTCATCAAGAGGCTTTTTAGTTCCTCTTCACTTTCTGCCATAAGGGTGGTGTCATCTGCATATCTGAAGTTATTGATATTTTTCCTGGCAATCTTGATTCCAGCTTATGTTTCTTCCAGTCCAGTGTTTCTCATGATGTGCTCTGCATCGAAGTTAAATAAGCAGGGTGACAATATACAGCCTTGATGTACTCCTTTTCCTATTTGAAATTCTTTAAGAGATGGGAATACCAGATCAACTGACCTGCCTCCTGAGAAATCTTATGCAGGTTAGGAAGCAACAGTTAGAACTGGACATGGAACAACAGACTGGTTTCATATTGGGAAAGGTGTTCGATAAGGCTGTTTATTGTCACCCTGATTATTTAACCTATATGCAAAGTACATCATCTGAAATGCCTGGCTGGATGAAGCCCAAGCTGGAATCAAAATTGCTGGGAGAAATATCAATACCCTCAGATATGCAGATGACACCATCCTTAAGGCAGAAAGTGAAGAAGAACTAAAAAGCCTCTTGATTAAAGTGAAAGAGGAGAGTCAAAAAGTTGGCTTAAAGCTCAATATTCAGAAAACTAAGATCATGGCATCTGGTCCCATCACTTCATAGCAAAGCTGGGGAAACAATAGAAACAGTGAGAGACTTTTATTTCTGGAGCCTCCAAAATCACTGCAGATGGTGAATGCAGCCATGAATATAAAAATGCATGCTAATTGGAAGGAAAACAAGGACCAACCTCAGTCAGTCAGTCAGTTCAGTCACTCAGTCGTGTCTGACTCTTTGTGACCCCATGAATCGCTGCACGCCAGGGCTCCCTGTCCATCACCAACTCCCGGAGTTCACTCAGACTCATGTCCATCGAGTCTGTGATGCCATCCAGCCATCTCATCCTTGGTCGTTACCTTCTCCTCCTGCCCCCAATCCCTCCCAGCATCAGAGTCTTTTCCAATGAGTCAACTCTTTGCATGAGGTGACCAAAGTACTAGAGTTTCAGCTTTAGCATCATTTCTTCCAAAGAAATCCCAGGGCTGATCTCCTTCATAATGGACAGGTTGGATCTCCTTGCAGCCCAAGGGACTCTCAAGAGTCTTCTCCAACACCAAAGTTCAAAGGCATCAATTCTTCCATGCTCAGTTTTCTTCACAGTCCAACTCTCACATTCATACATAACCACTGGAAAAGCCATAGCCTTGACTAGACAGACCTTTGTTGGCAAAGTAATGTCTCTGCTTTTAAATATGCTATCTAGATTGGTCATAACTTTTCTTCCAAGGAGTAAGTGTCTTTTAATTTCATGGCTGCACTCACCATCTGCAGTGATTTTGGAGCCCCCCAAAATAAAGTCTGACACTGTTTCCACTGTTTCCCCATCTATTTCCCATGAAGTGATGGGACCAGATGCCATGATCTTCATTTTCTGAATGTTGACCAACCTAGACAGCATATTAAAAAGCAGAGACATTACGTTACCAACAAAGGTCTGTCTAGTCAAAGCTATGATTTTTCCAGTAGTCATGTATGTATGTGAGAGTTGGACTATAAAGAAAGATGAGCGCAGAAGAATTGATGCTTTTGAACTGTGGGGTTGGAGAAGACTCTTGAGAGTCCCTTGGACTGCAAGGAGATCCAACCAGTCCATCCTAATGGAAATCGTTCCTGAATATTCATTGGAAGGACTGATGTTGAATCGGAAACTCCAATACTTTGGCCACCTGATGAAAAGAACTGACTCATTTGAAAAGACCCTGATGCTGGGAAAGATTGAGAGCAGGAGGAGAAGGGGACAACAGAGGATGAGGTAGGATAGCATCACCAATTCGATGAACATGAGTTTGAGTAAGCTCCTGAAGTTGGTGATGAACAGGGAGGCCTGGCATGCTGCAGTATATGGGGTTGAAAAGAGTAGGACATGACTGAGCGACTGAACCGAACTGACGATAGCATGGTGATTGAATGAGGCAATGGTAAAAGGGATGATGGAGGAATGCTAATTTTGATTTATTATAGTAGTTGGGGAAACTTCACTAGAGGAAAGCTATTTGAGCTGATGACTGAGAATAGACAAGAGGAATGAGGTATAAAAAAGACCTGGGGGCACTAGGACTGGTGTCAATGCCTAAGTGTGAGAATGAGCTTATGTTCAATGAGCAGAAGGAAAGCCAGTGTGGAAGGAGGAGTGAAAGTTGAGTTTGGCATGAAAGAGCCAAAAATTTGATGACCTAGGTTATGGCAAGGAGTTTTATATCTTCAGTTCAGTTCAGTCATGTCTAATTCTTTGTGACCCCCATGGACAAGCCAGCACACCAGGCTTCCCTGTCCTTCACCAAGTTCCAGAGCTTGCTCACACTTATGTCCATCAAGTTGGTGATGCCATCCAACCATCTCATCCTCTGTCGCCTCCTTCTCCTTCTGCCTTCAATCTTTCCCAGCATCAGGGTCTTTTTTGTCGTGTGTCAGTTCTTCACATCAGGTGGCAAATGTATTGGAGTTTCAGCTTCAGCATCAGTCCTTCCAATGAATATTCAGGAATGATTTCCTTTAGGACGGACTGGTTGGATCTCCTTGCAGCCCATGTCTCTCAAGAGTCTTCTCCATACCACAGTTCAGAACATCAATTCTTTGGTGCTCGGCTTTATATAGTCCAACTCTCACATCCATACATGACTACTGGAAAAACCATCTTTTTGAGTTTTCTGACTGTTATAGGAAGAATGGGCTATAGAGATTAGGATTTTGAATGAATATAAAGATAGCTCTGAGAAATTTATTCTGGCAATATAATGAGAGGTAATGGAAATTTGCATGAAAAAAGTATTAAAAGGAAATGGAGGGGGCTAGACAGATTTTGCTCACAGTTTGGAGGTAAAGACAGCAGATCTTGATAGCTTGGGTGGAAGGAGAGCGAGGGCAGTGGTGAGGGAGGGGATGGAATCAAGTATGATTCCTAGAATTTTGGGTCCAGCAACGAGGCAGTTAGCAGTGCTATTTCCTGAGATGGAGAAACCGAGAAGAAAACTACTTTTGAGGGGCTTAAGTAAACATTGGATATACAACTTTGGAGTATGATGGAGAAGCCATGAAGTTGTTAGTCAATGGCATATGGATGGTATGTAAAGCCTGAATTGTTAAAAGGGTAGGGAGGTAAACATTAACAGAAAATATGCCAACCCGGGAGCATTGTTCTCTCAGCCTCAAGTTTGCTAATGATATATTTTTTTAAGTAAAGTCAGTTTTCACAGTTAATTTCCAAATTGTATGAGAAGTATATATTTAACTTTTACAGAAACTGCTAGGCTGTTTTCCAAGGAGGCTGTAATATTTAGCATTTAACATTCCTACCAGCATTATATGAACCTTTATAACCCCACATCTTTGTCAACACTTGGTGTGGCAGTTCCATTTTAATTTTAGGTATTCCAATAGGTAGCATCTTAATGTGATTTAAGCTTCCATTTTTCTAATGACTAATGATTTTTGGCACATTTGTGTGTGCTTACTTGCCATCTGTATAACTTCCTTGGTTAAATGCCTATACAAATTACACATTTTTAATGGGTTGTTTGATTTCTTATTATTGTTTTGAGGTTTCAGTGTATATTCCTAATACATGCTCATTATAAGGTATATACTAACAAATGCTTTCTGTCACTCTGTGACTTCATTCTCTTAACAGTATCAAGAGAAAACATGAATGTTCTTGGAAGCTTTATTTGTAATAGCCCAAACTATAAACCACCCATGAGTACACGTGTGCTAAGTCACTTCAGTTGTGTCCGACTGTTTGCCTCCCTATGAACTGTAGACCGCCAAGCTTAGATATTTTTAAAAGTGGTGAATCCATAGAATGGAACATTGCTCAGATTGACAAAGTGAACTGTTAATAAGCATAATAGAATGGATGAGTGTCAAAATAATTATACTGAATGAAAGAAGCCAGACAAAAAGGAAGACATACTACATGAATCCATTCATATAAAATTTATAGAACTGCAAACAGAAAAACACATCAGTAAGAGGAACAGGGAGGCAGGAGAGAGAGGTTGCAAAAGAGCTTGAGGAGTCTTGGGTGTGATGGATGTGTTCATTATTTTGATTATGGCTATAGTTTCACGCCTGTGTGCCTATGCCAAATCTTACTAAATTATACACTTTAAACATATTGTATGTTTATTGGGTGTCACTTATACCTTATTGAAAAACATAAAAAAATGTTATAAAATTGTTAGTTTCACATGTTATGTTTTTGTAGCATTAGTAGTAGTCCATCATTTACATAATGGTAACAGTCTAAAATTCTTAGAATAGCACTATGATTTTCTTATTTCTACAAAATAACTTAATTGTATTTCTATCAGGAATGACCCTGTCTTCAATACATGGTTATATTGCAAGAGTTTTCACATATACCACCATGTCCCAAAGTGTAACCTATTAAGTAACGTAATAACAAGAATTCTCTGTAGAAAATAACTTTCTACACTGATCTATTTATCGCTTTGCAAAAGTCTGATTGTTGAAGAAAAATGGTGAATAGGAGTAGGAGAAAAAGGAAGAGGGGCTACTTTAGAATATCCAAATGAATTAGAGGTTATGTCTCCTGACCTTAAGAATCTAAACTTAAAAGGTAAAAGATTTAAAAAGGCATTAATGTTATTTCCCTCTTTACTCTTTACAGGAAGTTCAGAGCCAAACTTTGAGCTCAGTTATAACACATTTATTATTAATATATTTAAATTTCTATTTGGTCTTCAGGCATGATTTTTTCCTACTTATATTTCTTATTTTTATACAAGAGAGGTATGCTTTACCAAAAAGAAAATGAAGAGTCTTTCAAGTATCTCAATAAGCAAACTAAAACCCCATTTATAAATGGAAGGACTAGATAAATTCTTGGGGAAATTTCACTGAATAATTTATTATAGAGTTAGACTTACCTCAGTTACTTACAAAATAAGTAATAAAGATACTTACTGTATATTTTAATTATATCTTAAGATACTTGGTGAATTCATAATTGTTGGAATTTAGTAATCTTTGCTAAAATATCATTTATTTACCAATCAGGTGAATAAAAACATAAAATTTGAATAAAGTATAAAAAGTGCTTACTTGTAAGAATAAGAATTGATCACTTTGCTTGCTTACATGTGTGAGGAAATCGAAGCTGACTGCTTACCCTATACCAAAGTAATATAGGTTGAACAGCCTGTAATCGTGATAGTTAACCGTTTCTGACCTACAAAACTAGTGATTTCATATAGTTTGACCTAATATTAATAGTGGTGAACCCAGGTCTCCTGTGATATTTCCAAGTCTGTGATATTTTATCAAACTATTTTAGTATTTCACAGATTTTCTCATTATTAAAATCAGAGAATCCACTAATGAGCCCTGGTCCTGGGACACTGAATTTTCCTATCTTGATAGACAATGCAAGAACCACAACAATGAAGCACATGAGCAGTGGCTACCCATTTTTTAGCAACTCTCTGAAAAGCCATAGTAAAATACTAGTTTCAGTACATATTTTTTAAAAGTCCTGACAAGGCAGAAATCAATAGTAGCATTGAAAATGTTTACTGGCTTACACAATCAGCATCTAACTCATTATTTAAAGATCCCCAGTACTTGAAAGACAGATACGTAAAGGTTTACAGATAACATGCAAGAATTTACTCAATTCAACATCACTATACTAGCAGTCATTATATAGAGCCTTCGTACACATAACAAAGTCAAGTATATGCATGTTTCCCCCTTTGATAGAAGGGACAGTTCCATTGTATAAATTCAAATTAAATTACCTGTATAGTTCTTACAACAGACTGGGGTTGAGTGATCTCTCTTCAGTAAATGAAACATATGTAATTTCACTTTAACTTCTGATAATAAACACCTTTCTTCATATTAGCAGTATTGTTTATTTTATTCTGTGGATGTTGCAAATTTAGCATCTTTAATTGTGCATACCAACCATATTAAACTATTCCTTAGCATTCGAGTATGATTCTTTTGTATGTAGAACCCCAACTGAGTTGTGAATACCCATTAAAAATGTCCCTCTAAATGACTATAATGACAGGGGAGTTGAACAGTCAGTGAAATTTTCTATTATTTTATTTTGTGTGTATTTTCATTAATAATTTATTGATATAAAAGATAAGAATGTTTTACCTCCACAAATTTGTATCTGTAATTTGTTCTTGGTGCACAGACATATTGAGGATGCCACTCAGCAGTACTGATTGAACATTTATTTAAACAAATATCAGTATAACCCAACAAGCTGGAAAATCCATGAGTTTGGTTTTGATAGCAGAGCATTTCTCAACAATTTATGTGTGCATGCAAATTTTGGTGCTTTGGATATAGGCTAAAGTATTTGCTTTATATGTATTATTTTGTTTGAATACAAGAAAGCTGGTTTGATTTGTATGTTTCTCCCTTATAGAATTGTTCCAAGGCTCTGTCAGAGATCACGTAGAGTAATTTTTCCCATCAATCTTTGCTGTGCAGCCATGCACGAATGCAGTAGGAAAAAGGGGGCAGAAATCAAATCACTTAATTGCAGCATTTTTCATCTACATCTTTTGTTTTATGGTGGTAAAGGCCCCGGAGTAGCCTACCATGATTCATGGCTGTCACTGCTGCCGTTAGCAGTTCAATCCTTCATTCTAGGCATTTTGGTACTGAAAGTACCTACACAATTACTTTGATGAATATGACTTGTTTGTTTTTTCCCCATTTTTAGCAGAGAGTGGTTGTGCTTAATACAGACATTTAAATAAGATAGTATTCGTGCCCACTGCGTGTGCACTGTATTTCAAAAGTTGTGTGCTGAGTTTAACGATAATATTGCTATTGTCGCCAGTTTTAAGTTTGCTGAGCTTATGGGCTTTTACTCCTATTTTTATGTTTATATAATGGGAAGGCTTTAAAATAACCCCCACTCTATATAAAAGGTATAACTCACCTTTAAAAATCTCCAAGGCTGTGACAGTTTCCTATGAAACCTCATTTTAAAAAAAAAGTCATTTCATGAGTGTGGCATTACAAAGCCAGCAAACTAGTCTGCTTCTGCATTTATGCCTAGTTGATCATAAAATAATAACATTTTTGGAAATATATGCATGCATCTTAGAAAGTGACTTACAATATTTGCATATTTGGAGAAAATGTCAGTGATGTCAGCAGGGGTTCTGAGAGTAGCTAAATGAGCAAGCTTTTCAAAAATTGCTGTTTTATCAGCTATGCACTGTCAGCACAAAATGCAACCTCTTTAAGAAAGAGACAAAAAAAAAAAAAGGAAAGTGATTTAATTTCTTCATTAGCTTGCTTGCTATGTATTACTCGTACACCTAGCCGTAGAGACTGTGTGATGTAAGCTTGAGGAAATCCATTTAGCATCCCTTTTTACTCTCCTGCCAAAATGTATTAGAAGTTTTGAGACTCCACCCTTTTTCCAAAAATTAAAGGAAATTGAAGTTCTACTAATATTGAAGAAAAGGCAATTGTTACCATAACTACCTTCTCTTCTCTGGTACCATAGTTGAAGCTAATGGTTTTGTTTGTTTTGTTGTTTTTATGTAGTAATTCTGGTTCTTTTCTTTTCTTTTCTTTTCTTTTTTCAATTTCTTTGTTTACTTTTGCCTGCAAGCTCTAAATATACATTCTGCATAGTACGCCCATGCTTAATAAATGTGTATGTGGCTTGGAGATATAACATATCTATTATTACCTAGCAATGGTAACAGTGTATTTGTCAGAATAGACTAGTAAAATTATTCACTAGACATTTGGAAAAACAAAAACAAAAACTCATACCTAACCCCAAATAAACCTCAGAACTGAGAAATTGAAACCATATCAATAAACTAATGATCATTAAAATTAGCCTCATTGCAAACTTAAATGTAACAACATCCTAAATAACACTAGATATATGAAAAAAGAAATGAAAGTGTTACTTGCTCAGTCAGGTCTGACTGAGATCCCATGGACTGTAGCCTGCTATGCTCCTCTGTCCATGGAATTTTCCAGGCAAGAACACTGGAATGGGTAGCTATCTCTTTCACTAAATATATACTTAGTCTGTTGTCTTCATCTTGTCATAACATAGCCTATCTAAATTTCAGAACAAGAAAATATGAATAATTTCTTTTCTTTATTAAAATTCTATACAAAAACAGCATAATGAAATAATTTTAACTTGTTTTAATAGATATTTCTCTTTTGAACTCTTTTTACATTTGTTTAAATGTTTCAATTTTAGTTCAAATGCTCCACATTTGATGACATTAATTTTTCTGTGCAAAAAGTGAATATTTGGGTGTTAGGCATTTTAGAATGAAAATTTAAAGAATATTTAAAGCTGAAACATGAAAGGCTTCTGCCACAAAATTACATTTTTAATTTAATCCAAGAGAAAAACATCAGATGATATCTGCAGTAAAATGTTAAGAGGTAAGGCAGCGAAAAGTTCATTGATTTCTCTACTGGAGGACTCAGAGATGCAGAGGTAGAGTCAGTTGTTGTTTTTGTTTTTTTTTTTTTCAGATTAGATTTAGTACAACCTGTTAGTTTGTTGTGCTGGCACCCAAAACAGGTGCTGAGGAATGCATCATGTGGTTAGAATAAGTTCTTAGGTGGAGCGTCGTTGTTTCAGTTTGGGCAGATTCAGACTCTAAGAATTTGGGAGATCACCACTTGTGCACAGAAAGGAGGAAGTAAGAGTGACAGGGCAGAGGAAGGAGTGGAATGGGATGCTGGGAGGCATACTGGGATAAAGCAACAGCACACCTGGAGGCTTGCTGACCAGCAAGGATTGCTTGTCAGAAAGCTGTGCATTGAGTTAGCATGGCAGGACTCCTGGTCCAAACAACAGAGGCTGGTCCAAACAACCGCTGAAGGCTGGGGCTGTCTGCTGGACATGCTTCCTGCAGCGGGGAGCACATATTTCCTTATAAGGGGATCTAGGTGGTGCATCTCCATACCTATTGCGGTAGTTAACAAAATTAAACTCATTTCTCTCCTGGGGAAATTGACTGAGCCTTTAATGTGTATTGGAATATTAATCCATGTGAAACTTCAAGAGAGATTATAATGTGCAGTGTTATCCAGAGAGTTTGACCTCAGAAACTATGTGTTGTTCTCATTAAGCATCTTGCTGCTGCTGCTAAGTCACTTCAGTTGTATCCGAATCTGTGCGACCCCATAGATGGCAGCCCACCAGGCTCCTCTGTCCCTGGGATTCTCCAGGCAAGAACACTGGAGTGGGTTGCCATTTCCTTCTCCAATGCATGAAAATGAAGTTGCTCAGTCGTTTCTGACTCTTAGCGACCCCATGGACTGCAGCCCACCAGGCTCCTCCGTCCATTGGATTTTCCAGGCAAGGGTACTGGAATGGGGTGCTATTGCCTTCTCCACATTAAGCATCTTACAGAGCTACTATTCTGTAGATCCTACTTCAGCAGCCACTGGCCTGGTTTGAAGTGAATTTCTCCAGTTCCTAAACTCTTCTTTCCTTCTCCTCCTCCTTCTCTTGTCCTTCTTCTTTATTTTTCATCTCCACCTATATCCCTGTATTTATGGAGCAGAGTCACTCATAATGGATATTGCTTAAGAAGGAAACGTCTTAAAACACAATATATAAAAACTTATGTAGTAACAGTAATTAATTAGAAATTCCAGAAATTACAGATGGAGAAGGCAATGGCACCCCACTCCAGTTCTCTTGCCTGGAAAATCCCATGGACTGAGGAGCCTGGTGGGCTGTGTAGTCCATGGAGTTGCTAAGAGTCTGACACAACTTAGTGACTTCACTTTCAATTTTCACTTTCATGCACTCAGTGCAACTTTTTACATAATTATTCAAAGAGCAGCATGAGATTGAAATTGATCATTAAAAAGTTGAAATGGACATTTTGAGGAAAAATATTCCATGTGAACCTCAACAAATGTATAAAGTGCTAAAATATAAGCTGCAGTGTGTGCATGCATGCTAAGTTGCTTCGAGTGTGTATTTTTTGCTGAAAATGGCCATCAGCATAGTTGCTGTTTAAAAGACCACATTCCTAGCTTGGTCATGAAAGATGTTTATGAAAAATAAATTAGTTTAATGACATGTTATTATACAATGTAAATTAGCTGTATTCTGTACAGAGTTTAAATCTTATATTACAAAAAATCAAGTTTATAATAGTTTAAACCCCAAATATATTAGAGTTATAAAACATAATATCTATTATTGGGAACATTTCTTTTGAAAAAATTTCTTCCTTCCTTCCTTCCATTCTTCCTCCCTCCCTCCTTTTCTTTTTCCCTTAGAGCTCTTGGTATGGTTTACATTAAAAACAAAAACAAAAAAACAGATGTGAAATTAGAGTAAGCATATGGATTAGGAACTCACTTAAAAATCTAATGTTTTCTGTGGATTCAACAAAACCTTACATTCAATTGATTTATGTTATAACTTCAGTGACGATTATATAATATGTATTGCTAAAGTATAGATTCTACTTAATGTATTATCTCCTCTGGGAGAGCAATTATACTGGATCTTTTAAGGAAATAATATCTCTTATCAATAACTAGGTACAGAATAACAAACAAAAGTTCTAACTTAATTTTGTGAAATAATGGGGTTAATTTATCATAGAGCCCAAAGCACCCAGTATTACTACATTTTTCAATATTTTACTATATTTACCCTCATTTTTCCATCTGCAAGGAATGGGAGGGATTTGGGAAATTATTCTTACAAGTATAATTTACATAATTAAATCCTGGTTTTGAAATTTCTTGTATATATTAGGAAACCCTCCTCTATTCTGATGTTTGAGCAGGTGGAAGCTCTGCTTGAACTTTTATGGACTAGTCGATCAATAAAGCTGTTATCTTCAGAGGAAAAGTCTTGCAATAGCACAAGTATTTGCTGTAAAAAGTCCTTGGAATCCATTCAAATCCCTAAAATTCTGATTTGCAGCCCAGGATTTTTTAAAAATATGTTTTTTCCTTTCCTGAACTTAGGCTCAATGGAGTACCCTTCAGTTCAGTTCAGTCGCTCAGTCGTGTCCGACTCTTTGCGACCCCATGAATTGCGGCACGCCAGGCCTCCCTGTCCATCACCAACTCCCGGAGTTCACTCAGACTCACGTCCATCGAGTCAGTGATGCCATCCAGCCATCTCATCCTCGGTCGTCCCCTTCTCCTCCTGCCCCCAATCCCTCCCAGCATCAGGGTCTTTTCCAATGAGTCAACTCTTTGCATGAGGTGGCCAAAGTACTGGAGTTTCAGCTTTAGCATCATTCCCTCCAAAGAAATCCCAGGGCTGATCTCCTTCAGAAGTACCACTACTATTTAGATTCAGCATTGAGAACTTGAAGTGGACTCTGCCTTAACTGCACATAGAATGCTGATTGAAATTGCTTTCTTTGCATATCATTGCCCTTTGTATTCAATAGTTTCAATTGGCTAATTGGTCAGAGGGCTTCCCTGGTGGCTCAGACTCTAAAGGATATATCTGTAATGCAGGGGACTGTGGTTTGATCCCTGGGTTGGGAAGATCCCCCAGGGAAGGAAATGGCAACCTACTCCAGTATTCTGGTCTGGAGAAATACGTGGACAGAGGACCCTGCTGGGCTACAGACTATGAGGTCGCAAGCAGTTGGACTGAGAGACTAACAATGCAGCATACACATTTCACTATCTGCTTATAAGAGCAAAAAACATACAAACAAACAAAACCTCCACCACATTCTATAAAGTTTAAAATATTATTCAGGATGCTAATCTCATGCATAAGAGGGTCCCTCATACTCTACATACTAATTAAGTAGAGTAGTAAATCAAAGCATGCCGGATGTTTTGTGAGGAACAGCTGGATTAAAATGTGCTTGAGAATAGGGGCTGGTGGCTTGGATGTCTTTTGGCAGGCTGCCTGCACTGGTGCAGCTACAGAGTACTGGAATGCTTGGTAATTTCAGGGCAAGTTCGTTTTCCATGGCTTACAACCTGCTTAATGCAGGGAAGAAAGCTTGTAACTGTTTTGCCATCTCATCAGTATGTGATATGGAATAATCACAGTGGTTACCTAACAGTGATGGAAAGCCTGAGCAGTGAAGGAAAAGGGGATTGGAAATCTGACTGAATGTGGGCATTTCAGGTTTGGAAATATGTGCTACCTACTAAAATGAGCTATCGACTAATTCAGGAAGAAATGTTATATGGGCTTAATGTTCATCTTCATCTACACAATAATGAGAAGGATTAGACTGGCTTCCATATGTGGAATATTTATTTCAGCAATACAAGAAAATGTATTTCCCTAATATTTTTTTCTGTATGCACAAGGCCTTAAATTTTACAGATGTGATTAATGTTTTAATTTGCTGTTCTAGTTGGATACAAGTTTACCATACAATATAAATTACTTACAAAGAAATTTGCTTATATGGAGTTTAATTCATAAGCTGTTTAACCACCTTGTGTGGTATTGCTGCTATTTCTCTATGGGACTCTTCAGCTATGCAACTTATTTTAAAAATAAAAGCAATCATCCTGTAAAATGTTTTAAAATCATTTAAACTGAAATATTAGGGAAAGATAACATATACTTAAATGATTGTCATTTACTTAAAATTGAAAGTACAACAAAATAAAAACTCAAGACTTAAGAATTAAATCCTGGCTACATGTTTTAAAAAAATTCAGAGCTAGCCAGATATGTTTAATGGTCACAAGCCTGAAATGTTTAATGTTCACTTTTTAATTCTCTTGTTATTTAGTCATCTAGTATTTTTTTGGCATGGATTTCACATAGGGTGGGTAAATGAAATACTGGGAAATATTATGCAGGACTTTGTTTATTTCCAAATTAATTCTCACCCCCATTTTCCTCAGAATAAATAGTGCAATTTTTAGAAATGGAAGATCATGTTAAAATAGCACTAGCCCACCTCTTTCCCTCTTCTCAGCTTGAGCTCAGTAAAAGGTGTCTATATGAGTTAATTATTATGTGTGAATTATTAGGTTCTTCATTTTTAGTAGAAAGGTGACATCAGTATTCCCCTTTATCTACATTTTATTGTGAGGGACTATCATATAATGTAGTTTGAAATGCACTGAAAACTTTAAAATTAAATATTTCTATTTGTTTTTGCTATTAGTACAAATAAGCATTTCATTTAAATACAAGAAAGACCACTGCTGGAAAATGAATTTTCCAAGAAATATCAGACGGTATGGGGCAAAGGAACAGATCCAGGTGGGACCTGATGCATGTACAATTTCTGAGAAGCAACCTCACCCTCTTAAATAACAAAAGAATACAAAATTGTGTTTCCAAACTTATGTGAAAAATTGAATATTCATTTAGGATAAGAAGACAACTGACAACAAACTATTGGAGTCTTATAGACACAGGTCTTGTTCTAGGAAATTGAGGCAATTTACTGGAAAGGCTCACATAATAATGTGACTTGAATTTAATCTCTCTACTCCTCCCCACCTAGAACTTTTTCCAGCTCTTGGTCACTCTCCTGCTTTCTCACAATGGCCTAGAGGGTTAATATTAATTTTACCTGGAACTGGCTTTTGATAAGAACTTATGTTGGTAAGCTCAAAACAGATCTTTGCTAGTTTTCTCACTTAGTTTTAATAATTCATTTGGTGCTTCGTAAGCTGCATAAAAATGAAAAGTTGCTTAGACCCAAAGAACTTGTAACCAAAAGAGAAGTAAGTATGAAAAAGAAATGAAGGAGAGCTGTATAATTTCAGGTAGCTCAGAGAGAGGAAATAGTATTTTCCCAAGGTGCTTATGAATTAATTGGCTAAGTTAGATGTAAGCATACAAGAAGAGCAGGTGTGCATGCCCCACTGGTTGCCAGGTGTAACATTGTCTAGGTCGTGTGTAATTAAATCCAGAATGGCCATTACTAGACTCCATTTACAATGGGCAAATTTGCATACTCTATTTTAATAGATAGTGTGGAAAGTAAATCTTCTGAGAAAATATCTTACTCCCTGTAATGGGATCTAGAGCACAATGTCTGAAGCTTGGTTGTACTATTACAGATTTCCTTAAATGCATTTTCTCTTCCTGGATTTCTTTTCGCAAATGCCATTTGTTTTTATTTTACTGAAGTCCTTTTTCAGAGTTCTTTCAATTTTATTACACAGATACAGAAATAGCAGGCCAATATAAATTCCATGGAATCCAAAATTAGTAGTCTTATATTTAGATTATTTTTTACATTTAAAGGGCTTCCCTGGTAACTCAGTTGGTAAAGAATCTGCCTGCAATGCAGGAGACCCTGGTTCAATTCCTGGGTCGGGAAGATCTGCTGGAGAAGGGGTAGGCTATCCACTCTAGTACTCTAGGGCTTCTCAGGTAGCTCAGCTGATAAAGAATCTGCCTGCAATGTGGGAGACCTGGGTTCAATCCCTCTGTTGGGAAGATCCCCTGAAGAAGGGAAAGGCTACCCCCTCCAGTATTCTGGCTTGGAGAAGTCCATGGACTGTATAGCCCACGGGGTTGCAAAGAGTCGGACAAGACTGGGCGACTTTCACTTTCTCTTACAGTAAATATATGCAAGTGTCAAAGTGAAAGTGAAAATCATTCAGTCATGTCTGATTCTTTGAGGCCCCATGGACTGACTATAAAGTCCATGAAATTCTCCAGGCCAGAATACTGGAGTGGGTAGCCTTTCCCTTCTCCAGGGGATCTTTCCAACTCAGGGATTGAACCCAGGTCTCCCTCATTGCGGGTGAATTTTTTACCAGCTGAGCCACAAAGGAAACCCAAGTGTCAAAGTAAGCAAATATTCTCTAGGAAAGCTTCTAACAAGTATTGATAGTTGCAAAGAAACATAGACTTCTGGAATATTTTTGTTCTGAATATAATACAGCTTTATAATTATATTATAAAGATTTTACAACTTTTAGCATGACCAGTGTATTGTAAATAAATAGTGAAGTTTCTCATACTGAAAATACCTGATCGTTTTACTAAATTTAGGAAGATTAGTATTCTCTGTTTTTAAAAATTTTTTAATGTAAGTATAGCACAAGGAGCTATATTCAATATCCTGGGATCAACCATAATAGAAAAGAATATTAAAAACAAGGTACATATGTGTTCTCTGCATCAGTGCACAAAGCACTGTGATTTTCCTACTTGTTAGACTTCAAAAGGTCAAGAAATGTAATGTGTGAGAGAGGGGATGAGGAAGATTCAATCCTCAGATTTGGGGCGGAGGGTTGCCATGCAGGGAAATAGAAATCAGAAGCAGTGTTGAAGGCCCTAAAGGGACGGTATATCCCAATTCAAAAGAAAGACTTTTCCTTTTCCTTTTTGGCCTGTGTATAGCAGTTTAGCCGTTATCATTGTGAAGATTACATCACATCAGGATTAATTGTGCCACCTCCTTAAGAGGGAAATGGGGAAGCATGTTTGTGAATTTGCCTTTTATCATCCAAAAAGAACAACCTACTTAGTACATTTTTTCAAGGAAGAGTGTTATTAAGTAAAAAACGTATTTAGGTCCTGCAATACTTGAATTATTCAAAATTGAATTCATCTTTCTGTATTCTTCCTTATTAGATACCCTGTAAAAATGAGGGCAAAGTATATTTTTATAAAAACTTAATAGCAATAATAATAATGATAGACATGTATTGAACATTTACTGTATCCCAGACATTCTTTTAAGCACTTTAAACGTAAGACATTTAATTCTCAAAGTATTATTTTTATTCATTTTACTGATGACAGAGCTGAATCTCAGAGAGGTTAAGGAAATTTCCCAAGTTCACAAGCCAGTAAAGTAATCATAAATCCAGGACTTGACCAGAAAGTCTAGCAGCAGAGTTCAAACTCTTCTATGCTACCTCTGTGTAAGATACTGAGGGCTTAATTCTTCAAATCTTGAATAGATTACAATGAGGCCAAATCAAACATGCAGACCAAACCCAGATAATATTGAACTAATTATATTCAAACAGTTCTATTCAGACTTTTTTCTGGGTTCAATATTCTTTCTCCTAATGGTACAGCTTCTGTACATCTACGGAAGAACATTTCAAAACATACTTTATGCTGCCGAAAGACTGACTCAGATGTGTTTGTCCAAGTCTATTTTTATGATGAAGTCCTTGATAACTGTTCATTTCACATCTTCTCATTTGTTGGTAATACATTTTGTCAAGACATTAAAGCAACTTCGAAATGGCAATCCACTCCAGGACTATTGCCTGGAAAATCCCATAGACAGAGGAGCCTGGTAGGCTACAGCCCATGGGGTCGCAAAGAGTCGGACACAACTGAGCGACTTCACTTCACTTCACTTCTAAAGCAACTTCGTACAACCTATGTTTCAACAAATCATTAACATAACTTAAATGTACAAACTCAATGATTTAGAAGAAACATGAGTAGGATTCTAGCATTTGTGTATATAACATAAGTTCCATATGTATTTTTTTTTACTCTGGAAATAAATTCCTTCAGATTCTTTAGATTTTATCTTGCCCATGCTATGTGGCATGCAGGATTTTAGTTCCCAACCAAGGATTGAACCCATGCCCCTGAATTGGGAAAAGTTAGTGTCATAACCACTGGATCACCAGGGAAATTCCAATATCCATATTTTTTAAACTAAAATTTAAGGACTCTACAAATACAATGCAAACAGAAATGGAAACATCGTTTGGAATTGGGCAATGGTTTACACTTAAACCTATTTGACTTTGTTCACCTAATTAACATTTATTCATAATCTTTGACATCTTTACATTGTGATGGAGAGCAAGAATTAAAAAACAAATATTGATCCTATTATTTTATTACTAATGTATTACATCTGATACTGTCAAGTTTCAAAAACAGTGTTATGTAATATGATTCCCTGTCTTTTTTTTTAAGATTAAGAATGAATAGAATGAAGATAGTCCTAGCTAGAGACATGGTAAAATCATAAATTGGCTTATAATAAAATGGACACTTAAAAAAACTTCAATTTACTTGTTATGGATTCTACATAAGACAAAAAAAATTGTCAAGTTGCTGTGGGATATATAGGTGATCCACTGAATGAAGAAGTAAGAGATATGGACCTCAGACAATAAACTTAAAACCTGTTTGGAAAGAAATGGCACACATTTGAAGCAACCTGAGAATGTTGTAAAACAGCATACAGTAGTAGGAGACAAGGCGGGGGGAAGAGCTGTTTTGTAAACAGTGTATACATGTGGCAAAGGAATGATCTCGGTCACTGTGAATTTCCCCAAGGTGAATTTTCAGCTGGTCCTTGGGGAAAAAAGGATGCCTACTAGTAGAAAGAGAAGGACTGGGAGAGACTTCCAGGTAGAAAAATAGTGAACTTGGGGGCATGATGTTAGCAACTTGTAGACTTCAGTTGTGTGTATGCAGTTACTATAGCCTTTATAAGTGCGTATTTAAGTTCAATAATATAAGAGAAAATAAATTATATTATCTCTTCAACAAATATAGTTAACTTGTTTGTTTTCATTTGAAAACAAACTACTTTGGAGAGTTCAACCAGTGCATTCAGTGCAATGCAAAGAAATAACTAAAGGTAAAGTCTATGATGATATTTATATGAAAGCTAAACATTATTTTAACATCTAGCCTAGTGTCAGGGTACTAGTTATAAACTGTTTTGTGATTGAGCGATGTATTTTATCAACCGAAACTTAACCTAAATACAAGAGCTTAATAGGGCTAGAGAAATCAACTGTGATGTTTTAGTGGATTATAAAAAGATTTAATGATCAGTGACTGATTCCTATTTCATTTTCATTGCTGATAACATAGCAATGAAATTGCTGCCAGTACTGTTTTTTGTAACTTTACTAAGAATCATTTTCTTTTAAAAGGGGAGAATGAAAAGACAAAATGAGATTAAGATTATTTGTTTGATTTTATAAACTTTGCCTGATCCTGTTTAGAGTCACTTGGGGATCTGCAAGTTTTTATTCCAAAGTTATACCATTTGAAACCCTTTGGTGGCATAAACATTCCATTATATAGAAAAGCAGACACATATACAAACTTAACTTGGCAGAAATATATGTTTGCAGCCAACAGACTGTGCACAGTAAGCCCAGAATGAAATATAATCAGGGCTCTGATGTTGACATGGTAAGAAGACTGTGGTCTCCTTAAAAAGTGATGAAAATGTTTTCCCTTAGAAATCAATTACAAAGAAAAAGTAGGGGAAAGGTCCAATGTTTTCTCTGGAAATGTGTGTTTAATAATTGTTTAATGTTTGTTTTTATAGAAAAACTACCAAAAAAATTAAGTGCATCTTTTGCCTTTTGAAGACCCTGTTTGTTAAGACAGGGAGTTGAAAGACTCTGCAGACTGACCACTCAGAGGTCGTCAAGACTCTCTCTCCATCAGTAAACTTGCCACGTCCTCAGGCCTGGTCCTCATCCTTTCAGGATCAGCGATTTGTTTTGGTTAGCACACCAAGAGTTCATGGGTCCCACAAAGCTGGATACCCATTTATTAGTTTCACAGAGTGCTTCATTAAACATGAAATGACAATTTACTAATTTACAATGAAACATACAAATGTTGACCAATCCAGATTTCTCAAGTTGCCCTGACCAGAGACTTTTCTCCTTTTAGCAAAGCTTCTGCATGGGAGGCTGAATTGTTAGATAGCCTCTCAAGTTTCCTCCTACAGATGACTAATGACATCTGCTGTGACAGGTTTTGCTAGTTTGAACACAAATTAATCAACCTGCTTTTGCATGGTTATCTTTATACAGCACCAATGATATCTAAGACAGTTTTTCAACTTTTTTCCCCTAGAGATAGATAAATAGATAGACGGTGATAGATATCTATTTATCTCTATCTCTCTAATTTTAATACTATGAAAAGAGCAGGCATTAGGGATCTGAGTAAATGACAGGACATATCTGTTTAATTACAAGTACATTAATATGATACAGAAAATATACATGTGACATAGAACATTTCCTCTATGTATTGAAAGAGGACTTCCTTAGTAGCTCAGATGGTAAAGCATTTGCTTGCAGTGCAGGAGACCCAGGTCTGATCCCTGGTCATCAGGAAGATCCCCTGGAGAAGGAAATGGCAACCGCCTCCAGTATCCTTGCCTGGAAAATCTATGGACAGAGGAGCCTGGCGGGCTATAGTCCATGGGGTCACAGAGCTGGGCATGACTGGGTGACTAACATTGAAAGAGGAATATTGAAATTATTTTTTGAAATTCACTCAGCAACAGATGGATGATCTTTGTTATTATTATAAGCGGGAGATAAATGCAGTTATCATTTATGCTTATACCTAGTTACTCAGCTTGCTTACCTTCAGCTGGAATTGCCCTACACAAGTGATAGGCCAGGTACCCGTCCAAACCTTCTCCCATGCTCAAGCTAGCCAAATCATAATAACCTCTTACCATGTCTTACTATTGGTTCAGGGATACCCACTTGACCCTAGCCTGATCTGTCACAGTCCAGTTTTTTAAAAATTTGGGACTTGAAAAGGGCTCTCTTTTTCTGGTGGCTACAGCTATAAAATGTATACCTTGGGAACTGTCAGTGGCCGCATGAAAAGGGTAGGCCTGCAAAGAGAATGTGTATAGCATGTAAAAAGAATCAAAGCAAATAAATGAAGAGTGTCCCAGAAGCATTAAAATTCCCAGTTCCACTTGCTTTTGAGGTTCAAATCCCTGAACTTCCTACTGTAGCAGTTTCATTTTCATTTTGAGTATGAAATTTTGAGACAGAAAACTTTCCATCATCCCCTACACTTTTGTTTAGTTTCCATTAACTGGAACCAAACGCTATTTTTTTTTTAAATAAAAGGAAAATTCTTTGGAAATATTGGGATTTATTTTTTAGCCAGATAAAATTCAAAGAATGATAAGAATTAAGCATTTGTAATAGAAAAATATGTTGTTATGTTATATAGCATTTCCTTGATTCATTAAGGGGTTTTAGGCACTGACAATTAGTACAAAACCATGTAATTCCATATAAAAACTCATTTGTGCCTGTATATTGGTACCCAAGGGAGACATATATACTCCTTTACATTTAGGAGTATTAATTTTCAATGAAACATTGATTTTTATCTTTTATACTTGAAAACATTGCATTAGTAAGATAGTATCTAATTACTACTAAAATCCTAAAGGAGCTATTATTGCCAATATTTTCTTAATCACAGTCCTAAGTAGGATATTTGTTTGTACTCATTATCAGTAACTGTATTTGCTAAATGTGCACTATTTTCAAAGCATTCTTCGGATATTGAGGGTGAGAATATAAAATGAATGCAAAACCTCTGAGATGAATTAAAGAATAGTTGGATATGTTTCCATAGATGTAAAAAAATATAGCTCAGCACACAAACGTTTATTAAAATGTTTAAAGCATCCAAATTCTCAATGAAACACTGACAAATACAGAGTGGGATTAAGTGCGTGTTCTGCAATAAAAGCTTTTGTAATATTTTGAAGGGTGAGAAAGACATTTGAAGGCTGAGAAAGACATTTGAAGGCTTACTATATATTTTATGTAACTGTATATGTGGATTTAGTTACTGTTCTAGATGGGAGTGTTAACCTAAACAATCAGTCGCAGTTAGAAATGCTTTCTCTCAACTCAAAACAGTTAACCAGGCTGCCCTCCTCTGCCTAAAACACTTTCCCCCCATACCATTCTAACTTTATCTATCTTCTTGTCTAACCTCAGCTGATTCTTCATACCCCAGCTAATGGCCCTTCTTCAGAAAGCCTGTCATTAGCTTCCTGAAACTGTTAGATGTCCCTCAGAGGACAGTCACTTCCGATCTCATGCCAGGCCATTCTCACTGAATCCAGATGCCATGTTTGCTAATCATTCTCTCAATAGACTGTAATTTCCTAGAGTAGATATTGTGCTCATTTTGAACACAGTGTCATCAGAGATTAGCACAGTGCACAGTGTATAGTTTCTCAATAATAAATAAAGCAGAGGTAAATAAATGCACTTAGAGATTGTATGTAAAAATTATCAAATAGTTTGTTCATAGAAAAGAAGATGGAAAAATGGCTAAACAAAGTCGGAGAAAACCAAAGGTTGTTTTCTAAAATCAAAAATTAAAATTTCTCAAATTAAAAATTGAAACTAAGGGTTTGATTATAATATGGAATCATAGAATAAGTGAATATATTAGGAGAGATCTTATATTATTTAAATTACTCTAAAGTAACAAGGAGTAGTGAGAGATGGCATGATATTGTTGGGGGAATTGTAAACCTAAATAAATTGCACCATGCTTCCTGGCCTATATAGCAGACCAATGCTCCTTGGAAGAAAAGTTATGATCAATCTAGATAGCATATTGAGGAGCAGAGACATTACTTTGCCAACAAAGGTTCGTCTAGTCAAAGCTATGGTTTTTCTAGTAGTCATGTATGGATGTGAGAGTTGGTCTATAAAGAAAGCTGAGTGCTGAAGAATTGATGCTTTTGAACTGTGGTGTTGGAGAAGACTGAGAGTCCCTTGAACTGCAAGGACATCCAACCAGTCTATCCTACAGGAGATCAGTCCTAAATATTCTTTGGAAGGACTGATGCTGAGGCTGAAACTCCAATACTCTGGCCACCTGATGTGAAGAACTGACTCATTGGAAAAGATCCTGATTCTGGGAAAGACTGATGGCAGGAGAAGAAGGGGAAGAGATAGAGGATGAGATGGTTGGATGGCATCACTGACTCGATGGACATGAGTTTGAGTAAACTCCGGGAGTTGGTGATGGACAGTGTGGCCTAGCGTGCTGCAGTCCATGGGGAAGCAGAGAGTCAGACATGACTGGGCGACTGAACTGAACTGAACTAAGTGTAAACGTTGTGTTCTTGCTTCTGTCAATGCTCACATTATGGTTAACTCTGCACTTATACACTTTGGTTGGAAAAAAGAATAGCATTTCATATAAGTTATTGTTAATGATATTTTAATGAACAGTGTATCCCTAGGAATTTTTTTCAGAGTAAGTTCTTTTTACTCAGAAACAGCTATCGAATGAAAAGATTATTCTGCCTGATTTATGGGGCTTTTAAATAGTAAACAACCCTTCCAATCAGGAAGCAGGACTGTGATTTTTAAGATTCACAGTTTGTAATGAGGACACAACACTGAGCTGTCACTGCACACAGATTAGAAATAAGCTGCAATAACTTGCCTTTTATTTTTCTGTTCTGTTTACATAGTGTAAAAATATTATTTTATATAAGTATTTAGTTGATTATCCCTAATAAAGATTATTTTTAAAGAGGGCAAAGAGATTTGTCCTCAAATAATAAGTGAAAAACATTGAACATTGTTTATTTCTGTAAACTGTATTTTTAAGTGTGAATAATCTTACACAGGTATTATACAAATTGTACATTAATTTTATCTACCAATCATGTGGTGTTTATCACAATGTATGTTTAGAATTGTGCCTATGTAAATGAACAAGTAAACAATGATATATTTTAATTGTGGAAAATATTTAGCATTATAAAGTATCAATTATATAATAAACAGCCATTTTTATGCCATCCAGCCTCAGAAATAACCTGTAAAAATGCTAGAAACTCCAGTATTTGTCTGATCCCTCACTCTGCCCCAAATTAACTTCCATTCTGTTTCTGCATTTATTTATATTTATAATAAGTATGTTTAAATAACATATAGCATTGGCTATGTAAATTAAACTTTAAATCGAGTGATTCATACTACAAAAATAAAAATGTTTTAACAAGTTACTCTTTGCACTAAACATTTTATTTTTGAAAATCAGACTCATGGCCCTGTTTATTAATTTTGCCACTTAATGAATTATATTTTATGCCAAATTTTATTTCAAATACACTTGTCTTATATTACTTTTAAAATGTTATAAACAGTGATAGCATTCTTGTATTTATGTGCCTTGTGCATACATACATATGAAAATGTCTTTACAGTATATAACTTGACTGAAGTTGCTAAGAATTTGAAACTTCATCTGTATTTAATATTGTTAAATTGACTGTCTTAAGTGATTTCACCAACTTACATTCCTGTCAATTGTAAATAATAGTACTCTTTTTCTTTTATATCTTGACAACACTTAATATTTTCAGGATATCAGGGTTTGTTTGCTTGTTTTTGCTTTTTTTTTTTTGCATGTCTTGTCATTCAGTTGCTGAGTTGTGTCTGGCTCTTTGAAAACCCATGAACTGCAGCATGCCAGGCTTCCCTGTCCTTCACTATCTCCCTGAGTTTGCCCAAACTCATGTCCATTGAAACTTGATACCACCCAGCCATCTCATCCTTTGTCATTCCCTTTTCCTCTTGCCTTTTCCCAGCATCAGGGCCTTTTCCAATGAGTCAGCTCTTCATATCAGGTGGCCGAAGTATTGGAGCTTCATCATCAGTCCTTCCAATCAATATTCAGGGTTGATTTCCTTTAGGACTGACTGGTTTTATCTCGCTGAAATCCAAGGGACTCTCAAGAGTCTTTTCCAACATTACAATTCGAAAGCAACAATTTCAGCACTTAGACTTCTTTATGGTCCAACTCTCACATCCTCACACGACTACTGGAAAAACCATAGCTTTGACTCCATGGACATTTGTCTGCAAAGTAATGTCTCTGCTTTTTAAGATGCTGCCTAGATTTGTCATAGTTTTACTTACAAGGAGTAAACATCTTTTAATTTCATGGCTACAGTCACTGTCTGCAATGATTTTGGAGCTCCCTCCTTGCAAAAATATTAATAATAATAATTTTTGTCACTGCTTCCACTGTTTCCCCTTCTATTTGCCGTGAAGTAATGGGACCAGATGCCATGATGTTTGTTTTTTGAATGTTGAGTTTTAAGCCAGCTTTTTCATCATCATCAAGAGACTTTTAAGTTCCTCTTCAGTTTCTGCCATTAAAGTGGTATCATCTGCATATCTGAGGTTGATATTTCTCCTGGCAGTCTTGATTCCAGCTTGTGATTCAACCAGCCCAGCATTTCACATGATGTACTCATTTCACATGATGCATAAATATACAGCAGAGATGTACTCCTTTCCCAATTTTGAAGCAGTCCATTGTTCCATGTCAGGTTCTAACTTGCTTTGTGACCTGCATACAGATTTCTCAGGAGGCAGGTCGGGTGGTCTGGTATTCCCATCTCTTTAAAAATTTTCTACAGTTTGTTGTGATTCACACAGTCAAAGGCTTTAGCATAGTCAATGAAGCAGAAGTAGATGATTTTTTTGAATTCCCTTGTTTTCCCTATGATCCAAAAAATGTTGTCAATTTGATCTCTGGTTCCTCTACTTTTCTAAATCCAACCTGTACATCTGGAAGTTCTCAGTTCACATTGGATGTGAAATAACATACTACTGGACCATTTCTTGATTACTGGTGGCAGGGTAGAAGGGATTGGAGGGGTTCTGACTTCTTCTTTAAGTTTTTCTTTGTACTGGATCATAGTTGATTTACGATGTTGTTAGTTTCAGGTGTACAGCAAAGTGTTTCATTTATACATATACACACATATTCATTCTTTTTCAGATCCTTTTCCCATATGGGTTATAACAGAATATTGAGTAGAGTTCCCTGTGCTATACAGTTGGTCCTTGTTGTTATCTCTTTTATGTATATTGTAGGGTGTATATGTTAATCCTTAATTCCCTCCCTGGCCATGTTTCCCCTTTGGTAACCATAAGTTTGTTTTCAAAATCTGTGAGACTGTTTCTGTTTTGTAAAAAAGTTCATTAGTATCACTTTTTAAAGATTCCACATATAAATGATATCATATGATATTTGTCTTTCTCCGTCTAGCTTACTTCACTTAGTATGGTCGTCTCTGGTTCTACCCATGTTCCTGCAAATGGCGTTATTTCATTCCTTTTATGGTTGAGTAATATTCCATTGCATATATGCGCCACATTTTCTTTATCCATTCCTCTGCTGATGGGCGTTTAGTTCCCTCACCAGAGATCAAACTTGCACCCCTGGCACTGAAAGCACAGAAATTTTGTCCCCCTCTCCAAAAAATTAATTGACAACACACAAGTAACAATGAGCATCCACTGGAGTAAGCTAACTTGCTCCTGGTGGGAAACCTGAAATGATAGCTATTTCCTAATGATGCTATTTGTTTAAAAAGATATCCTGTAAAGTGTCCTTTTAAAATTGAGTTTCTAGAAAAGAAAGTCATTTCCTACCAC
Source organism: Capra hircus (assembly GCF_001704415.2). Lineage (NCBI taxonomy): Eukaryota > Metazoa > Chordata > Mammalia > Artiodactyla > Bovidae > Capra > Capra hircus. Next base: position 39,060,005 of record NC_030816.1, on the reverse strand, counting down.
AGCATAATATATTATCATTAAATTAATATATTTATCCTTGTGATAAATTACACTTAATCATGGCATATTATCTGTTTAATATATTATATTCCATTTGCTAGTATTTTGCTGAGGATTTTTGTGTCTATGTTCATCATTGATATTGGTCTATAATTTTCTTTCTTTGTATCTTTGTCTGGTTTTGGTAAGAGAGTCATGGTGGCCTTATAAAATCTGTTTGGCAGTGTTACTTCCTCTGAGTTTTTGGAAGAGTTTCAAAAAGATAGATGTTAGACAGATTTATTTTTTTGTGAGTTACCTTCTCGAATCATTTGCACTTTTTAAAATAGTGTTGTTTATCGATATCTATGAATTGTTTCTAAGCTCTAGATACTAAATTTTTGTCTCATAAATGCCCTGCATATGTTTTCTGCCAGTCTATCAATCTATTTACTTAATGTAAAGTGAATATGCAATATCCTCTGAAAATTTCTACAAAAGTTACCAATTTTTTGTTTTTCATAGTATTTCATAATACATTGTTTTCTTTGTTGTTATAAAATACTTTTCTAAATTTTTATATGAATAAATGAATATTTTAGCACTACTGTTTGAGCATTGTCTTTTCCCCATGAATTTCCAATACCAAATGATATAAAGTAGGGGAACAAAATCTTAAAATATAAAATTATAAATTTATGTACTACATTTTAAGCTACAACAAGAAAAATTAGGACTAGCAAGTATCATGATTGTTTTGGCAAAAATAAAAATTCCTAGATAGGATGCTAATAATTTTCTAGCCTAAAACACCATGATATTGACACAAATATATGAATTTGCATTGTTGCGGCAGCATAGTTGAAATGCAGTAAGCATTGATGAAAATTGGGAACATTCTAGAGTATTTCATATACTTCCTTTTTAAAAGAAAATTTCACTTTTATCTTGGTTTTTAAATTACTAAAAGGAATAAAAAGGACACCTTTTAAAGAATTTTTTTTTTTTTTGGCTGCACTGCCCAGTTTGTGGGATCTTAGCTCCCTGACCAGTGATCAAACCATGTACCTTAGCAGTGAAAGCATATAAATTTTTAAAAAAAAGTGAAAACGCATTAATAATAATGAACATCCATTGCAATAATTTAAACTTGTTCCTGGTGGGAAATCTGACATTATAGCTATTTTCTGATGATCCTTTTTTCAAAAAGATCCTGTAAAATTACCCTTTAGAAATTGAGTTTCTAGAAAACAAAGCAGTCATTTCCTGACACAGCATAAAATATTATCTTTAAAATTACTATATTTAGCTATTGCTTATCATTTCCATCCTGTTTCATTTTATATGAAAAAAGTGAAAGTTAGTCACTCAGTTATATCCAACTCTTTGTGACCCTATGGACTATATTATATAGCCCTCCAGGCTCCTCTGTCCATGGAATTCTCCTGGCAAGAATACTGGAGTGGATTGCCATTCCCTTCTCTTGGGGATCTTCGCAACCCAGGGATGGAATATGCATCTCCTGCATTGCAGGCAGATTCTTTACGGTCTGAGCCACCAGTGAAGACTTCGTTTTATATAAGCATAAATAAAGCGTAAAAGAGATGGTGAATAATAGAGGAGGCTGGTGTGCTCCTGGGGTCACAAAGAGTCAGACACAACTTAGTGACGGAACAGCAACAACAAAGAGCAAAAACAATTATGAGAAAACCTCTTAAATTAAAAAAGCAAAAAAATGAGTTGGGGAATTGGGAAAAATTGTCACAAAAATATAAACAATGTTTTTGTGTATTTGTAGAGAAATATTAAAATTAATATGGAAATTCTTTATTATGACACTCACCCTATTAAGATACGTAACCAATAAAATACATATGCTTTTTTAGTATACTCTGTTTTTGCCTATATGAGACTGATTTTGAGGCATTTTTTTGTTGACCACAAAAATAAAGTGAAATATTTCTTTGCAGTTTTTACAACTTGTGGCCTTGCATAGATTTATTAGTCAGTCTATGGTCAGAAACAATCATTTGAAATTACCTTTATTTGAAAAATTCTAAGACTAATATCCCCTATACAGATATTTGTCCATATATTGGCAATCTTGTTATATTTTCTTCCAAATGATTCTTTCAATTTTGGGTACTTGACTTAGTCAGTGGGACTAATGTATAATGTCTTTTGCACTAAGATGCTTGCAACAGTTTTCTTTCAAGGCACTATAATAATTGGATTAAATATAAACAAGTTTCCCTTTTTTCATAGAAATATACTTTAGAATATTTAGTAACTTGTCTACAAGAAAGGTTATGCATTGCCCTATTAAATAGATATCAACATACTTAGTTGTTATAGCCACATTAATTTTATAGAATGTGATAGAAATATGTTGATAATGTATCAACCTACTCCAAACACTTATTCTGTGGCAATTATTTTATTTTTCTTGCCATTGAAAATATACTGGGCAATAAAATTTTGTTAGATGGACAGATGTTCCAGCAATCCACTGCAAAAAGATTTCTTCAACCATTTTGAAAGCATTTTTAGTTCCTAACTCACAGAGTCATGCTGCTGCTGCTGCGTCACTTCAGTCGTGTCCGACTCTGTGCGACCCCATAGACGGCAGCCCACCAGGCTCCCCCATCCCTGGGATTCTCCAGGCAAGAACTGGAGTGGGTTGCCATTTCCTTCTTTGGTGCATGACAGTGAAAAGTGAAAGTGAAGTCACTCAGTTGTGTCTGACTCTTCGAGACCCCATGGACTGCAGCCTACCAGGATCCTCCATCCATGGGATTTTTCAATCAAGAGTGCTGGAGTGGATTGCCATTGCTTTCTCCACAGAGTCATAGTGAGAATTAAATGGAAATACTTCATAAAAATCAATACTAAAGTATTTGTTAAAATTAATATAGTTTTACAGTTAAAGCAAAATGAAAGATAAATTGTTATTCATAAAGTTATGATATTTTTATAAAATTGAATTAGCTCTTTCTCTTTAACCCCAGCACTTTCCCATATACATAAGTAAACATACTGTCTTATAGTTACAATTTTGTACTAAGCTTAAAATATATACTTTATAAAAAATTTACTTGTTTCTAAATGTACTATATAATTTTCATATTTATGCCTATACAGCAAATAATATATGAAGACTGATATTTGTTTTTGAATATTTTAGCATCTTTCAGTATCACAAGTAATTCTATCATTGTTTCCTTCCACCTCACCATCATTAGGATGACTCATGACTTTGAGAGAAAAACAATGTCACTTTTTTGTTGTTTAAATTGTAGATCTATCTCATAACACTTAATGTTAAATATATTATCTTCTGCTCATATACTAATTATATTTATATTATGTAAATTGTGGTTCATGTCATTTGTCTTTTAGACTTGCTGCTATGTATTTATCTATAATGTATCTGAATATGTTTCTTATCAATTGTATAAATGAGTTATATAAAGCCTGTTGTCATAATAGCTGTAGATATTTTTATGGAGGCCATAATCCTTTTTATTCCGGAAACTTATAGCATAGTCTCAATTTCCATACAATAAAGCCTAACTATCTTTTGCTTTCTAAATTCTGCTATCACTTCAAAGCTTAAAAATCACCATCCCTTAGGAGAGCTTATTTGGAGAAGGAAATGGCCACTCCAGTGTTCTTGCCTAGAGAATCCCAGGGATCGGGGAGCCTGGCGGGCTGCCATCTATGGGGATGCAGAGTTGGACACGACTATAGTGACTTAGCAGCAGCAGCAGCAGGAGAGCTTATGAATATTAAAGTATATTTTCTTCATTTTCTGACTCAAACATTTTACATATTAACTGTTACTATATGAATAGTTGGAATTTCTTTGGTATTTATCTATATGTGGAATTCCCAGTTTCAGTTAAAGAACCTTACATAAATGATTCCTCATTTTTTTTTCTATCATACTCTGATTTTCTCAATTTAAGATATGACAAATCTACAATAAACTCTACTTTTAGATTTTTATTCAATTTATTTCTATATTCTTGAAAACCAGTTTTAATTCCATTTACTTTGTTACTATATCTGAAGATTGAATTTAATATGTTATTACTCTATTTTTATGTTCTCTTTCACAAGTTTTCATTAAAAAATTTCATAGCTCAATACCCTGATATGTTCAATGTAAGGGTTTAAAATATGTTAATTCATAGCCATATAACATTTTATATGGATATGAAATTTGGATTAATTTGAACTATGGGAATTCATATTGTAAGATATACAGTCTCTGAAACATTTTTCAACTATTTTAGTAAGGTATTTCCATGCACTTTTAAACTTTTGATTTAGAGGATACTGATTTTCATTTTGTAAATTAAGCATCATCAAACACTGTCTTGTAGGAACAAGAGATTTTTTTTCATTAAAAAAAAATTCTGCTGAAAAGCTATAAATCAAAATACTGTTCTGTCAAATAAGGCATATATTCCACCTAACAGTAGCTAACCTCTCTATTTTGAACCGATATTGCTTTCCTTAGTGGCCCTTCACACCTTTGGTCTGCTTCTAAAGTTTAGAAAAATGTTATGCCATGTTCAGCTTAAATTAGAAAGAAAAAAATAGCTCATTTTATAGAGAGGTTTTCTGTAACACTTGTGTGTGTATGTGATAGGGCTACAGTCAAGGGGGAAAAAAGAAGAAATGTTTTGTAAAATGGAATGACTTTAATGAAACCACTGTCTATGTGACAGCATCATGTATTTTACTTGAATGAAGTTGTTAAACAAGATCTTTGTTTACATATACTGTTATGCAGTTATCAACCCAATCAGAAACTCACTCATTGTTTTTTAATTCAAAAGTGATTAGCAAATGCTGAGAAGTCAGCTTATCTCACTAAAACACAGGTACCAACTCGGAGTAAATATTTTGGTAAACAATTATTCTGTCCTTGCATATTCAGCAGTGTGCTAAATTATGCATAATCTTGCATAAGTAATAAGTGAAGGTAGCTTAAATTCAGTGTTTTTTTTTTTTTTTTTAACCTGACCTATTTCTTTCAGTGCTGTTAGCTGCTTAAATCATGTATGAGCTTTCTGTAAGGCTTCAATGAGTAGCTCGGGTGGAGAAACTTCAGTAATAAATTTCATGAGAAGACAAGTTTTTTGACAGGCATAATGCAACACACAGAGAGTCTGGAACTCACACTCTGGGAATTTAGAGCAATCCTCGCAAAGCAGCTTTTCCCTGTTACATTAATAGAGAAAATGAAGTATGAAAGTCCTCAGGAATTACTGCTAGGTGTAATTTAAATAATTTACCAGAAGACAGTTCAGCGCATGCATAGAACAGGGGCATACAGCATTTGCCATAAGCAGTTTATAAATAAACTATATTCTGCTGAAGTAAGTCAGGCATAAATTATAACTATTCCTTCTGTGGCTGTACCCTGTTCCTCATTGTAATAGTTATTTAAAAAAAAAAATTCTGGGTTATGACCTTCTCCTGGAAATCACAGACATTGCCTGCCTTGTACCTTGCTTATGAGCATCCTTGTGGTTAATGATTTGGTGGCTATACAATCGAAGTAAAATTACTATTGTTGGAAATAAAGGAAAAAATGCATTATATATCTATAAACAGGATTCTGGAAAAATCCCTTAGCCTGGTAAGGAGGTGAGAGAGAAATGTGGTCAAAGACCATCAAGGAGATACAGACTGTTTTATGAAAGCTTTTTATACCACATAGCTAGATTGGGAAAGAGTAGACTTTCTATTTCTTGCTTTGAGTACTGTGCCTTGAATTATCAGGCCAAAGTAAAAATGCCAAGAAGAAATATATAATAAAGACTCAAAATTATGCAGAAATTATTTGTAAAACATGTATGTGGAGGTTAAAAATTTTCTATTGCATAGTGCCTTGAGTTATTAAAGAGCAGATGGGGTATAAGAGCAGTCAGGTTTTCCCTAAAATATATTATTAGTGTTTTGGAAAGAAACTTTGTAAAACAAAGTAGGTAATCTGGAGCATTTACTCCATTCCTAAAATTTAAATTATAAACCAGCATTCTATAATGTTTACATTAATTAGCTTATATGCATGTACTTATATATATATATAAAAGTAAGATGGTAAAAGAATTTATATCTTTCCAAATGGTAAAAGAATCTACCTACAAGGCCGGAGACCCCTGCATTGCAGGGTTCAGTCTCTGGGAGGGGAAGATCCTCTGGAAAAGGGAATGACTACCCACTCCGGTATTGTTGTCTGGAGAATTTCATAGACAGAGGAGCTGGGCAGACTACAGTCCATGAGGTCGCAAAGAATCATACATGACTGAACTACTAACACACACACAGACACACACACACATTTATATGATTACATGTATACATCTATAGGTTATTTATTTATATTTGTGTAAACATAATATGAGTTAGAACTCATTATATATCTAATTGTGTATATGTGTATATATATATATATATAAATTTTGTCTGGGGAATGCATGTTCTAAACACAGGTGTTATAATTAGAATCCTACAGGGTATAGTAGGGAGCATAGAAGAAAATGTTGCAATGATTATGCTTTTATTTTCAGAATCAGTTTTTTAATATTGACCTCATAAAAGAGGAGATTGAAAAAGTTGGCTTAAAGCTCAACACTCAGAAAACGAAGATCATGGCATCTGGTCCCATCACTTCATGGGAAATAGATGGGGAAACAGTGGAAACAGTGTCAGACTTTATCTTTTTGGGCTCCAGAATCACTGCAGATGGTGACTGCAGCCATGAAATTAAAAGACACTTACTCCTTGGAAGAAAAGTTATGACCAACCTAGATAGCATATTCAAAAGCAGAGACATTACTTTGCCGACTAAGGTCTGTCAAGCCAAGGCTATGGTTTTTCCAGTAGTCATGTATGGATGTGACAGTTGGACTGTGAAGAAGGCTGAGCGCGAAGAATTGATGCTTTTGAACTGTGGTGTTGGAGAAGACTCTTGAGAGTCCCTTGGACTGCAAGGAGATCCAACCAGTCCATTCTGAAGGAGATCAGCCCTGGGATTTCTTTGGAAGGAATTATGCTAAAGCTGAAACTCTAGTACTTTGGCCACCTCATGCAAAGAGTTGACTCATTGGAAAATACTTTGATGCTAGGAGGGATTGGGGGCAGGAGGAGAAGGGGACGACAGAGGATGAGATGGCTGGATGGCATCACTGACTCGATGGATGTGAGTCTGAGTGAACTCTGGGAGATGGTGATGGACAGGGAGGCCTGGAGTGCTGTGATTCATGGGGTTGCAAAGAGTCGGACATGACTGAGCAACTGAACTGAACTGAACTGAACTGAAAAACACCTGTTAACCATGGGAATTCATTTCTGAGTCTTGATCTGCAATATGGAATGAAAAAATATTTTTATTTGCCTATTTCTTTAATGGAGAAGAAATACTTGAGGTAGTTGCCATTCAGACATGCAGATCTGCCATTCAGACATGCAAATTTATTTACATGATCTTCATATGTGAGTCTAAGGATCTTCATTGGGATATACTACTTGCTGATCTACATTGAGAAGCTTGGGACATGTTATGAGATGAATAAGTTCTGAGAGTGTAATGGACAGTATGGTGACTGTACAGTAAGTCCCCTACAGATGAACCTTCATTTCAAATTTTCAAGGATATGAATGCATGTCCGCATGGTCAGTCATGTAAGCTGGTTCATGCGTCTGGTGTACCTTGTCATGTGCATGTATCCTCTGCAAGTGGCTGTGCTTTTGTGTACTTTACTTACAGTAATGTATAGAGTACAGTAGAACAGTATCTTTATTCCAGGATGTCTGGAAGCAAGCACAAAAGCAGCAGTGATGTCGCTCATAGTGCTAAGAAGCAACAAGCATAACTATGAAAACAAAAGTGAAGATAATTGAACGAGTGGAGCAAAGGAAAAAGATGGTAAACATTGCTCATTCTTATAAGATGAAGTATTCAAACATTGACACAATTCTAAAGAACAAGTACAAGATCACAGAACATGTGCAGTCTGCTGTGATTATGATGCCAACAATAATATTGGAGAAGCGAGAGAAAAGTGATGGAGATGGAGAAACTTCTCAGTGTCTGGATGCAGCATCAGCATCAAGTCCCACTCAGCTTCCTGCTGATTCAAGAGAATGCTAAAAGTTTTTATGAAGACTTGAAGAAGAAACACAGTGAAGAATCAGTGGGTGCAACTTAGTGACCCTCAGTGAGAAGCTGGAGCTAGATCTGCAAGAGGACGACTTCGTTGATTTGCTTGCTGTGCAACATGAGGAGCTTACTAATGAAGACTTGATGGAATTGCAGGTCTAGAGAGACAAGAGGAAGAAAGAGTAGCTGAAGAACTTAAGAGATTCACAACACCGGAAATGTCAAGGGATTTTCTTTTTTGGAAGAAGTGCTGTTGTTAGCTTTTGAGGCACAGGACCAAATAGAACAGTACGAAAAGGTTGCAGCAGCTGTTCAGAATGCAATCAAGTGCCACTGTGTTATCTACAATGAGCAGGAAAAAAAAAAAAAAAAAGGATCTACCACCCAGACATCACTGAATTGTTTATTCAAGGAAAGATAGAATTGAATCCAGCAAGGAATCAGAACTTGTGCCATCAACATCAGGCGTGAGTGAAATTGCAGCTTGCCCTCCGTCTCCTATTGCTTAAGATCCTTCAGTTTACCACATTCCACTTCCTCCTCTGCCTCCAGCCAGTAACTCTTCTTGCCTCTTCACTCAATGCCAATCCCTGTATGCCAGCAGTTGTACTGAACTGCTGTACTTTTCAAGATACTGCATTGTAAGATTAAGCATGTTTTCTTTATTTCTTTGTTTTTTTATATATTGTTTGTGTGAGTATTATTAAAAACATATTGCAGTACTGTACTTTATAGCCAATTGTGTTAGTTGGGTACCTAGGTTAATTTTGTTGAACTTAAAAAAATTAGACTTAAAAACAAGCTCTTGGAACAGAACTTGTTCCAACGTAGGGGACTTATTATAGTTATTAATTCTGTATTGTGTATTTGAAATTTTCTGAGAGTAGATCTTAAGTGTTCTCATCAAAAAGTGAAAATAAATAATAACTATGAATGGTGATAAATGCATTAATTAATTTGATTGTGATACTCATTTCACAATAAGTATGCTTTAAATCATCACATTGTAAACTTTAAATATATTTTTGTCAACTATACCTCAAAAAACCCAGGGGGGAAATGTAATGCTTGGCCCAGAATCTAAAATCAGCAACTTGTTTAAATGCGATGAAGCCTGTAATTTCAACTCAATGTTGTAAGTAACCAAATTAAATAACCACAGTAGATATGTAACCTGCAGGAAAATTCAAGAAGTTTTATAAAACTGTCTAAAGCTTGTATGGGTTTGTACCTGCCTGAATATAGAAATAAATAAAAGTTCTAATATATTTCTAACTTTGATCATCAATCATAGATCAATAGGCATAAAATTATAACTAGATTATTGCTAAAATAATTCATGATTTTCTACGTGCATCATTTACACAAGATGAGTACTTTCATTCATAACTATTGTAAATGCCACTGTCACAATGTAGTTGGAGGGATTTTGGAAGTCGGGCGTTTGGTTGGGTAAGGGTATTTTAAAAGTCTGAGAGAGTTCTGTTCTAAGACCCGAAGGGAATAATATGACAAATTCTGTAAAAATAAATGCTATCATAAACATTTGCATAATGATAATTTAATTTTCATATGAGACTAAAGTTTGATTTTGTGGATGTGAAACTGAGGTGCAGTACCTATTGATGAGATGTGGTTGACAAAATTGGGCATGGAGAATGGAGTTAGTGGAAATTTGTGCTGCTGAGGAAGGGTCCCTATTGAATCTCCAGAGAGAATCCTACAAAATAGGAGATACTGCAATACCCTTTAGCTGCTGAAAGTTGGTGGTATATATCCAAGATATAGAAAGTAGTGCTGCAGGGAACACAGCAAATCCACAGCTTCACTGCTTTGGCCATTCTGAGGTTGGCACAAACAAATTCAACTTCCTATCTTTTTATTTAGTCATTTATAAATCTGTAATCAAAATCCATATTGATAATAGATGCTTCTTGTTGATAGATTTGACTTGTATGAAAATGTACGCCATTTATTACTCTAACAGAATTTGTCCCTCTAACATAGCTTCTTTATCAGTGATTGTTTCCATGTTAACATGTTGAACTTGTTACTCTAATGGAAAGTTTGGCAGCTCTTCTCATATTGCTATATGAAAGAAATAGTCTATCTGAGAAATAAATCAGGTTAACCAATGGGCAAAGGTCCATTTTAACCTACGGTGTATCCACCTAATGTAAGATCTGCACATTTCTATGTTTTGAGTGTGTAGAGGGGAGGCTGTGTATGACATTTGGTAGTTTTGATAGTTGTCTGTGTAGTCTGCTATGCTAGAAGTATTTATTTAACAGGGCTTTCTCAGCATTGTTATTGCTGGATTTTCTGCATGCAGGTATTTTCCTAATATCTTCTCCTAATCTGTCTCTTAATGAAGCTCAAGAATTTCACTGTGGTTGAGCAGAAGTAAAGAAGTCTCTGTTTAATAATTTCCATGTAAAGGTCTTTGAATAGATCTATATAATATCTATCCAACCAAAAACAAGAGTTTAGTAAATAAGATTTTGTAAGTTTTAAAGAAACTCTGTATTCAGAGTTAGGATATATGTTTTTAGTCTTATTTTTCTCTCCATTATAAGCTCTGAGAACTCTGCTTAATATTAACTGTTTCAACTTAATCAATTCACCTTAAAAACAAAAACATTAGAATGAACAAAAGTGAAGTCGCTCAGTTGTGTCCGACTCTTTGTGACCCGTGGACTGTGGCCCACCAAGCTCCTCCGTCCATGGGATTCTCCAGGCAAGAATACTGGAGTGGGTTGCCATTTCCTTCCAGGGGATCTTCCCCACTCAGGGATGGAACCCAGGTCTCCCACATTGCAGGCAGACGCTGTAACCTCTGTACCACCAGGGAAGCCCTTAAGAATGAACAAACAAAACCGTAAATGAATACCAATCTCATGCAATACTGTTTTTCTTTGAAATGCAGAATGGCACGTTATAGAGACTGAATAAATGCAGAATAAAGAAGTTCTTTTCTATCCAGTTTTAGTATCAGTTCAGTTGCTCAGTCGTGTCCGACTCTTTGTGACCCCATGAATTGCAGCACGCCAGGCCTCCATGTCCATCAAACGGAGTTCACTCAAACTCACGTCCATCAAGTCAGTGATGCCATCCAGCCGTCTCATCCTCTGTCGTCCCCTTCTCCTCCTGCCCCCAATCCCTCCCAGCATCAGTCTTTTCCAATGAGTCAGCTCTTCGCATGAGGTGGCCGAAGCACTGGAGTTTCAGTTTTAGCATCATTCCTTCCAAAGAAATCCCAGGGCTGATCTCCTTCAGAATGGACTGGTTGGATCTCCTTGCAGTCCAAGGGACTCTCAAGAGTCTTCTCCAACACCACAGTTCAAAAGCATCAGTTCTTCAGCGCTCAGCTTTCTTCAAGGTCCAACTTTCACATCCATACATGACTACTGGAAAAACCATAGCCTTGACTAGACGGCCCTTTGTTGGCAAAGTAATGTCTCTGCTTTTGAATATGCTCTCTAGGTTGGTCATAACTTTTCTTCCAAGGAGTAAGCGTTTTTTAATTTCATGGCTGCAGTCACCATCTGTATAGCCTTCCTGAAAAATGAGTTAAAGGATCAATCATGTTTTCTTATTCATCAAAATTTTCTACAACTGAATTTTAATTCAATTACAGAAATTTTGGCAGAAAATGATGTTTTATATATTTTTATTTGGTCAGTTTTTAATTCAAGGAGTTTTTACCCAGGGAACAATTGGGTAAATACTACTTATTGACAGTTTGTGTTGTACCACGAAAAAGTGTGCTAAAGTTGTTTAAATTACTTATGATCTGAAGCCAATCATCAATAGAAAAATTATAACATAGTAGCATGAAAACTAGCATTGGATTTACCTTTGGAAATCTTTCGTTTATAAGATTCTTCTTTCCATGTGTATTTTAAGAAGAAGCTCTAAGTCTCCAAGAACTTCTATAGTTAAATGCAATGTGTGACATATGCAGGTTATTAATGAAGAAGTATTGTTTTGAACTATAGTTCAAACTACCACAAAAGTATTTTTATAATTTTCCTTTTGTTCCAGTTTCTCTTGAATTATCTGTGCACAGTAAAAATATATCATCATTTGAGCTTTTTAAAGCAATGCTATTCTTCAAAAAAGCATATTTTTATTATTGAATTAAACTGTCAGTGGATTAAGTAGTGTTAACATGAAATTCATTCTTAATATGCAATAAATAGGTTGTAGACCTGATAAAAACAGTTTTTAGTTAAAAGAATTCCATCAGCATCATTACAATGCTGGAGAAAGTAATGTGCACAATAGAGTCGCTGTCGTGATCCTGACCTTGTGATACAGATTAAAATAAGGAAAAGTGTCATATTTCTCCGTGGTTCAACTTGGGTTCACCTAATAGAACTCTGACAAAAGCAAATGTTTTGTCATTTAGTCTGTTGCCAAGAACATTTTCGTGCATAATTAATGATAATCCACTCTTTAATATGTGTATATGAATGAACACAAAGTTCCTGCTGGTGCCACAGAAACAATATCGTGTTCAGTGTGAAGAGAGCAGCACAATATCTACTAAAATAATGAGCTGTGGAAAGGATAATGGAAGGTGTCAGAAGCACAATAAACATGATTAGAGTGGATGAGGAGAAAAGAATGCAATTTAGTACCATCAGAATTTTTCTCTTAAAAAAGAACGTAATTCCCTCATGGATTTTTCATGTCTTCTCTTGCCAGGTTATCTATAAATATCATGGAAATGCAGGCTGTTGCTTAGCTTATACCTCTCTCTTGTATAATTGACCCTCAAGATGTGATGTTCTCTAGAGTAATGCTTATTATTTACTTTGCATACAAATCACCTGGGGAATATGGAAACATGCAGATTCTGATTCAAGAGACCTGAGGTGGGACCTGAGATTTTGCATTCACACTAGTTCCTAAGAGATGCTCTTTTTTTTCTGGTCTATGGATCACAGTTGCATGACAAGACCTGGGGAATCATCTTTGGGCCTCTTCTCAGAAGTCACAATCTCCCTAAACAGTTAATCCACTGATATGAATTTAAATATATCTGTATGTTCTTGATTTGTTGTTCTTTACTCAGGTTTCAACTCTTCTAATCTTTGAATTATTCAATTACATATTAAAAACTAAACTCATTATTGTCACACTCAAATGCAATGGACCTGCTTCATGCCTTGTCACATTAGTGATACTATCATTCCTCAACTTGACTAAGATAATCATATTATACCCATTTTACAGACATCGCTTTGAAAGTTAGGTAATATATAAATGACTCCACTACTAAGTAAGATAGTCAAAATTTGTGTACATATTATCTGATTTGAAGATCTATATTTATTTGCTATATTTGATTATAGCTTTTAAAAATAAACTTCCCTTTTCATGAAAGTGGAAGAAGAGAGTGAAAAAGTTGGCTTAAAGCTCAACATTCAGAAAACAAAGATCATGGCTTCTGGTCCCGTCCCTTCATGGGAAATAGATGGGGAAACAGTGGAAACAGTGGAAACAGTGTCAGACTTTATTTTTGGGGCTCCAAAATCACTGCAGATGGTGACTGAAGCCATGAAATTAAAAGACACTTACTCCTTGGTAGAAAAGTTATGACCAACCTAGAAAGCATATTCAAAAGCGGAGACATTACTTTGCTGACTAAGGTCCATCTAGTCAAGGCTATGGTTTTTCCAGTAGTCATGTATGGATGTGAGAGTTGGACTGTGAAGAAGGCTGAGCGCCGAAGAATTGATGCTTTTGAACTGTGGTGTTGGAGAAAACTCTTGCAAGTCCCTTGGACTGCAAGGAGATCCAACCAGTCCATTCTGAAGGAGATCAGCCCTGGGATTTCTTTGGAAGGAATGATGCTGAAACTGAAACTCCAGTACTTCGGCCACCTCATGAGAAGAGTTGACTCATTGGAAAAGAGTCTGATGCTGGGAGGGATTGGGGGCAGGAGGAGAAGGGGACAACAGAGGCTGAGATGGCTGGATGGCATCATTGACTCGATGGACATGAATCTGAGTGAACTCCGGGAGCTGGTGATGAACAGGGAGGCCTGGCGTGCTGCGATTCATGGGGTCGCAAAGAGTCGGACACGACTGAGCAACTGAACTGAACTGAATGGAGTTCAAAATTAACTAGTCTTTTATAGTACCTCTTTACTGTGAAGACACTTTTAAAGGTTAAAAAAATTAGTAAAATAAAATAAACTCACCTTGCAGGTCTTTATCTTCTGATAAGGTCATACTCAATCATAAAATGCAGTTTTCTGTGTAACCTTTTCCAGTTTTCAGGCAATGTAATATCTTCTTTCTTCTGTGATTTCACAGAAGTTCGGTATCCTATCAAGAAATACATCAGATTACATACCAGTTGTTTGCTGAGGTGTCTGTCTTCACACCTTGGGGTATAAGCTCCTGGGAGTTAAGAACTGTGTCTTATTTATCTGTTAAATGTTTAAAATTAGAATAAAAATGGAAGGAATACATAACAGTTTTAAAAATTAATCAAATAGCATAGAAACATCATAAAAATTACCTTGTAAATGCTCTCTTCAAATCCCACTTCTCTGAATTTAAGTAACCAATGTTGTAAATTTAGTGTGCAATTATGAAATTATCTATGTATACCTATTCATATACTATTTATAATTTTCCCATCTACATAGTTTTATATATATATATATATATATACATATAAATATTAGGTCATATTGTACAAACTATTCTTTGACTTGCTTTTATTTAGGAAGTATCTTGGGCAACTTTCCATATATTTATATATAGATATAACAGTTTTAGTGAATATATAGTAACCATGATATAAAGGTATTATTTTTTAGTTAAATGTAGCTAATTTATAATATTGTATTAGTTTCTAGTGTATAACAAAGTAATTCAGTTATATATAGAGAATCTATCTATCTATCTATCTATCTATATGTATTTATATTCTTTTCCATTGTGGTTTATTAGAAAATACTGAATATAGTTCCTTGTGCTGTGTAGTAGGATTTTTCTGTTTATCAGCTTCATATATAGTATTAATAATTTGTGTCTGCTAATCCAAATCTCCTATTTAATCTTTACCCCACTTTTCCCATTTGATGTGTTTTCTAAATCTGTTGTGTGTGTTTCTATTTTTTAAATAATTTTATTTGTATCATATTTTAGCTTTCACTTATAAGGGTTATCATATGATATTTGTCTTTTTCTGACTCACTTCACTTAATGTGATAATCTCTAGGTCTATTCATGTTGCTGGCATTATTTCATTATTTTTTATGTCTATTATTCCATTGTATATATGAACCACATCTTTATCCATTCATCTGTCTGTAGATGTTTAGCTGGCTTCCATGTCTTGGCTATTGTAAATAGTACTGCAGTGAATATTGGAATACATGTATCATTTTGAATAATGGTTTTCTTCATATTTTCCCAGGAATGGGATTGGAGGATCATATGTTTGCTCTATTTTCAGTGGTCTTATAAACTTTTATACTGTTGTCCACAGTGACTGCACCAATTTGCATTCCCACCAGGAGTGTAGGACAGTTCTTTCTCCACACCCTCCAGAATTTATTATTTGTAGACATTTTAATAATGGCAATTTTGATCTATATGAGGTGATACCTTATTTTAGTCTAATTTGCATTTCTGTAATAATGAGAAATGTTGAGCATCTTTTCATATGCCTATTAGCCATATGTATGTATTATTTGAAGAAATGTTATTTAGGACTTTGGTCCATTTTTTAATTGAGTTGTTTGTTTTTTGGTATTGGGTTGTATGAGCTGTTTATATATTTTGGAGATTAAACCCTTGTCAATCACACCATAGTTTTTAACTACTCACATATATGGATGATTTAAGGTTTTCAACATTTTTTTGTTACAGATAAAGTTGAGAAACCATATTTCGTATTTGGTTTGGTCATGTTTGAGTTTTTCTCTGTGATAGATATCTAGACTTAAATTCACTGATTTAAAATATTGCATGTTTTGATACATGCAGCCAAATTACGTGCCAAGAAAACAATACCAGGTCATTCTGCCATGAATAGAATGACCATGATTAAAAATAGAGACATTTCCTTCACCTATACTGGTCTTATCAAACAGTTAATTTATGTCAACAATACAAGTGAGGAAAAAAAATCTTATTTTTATTTTCATTTCCACAATTACTTAAATCTTAGTATATCTTAGAAAAATTTTTGTTTGAATTTTTCTCTGTGGTCATTTTTTTTCTATTGATTTTTCTCTATGATTATTTTTTCTGTTTTTTTTTGGTTTGTAATTATTTGTTCATACATTTAAGAATTAATTATATATTAATATTCTGACAGTTTTCTCATTCTCTTGTCTCTAAATTTATTTGCAATATATTTAAATGAAATCCAGATTTCACATTTTCTGGTTATTTTGTCTTCGTGAACTGTTGCTTTGTTGTTTACTTGGATCTACTTATTTTAGTCTTCGTTTCTTCTTTATGTCATTATGTGACTTCACATAGAGTAAGGCCCATCATTTTACAGTATATACTTAGATGAGTTTGAATAAACATAGCTTATTCATAGTTGTAAAGCCATCACCACAATGAAGTTATAGAAAACTGTCACCACAGAAAAGGAAAACTATTTTTCTCTGTAGGTTATCATCAACCCCATGCTTTCATTTAGCATAATAATTTTGGAATTTATCCATGTTGTGAATGTATAAGCAGATTTTTCCTTTTTATTATTGAATAATATTATGTTTTAAAGAGCCATACGTTGTATGTATGAGCCATACATTAAAAAAAAATCCATTTACCAGGTAATGGACATTTTTGGTTGTTTCTAGTTATTAATAATAAGAAAAAGAAGCTGTAGAGGTGTTTGTGTATACATATGTCTTATTTACTTGAATAAATAAATAGGAGACGCATTGATAGATTTTATAGTTAGCAGAAGATTATATAATTTTCAGTCCCCCCAGCAAAGTATGAGAGTTGCGTTTGATCCTCACCCTTGTTTGATATTACCAGGTTGTTCATTTAAGTATTTTCATATATAGTGGTGATGGGGAAATCTGTCCATATATCTATTTGCCATATCTATGTCAGAACAGAAGAATCTGTTCAAATCTTTGACTCTTTTAAAATATTAGATTACTGATATCTGAAGGGTTTTTCTGGCTACATGTCCTTTGTCAATTATGAGTTTTGCTAATATTTTCTCCCAGTCTATGTCTTGCATTATTCTTTTTAATTGTTTTTCAAAGAGCAAACTGTTTTACTTTAATAACTTTAATTTATCCAGTTTTTAAGTTTGCTTTTTGCATTCTATTTAAGAAATAATTGTGTAACAAAGTTGCAATGATTTTATTTGGTATATTTTCTTTTAAATTATATGCTTTAGAATTTTAGGCTTTACTTTTAGGTCTAGGATACATTTTTGGTTTTACTTCATATGGTGTGAGATAAGCATCTAGGTTAATTCCTTCTTTCTTTCTTTCTTTATTTTTTTGCTAGCTGTACAATTGTCCTATCATGATTTATAGGAAAAAAATCGTAAAAATAATGAAAACAAATTAAGTGAAATAACATGAAATAAAATCATAACTGAAGCAGGACCATGGAATAATACTGAGAGTAATGAGTGGGAAGCAAGATACAATTTTAAATAAAGTCCTTAGGGTAGGGTTCATTTAAGCAAGCACTTGAAATTGGTGAGAGAGAAGCCATCTAATAGGTGTGGGACTGATCATTACAGGCTGTGGGAACCATATAGCCAAGGCTCTAAGATTAAATTACGGCTACCTTGACAAGGTATCAGGGCAACCTGATAGGTCTAAGACAGTGATCAATGAAAACACAGGAGGACATGAAGTCACAGAAGTACAGGAACTAGATCGTGTAAGACTCTGTAAGCTATTGGCTCTTCAGTTCAGTTCAGCACAGTTCATCAGTCAGTCATGTCGTGTCTGACTCTTTGCACCCCGTGAACCACAGTACGCCAGGCCTCCCTGTCCATCACCAACTCCCAGAGTTCACCCAAACTCATGTCCATCGAATCGGTGATGCCATCCAGCCATCTCATCCTCTGTCATCCCCTTCTCCTCCTGCCCCCAATCCCTCCCAGCATCAGAGTCTTTTCCAGTGAGTCAACTCTTCTTATGAGGTGGCCAAAGTACTGGAGCTTCAGTTTTAGCATCAGTCCTTCCAAAGAAATCCCAGGACTGATCTCCTTCAGAATGGACTGGTTGGATCTCCTTGCAGTCCAAGGGACTCTCAAGAGTCTTCTCCAACACCACAGTTCAAATGCATCAATCCTTCGGTGCTCAGATTTCTTCACAGACCAACTTTCACATCCATACATGACCACAGGAAAAACCATAGCCTTGACTAGACGGACCTTTGTTGGCAAAGTAATGTCTCTGCTTTTCAATATGCTATCTAGGTTGGTCATAACTTTCCTTTCAAGGAGTAAGCGTCTTTTAATTTCATGGCTGCAATCACCATCTACAGTGATTTTGAAGCCCCAAAAAATGAAGTCTGACACTGTTTCCACTGTTTCCTCATCTATTTCCCAAGAAGTGATGGGACCAGATGCCATGATCTTTGTTTTCTTAATGTTGAGCTTTAAGCCAACTTTCTTGCTCTCCTCTTTCACTTTCATCAAGAGGCTTTTTAGTTTCTCTTTACTTTCTGCCATAAGGGTAGTGTCATCTGCATATCTGAGGTTATTGATATTTCTCGTGGCAATCTTGATTTCAGCTTGTGTTTCTTCCAGCCCAGCGTTTCTCATGATATACTCTGCATAGAAGTTAAACAAGCAGGGTGACAATATACAGCCTTGATGTACTCCTTTTCCTATTTGGAACCAGTCTGTTGTTCCATGTCCAGTTCTAACTGTTGCTTCCTGACCTGCATGTAGGTTTCTCAAGAGGCAGGTCAGGTGGTCTGGTATTCCCATCTTTTTCAGAATTTTCCACAGTTTATTGTGACCCACACAGTCAAAGGCTTTGGCATAGTCAATAAAGCAGAAATAGATGTTTTTTTTCTGGAACTCTTTTGCTTTTTCCGTATCAAACAGATGTTGGCAATTTGATCTCTGGTTCCTCTGCCTATTCTAAAACCAGCTTGAACATCTGGAAGTTCATGGTTCACGTATTGCTGAAGCCTGGCTTGGAGAATTTTGAGCATTACTTGACTAGCATGTGAGATGAGTGCAATTGTGTGGTAGTTTGAGCATTCTTTGGCATTACCTTTCTTTGGGATTGGAATGAAAACTGACCTTTTCCAGTCCTGTGGCCACTGCTGAGTTTTCCAAATTTGCTGGCATACTGAGTGCAGCATTTTCACAGCATCATCTTCCAGGATTTGAAAATGCTCAACTGGAATTCTATCACCTCCACTAGCTTTGTTCATAGTGATGCTTTCTAAGGTCCACTTCACTTCACGTTCCAGGATGTCTGGCTCTAGATTAGTGATCACATCATCATGATTATCTGGGTCTTGAAGATCTTTTTTGTACATTTCTTCTGTATATTCTTGTCACCTCTTGTTAATCTCTTCTGCTTCTGTTAGGTCCATACCATTTCTGTCCTTTATCGAGCCCATCTTTGCATGAAATGTTCCCTTGGTATCTCTAATTTTCTTGAAGAGATCTTTAGTTTCCCCCATTGCATTGTTTTCCTCTATTTCTTTGGACATTTTAAATTTGAGCTGCCTAATAAATATCCAAGTAGAAATGCTGTATGAACAATTTGACACGAGTCTGGAGTTCAGAAATCTGTACTGAAGATGTCATTTCACATGTTGGTAGTTTATTTTAAGAGATTCAATGAGACTAAAAAAAAAAAGAAAAATGAATGTGCCTAGAAGAAAAACCAAGGACTGAGCCCAGAGATACTACAAAATCAAGATGTTGGTAAGAAGGAGGAGTCAAGTTGACTAGGAGGGAGCCTTCAGTGAGGCTAGAAAAAAAGCAAGTAAAGATGGTGCTGAATATGAGGGAGTGATTCACTGGGTTAAATGCTTCTGATGGCTAAATAGATGGAGGATTGAGAACTGACCACTTGATTTGACATTGTGGCTATCACTTATGACCTACAAGACCACATTTGTATAGTAGTGGGGAAAAACCTGATTGGAATAGGCTTACAAAAAAATAGAAGAGACATTGGAGAAGGATTACAAACAATTCTTTGGAATGAATTTCATCATGAACTGGAGAAAGGAATAAGGAATACAAGGCTAAAAAGGTTTTTATTATTTTTTAGTAGAAGAAATAAGTAGCTTGTTTTTATGACTGATGGGAAAAATAAAAATTGATGAAGCAGATCAAAGGGGAAATTTACTGGAGCAATGTGCCTTGGCAGATAAGAATTTCTGAGATCTAATGCAAAGTGGAGGGTGGAGGTAATGACCTTAAAAGTTCTTTAAAAAAGGACTCCTAAAAGTGTCCATAGGATTCCCCTGGTGGTGTAGTGGTTAAGACTCAGCCTTCCAACGCAGGATGTTCGATCCCTGGTTGGAGAGCTAAGGTCCCACATGCCTAGTGGCAAAAACAAAAATAAAAACCCAAAACATAAACAACAAAAGCAATATTGTAACAAATTCAATAAAGACTCTAAAAATGATCACATCAAAAATAAAATCTTAAAAAAATAAAATCTATCAATTTATAAAGCAAAACAAAACTTCAGGAGTCCATGTATTGTAACTGGAAGGGAGGCAAACGCGTGAGTACAAATGATGGCTGATGGGTAGATACGGCAGTGAAGCTCAAGGAGATTATCTTCTGTCTGCTTTTATTTTCTCACTGGGATATAAGGCATAATCTTTGCCTGAGAGTAGAAATGGAAGAGAAGGTATTGGAGGTTTGGGAAGAGAAGTCATGGAATAATCACCTAGGAAACTAGACTAGTGATTGGATAGATGAAGTGTTGTAGAATTGCTGGACACCAATACGGGATGTTAAAGTTCATGATCATGAATTTAAACACATCGTCTACGTGGCTGTAGTGCTTTTCTCCAGCTACGTTTAGCATGGTTGAAGGTACAGAAATAGAAGGACAAGGAAATAAGTGGTGTATAGAAAATAAAATGAAGAGAGACACTTAGACCAATGATTTTGTTCACAGCAAAATCCAAAGAGTCAATGACTTTAGTTTCGTTTCAGATCCCATAGTAAATTCAAACATACAGAATAATTTTGCTAGGAAAAATAAAGAAGTGGAAACAAAATAAATACCGGAAGGGGATGATAAAAGGAAAGGGGCAAGGAATATTGGAGCTATAAAATAGCTGAATCTTGATAGTTTCAGTCACATTTGTATGTGTGACTGAACGACAATCATCCCTTTATTGTTCATACTTGTTTCTCCTAGTTTTCAGCCTGCTGTAAGTCAAATACCACATTCTCCTGTGGCTAATTCAGCTGTCAACAAGGATGTACTTTTACTTGAAAGAGTCAACAACATTTCTGTCTCCCACTACAGCACTATTGCAGGCACCCATTAAAAATGTGAAACAAAACTCTTCAGTAAAATATGCTCTGGACACAAGTTCAAAAGTTCAAGCTCACCCTGCTGCTAAAGTTTAAAGACAGAGAAATAGTAAAGTGCCATTCATGAGTCATTCAAATTGGGTATACTTAATGGAATTATGACAAAAGCCAATGTTCTTTTCTTTTCAAGAGTGGTTGCTATGTTAAATTATAGAGTCTTGTTAATGATATTCTACTCTTGTCATTCACTTCAGAAAATGTTACACTAAGCATTAGAATATGATTATTGCATAAGATAATAATTTTTTGTTCCTAGCCCTATGTCAAACCAGATGTCCATCTAACTTCAATGTTGTGACTGCCACAAATCTCCTTGTCCTGATTTTCCAGGTGCTGCTGAACTGTTTCAGAATACTTCATTATTGACACCAATGCTGTGGCTGGCTGAAACACTAAAGTTTGTAAATAAAGCAGTATGTGCTCATTTGAAACATGAACACTGTTTCCACTTCTAAACTGGGAAGAAAAATCTTGGCAAGGAGCCACATCCTTTCCCGGCATTGCTTAGATGACCTTTAATGCGTTTGATCAGGGTATGAGTCACTGTTTCTGAGAACTGGAGTTCTTGCAAGTGGTCACCTTGTTGGAAGGGAACTGAAGATGTAATTCCTTAGTCACACCTCTATGATCTCAGTGTCTGCTGTAAAATTGATAGAAAAACATTAAACAAAATAAAATAATCCAAAACTTGAAAGTTGAGGGGATAAATAGTTCCTGTTTCAACAACAAGAAAACTCTCTGTCATAGAACATGAGATTAAGATTTGTTGTCGTATCTTATCCATAAAGAATGAGAAAAGAATTTCACGATATTAATCTCTGTTCTAGCTTTTGGAATAGCTTCCTCAATGATTATAAAGTTAGGTGTACTTCTCCTTGCATTTGATTATGTAAGTGTTATATTATGGGACCTTATCTGTCAGTGTTGCTAGCAGAATAAAACAAAAGGAATGAAATGGAGGAGTTGATGAATATTTAATAATGCTTCTAATCAATCTCACCAAATAAACATTTCTTGTGTTGCTTTGCAATTGAGATTGGCTATCAGAGGAACTTGCAGATGGTTATTTTTATATTCCCCAGTGAAAGTCTTGGAAGTCTGGTTGAACTGGTAAATGATTTTATAATCATTAATAAATTTTAATGACTAATAACTTAGAGTAAACAAAATGATATTGAAACATGTTTTCTAGGTAAAGTTTTTGTCAAATATATGTTGCATCTTTTCCTAAAGTATTCACTTATTTTAAAAAGTAATATTTTACATTGTAATGTTTAATTTATACTGTTCCTTCATGCATCCCCTAACCACTTGAACTGTCACATTTAGTATTGTGGAAATCAGTAGCATCAAAGAGAAATGCCAGCCATAATACACAAGCCATAAAGATCATTTCAGGTCATAATTAATTTGGAAATGTTGATGGGTTTGCTGTGACCGTAAGTAAGACTTTTTTTTAAGAAAAAAGCCCACTGTAGTGGTACCTCTTTCAGTAAATGTAAGCAAAAATGAACCAGGTATGCCAGGTTTACCAGGTGAACCAGGTATGCTGGAAAACAACCAACATGGAGAAAAGGATAATACTACATAAGGTATTGTTGAAAAGTAAAGCTTTATATTATTAAATGAATCACAAGTTCAGAACTAGTTAAAATTTTTGTAGTCAGATCAACTGTTTTTAGGATCAACAGGTGTGGCTTAGTTGGATCTTGGGGTAAAAAAAAAAAGTTCTTATAGATATCGATTTGTTCTCCTGGTGATCACTTTTAACCCCTTATGATTCTTGTGCTCTTCCATAAGTAGCTCTCCAATTTAAGAGCTGAAGATTTCTTCAAAATGCAGTGAATTAGATTCCTTAGCATGTCTAGAAAGACACTGAAATGAAACACTGACTTTGATATTGTTTTGCTATATTGTGTGTGTATGCGTGTGAGTTTAAAATGAATAATTAATTGCAAAGAGACTCTTCTCATTCTTTTTTTTTAATGGTTATCTTATATTTTATGGAAGAAATGAACTTTGTATGTAGAAAGATAAAGAGTGGAAGAAATATAACTTCTATATTTGTGCCACCATGGACTCTCTTCACTAATGACTATGGCTTTATCTTATTAAAAAAAATCAGGTGCTACTGGTTGTAGAGGTGATTGGGGAGGTGATGTTTACAATATTTATAAACCAGATATAATTTACTATAAATATATCTGTCTCACAATAGATATTTTAAATTATTGGAGCTAGAATTTTTCCTAAAGCAGAGCGTATGAATACAAATTTTATCACAAAGGAATGTAAACAGTATTTGGGTTTAGTTTTGTCCTTTGACCAGAGTCATGCTAAACAGTAGCTCCCTGTTCATTATTACAGATTGGAAATATTTCTCTGAGGTACTGTGTAAGCCAGATTGGTAAGGGCAGGATGGGAAAAAAATCTATTGGAGAATAATTCTAAATCTTTTCCAATACTGATGTTCTTCTCAAATCTCCTGCAATTCTTCCCAATCTTCCAGATTTATTTTTCAGAAGTTTTCAGGTGACTTTTGATTAGAAGGCTTAAAAAAAAAAAAACCTAGGTTTTCATCAGAAAATTACATTTACAGTTCTACTCTGAAAGCGTTTATCTATAGAATTACCCATGAGTTCATCTCCTGGTTAGTGCCACCTCTCACCTCAATCAAGAAAAAATCATCTTTCATGACATAATCCAAAATCCATACACCCCAAAGAGGTGATTCCCAGACATTTTGTGCTGCTAAGAGGGATCTGAAATTTTATTTTTTTAACAGTTAAGAATTTGAAAGATAAACAATTTTTTCCTTCACCTTTTTTTTTCCCCTAAAAATTGCATTAGCAAACATTGAAGAGAACAAAGTCTTCTCCTCATTAAAAAATTGTACTCGATGCACTCTGATTTATTTAAATGTCTTTTGTAAGACTCAAAGAGGGAGTCAGAGAAATTCTGGTTCAAACAGGGTGACACTTAAATACAGTTATTGTAAATGAGATTTATTTCTAAACAAACAATAAAAGTATGAATTGATGGATACAAAACAAAGCCTTTTAAAAGTTTATTTCTTTTATTATTTTTAAAAGAAGCATTTATTTGCAGAGCAAAAACTGTGAATTTTATATATAAAAATTAGTGCTGAAGAGCTAACTTAAAAAATACTTTATTTTCTAGATAGTTTAAAGTTCAGAGAAAAATGAGATGGAAGATACAGAAATTTTTCATATGCTTTCTGTCCACAATACATGCAGAGCCTGCCTCATCTTCTACCAGAGTGGTACGTTGTTGGAATCAGTAGACCCACATGATACATCATTATCACTCGAGTCCATAGTTTGCATCGGAATTCACTCTTTAACTTGCATATTTCAATGGGATTTGAAAAATGTATAATGATGTATATCCACCATTATAGATTCACACAAAATAGTTTCACTGCTCCCCAAACCCTCTCTGTTCTACCTATTCACCCCCAGCCAGACCCCTAACTACTGGCAACTGCTGATCCTTTTACTACCTCTCTTAGCGTGTGTATGTGTGTTAGTTGCTCAGTCATATCCAACTTTTTGTCACCACATGAACTGCAGCCTGCCACGCTCCTCTGTCCATGGAATTCTCCAGGCAAGAATACTAGAGTGGGTAGCTGTTCCCTTCTCCAGGGGACCTTCCTGATCCAGAGATCAAACCCAGGTCTTCTGCACTGCAGGCAGATTCTTTACCATCTAAGCCAACAGGGAAGCCCCTTACTCTCTCTGTAGTTCTTGCCTTTACCAGAATATCGCATAATTGGAATCAAGATGTATGTACTCTTTTCAGACTGACTTCCTTTACTTAGTGGTATGTATTCATGTGTCCTCTATATCTTTTCATGCCTTGATAGCTCATTTATTTTTAGCACTGAATAATATTTCACTGTCTGTATGTACTACAGTTTATTTATATATTCACCTACTGAAGGACGTATTGGTTGCCTCATAATTTTAGCAATTTCAAATTAAGCTGTTATAGACATCTGTGTGAATCTTTTAGGTGGACATAAGTTTTAGGTCCTTTAGGTTAAATACCAAGGAACACAATTACCAGATCATATGGTAGGACTATGTTCAGTTTTGTAAGAAATTTCCAAAATGTCCTCCATAGTGGTGGTAACATTTTGCTTTCACGTTACCAATGAATGATGGTTCCTCTTGCCCCACATCCATATCAGCATTTGGATTTGGCCATTCTAAAATATATGTAGTAGTATATTATTGTTGATTTTTAAATATATGTGATGTGAACTATCTTTTCATATGTGTATTTGCCATCTATATCTTCTTTGCTGATGTGTCTGTTCAGGTCTTTGGCCCAGTTTTTAGTTGAGTTGATTGTTTTCTTATTGTTAAGTTTTAAGAGTCTTTTGTATATTTTGCATGATAGTCCTTTATCAGACTTCAAATATTTTCTCCCAACCTGTGGCTTTTTTCCCCCATTTCCTTGACAATGTCTATTACAAAGTAAAGGTTTAAATTTTAATGAAGTTCAGCTTATCAGTGCCTTTTGTCATGGATCATTTCCTTGGTTGTTATATCGAAAAAGTCATCACATACTTGCGGTCATTTAGGTATTTTCTCATGTCATATTCTAATAATTTTATAGTTTTGCATTTTACATTTAGGTGTATGATATAGTTGAGTTAATTTATGTAAAGGGTATAACATTTATATCTTAGATGCATATTTTTGCATCTAGTTGTTCCAACACCATTGTTGAAAAGACCGTTTTTGCATAATTGTAAATTGTATTGCCTTTGATCTTTTGTAAAGTTGACTCTATTTGGGTGCTGTGCTAAGTCATTTCAATTGTGTCCAGCTTGTTGTGACCCCATTGACTGTAGCTCACCAAGCTCCTCTGTCCATGGGATTCTCTAGGCAAGAATCCTGGATGGTTTGCCATGCTTTCCTCCAAGGGATCTTCCTGACCCAGGGATTGAGCCTTTGTCTCTTATGTTTTCTGAATTGGCCGAAGGATTCTCTATCACTAGTGCCACCTGGGAAGCCCCTGTCTCTATTTAGGTGAGTGTATTTTGGGGTTCTCTATGCTATGCCATTAATCTGTCTATTCTTTCAGTGAAATGCCACAGTCGTGGTTACTGTGCTAAACTATTATAAATGGTTTTCAGTAAGTCCTAAAGTTGGGTTGTGTCAATCTTCTGACTTTGTTCTTTTCCTTCAATGTTGTGTTGGCTATTGTGGGCTTTTGCCTCTTTGTAAGATTTTAGAATCTGTTTGTTGATATCCACCAAATAACGTGCAGGGGTTGGTATTATTTTCAACCTGGAGGTCAAGTTGGAAAGAACTGACTTCTTGCCAATACAGAGTTTTTCTATCCATAGACATTGAATATTGTACCATTTATTTAGTTACATTGATTTCTTTCATCATAATTATATGGTTTTCTATATGTAGGTTGTATACATATTTTATTAGACTTACACCTAGATATTTCATTTTGTAAAATGCTAATTTAGGTGGTCCCCTTCATGGATCACAGCCTTATCAGTTTTCATTTCAATCTCAAAGAAGGGCAGTACCAAAGAATGTCCAAACTACTGTGCAATTGTACTCATTTCACAAGCTAGCAAGGTTATATGTAAAAGCCTTCAAGCTTGGTTTCAGTAGTATGTTAACCAAGAACTTCCAGAGGTACAGCTTGGTTTAGAAAAGCCAGAGGAACCAGAGATCAAATTGCCAATATAGGCTGGATCATGGAGAAAACAAGGGAGTTCCAAAAAAGCATCTACATCTGCTTTATTGACTACATGAAAGCCCTTGACTGTGTGGATCACAACAAACTGTGTAAAATTCTTCAAGAGAATATCAGATCACCTTACCTATTTCCTGAGAAACCCAATGCAGGTCAAGAAGCAAGAGTTAGAGCCAGTCATGGAACAACTGACTGGCTCCAAATAGGAAAAGGAGTATATCAAGGCTGTATATTGTCACCCTGCTTATTTAACTTATATGCGGAGTCCATCATATGAAATGCCAGGCTGGATGAATCACAAGCTGGAATCAAGTTTGCCAGGAGAAATATCAACAACCTCAGACATGCAGATGATACCACTCTAATGGCAGAAAGTGAAGAGGAACTAAAGAGCATCTTGATGAAGGTGAAAGAAGAGAGCGAAAAAGCTGGCTTGAAACTCAACATTCAAAAAATGAAGATCATGGCATCTGGTTCCATCACTTCATAGCAAATAGCTGGAGAAAAAGCAGAAACAGTGACAGACTTTATTTTCTTGGGCTCCAGAGAAATCCCAAGAAAATGAAATCCTATTTGTTGTTAGGATGGAGTCATGACTGTCAAGTTACATGCTGGACTTTAAACTTGAATTTCCAACTAACTTCTTAAAATCTTGTTTCATTGTCCCTTAAAATGGAACTTAACACTAGGGCAGTTTTTGATCTACTGAATAACACTGGTAATATTCTCTTTTCATTCTATAACCCCCTTAATATAGTTGTGCTTCAAACACATACTGATCCATTGATCCCTCTTTCACAGTGCTGGTTGTGTTTTGGATTTTTTTAACCCTCACTTTTGAAAAGTTATTTGAGATCAATAAGGGTTGTGAAGGTGGTGATGGCTAGTAAGAGACTTGGATGAGAACAGTGATAAAAATTCTCTTTTTTTTTTCCTTTGGAGCTAATTCTTGTTGTGTAGAAAGGGGATTTTCTTGTATAAAAAATTCTACTCACAGGATAGAATAGAAATCTATCCTTTTAGGGTATGAATTCATTCCATTATTTTATCATGTATGAAAATATCTACCATTTCATTGGTTAATTCCATAAATTTTCCTGATTTTTCCTTTATACTCATTTTAGAGTATCATTCAGAGGTTTTCAGTGGATCACCATTTAATCCAATGAGTTTATATGCTTTGTGAAGATATATAGTACTACTGACACTCAGTAAGTGAAAAATGTATATTTGGATATTTTCTTACTTGGCGCTAACTTTCTGGATAAGCCATTAATAGGGAGATTTTACAGTTTTGTGGCCAAGAGCACATATTCAGGAAGCAGATTTTTATTAACTATCTCATGACTCATTTTCCTCAACTCTAATTTCAGATAAGACTGGGACTTATAAAGAAAAAATTTGTGATCATGATATAATATTTGTAAAGTGTTTGAAACAGTATAAGGCAAATAGTAAGCATTTAATGGATATTAGTTATCAAGACCCATACCAATAATATGGTTATATCCAGGCTGGTAAGAAATCAGTGGTGAAATACTAGGGATTAATATGATGTCTTAGCTTCCTTGGTGGCTCAGTGGCAAAGAGTCTGTCTGCAATGCAGGAGCCGCAGGCTTGATCCCAGCATTGGGAAGATCCCCTGGAGAAGGGCATGGGAAACCACTCCAGTATTCTTGCCTGGAGAATCCCATGGACAGAGAAGCCTGGTAGGCTACAGTTCAGGACACGACTGAAGAAACTTAGCACTCAATATGATGTCTTGGGCCTGGAAAGTGGAGCTTTTATGTATTGATTTATTCAGCAAATATTTATTATGTGTCAGACACTGTATTCCATGCTGGAGTTATAAATAATCATAATATAATTTGATTGTTTTAAAAGAGACAAGTAAAATAGAGCCTGGGAGCACTGTGTGGGGATTAATAAATTAATTACTTCTGTTTAGAAGAGTCCCAGATGACTTAACAGAGGGAAAAACCATTGGAATTAGGTCTCTAGAGATGTGCAAGGGTTAGCTAGAGAAAGAATGAAGAGAAGATAAAAAGAAACTTTCCAGGCAGAGGCACAGCATGAACAAGAAAATGAGGCATGAATGTGTCCGTTGTATTAAAGAAATAATGGATAAGTAGTCTTTCCTGACTGGATGGCAGAGTATAGAGAGGGAATGATTAGCAATGAGTCTAGAAAAATCAGTTAAGTGCACTGAAGGACATTTAATGGCTCGCAAAATAATTTAAGCTTGTACTGACAAGAGGAAACTATGAGTATCACATGTATTTTTCTATTGCTGCCATTCATTAACTTATTCATTTTTTCAGCAAGTATTTATTGAAAATTTACTAAATGTCTATTGTATTTTAGGTATTGGTAACTGAGCAGTAAGCAAAAGATAAAAGGACTTCACAACTCAATATAGAATAGCAGAAAATGAGCAAAAATAATGTAAAATAAGATGCATAGTTCATGGGTTCATATCCATGAAAAGTATGAAAAGGCAAAAAGATAGGACACTGAAATATGAACTCCCCAGGTCTGTAGGTGCCCAGTATGCTACTGGAGATCAGTGCAGAAATAACTCCAGAAAGAATGAAGAGATGGAGCCAAAGCAAAAACAATACCCAGTTGTGGATGTGACTGGTGATAGAAGCAAGGTCTGATGCTGTAAAGAGCAATATTGCATAGGAACCTGGAATGCTTGGTCCATGAATCAAGGCAAATTGAAAGTAGTCAAACAGGAGATGGCAAGAGTGAACATTGACATTTTAGGAATCAGTGAACTAAAATGGACTGAAATGGGTGAATTTAACTCAGATGACCGTTATATCTACTACTGTGGCAAGAATCCCTTAGAAGGAATGGAGTAGCCATCGTATTCAACAAAAGAGTCCGAAATGCGGTACTTGGATGCAATCTGAAAAATGACAGAATGATCTCTGTTGGTTTCCAAGGCAAACCATTCAATATCACAGTTATCCAAATCTATGCCCTGACCAGTAATGCTGAAGAAGCTGAAGTTGTACAGTTCTATGAAAACATACAACACCTTCTAAAACTAACATCCCAAAGAAATGTCCTTTTCATTATAGGGGACTGGAATGCAAAAGTAGAAAGTCAAGAAACAGCTGGAGTAACAGGCAAATTTGGCCTTGGAATGTGGAATGAAGCAGGGCAAAGACTAACAGAGTTTTGCCAAGAGAACCCACTGGTCATAGTAAACACTCTCTTCCAACACAAGAGAAGACTCTACACATGGACATCACCAGGTGATCAACACTGAAATCAGATTGATTATATTCTTTGCAGCCAAAGTTGGAGTCAGCAAAAACAAGATCAGGAGCTGACTGTGCCTCAGACCGTGAACTCCTTATTGCCAAATTCAGACTGAAATTAAAGAAAGTAGGGAAAACCACTAGACCATTCACATATGACATAAATCAAATCCTTAACGATTTTACAGGGAAAGTGAGAAATATATTCAAGGGAGTAGATCTGATATAGTACCTAATGAACTTGGACGGAGGTTCATACATTGTACAGGAGACAGGGATCAAGACCATCCCCAAGAAAAAGAAATGCAAAAAAGCAAAATAGCTGTCTGAGGAGGCCTTAAAAATAGCTGTGAAAAGAAGAGAAGCAAAAAGCAAAGGAGAAAAGGAAAGATATGCCTATTTGATGCAGAGTTCCAAAGAATAGCAAGAAGAGATAAGAAAGCCTTTTTCAGTGATGAGTGCAAAGAAATAGAGGAAAAGCAATAGAATGGGAAAGGCTAGATTTTCGTCAAGAAAATTAGAGATACCAAGGGAACATCGCAAAGATGGGCTCAAGTAAAGGATAGAAATAGTATGGACTTAACAGAAGCAGATATTAAGAAGAGGTGGCAAAAATACACAGAAGAACTATACAAAAAATCTTCATGACCCAGATAATCACGATGGCGTGATCACTCAACTATAGCCAGACATCCTGCAATGTGAAGTCAAGTGGGCCTTAGAAAGCATCACTATGAACAAAGCTAGTGGAGGTGATGGAATTCCAGTTGAGCTGTTTCAAATCCTAAAAGATGATTCTGTTAAAGTGCTGCACTCAATATGCCAGCAAATTTGGAAAACTCAGCAGTGGCCACAGGACTGGAAAAGGTCACTTTTCATTTCAATTCCCAAGAAAGGCAATGCCAAAGAATGCTCAGACTACCGCAAAATTGCACTCATCTCACATGCTAGTAAAGTAATGCTCCAAATTCTCCAAGCCAGGCTTCAACAATATGTCAACTGTGAACTTCCAGATGTTCAAGCTAGTTTTAGAAAAGGCAGATGAACCAGAGATCAAATTGCCAACATCCACTGGATCATCAGAAAAGCAAGAGAGTTCCAAGAAAAAAACATCTATTTCTGCTTTATTGACTATGCCAAAGCCTTTGACTGTGTGAATCACAATAAACTGTGGAAAATTCTGAAAGAGATGGGAATACCAGACCACTTGACCTGCCTCTTGAGAAACCTATATGCAGGTCAGGAAGCAACAGTTAGAACTGGACACGGAAAAACAGATTGGTTCCAAACAGGAAAAGGAGTATGTCAAGGCTGTATATTGTCACCCTGCTTATTTAACTTATATGCAGAGTACATCATGAGAAATGCTGGACTGGAAGAAACACAAGCTGCAATCAAGATTGCTGGGAGAAATATCAATAACCTCAGATATGCAGATGACACCACCCTTATGGCAGAAAGTGAAGAGGAACTAAAAAGCCTCTTGATGAAAGTGAAAGAGGAGAGTGAAAAAGTTGACTTAAAGCTCAGCATTCAGAAACAGATCATTTCATCCGGTCCCATCACTTCATGGCAAATAGATGGAGAAACAGTGGCAGACTTTAGTTTTTGGGGCTCCAAAATCATTGCAAATGGTGACAGCAGCCATGAAATTAAAACACCTATTCCTTGGAAGAAAAGTTGACTAACTTAGACAGCATAGTAAAAAGCAGAGACTTTACTTTGACAACCAATGTCCGTCTAGTCAAGGCTATGGTTTCTCCAGTGGTCATGTATAGATGTGAAATTGAACTACAAAGAAAACTGAGTGCTGAAGAATTGATGCTTTTGAACTGTGATGTTGGAGAAGACTCTTGAGAGTCCCTTGGACTGCAAGGAGATCCAACCAGTTCATCCTAAAGGAAATCAGTCCTGAATATTCATTGGAAAGACTGATGTTGCAGCTGAAGCTCCAAAACTTTGGCCACCTGATGTGAAGAGTTGACTCATTGAAAAGACCCTGATGCTTGGAAAGATTGAGGGTGGAAGGAGAAGGGGACAACAGAGGATGAGATTGTTGGAATGCATCACTGACTCAGTGGACATGAGTTTGAATAAACCCTGGGAGTTGGTAATGGACAGGGAGTCCTGGCAGGCTGCAGTCCATGGGTTTGCAAAAAGTCAGACATGACTGAGTGACTGAACTGAACTGATCTGAACAGAAAATGTATAGTTATAGATGATAATAAATGCTATTGTGAAAAATAAAGGAAGACAGATGGGTAATATTAAAGAAATTTAAGATATGATAGCTAAAGGGGCTGTTAGTTAAAAGGTAATGTGAGTCAAACCTGAAGGAGAAAGGAAATGACCTCTGTGAATATCTGAAGAGAATAGCAAGTGGAAAGACTCTGAGGTTGATATGCTCAAGAAGCAGCAAGGAGACCAGCATTGCTGGGACAGAGTAATCGGGAGACAAAAAATAAAAAGTAAGGCAGAAAGATGATAGAGGAGTGAGATTTGATATGAAGACCACAAAGGACCTTATAGGCCATTTCTAGGACTCAATTTTAGTCTAAGCAGAGAATGGCATGATCTGACTTCTATTTCCAAAGATTGTCTTTGACTGGTATATGCAGAGAATAAGCAGGGGAGTTGGGGATGAGGGTATAGAATTAGAGAGGGTAGTTAGGAGACCGCTGAAATGAAATAATTAGACAGGCAAGGATAATGGTTTGGGAGCAGTTTGGTAGTGGTAGAATAGGGGAAAAGAAACTGTTCCTTGGAAATATTTGAGTAAGAGTCTATGAGATTTCCCAATGGGTCGACCAAAGTAAGATGTTAAGAGTATCCATGTTGGTTCCAGTGTTTTCAGCTCTTCTGACCTTGCTTTTTCTGACCCTGCTTCCATCTTCCTATAAATTCTTAGACTTCATCAGTTTATTTTCCTCCTTTAAGTTTCTGCCACTGCCTTTTCTAGCCCTATTCATCTAAGACTGTCTTCGGGAAGTACAGAGGCTTCCAGGCTCTTCACAGCCTTAAAAACAATTTTGGGTGTTTTACTGTAAATCAGTATGCGAAAACAGGCTAGTATAATACATATACACACACACACACACAAACTCGGAAAAGTTATGAAGCTTACAAATTACTTATAGCAATAATAGTAAACTGTACCTTATTTGTAAATGCAGACTTGTTTGAATCCTGTTTTACTTTGAAATGAGTTTTGGCATTTCCTCTCCTTGGTGAAGTTCATGTAGCCTATCTCCAGAAGATAGTTTTTCTCTCCTGATGAAGATGCAGTACTAGCAGAAAAATAGGTCCTCCTTTGTTTACTGTGAAATATGCTCTTTTCTGTGTGCTTCGAATGGGTAACACTCAAAAGGAAATCCAAATTTTTGACTGATGAAAACATACAATTTTGGGAAAGAGGGAGTTCAGAATATTGTGTATAAGAATTTTAGTGCACTTCTCAGAACCTTGAAAGACATCTGCATAAATAAGCATTTAAAGTTATGTTACATTAACCAGAGAGTAAACTTGACTGTAGTGATATCCTTTCACCAACTCCCCATCTCACTCAGTTATCCTAGTCTGATAGCTTCTTCCTAGGACCCGCAAGCTTTGGGGCAGGAGTGCTCTGACTGGATCGGGTCTATAATTTAGAAAGAAAATTGTTACAAAGTGTAAGGGTATTTGGCACTAGAGGACAAAAATCAGGGTTGTTCTTTAAAACCACTTCACTACCATTCTCCCATTCTTTTTTTAAAAATTTTTATTTATTTATTTTTTCATTCTCCTATTCTTAAATGCTTATTAAAGCATCCTGGGGCATAAAATTTTTCTAGAACTTTATCTTTTTGTATGAGAAAGTTATTTTCACAATTATTCTCTCTCCAAATGTAAAATTGACATGCTCTTTCATTTAAGCATGCTTTATAGCTCTTAAACTTTCTGATCTTTAAATTTATTAAACAGCCATATATATGTAGTTAATGGGCTTCCCTGATGGCTCAGTGGTAAAGAGTCTGCCTGCAATGCAGGAGCCATAGGATCGATCCCAGGATCGGGAAGATCCCCTGAAGGAGGGCATGTCAACCTACTCTAGTATTCTTGCCCAGAGAATCCTATGGACAGAGGAACCTGGTGGGCTACAGTTCATAAGGTTGCAAAGAGCTGGGCGTTACTGGAGCAACTTAGCATGCATGTACATGTGCAGTTAATAACCATAAAACAAAATGCTACATGAGAAATTACATTTTACTTTCAGTGGAATCTGCACATTTTTTCCCCATTTCATAGCAAATAATTACACATTCTACAACACAGGAAATCACATGGGCCAAATTAGTATCTTTAGAGCACCAGGTAAGTTCTTGCCTTCTATGAAGGAGCGACTCTCAGGGGTGACTGCAGACTTTTGTGGTTTCCATCAAGGAACGCTGCTGTGGCTCTTCATCTGTATGCACCACTGAAAAATATTTTTACCATTGATTTTCCTCTGGCATTGATCTACCACCTGACGCCATCAATAATGAGGTTTGTCGGCTGATTTCTTAGGCTGTCTGGAATTTTTTTTTTTCTTCCTCGCAGAAGAGGAGCTGGTAGTAATACAGGAAGAAAGGTTGATACATTGAACTTGGGATTTTGCAACCGAACTATCTACTCCACTAAGCCCTACTTTGCAGCCCTTCTTCGCAGCCCTTCTTCCTCTCTCACTGTTCACGTTTCACTTTATTACTTGATCGGAAGTCTTCCTTCAGGTTGGCCTCCTGAATGTTGCTATTTTTTAGTTTAGTATGCATTCAAATGCAAATTGAATGGGACAATTATCTGTGGTAAAGTGTTTTCTTGATGCTAGAGTAAAGCTTTTTCTTTTGCATCCCTTAAAAATTTGGAGGCATCTAAAAAGCTGATTCAACTCAAGTACTTAGTGAGAAACCATTTCTGTAGACTGTGCCACTTTCATTTATTGAAGTTAGCCCATGTTTGGGCCTAAAGGGAGAATTTTCTGAAACACATGTCTATTTCACTGTGGCAGAACGCTTCCCTTTACAAAGCAATAATATGGGAAAAAAAGTAGAAAGGAGATAGTCAGCATTCCCACATCCCTTGTAAAATGAAATGAAAATGCAGATACCCTTCTGTCAAGGTCCTGATCCTGGACAAAATTATATACCAAAATTTGACAAAGCACGTTCTGGGAGATATATATCCATTATTATGCATGAACTTAACTAAATATTGATCACTCTGAGAGGAACAGATGGAAACAGCTATTTTTCTGGATCCCAGCTATCGAATTATGAGAGGTCAGGGGGAAAAAAATCTCATTGATAGGTCAAAACAAAATAATTCAAGAAATAAGAGAAGAAAGAATACAATTTTGTGTATAATATATCTGATTGAAAAAAATTATCTCTTTCATTGCCTCCATACATTTTTAAAGATTTCTTACCTTAACAGATAATTTGCAATGACAACTTATGTTAGGCAAAAAAATTCCTAGTATTTTATCAGGAATGCATAAAACAACTATTTCAATTAGTTATATGTATTTTCTATGAAAAGATTTTTCATGCATTTATTCTATCTTTTAATTAGTTATAAACTTAGCAGCTTAACATTTGTTTGAACTGTGTACATCTGTAAAATTCAGGTATATTTATATGTAAGATATATTTGCATTATATTTACATATGAAAGATACTCCCTGAATTGCAAGGCCCGCAAACTACTGTATGCTGTGGCCCTGATCTACTCAGAAGCAGAATGGAGGAGTCATTCAGATTCCCCGGTAGCTCAGATGATAAAGGACCTGCCTGCAATGCAGGAGACGCAGGTTTGGTCCCTAGATTGCAAAGATTCCCTGGAGAAGGGAATGGCTACCCACTCCAGTGTTCTTGCCTGGAGAATTCCATGGACAGAGGAGCCTGGAGGGCTACATAGGGTCCATAGGGTCGCAAAGAGTTGGACACAACTGAGCAACTAATACTTTTACTTTAGGTATTTAAATATTTGATTTCATTTAAGACTGCTAGATTACTCTCTAGACCAGCATTACCCTCCTACCAACACTTAATACTTTCCTATTCTCTAGTTTGAGGTAGTATTTAATGTTATCTTTCTGGTATTTGCCCTTCATATGAGCCTTTGCTATGTGGTCCTCTTCTATTTGAAGTTACTGGTTTTCTCTGATGTTAGAACCCAACCACATTTTATTTTCCCCAGGGTTTCTCACAGTTTTCACAATAGGCTTCAGGATCCATCACCATCCTTATTGTCTCCTGGGTTAGGTTTACAGTAAGAAAATTGAGCTACCAAGCTAATTCGAGATCATTGATTTTTGGCAACATACAGTTGTCCAAAGTGTGTCTGTGTGTGTGTACACAAATATTAAATTTAAATCTGCTTGAGTGATCTGATTTTTTATTCAAGGTGTAGTTTTGCTTTCAGGAGTCACTTTTTTTGAGTGTTCTGCATATCTTCCCCTCTTTGTGGGTCTCCTTAGATGTATCATTTTCTTCTGTCAAAATATTGTGTTCCAGGTCCATTAGCTAGGATGCAAAAGCACCATCATCCCATACATAAGGATTGACATAGGAGCCAGATATTTTGCTAACTGACCATCCCCTCTCAAGAAAGCAGAAAAGAGTTTATCTACTCCTTAGGTACAGAAAGACTAAGTTCTCCTTAGCTTCTGCTGCAGCAAATAATTAGTGTTCTTTTTTAGCATCTTCCCACCTGTATGGTGATCGGGTTGATCAGGTGGTCCTTGCAGGGATGCCCTGTCAGTTTTTTCACAGGTTTGCAGATTGTCAAGACCAAACAGCAGTCAGAGGAGTGTCAGTTTAAGAGGGAATGTACAATATGGTCAAATACTGAAGTAATTTTAAAAAATCTGAGAACTGAATAAAAACCTTTAAAGTTTGAAATTTTGGAGGAGGTTCATAATATTTTGTTGTAGTAATGTAACACATCAGGAAAAAAGCAATAACAAGGCTTAGGATTTAGAAACTGCTAATGAGCATTGTTCTTCCTAGGATATCTCTAAGATGATATGCACATATGAAAAATGCAGATGGCTAAAGATAGATACTCTAGTACTTTGGCCACCTCATGCAAAGAGTTGACTCATTGGAAAAGACTTTGATGCTGGGAGGGATTGGGGGCAGGAGGAGAAGGGGATGATAGAGGATGAGATGGCTGGATGGCATCACTGACTCAGACGTGAATCTGAGTGAACTCCAGGAGTTGGTGTTGGACAGGAAGGCCTGGCGTGCTGCAATTCATGGGGTCGCAAAGAATCGGACACGACTGAGAGACTGAACTGAACTGAAAGGTAGACAAAGGGTCAGGGGTCAAGGGATGTTTTTAATTTCACTGATGGGGCATCTTGAATATGCTTATTCATATTCAATGGAGCTAGGAGAGAGAGACTTTGAAAATACTGAAGTGGATAGCCTATCCCTTCTCCAAGGGATCTTCCCAACCCAGGGAACGAACAGGGGTCTCCTATATTGCAGGCAGATTCTTTACCAGCTGAGCTACCAGGGAAACCCATTTGAAAATACAGGAGAGAGGAAATGCCAAGGATACATAGTTCTGGGGTTAGTGGGAAGGATATTATAACTAAGGTAAACATCTTGAACAGAATAAAGGACACTTCTGAAGCAGCTGGAAATGAGGTCAGAGTGAGTAGAAGTCCAAAGAAATTTTGGGAATTCCCTGGTGGGCTAGTGGTTAAGACTCCATGCTCTCATTGCCAAGGACCCAGGTTCAGAGAAGTAATATCCCGCAAGCTATGAGGTGTGTGTGTGTGGGGGGGGGGTTGGGGGGATTATAGATATAGGAGCAAGAAATTAAGGATATTGTGTACCGTCTCTTTTCTCAGTAAAGTATGAGGCAGGATCATTGGCAAAGAGAAATGGTTTGAGATGGGAGAAACAATGATGTTCTGCCACGGGCTAGCATGGGCTGTGTGTGCATGCTTGCTTAGTCACTTCAGCTGATTCTTTGCGACCCTGTGGACTGTAACCCACCAGGCTCCTCTGTCCATGGGGATTCACCACGCAGGAGTCCTGGAGTGGGTTACCATGTTCTCCTCCAGGGGATCTTCCTGACCCAGGGATTGAACTTGTGTCTCTTGTGTCTACCTCACTGGCATTCAGGTTCTCTATCACTGGTGCCATTTGGGAAGCCCTAGCATGGACTGGCAAGAGCTAACTGCTGAGTTTTCAGGAATTTTGTTGTGAGTCAGTTGCAAAAATTACCATTATTACAGCACAAATGTATGTAAATACATGTACAGTTGAATTATAGTAAAACAAAGGGAATAAATCTTTAACATTCATCACTTCCTCTCTATTTCTGTGCTCCCCATGTTATTTTTATATATTGTATCTAAAAACAGTACAATAATGTATCTAGCACTTAAAAGATGTGCTACTGACAACATTGCTCTTCACTCTGCTTTTAGTGGCATTGTTGTTCCCTTAAAATGAACCTTGATGGAAGTATCTGTGACTTAAAGATCAACAAATGCTGCAAATCAGGGCTTTTTTTTGTTTGTTTGTTTTGTTTTGCAAAGAGCTGTTGATTGAACATGTACTGGCAAACCACTAGGTAAAGTTTTTGAGGCTAACGGTAACTATCTTGAATGACTATTCTGAATACCAAGCAGGTGACTACTGATGGGTAAAGGACAGCCATAGCTGCTTTGGCCAGGCAGAAATTAGGGATGATGTTTGTAAAAACAGTCTATCCCACGAGCAACCCAGGTCTGGAAACAGCAAACGTGTTGGGTTGAATTCTTTGGGTGGAGGTGTAGGACTGGCTAAACTGGACCATCTTGAGGCCAGTTATAGAGAGCAGGGCACTCAGGGTGAGCTAATATACTGGGAGGAAAGGGTAGGAGTGTGGAATCAGAAACCTTAAAGTCCAGGTATAGCTGAAATGATGCAGAATTATAATCAGAGAGTAAGACTTAAAAATTTATTATTTCATAGAAAGCCATTTCCAGAGCCTAGGTGTGCTGGTGCTTGAGTTTGCTCAAGTTATCATAATTGTAGACATAGTGCAATCAGAATAAGACTTACCAGTTTGGGTTGTTGGATGAGTTGATCACATGGGCTGAAGCTACCAGTGATGATGGCAGGAATTGGGGTGAAGAACTCAGAGTTATGTAGGCATTAGAGTAGAGAAATGAGGATGCTGTGGGTGGTGGAGTGGAGAGATGCGTTTACTTGAATCAAAAGCTCCTGAATTCCCCGTGACAAGGAAAATCATTCAGTGAGAATGGCTTCTGTGGAAATACACAGATGGGGCTAATTTACCAGCCACTGTCATTCTTAAACAAAAGCTGCACTGGGTATAAACAGTGTATCAGAATGCACAAGGAATAGTACTCTTAATGTAAAAAGATTTTTAATGCTTTGAGAAATATAATTTGCTTAAAATTGTATAGCATTTCTGGTGAAACATATACAGTTGTGCCAATGGGTTGGGGACAGTCACAAGGAGGTCTGTTTCTAAAAAGTTTTCTTATTCTAACCCACTTCTTCCAGGTCACTGCAGAGGGACTTTTTTTTTTTTTCCACTTTTGTATGTTCGTAAACAATTAACACAATACTCCCATTATTTTTTCTCTCAAATTCTTAGATATTGAATTCTTGGTATTGCAGTATATTCTCCAGAATTTATTTTAGTATTTATTTTGTTTCGTTCCCTTTACTATTCCCACTAGGTGTCAGTTTCCCTTTCCATCTTTTGTAAGGGTGTCATATTAAGCCCTATAGAGAGAGCTTAAGCTTTCAATTTTACCTTTCATATTTTAATACAAAGAGCATATATAAAGTATCGCTTTATCCTTTAGTGTTGCATCCTCTTGTAGCAGTTTTGGCTATTTTTTTTTTTTTTTTTGCCAGTGTTTTGAAAGTAGGCACTTAGCACATGTTTCTTGATGTATTTTTTAAGATGTAGGTGACATCACTGAATAGGTATATTTATAATAATAAAATTTCCCAAAACTTCTGTCTAAATCTCATGCTTGCTGCTACTCAACTGGGAATCGGAACCTAGGAGTATGACAACAGGTTATTCTCTTTCTACATTTTCTCATTCATTATAAACATAGCCATTGTTTTAACAAGGGCCAATGGCTTAACCCAGAGGATTGATCTGGGACCCTTTGACTGGTCAGTGCATGGATATCAAGGACATTTTTCCCTCAAATCTCATTAGCAAAGCGTTTCTTACAGAAGGCTATGCAAAGAGGGAGAAGAAAAGCAACCTTGAGAGACAGTGTATGTGTGTGTGTGTATGAATTTATAAGAAACATTCTCTCTTTTATACCCACACACTCAGTTGTTTTTATTGTTTAGTTGCTAAGTCATGTCTGACTCTTTGTAACCCCATGGACTGCAGCCTGCAAGGCTTCTCTGTCCATGTGATTTCCCAGGCAAGAATACTGGAGTGGGTTGCCGTTTCCTTCTCCAGGGGATTTTCCCAACCCAGAGATCCAGCCCATGTCTTTTCTGTGTTTACTGAGCCAGCAGGGCAGCCCATTAAGTATCTCCATGCAAACTCCATTTTATTCTCTACCTGAAGGTAAACATCTAAGTTGATTATTTAGTCACTCATATTTCTATGTAGTTTTGTTTAATCTTTTGCCATTGCTCTCTGAAAATGGTGAGAGTTTTGATAAGCCACTAGAGAGAAGTAAGTAGTCTTCAAAGTCCTGACCAAGTCTGCAAGAGGGATTTGGGAAACACAGGCATCAACAAAGTGCCAGAGGCTTGAAGGGTGAAGAGTGGTATAACTATGGGAGGCTGTTTGATGTAGTGAAAAGATATCAGATTTGGGCCCCCACAATCATGAGTTTTAACTTAACTTTGCTTACTTAGTGATTTTTAGAAAGCTATTAAATATATCTAAATCTCAGACAAGATCTATAATTTGGGGATATTGACATATGTCTCAACTGTTTTGAAAAGGATGATAGGAAGTGTTCTCTTAAAAATCCTTCCAATTCACCTGGCACAGAGTAGGCTTCAGTAAATAGGAGTTTCCACATCTCTGATACCCTGAAAGTAAAAAAAAAAAAAAAAAAAAGTGTTGCTTTGCAATGATCTATCAAGATGCTAAGACATTGTAGTATCTGTACCTATACCTGTAATTTCTAAAATTTCACTTAGATTTCTAATATAAAAAGTCTAAGAACAGGATAAATGGTTAATGTTTGCAATTCAGATTTCTTAAAAACTCATAGAAAGTTTAAGAAACACCTTCACTGAAAAAAATAAACAATTAGTGAAAAAGAAAAATTGTGGAAATGATAGTCTCTAATATTCTATCACAACTGAATTTATAAATTATTTTTTCTTATGGAAAAATTGCTGCTTTATTCTTACCTCTGAGAAAATATTGTATTATCTTCATCAAATGATTCAACTACAGGGTTTTATTTTTGAATCTTAGATTTTTTAAATTGTAAAACATTATCATTTTTATTCTTAACTGAATAAATATTATTGATCTGGGCTTGTTCTCTGCTAGATTAAAATCTTAATGAGATACAATAAAATATTTCCTTCTCATTTCAACAACTTGTTAAAATAATCATTGTATACAGTTGGTTAGTTTGTTTGATGTTACTGAAATTATTCACTAAATGTTATAATTTCTCTTATATTTACTCTCCATCAAATAATACTTTGATAATAGTATTTATTATTGGAATTTACACATAAACATTCAGTAGAGAAAAAATACATACATTAATTTTCTAGTAAAGTAAATCTTAAATTGAAAATTTGGGGTTTCATATCATTTTTGTTCAGAGATGAGAATTAATTACAGTGTTCTAAGAAAATTTACTACAGTCTATATAACTAAACTGGCTATATAAACCAGACCTATTCGTTTTCTATGTCTTGCACTGACAATTACAAAATGACATAAATTCTGGATTTATTTAAAATACATAATATGTAATCCTCCAGTGTCAAGATTATCTGTGTTATAAACAGGTGTGTGTCCACAAATGTAAACTTTTAAATAAAAAATGGCTGATTTTCACAAGTAAAAGCAATAGTAAATGGTAATTGACTGAAATTTCTTTTAAACATATGAAGTAATCATGTTATAGCTTTGCTAAAGACTATTCATTTCTGTTCATGGTGTTTTAGAAAGTCTAAGCTTCTTTAACAGAAAATACTGTTTTACAAAAGTATCTAATCCTATCCTAGCATCGGTTGCTAGGAGAACATTTGATGCAAATTAATCAGTAAACATCTAACAGCCAGCTACCCTAGGAGAAGGGGAGGGGTCAGACTTAGAAGCTGGCCAGCAGGGAAACCGCTGATGGGAAAATGACTGTCGAGGGTTTTTTATACACACGGGCAGCATCACACTGTGATATGAATTTTTTTCTCAATCATTCTTCTAGGTAAGGAGGAGACAAGAAAGCAGGGAAAATTGAAAAGATAAATGGGGTCTTGCCAATGAAGGTGAGCTTGATTTTTTTTTCTATTGAACTTTGCCCAGACAGCAATGATTAGATTAACTAAATGATTAATAACAAATGAAAATCAGTAAGAACAGAGTAGGATACATAGTCCTGCCTAGATATTTGTATTTAAATTTTACTCTCCCTATATCATGTGTCCTATTTGAAAATAACATTTCTATAAATGAGGACAAAAGAGTTCGCGTGTGAAAATGATCTTCCTTACCTAAAATTTCATCAGAAACAAGATTCAAGAATACTTTAGAGAGGATAAAGGATAGTTAACCATTTTAAAATGAAAATTATGCTTTAAAATATCAAGAAAATGAGAAATAAATTTTTTTCTTAAATTTTAATGGAATTTAGGTGTGTCCCACAGAGAGATTTATGTCATTGATCAATATTCATATCCATAGAAGCAAAATATCAGTCTTCAGTAAAGCTGAAGAAATTTATACACCAGGAAATAGTTATCTTGGTTTACAGGAATTGAGTTATTTCCTAATCTCTAGTCTTTTCAAACACCTTTTTTTTTTTTTTTACTACTGAAGGAAACCAAAATCTGGAATTCAGTTTATAAAATGTTTACTTTGTAATGAATATGAGAACATAGGTGCTTTATGTTTAGAAATAATTATCTACAGGTCTATGTAGATACATACTATCCTATAAAATCTGCAAAGGAATTAAAATAGCAAAAAATATGTCTATTAGTTTTATGTAAATATATCCAAATATATATATATTTTTTTTACTTTACAATATTATATTGGTTTTGCCATACATCAACATGAATCCGCGACGGGTGTACATATGTGTTCCCCATCCTGAACCCCTTCCCACCTCCCTCCCCGTACCATCCCTCTAGGTCTTCCCAGTGCACCAGCCCCAAGCATCCTGTATCATGCATCGAACCTGGACTGGTGATTTGTTACACAAATGATATTATACATGTTTCAATGCCATTCTCCCAAATCATCCCACCCTTGCCCTCTCCCACAGAGTCCAAAAGACCATTCTATACATCTGTGTCTCTTTTGCTGTCTCGCGTACAGGATTATCGTTACCATCTTTCTAAATTCCATATATATCTGTTAATATACTGTATTGGTGTTTTTCTTTCTGGCTTACTTCACTCTGTATAACAGGTTCCAGTTTCATCCACCTCATTAGAACTAATTCAAATGTATTCTTTTTAATGGCTGAGTAATAGTCCATTGTGTTTATGTA
Organism: Capra hircus; assembly: GCF_001704415.2. Taxonomy (NCBI): domain Eukaryota; kingdom Metazoa; phylum Chordata; class Mammalia; order Artiodactyla; family Bovidae; genus Capra; species Capra hircus. The sequence continues at coordinate 39,015,550 of NC_030816.1, read as the reverse complement.
CCACAGTTTTCTTGTCCATTTGTCTGCCGTTAGACATCTAGGTTATTTCCATGTCCTGGCTATTATAAACAGTGCTGAGATGAACATTGGGGTACATGTGTCTCTTTCAATTTTGGTTTCCTTGGTGTGTATGCTCAGCAGTGGGATTGCTGGATCGTATGGCAGTTCTATTTCCAGTTTTTTAAGGAATCGCCACACTGTTCTCCATAGTGGCTGTACTAGTTTGCATTCCCACCAACAGTGAAAGAGGGTTCCCTTTTCTCCACACCCTCTCCAGTATTTATTGCTTGTAGACTTTTGGATAGCAGCCATTCTGACTGGCATGAAATGGTACCTCATTGTGGTTTTGATTTGCATTTCTCTGATAATGTGTGATGTTGAGCATCTTTTCATGTGTTTGTTAGCCATCTGTATGTCTTCTCTGGAGAAATGTCTGTTTAGGTCTTTGGCCCATTTTTTGATTGGGTTGTTTATTTTTCTGAAATTGAGTTGCAGGAGTTGCTTGTATATTTTTGAGATTAATTCTTTGTCAGTTGCTTCCTTTGCTATTATTTTTTCCCATTCTGAAGGCTGACTTTTCACCTTGCTTATAGTTTCCTTTGTTGTGCAGAAGCTTTTAATTAGGTCCCATTTGTTTATTTTTGCTTTTATTTCCACTGTTCTTGGAGGTGGGTCATAGAAGATCCTGCTGTGATTTATGTTGGAGAGTGTTTTGCCTATGTTCTCCTCTAGGAGTTTTATAGTTTCTGGTCTTATTTTTAGATCTTTAATCCATTTTGAGTTTATTTTTGTGTATGGTGTTAGAAAGAGTTCTAGTTTCATTCTTTTATAAGTGGTTGACCAGTTTTCCCAGCACCACTTGTTAAAGAGATTGTCTTTTCTCCTTTGTATATTCTTACCTCCTTTGTCAAGGATAAGGTGTCCATAGGTGCGTGGATTTACCTCTGAGCTTTCTACTTTGTTCCATTGATCTATATTTCTGTCTTTGTGCCAGTACCATTTGGCATAAGACACAAAACAGTGTCTTGATGACTGGCTTTGTAGTAGAGCCTGAAGTCAGACAGGTTGGTTCCTCCAGTTCCATTCTTCTTTCTCAAGATTGCTTTGGCTATTCAAGGTTTTTTGTATTTCCATACAAAGTGTGAAAATTATTTGTTCTAGTTCTGTGAAAAAAAAAAAAGTTGGTAGCTTGATAGGGATTGCATTGAATCTATAGATTGCTTTGGATAGTATACTCATTTTCACTATATTGATTCTTCTGATCCTTGAACACAGTATATTTCTGCATCTTTGATTTCTTTCACCAGTGTTTTATAGTTTTCTATATATAGGTCTTTTGTTTCTTTAGGTAGATATATTCCTAAGTATTTTATTCTTTTCGTTGCAATGGTGAATGGAATTGTTTCCTTAATTTCTCTTTATATTTTCTCATTATTAGTGTATAAGAATGCAAGGGATTTCTGTGTGTTGATTTTGTATATATATCCTGCAACTTTACTATATTCATTGATTAGCTCTGGTAATTTTCTGGTGGAGTCTTTAGGGTTTTCTATGTAGAGAATCATGTCATCTGCGAACAGTGAGTTTTACTTGTTCTTTTCCAGTTTGGATTCCTTTTATTTCCACATATTTTTTAAAAAATAAGAACAAATATGGTGTAGAGAGTTTATTACTTTACACAAAAAATAAATCTTAAAAAATTCTCTATAATAAGGAAATTTATTTTATTTCTCTTTTAATGATTTCCATATACCCATATTAAAATTATGCCATGTACTTCAATCATGATCCAAGATTAAAAGTCAGGAATTCTGCTAAAATTTTCCCACACAAGTTCTAAAATGCTGACTAAAATCATTTTCTCTTCTGCACAAAATTATGATGTGTTCAATAAGTTTAACTTTCTGCTGCACTTTAAAACTATTTGGCAATAGCTTATATACAATATTATCTTATTTATTTTCTTTCATTCTTTTTATACAGTACAGGATAAATCAGACAAAGCAATGGCACCCCACTCCAGTACTCTTGCCTGGAGAATCCCATGGACGAGGAGCCTGGTGGGCTGCAGTCCATGGGGTCGCTAAGAGTAGGACATGACTGAGCGACTTCACTTTCACTTTTCGCTTTCATGCATTGGAGAAGGAAATGGCACCCCACTCCATTACTCTAGCCTGGGAGAATCCCAGGGATGGGGGAGCCCAGTGGGCTGCCATCTATGGGGCTGCACAGATTCGGACATGACTGAAGCGACTTAGCAGCAGCAGCAGCAGCACAGGATAAATAAATATACCAATATACAAAGCACAAAAAGGTAAAATTGAATGGTTTCTAGGGGCTATGAACTGTGAAGTGAGAGATTAGGCCCTGACCTCAAAGGTATTACCATCTTCTTTCAGAGTTAAATGCAAGAAACAGAAAGTCAAGATGATACACTTTTGGTGCGGATTGTGTTCTAGAGAAGCTTGGAAACAAGAGCATTGGCAGCATCTATAGGAAGCAGGGTAGGCTCCACAGAAGGGGTGAACTTGAACAGAAACTGAAAAATGAGGGGGAGTTGGAGGCACCCAGAAAGCCTTAAAGTTACAATATGAATTGTAGTACAATTAAGTGTTGAGTAAGCAACCGATATCAACTTATTCAACTTAGCAAATGATGTTGAAAATGATATTTTTTGCAAATGATATTGATATTGTTTGTTATAATCACGTAGCATATTATCTCATAGAGCTGTTACACAAGGAAAATTAGCTACATATTTATTGTTTGTGATTAATAAAATTATAATGTGCATGTTAAAATACAGTAATTTTACATGTAGGAAGGTCCAAGATTATGAAAGTACTATCTACACAGACACAAACAGTTTGGGATAAAAGGTAATGTAATAAGGGATTTTTAATAATCCTTTATTAAATAGCTATTTATTTACCTGAATTTGTTTCAAAAGTAAACAATGTTATTACTATTGTTTCAAAATACTTGCATGAAAGATATAAAAAGTTGAAAAACTATAGCATCCAACAAAAACATCAAGTAAAAATATTAAGCTAAAATTCTCTAATCTCAACATATTAATGTCTTGAAAATATAATGAATCTACCTATACAGTGTACGTGGAACATTGATTTTACTTATTCTTTTTCTAAAGGGAAAGGTACATCAATACATTACCTTAGTGCTCTAAATTCTCATATTTGATTATGTGAAAGAGGCCCATAATGAGTGGTTATAATTTGGTTCTAATAATAATTGCTTACATGAAAGTTGTCTATCTGAGTGCTTGTAATGTCCAGGTAAAGTTCATCTTTATCTTAATGCCAACTTCTGCATGCTGGTCTGCCTCACAAGCACTAATTCAGTTTTTCCAAACCCGGACTCCCCTGTGTTTATCCTTCCTTAGGTGCATCTCACAGTAGTCAGTGATATCACATTTTACCCAGTTGTTCAAGACTGCTCTTAGACATCACACTTGGGCATCATCTCTGAGAACCATTTGATCTCCCATTTCTATAACATAGATTCTGTACTATTTCCATAATTTTTCTGATTTCAAGCCTGTGATGGATAATTTTATGTGTCAGTTTGACTGAGCCGAAAGATGTCCTGGACATTGGGCTAAACATTATTCTGGGTGTATCTGTGAGAGTGTTTCTGAATGGAATTAACATTGAATCAGTAAAGTAAGTGGGCTTCCCTGGTGGCTCAGATGGTAAAGCATCTGCCCGTGATGCAGGAGACCTGGAGTTCGATCCCTGGGTTGGGAAGATACCCTGGAGAAGGAAATGGCAACCCACTCCAGTATTCCTGCCTAGAAAATCCCATGGACAGAGGACCCTGGTAGGCTGCAGTTCATGGGATTACAAAGAGTCAGATGTGACTGAGAGACTTCACGTAGTAAAGTGAGTAAAACAGCTTTCCCTCCTTAATGTGGGTGGGCTTTATGCATTTATGGAAGCCTGAATACAACTAAAAGACTGCAAAAGACTGATCCTTCCAAGAGTAAGAAGGAATTCTTACCTTGCTGCTTTCTGACTAACGTGTTTTTTTTTTTTTTTTTTTTTTCTGCCTTTGAATTCAAACTAAAACACAGGCTCTTCCTGGGTCTCAGGTCTATTGGCCTTTGAACTGGAACTACATCCAAGGTTCTCCTGAGTCTCTAGCTTGCCAACTGTAGATTACATCTTTAGTTCAGTTTCTCTGGAGAACTCTAACTGATACAAAATCTCTGGCACTTTTCTCTTCTTGGATTTTGTAGTATTCTCTTAATTTTCTGTCCATTTTCTCACCCTTCCCATATATCTAGCATATAGCCTCCACAATTATATTTCTCAAATGGAAATCTCTCTGGCCTTTTCCTTGGTTAAAATTCTCCTTGGCTCCTCATCCATTTCAAGATAAAACACAACTGCTTACGTACCAAACAAAGAACCTCAATGATGCAGGCAAGCGATATTTATCCCAGGTTTTTCCTTCCTTCCAGTAAAACTGAAAAGCTTCCAGTTTCCTGAGCTGAGATGCTGCATCTTTACATGTTCTCTCAGTCTAAATATGGGCTTCCCTTGTGGCTCAGCTGGTAAAGAATCCGCTTGCAATGTGGGAGACCTGGGTTCGATCCCTGGGTTGGGAAGATCCTATGGAGGAGAATGGAAAGGCTGCCTACTCCAGTATTCTGGCCTGGAGAATTCCATGGACTGTATAGTGTGAGGTAGTAACACATTCTAGTTTTGATTTACATTTCTCTAATAATCAGCTGTGGAAAAGGAAATGGCAACCCACTCCAGTATTCTTGCCTAGAGAATCCCATGGACAAAGGAACCTGGTGGGCTGCTGTCTCTGGGGTTGCACAGAGTCGAACACAACTGAAGTGACTTAGTGGCAGTCTACATATACTGTCACTTCTTTAACTTGCTTAGTGTCCTGTAGGTCCTATGCCTCCTTAACACTTGGTTCATGCATTTCTTTCTAGAAATCTCCTCTTAGTTCATTCTTCTCACATCTAGTTGATTTCCTCTTTTATAGCATGAGGTTGTAATAGTTGATAATTCACATCAATATTTCAGATGAAATGATAAAGTCCTTGAGGTGAGGAATCTACACCCATGTACCCCCATGGCTGATTCATGTCCGTTCAGTTCAGTTCAGTCACTCAGTCTTGTCTGACTCTTTGCAACCCCATGGACTGCAGCATGCCAGGCCTCCCTGTCCATCACCAGCTCTTGGAGTTTACTCAAACTCATGTCCATTGACTCAGTGATGCTATCCAACCATCTCATCCTCTGTTGGCCCCCCTCTCCTCCTGCCATCAATATATGGCAAAACCAGTACCATATTATAAAGTAATTAGCCTCGAATTTATTAATTTAAAAAATCTTTTACTCAGTGCCCAACACAGAAAAGAGCACATAGTGGGTATTCATTAAAGTTTCACTGAATAAGCGAATGAACTAATCTCATCCATATCAATTAAATTTAATTTTTAACACACACTTTCATATTTAACATAGGTCATTTCAGAAATTTGTCTAATTCTGAATTCAGTTTTCTCTTATTTTTTATAGTCTTAATTTACCATGCCACATCCACCCCACTCTGTGTGTGCAGAGGCTGACATTTAACTTCATTAATGGGCTCTCCAGCTGCCAGATGTAAGATTAGGGTCAACCAGTAGTAGGTACAAGCAAAAGATTAGAGGACAAAAGTGGAGAGAGGTTGGGGTTTTAGTCCTGTGACATCCTCCCAAACATGGCAGTAGGTGCATTCCCCTTCCAAAAATCTCTGTGGCTCTCTTCCTAAGGTCTAGTACCTGCTTCCTCTCCTTTCCCTTGTGACCTAGGGTGGCCACAACTCCCCACAATTAGCCTGGGAGTACTATGCTTTCTATTTCTGGTTTCACTTAAGCTTACCTATTGCTTCCTTAAACTTTTCTCAATTATTCTCTTGGACAGCGCCTCCAACTTCCTGCCAGGAGTATGACTAATGCAATACAGAACATTCCCCTCCCCACTAATCTGTTTTAAGAATCTAACATGATAGCACATTAACTCTACCAGTCAGATCATATGTTGGGCTCATCAAACACATGAAATGTTCCAGTAACTATACAGTAGGCCAGACCATACCATGATGCAGACTTTAGTACTATTGTTTTTAAAGGTAACTAAAAGAATGTGTAGCTTTAAAATGCTTTTCAGTTTAAAAGCTAGTTTCAAATACATTATCTCATTCTATCATCTCATATAAATATCTTCCTGGCAAACAGTGGAAATACTCCAATATTCAGTTTTGAAAGGCTTATTTCAATTTTATTTAAACTTTAAAACAAAATTTAAACTAAAATTATAGTCTTGTTAAAAATAATTATTTTCATCAGTAAAATAGGAATAGGACTTACCCCAGCTCACTAGTCATGTCTCATTGACTCATGCCTCATTTGTGTCTAGATGATTTCCTCCCATTAAGGAGTTGGGGCCAAAATAACTCAAGGCTACCAGGACATCTTGCCATACCATTGGGTGTGCCCCACTCATATTCTTTTCCCCAATAAATGTAATCAGCTCAGTTCAGTTGCTCAGTAATGTCCAACTTTTTGTGACCCCATGGACTAGCACACTAGGCTTCCTTGTCCGTCAACAACTCCCGAGCCTGCTCAAACTCATGTCCATCGAGTTGGTGATGCCATCCAACCATCTCATCCTCTGTCATCCCCTTAGTGTTCTCTTGAGTGCTGCAGAAAATGTGTATAAGCCCATCATCCCAAATATATTTCCAAATGTGTTTGGTGGACTGCATCATGGTGCCTGCCACCTGGGAAAGCTCTAGAGCTCTTCACTGTCTTCCCCAGAAGGAAAGCACTACATGCTGTCCTTGTTCCTCCAGAATTGTTTTTCTTCTCTGTTTTGAACTCCCAGTAAATCACTAAGCACTAAGTGTATTCTGCTTGTGATGTAGTTGGTGATGCAATACTCCTTTTTCCTGCCCTTTTCCCATTTTGATCAGAATTATAAATATGATGTATAAAGACTTAAACACAGAGGGTGGATATGCTTTCATGGTCAAACACATTTGATAAGGAAAAACTTTGTTTCTGGAAAATTCATGCAAACAAACTGGGACAATCTTCAAGGCTCTTAGATTCCAGAGGTCAAATTATCGTCTTCATTTCAGGTAAAAGGACTGGTTAGGTTTCCCACAAGAGCTACTATTCTGGAAAGCTACTTTGAAGGTTTAAAATTCCAGATGATTCTTGTAGAAGCAACTGAGATTTCTAAGAGCTTCTTCAGCTTTATATTATTTACGTAGAGTGTACTTGAAAAATACCCCCAAATAGAGCCTTTATTTTTTTTTAAACATAATGCCTGTATACATCTTGTATGATATTCAAAAGATACTCTTTTTAAGTATACCATTTAAATTTGATTAAAATACACAAAGAGATTGATCTCCAGACAGTATCAATGTACACAGCACTTTTGATGCATGCTTAGTGTTGTGCCCATATTAAACTAGTAAAACAGAGACAGCAGAACACAAAGGAAATTTAATGCATAAGCTCTCCTCATTGTTAACTTCAAGTCTATCAATAGATTGAGACTCTGTAGTGTCCTAAAAGGCCCCAGATGTAAAGTCCAGTATAATGACTGAATTTTAACCCAGGCTCTGTTAATTTCACAATGAAAAATTGCAGGATGCATTAGATAACTATATGCACCCAAGAAATTTTCTGTACGAATATGAGCATTTAAGTTCTCATTTCTATTTAAACAATGAACCAATCAGATAGTTAAACTGTATTATCCACAATTAAATCTATACATTGGTATCCAACCCAAACTGGAAGTGTCTCATGGGAAAAATTGAGCCATGGAGGCAGAACCCCATGGGTATTTCAAGTCAGTAAGAGTCAAAGGAGATATTCATGTATTTACTGACACCACCTCCAACCTCAGTGGTATCAGCACATCCTGGGTGACTTTTTATTTTAGCATCAGTGGAAGTTTGTAATGGAGATAATCGAATCCTAGCTGAGGCCAGAGAGCCTCAAGAGATGAGTGGGAGATCCAATAAGTAAGACAAAGTAAGTCAAGGCATATTACTCTATTTTCCAAGGCATTTGATAAAGTTATAATGGAAGCCACCAGGGAAGCTCCTGGAGATGGATGAATCACAAGCTGGAATCAAGATTCCTGGGAGAAATATCAACAAGCTCATATATGCAGATGATAGCACTCTAATGGCAGAAATTAAAGAGGAACTAAAGAGCCTCTTGATGACAGTGAAAAAGGAGAGTGAAAAATCTGACTTAAAATAACATTCAAGAAACTAAGATCATGTAATCTGGTCCCATCGCTTCATGGCAAACAGGTTCAGTTCAGTTCAGTGGCTCAGTCATGTCTTTCTCTTTGTGACCCCATAAACGGCAACATGCCAGGCTTCCCCGTCCATCACCAAATCCCAAAGTTTACTCAGACTCATGTCCATTGAGTTGGTGATGCCATCCAACCACCTCATCCTCTGTCATGCCCTTCTCCTCTCACCTTCAATCTCTCCCAACATCAAGGTCTTTTCAAATGAGTCAGCTCTTCCCATCAGGTGGCCCCAAGTATTGGAGTTTCAGCTTCAACATCCATCCTTCCAATGAACATTCAAGACTGGTTTCCTATAGGATGGACTGGTTTGATCTCCTTGCAATCCAAGGGACTCTCAAGAGTCTTCTCCAATACCAAAGTTCAAAAGCATCAATTCTTTGGCGTTCAGCTTTCTTTATAGTCCAACTCTCACATCCATACATGACTACTGGAAAAACCGTAACCTTGACTAGATGGACCTTTGTTGTCAAAGTAATGTCTCTGCTTTTTAATATGCTGTCTAGATTGGTCATAACTTTTCTTCCAAGGAATAAGCATCTTTTTATTTCATGACTGTAGTCATCATCTGCAGTGATTTTGGAGCCCAAAAAATAAAGTGTGCCACTGTTTCCATTGTTTCTCCATCTATTTGCCATGAAGTGGTGGGACCAGATGCCATGATCTTTGTTTTCTGAATGTTGAGCTTTAAGTCAACTTTTTCACTCTTCTCTTTCACTTTTATCAAGAGGCTTTTTAGTTCTTCTTTGCTTTTGCTGTAAGGGTGGCAAATAGATGGGGATAAAGTAGAAACAGTGGCAAATTTTATTTTATTGGGCTCAAAATCACTGCAGACAGTGACGACAGTGAAATTAAAAGATTCTTGCTCCTTGGAAGAAAAGTTATGACAAACCTAGACAGTGTATTAAAAAGTGGAGACATCACCTTGCTGACAAAGGTCCATATAGTCAAAGCTATGGTTTTTCCAGTAGTCATGTACAGATGTGAGAGTTGGACCATAGTGCCATAGAATTGATTCTTTGGAAATGTGGTGCTAGAGAAGACTTTTGAGAGTCCTTAGACAGCAAGGAGATCAAACTAGTAGAAAGAAAGAAAATCAACCGTAAATATTCATTGGAATGAGTAATGCTGAAGCTGAAGCTCCAGTCCTTTGGCCACCTGATGTAAGGAGCCAACTCAATGGAAAAGACCGTGATGCTGGGAAAGAGTGAAGGCAGGAGGAGAAGGGATTGACAGAAGATGAGATAGTTGGATAGTATCACCGACTCAATGGCCTTGAGTTTGAGCAAACTCTGGGAAATAGTGAAGGACAGGGAAGCTTGGCATGCTGCAGTCCGCAGGGTTGCAAAGAGTCAGACATGACTTAGCAACAGAACAACAACAGGATGGAAGCATTCAAAACCACCAATATAGGGATGAAAGCAAGGCAGAACAAAACAGAAAAGAATAACATCCTATAAGTTATGAAGTTTAATGCAATACTAGCTATGAAAGGAGGAAGGACATCAATCATATTTTAAATTTCCAAAACCATGCCAAGATCTTCAGTGTACTTTGAAGTCTCATTCAAGATAAACTGACCATCATCTGGGAAAGAAGGAATATCCCATGCACTGCCATTACTCTAACATTTTTAGTAGAATATCTTGCCAGAACTTTAGTGATTGGTAATTTCAGAGAAAGATGTTGGTAAGAGTAGGTACAGTGCTAACCAACAACTGGATGCGGAAACCAAGGATATGAAACACAAAATTCAAGGATCTCAATTAAATTGGCAGAAACATAAGTGTGAGTCTGCAAGCAGAGGAAGGTGTGTGTTCCCAGGGGATTCTCAGCAGGTTGAAGCAGGACTTCAGCACAGGGTGTCTTCTCTGTGGACAGGCAGGCTTAGGCAAGTCAGCAGAATCCTAAACAAAGGGAGTGGAATTAGGAAAGGTGACAGCCAGGTGCCTGCCTTCAGGTTGATATGGCTAGTGATGCATAGAAGGTGAGGATTTGGCTAAAGTCCTTGTGAAGGGGTATTATTTTAAAAGGCAGCAAATAGTCAACTTGATCCAGTTGCCTTCCTTCTCTAAATGACCAAATATAAGTGACTTTGGGAATTGAGTTCTAGTTAGCCATTATTAGAGATCTTTAGTCATTGAGTCTGAATATTTGTCCTAAGAAAACAAATGCTGATGCTTATATAAAATACTTCTACTTCAAAAGGAAATATTAAATAATAGTATTTAGACATCATCTGAAGATGGCGAGGGAAATGTCCACTTCCACATCAAATTCTGCACAGTCCTACATGTTAGCATCTACTTCTTATTACACTAGCTTTCCACTGGTAAATGCCCCTTTTATGTGATCTAATCACTTTTACCAATTGGTGGATTGCATCTGTAATCCTCATTGCAGGTTGCTTTTAACAAACTTATTCACTGCCTTCCTCTGCATGGCCCATCAATCACCCAGTCCAGCCTGGGGTTATGGTCTATAATCTTCTTCATAAATGGTCTTTTGACAGAAAAGAGCCCAAAAATTTCCCTCCCAATGTGGGGTTAGGGAATAGGGTGTAATAATATTGCTATAGCAACATAAAATGTGTCCCATATTCTCTTACAGGATTCAGTCCAGAGTAGATGATCAGTTTATTGAATGGAGGAATCATGTCTAGCAGAGTATGTGCTAGGTAGACTGTTTGATTCTTTTCTTAGTGTAAAACTCACTCTTTAAGATATTTTAAGACCTCCTAGATTAAACTAGGAGCACATGTGGCTCACTACTCAGGGAAAGTTCCTTCTAGTCCAAGTGTCTTACGAACTTTCCTTCAGAGAGGGTACATTGCTCTATCCAAATGCTTGTTTTCCTTGTAAAAAACAATGGGAGATTATACTAAATAAGAAACAAAACTGTTTTGGCTATGAGATATTGACTCTTTCCCGAAGCTTACAAAGGAAAGTATTTTAATGTATTTACTTTTCAAAATTATGTTTTAACACAATTCTGTTTGATGAGGAAACAGTGGAAACTGTAAGACTTTATTTTTGGGGCTCCAAAATCACTGCAGATGGTGATTGCAGCCATGAAATTAAAAGACACTTACTCCTTGGAAGAAAAGTTATGACCAACCTAGATAGCATATTCAAAAGCAGAGACATTACTTTGACGACTAAGGTCCGTCTAGTCAAGGCTATGGTTTTTCCAGGGGTCATGTATGGATGTGAGAGTTGGACTGTGAAGAAGGCTGAGCATCGAAGAATTAATGCTTTTGAACTGTGGTGTTGGAGAAGACTTGAGAGTCCCTTGGACTGCAAGGAGATCCAACCAGTCCATTCTGAAGGAAATCAGCCCTGGGATTTCTATGGAAGGAATGATGCTAAAGCTGAAGCTCCAGTACTTTGGCCACCTCATGAGAAGATTTGACTCTTTGGAAAAGACCCTGATGCTGGAAGGGATTAGGGGCAGGAGGAGAAGGGGACGACAGAGGATGAGATGGCTGGATGGCATCACTGACTTGATGGACATGAGTTTGAGTGAACTCTGGGTGTTGGTGATGGACAGGGAGGCCTGGCATGCTGTTATTCATGGGGTTGCAAAGAGTCGGACACAACTGAGCGACTGAACTGAACTGAACAAACAATTCACTATCATGTAACCAATAGTTCATAAATAATATAGATGAAATGTTGCAAACTTTTTTTTTTTTAAATAAAGAGCCAGAGAGTAAACTTGTGGACTCTTGCGAGACATATAGTTTTTGTGTCAAGTGCTGAGTTCTGCCTTTGTAACCTGAAAACAACTATAGCCTATATGAAAGAAAAAAAAATGTTGTTGTTGGGTTCCAATAAATTAATATTTACAGAAACAGACTGTGGACCAGTTTGACCCATGAGTCATTCTTGGCCAAACCCTACTCTAGAAGTTAACACAGAAGTATGGCCTGAATTGAATTCACTATTCTTCACCTGCCAAATTCCAGCCAGGAATAATAACCCCTTTCTAGGGTACACTGCTCAGATTAGGATATAAATGAAATTAAATATTAATGATACTGTTTTCTTGCATTTCAGTCTGGCTTCTTCCATAAGAAGAAGAAAAGATTTAGTAATTTATTTCTTATTATTTTCATGCATTAGCTTCTTTTTAAATTTCATATAAGAAAAATGCATTCATAGTATAAAATAATGTTTCTAATTAGGGAGATCAGTCAGTATGTAACAGTCACAGTGAGCTATGCAAAACCAGCTAGATGGTTTTTATTTAGTAGTTATACCCATTAAGTAGATCAGTGATGTGGGACAGCTGTAGCCTTTGACAGATCCCTCTCCTGTAGAAGAAATGAGGGTTTCTAAACTATACATTACGCAGTGTCACATTATATAAAGTTATTGCTACACCAGGTGACACAGAAGCAACTGATATTACATGACCTGATGCAAATTCAAATGGAAAATTTGGAGCATACAAATGGATTAAACACCCTTGAAAATCAGGTAGAGTACAATTCCAAAGGATTTCAGGTCATTCAGAAATGCTATTACCTCCCAGCCAAGAAATGTAGACTGTTTTGTTAGTGATCACACTGAAGCATGAAATTGAGGAGGAAGACTATTAATGGGTCAGTTGAGGGAAGAAATCAGAAATATTATTTTAAGGTGGAATGTTGTGACAAATATGTGGCAAAATGTAAAATTACCTCTCAGAAAAATTTGTGTTTATTTTCAGTTACTATTTACAGTATTATAATTGTATTATGACTGGAAAATCTTACTTGAAAACTTCTTAGCCTAAAAATCTCACAAAGCTTTTCAGAATAGGTCTACCATTGTCTATACATGCTACCAAATTCTTCTCAGAGAGAAATTTACATGCCCAGTAAAATATACTTTTTTTTTCTAAAATAGCATTTCATGGTGTTTTAAAGGCAGATTTTTATTTTTCTAGATGTTGCCATACTTATGAACATACAGTGGAGGAATGAGTCAACAAATTGGTTTAAGCTGGAGTATTTTATAACACTACTTATGCAGTAAATGTTTACTATCCAGCAGACTCTACTGATTAAAAAGGTAGTCTTGACTGTAATAGATGGTTGCCCATCAGAAGAATTAAGCCCTTTAAAAAGTATTTGAATATATAATGTCAGATTATTTTATTGAAACTACTCTCTTTAATTTCTGTTCAGAAAAGTATTGCTCGATTATTCTTATCCCTTCAGATTTTTCTAAGAGATCATTATTTGACATTTCAAATTGAATATCAGACAAATAAAGCTAATAATAATTGAAGAATTATTATTGGATATATCATATATAGCCATATGTCATGTGAATTTGAATTGCTTTTAATAAAAGGTGTTTTCTGTGGGAAATTAGAAACATCTAAATTTTTTAATGTAATGTATAGCCAAGGTATGGTAAAAAAATTCAGTAGAAAGATATAAAATCTTTGCTATGCAAACTTAAATATTCTGATGATGCTGTGTACATGCATGTTCAGGCACTTCAGTTGCGTCCAACTCTTTGTGACCCTATGGGCTGTAGTCTGCCACGCTCCTCTGTCCTTGAGATTTCCAGGCAAGAATACTGGACTGGGTTGCCATGACTGCCTCCAGGGGAGATGATGTTTTAACAAGATAATTTTGGTTGGATGCTTCATGTATCATATCTGTAGCCCTTACCAATCCTTCATATCATCACTAGTAGGCAACAGCTACTTTGTACTTTGAGGTTGTGGTGCTTACATTGTTCATCTCTTTTTTCCTCCCTGGGTCGCTCAGCTGGTAAAGAATCCACCTGTAAGGTGGCAGACCTGGGTTCAATCCCTGGGTTGAGAAGATCCCCTGGAGGAGGGCATGGCAACCCATTCCAGTGGTCTTGCCTAGAGAATCCTCATGGACAGAGGAGCCTGGCAGGGTACAATCCATGGGGTCACAAAGAGTCAGACACTATTGGGGGACTAAGCACACAGTATACACTTTGCTTACTCACCTAAACACTATAGTCCCTCCATCAGTCCAGTATTAGGAGTGTACAATAAATATATTTTAGAACGAATGAATGAAGTAAAAAAGACAAATCTACATATAACATTCTCTACAAGAAATGATGCCATAGTTTTTATAGTGACTGTTTTTAGATCTTTAACTGTCAAATTCACTCACCTGCTAAGTAATACTACACCAAAATAACATAATCAGAGAGCCAATTTAATATAAAATTCTGCATGAAAATTATTATGGATATCTCAATTAATAATCCTTAATATAATTAAAATGATTGATTTTCATATTTGTGTATGTCTCAGTTTATTTGGTATATTATTTAAAAAATATCTCTGTATTCTAAATCTTAAATACATTTCTTTCAAAAGCACATAATGTACTTATGAAATGCTACAAATCAGAAATGCATTTTACTTGAAATGAGTACCTATTATTCAAAATAATAGTTGAAATATATAAAGCCCTTATATTTCAAAATATTAACCTTTCACTGAATTGATTAAAAGCATATAATATGACTTTGAAGTATTTTGAAAACCTGGCTACTGAAAATCAATCAAATTATTTTTGTTGTTTGGTAATGTAAAACAGTTGCTCCATTTTTCAAAGACTGTGATTATCCTGTGTACCCTGCCAATGAATAGATTTAGTAGAAACCATAAGCTGTAGAGAAGAATCATTAATAAGAAAGAATCAAAAACAAAGGAAAGTAAGTGGGTTAATTACAATAAATATGATTTAAGCATCTGTTTAGGCTATCAAGGGAAAACAAAAGGGAATTTGAGAGATATTAAAATCCAAACCCAAATTAAGAAAACTAAAATAAGGATAGAATTCTATTCAGAGCATGATGAACATTTATTAAATATTATTTTCTTTATTTATACTTAGACTGGGAAATGGATAGTAAGCAGTAGTTAGGCTTTCTTTCTTTCTTTTTTTAAGTAGTATAAAAACCTTACCTGGGCTTCCCTGGTGGCTCAGTGGTATGGTAAAAAATCCACCTGCCAATACAGGGGACTTGAGTTCCATCCATGGGTCAGGAAGATCCCCTGGAGAAAGAAAGGCAACCCATTCCAGTATTGTTGCCTGGGGAATCACATTGAGAGAGGAGCCAGCTGGCTACAGTCCATAGGGTAACAAAAGTATGCTGCTGCTGCTGCTGCTAAGTTGTTTCAGTTGTGTCCGCCTGTGCCACCCCATAGACCGCATAGGACATGACTTATTGACTAAAGAGCAGTAAAGTATTAACACCTTGCCTAAATCCTCTTTCTATGGCAGCTGTCATTCAGGATCTAAGACAGAATCAAGCCATACAGATATGACCACAGGACCAAGGGACACAAGTTTAAAAACAGTTAAAATGGTAATCAGGACACAAAATGAAGTATTTTCAGTATGATAACTGTACACTTTTAAGTGACATATTGCATAATACATTATTTTTTTACTTTATTTGCTAAGCTTTAAATAGTGTTGGTAGTGGTAGTAATTATGAGCAATTGCACAGAGTTGGACACAAGTGATGCAACTTAGCACGCATGCATTATATCCTTTAAAATTTCTGCCTTTGATTTGATCTTTCCTTTGTGGTCAGCTATCTAACTGGTTCTTTTAAGTATTCCATGGATATGTGAATATTTCCTGGACATTCCTTTAATTTGTTTAATCAGTTTATTTATTATATAATATAATTATTCTAGGTCCTTACCTAATGTTAGCTAAATCTGTCTGATTTCAAAAGATAGTCTTACTAATATGCATTCTTGATTATGTTTTGCTTCCTTTTGAATTCTTTAGTGGCCTTTTTTTGCCAACAGAATAAAATCTAAATTTCTCTGTATGACAGAAAAAGCCTTGCATCTCTCTTATTTTTCAAAACCTCCACTAAGCCTCCATACCTAACATACTGTCAGCTGATCCATACTAGAAAATCTTGTGGTTTCCAAACTTGGCATGCTTCTTCACACTTTCATAACTTTCTATGCTTTCTCTTGACCTTTAAGTTCTTTTCCTATCACATTTGGCTCAATTAGAGTCACTATTCAAAACTCATTTTAGTAAAATCTAAGGTTCCCCTCCAATATATTTGTATACTTCATGACTGTGCTGTTTAATACAGTAGCCACTAGACACATGTGGCAATAGAAATTAAAATTAGTTAAATTATGTAAAATTTGAAAATTCACTTCCTCATTAGTTCAGTCACATTTCAAGTGCTCGGTATCTGTGAATAACAACTTAATACCATATTGGACAACATGAGTAGGGAGTGCTCAGTTGGTCCAGTGGTTAGAATGCTATACTTCCAACCTCAGGGACATGGGTTCAATCCCTGGACAGGGAAGAAAAATCCTGCAAGCTTCACAGCACAGCACCTGTCACCCCCAAAAAACTTACAACAAAAAGTTGATATAGATTTAAAATATTTCCATTATCACTGAAAGTCCTATGGGAGAGCATTGGCTTAAAATCTTAATTGTTAAATCATATTTTATATATATATATATATATATATATATATATATATTTATATCTGTTTCTCAATCTGGAGATTCCTAAAAGCAAATAACCTAAACCATTTGTCTCTAGGCCACATACTCAGTTCAATTCAGTTACTCAGTCATGTCCGACTCTGCGACCCCATGAATTGCAGCACACCAGGCCTCCCTGTCCATCACCAACTCCCAGAGTTCACTCAAACTCATGTCCATCAAGTTGGTGATGCCATCCAGCCATCTCATCCTTTGCTGTCCCCTTCTCCTCCTGCCCCCAATCCCTCCCAGCATCAGAGTCTTTTCCAATGAGTTAACTCTTCGCATGAGGTGGCCAAAGTATTGCAGTTTCAGACTCTCAAGAGTCTTCTCCAACACCACAGTTCAAAAGCATCAATTCTTTGGCATTCAACTTTCTTCACAGTCCAACTCTCACATCCATACATGACCACTGGAAAAACCATAGCCTTGACTAGATGGACCTTAGTCAACAAAGTAATGTCTCTGCTTTTGAATATGCTCTCTAGGTTGGTCATAACTTTCCTTCCAAGGAGTAAGTGTCTTTTAATTTCATGGCTGCAATCACCATCTGCAGTGATTTTAGAGCCCCACCCAAATAAAGTCTGCCACTGTTTCCAATGATTCCCCGTCTATTTCCCATGCAATGATGGGACCAGATGCCATGATCTTCGTTTTCTGAATGTTGAGCTTTAGGCCAAGTTTTTCGCTCTCCACTTTCACTTTCATCAAGAGGCTCTTTAGTTCCTCTTCACTTTCTGCCATAAGGGTGGTGTCATCTGGATATCTGAGGTTATTGATATTTCTCCACGCAATCTTGATTCCAGCTTGTGCTTCTTCCAGCCCAGCGTTTCTCATGATGTACTCTGCGTATAAGTTAAATAAGCAGGGTGACAATATACAGCCTTGACGTACTCCTTTTCCTATTTGGAACCAGTCTGTTGTTCCATGTCCAGTTCTAACTGTTGCTTCCTGACCTGTATACAGGTTTCTCAAGAGGCAGGTCAAGTGGTCTGGTATTCCCATCTCTTTCAGAATTTTCCACAGTTTATTGTGATCCACATAGTCAAAGGCTTTGACATAGTCAATAAAGCAGAAATGGATGTTTTTCTGGAACTCTCTTGCTTTTTCGATGATCCAGTGGATGTTGGCAATTTGATCTCTAGTTCCTTTGCCTTTTCTAAAACCAGCTTGAACATCTGGAAGTTCATAGTTCACCTAATGCTGAAGCCTGGCTTGGAGAGTTTGGAGCATTACTTTACTAGCGTGTGAGATGAGTGCAATTGTGTGGTAGTCTGAGCATTCTTTGGCATTGCCTTTCTTTGGGATTGGAATGAACACTGGCCTTTTCTAGTCCTGTGGTCACTGCTGAGTTTTCCAAATTTGCTGGCTTATTGAGTGCAGCACTTTCACAGCATCATCTTTCAGGATTTGAAATAGCTCTGCTGGAATTCCATCACCTCCACTAGCTTTGTTTGTAGTGATGCTTTCTAAGGCCCACTTGACTTCACATTCCAGGATGTCTGGCTCTAGGTGAATGATCACACCTTCGTGATTATCTGGGTTGTGAAGATCTTTTTTGTACAGTTCTGTGTATTCTTGCCACCTCTTCTTAATATCTTCTGCTTCTGTTAGGTCCATACCATTTCTGTCCTTTATCGAGCCCATCTTTGCATGAAATGTTCCCTTGGTATCTCTAATTTTCTTGAAGAGATCTCTAGTCTTTCCCATTCTGTTGCTTTCCTCTATTTCTTTGCATTGATTGCTGAGGAAGGCTTTCTTATCTCTTCCTGCTATTCTTTGGAACTCTGCATTCAGATGCTTATATCTTTCCTTTCCTCCTTTGCTTTTGCTTCTCTTTCACAGCTATTTGTAAGGCCTCCCCAGACAGCCGTTTTGATTTTTTGCATTTCTTTCTCCTGGGGATAGTCTTGATCTCTGTCTCCTTTACAATGTCACGAACCTCCGTCCATAGTTCATCAGGCACTCTGTCTATCAGACCTAGTTCTTTAAATCTATTTCTCACTTCCACTGTATATTCATAAGGGATTTGATTTAAGTCATACTTGAATGGCCACATACTAGGAACGCAGTAGTTTTTCATACTTCACATGCCAACATTCATAAAAATTTAAAAGAGGAAATCACATTAATCTATAACCAGAGAGATTAAGCGAAATTATTAAGGCACAGAAAACATTCATAGAATAATGAATTTTGAGTCATGGGAGTAAAATCTTCTCAGCCTGAAACACGGTTTAAATCTGAAGAATGAAGAACTAAACTTTCCCATCCCAGATACTACAAAGAGTATGTGGATCTTGTCATAATAGTTGCTCAGTTGCTCAGTTGTGTCTGACTCTTTGCAACCCTATGGACTGTAGTCTGCCAGCCTCCTCTGGCCATGGAATTCTCTAGGCAAGAATTCTGGAGTGAGTAGCCATTTCTTTCACTAGGGGAATCTTCCCAACTCAGGGATTGAACCTGGGTCTCTTGCATTGCAGGCAAATTCTTTACACTCTGAGCCACCAGGGAAGTGGGGTTATTTTGTAGAAAACATGGATAGAGAATACCTCTCAGGTTTTCAGCATTTTTTGCTATTGTTGAAGTAAGTAGAAATTAGATAGCGAAATAACATTGTTGATTATTTCAATCCTGTGAGACTGAACAATATGAGACATTTTTAAAAGTGACTGAGAACTTCCAACATTTAATATATTACCCATGAGGAGGAATTGACCATTGTGGACGTAGACGGTCCCACAAGGGCAATAGGTACAGATAGAAGAACCAGAGTGGAAAGATAGTAACTATTATTCTTACTGATTTCTCATTTTTGAACTATAGATAATAATTTATATTCTGCAATTTTCATTCTTTTGGGAAACATTGAAGACGATTGCTTCCAATTCAAAACCAATCCATTACTCAGAAATCATTTTTTCAGTAAGATTTGTCCTGGCTCACATTATATAAAAGTTCAAGTTCCACAATCCATATCTCTTGATCTCTTTTTTTTAAATCACTGTTTAACATTCTAAATATTTTGTGTGATTACCTTGTTTGTTTGCATCCCACAATCAATTTAAGCTTCATTATTGAAGGTATTTTTGTCAGTTTTGTTCACTGTGGTATCACTAGCTTCCAAATGTATCTAGCATGTAGTAAATACTTTGTAAATAGTTGTTAAAGTTTGAATGTTCAAAACAAAACTCATTATTTCCTTCCTCTGTTGTTGTTCAGTTGTTAAGTCATGTCCTACTCTTTGAGACCCCACGGACTGCAGGATACCAAGCTTCCCTGTCCTTCACTATCTCCCAGAGTTTGCTCAAACTCATGTCCATTGAGTCGGTTATCTCACCCTCTGTCATCCCATTCTCCTCCTGCCCTCAATCTTTTCCAGTGTCAGGGTCTTTTCTAATGAGTTGACCCTTATCAGAGGACCAAAGGATTGAAGCTTCAGTTTTAGTATCAGTCCTTCCAATGAATATTCAGGGTTTATTTCCTTTAGGATGGACTGTTTTGATCTCCTTGATGTCCAAGGGACTCTCGAGAATTTTCTCCAGCACCACAATTCAAAAGTATCAATTCTTCAGCATTCAGCCTTCTTTGTGGTCCGAATTTCACATCTGTACATGACTACTGAAAAAGCAATAGCTTTGACTCTGCAGACCTTTTTCAGCAAAATGATGTCTTTTCTTTTTAATATGCTGTCTAGTCTTGTCATAGCTTTTCTTCCAAGCAGCAAATGCATTTTAATTTCATGGCTGCAGTCACCATCCGCAGTGATTTTGGAGCTCAAGAAAATAAAATCTGTCACTGTTTCCACTATTCCTTCCTCTGCATATGCTGTCTCAAGTTGTGGTACTATAGTTATTCTATAGAGTTACTTAGAAATGCTTTTTCTTAACTCTTTATTTTCAATTAATTACCAAGTTTGACCCATTTTCCCTTGTAAGTTCTTTGCTTCTTAATAACTACTTCCATTCTCTCTTGTATTACCAAAGAGAGCATGCTAACTGGTCTGTCTCAACATGCCTTTATTCAAACAGCACCATCCATACTGCCATAAACGTGAACTTTATGCCACGCAACACTACTGGTGTCATTTCTTTTCTCAGAACTTTTCAGAGACATATCAAAGACTTTAAATATCTTTAAAGGATAAAGGCCAAACTCCCTATCTTTATGCACTGTTTCCATCCTCATCTCCCTCTACTCCTCATTTGCAAATGCCTTCATTGAGCCGCTTGTTTTACCCCTGGCCTTTCTAGTGCAACAACCTGGCCTTGATAGCCCTCCCACATTTCACAGGCCTAACCACAGACACTAAGTTTGAATTATCAAACATTCTTTAAGAGCATTTTTATAATGTAGTTACCAGTTCACATGCTGATCTTCTCTTACAGAACATAAGTTCCTGGAGATGAGAGAGTACATCTTACCTTTTAATTTATAACTAACATGGTGCTGGTGTAGGCTAGGTGCCCAGAATGGTTGAAAAAAGCATTAAATAATTGAATATCTTCTTGAGGGACTGGGAATGTATGATTACAGGCAGATGCCTTTGTATTACAAAACTCTTCAGGAAAATGATTAATCTATTAGAATTAGAAAAATAATTTCAATTGCTGTGTTCAAATAACACATAAAAAAGTCTGAGCACAAATGTTTTAAAATAGTTTTTAGTGAGTTTTAGGTCTAGCAGTTTCAGCTTCACTAAGTATTTAAGTTTATGGTCTTTCTAAATAACTCTTTCAATAGCCCCTATTTTAACCCCTTTGGCTTAAAGAAGAGCAAGATGTTCCTGTGGTGAATATTTTCAAATTTGTCTAAACAATGCTTACCTTAACTGGGCATAGAAAGGCTAGGCAGAGTCTGTCCCTGTTTATCATGAGCAATTTCCAGCCACAGGTTTGTGCACCGGGATTGTATTTCCAACTGGATACACTTCTTTCACATTTATTAACTGATTTTGGTGCTGAAATGATGGCTTTTATTCTAGTTTAAATCTTTTTGTTCTTTATACATTTAAGATAATTAGTTTTGCTTTTCAGGTTCCCATGATTCTCATCTCACTTAATTCTTTGAAAGCTATGAAGCATTATTTACATTTTATTTATATATTTTTTTATAAATGTGTAGCTTTGCTTTCACTTTGTATCTCATTTTCATTTTCTATGAACTAACTTTAAAAGCAGACTAGAGTGTAGTATTGTGATCATCATTTTGGAAAAATTACATTCCCCAAATTTGGTTATCAAATAACTTCCATACTGTTAGTTTTAACTTAGGAAAAAAATCAAATCAAATCAAAACAAAACAAAACAAAAACACAAAACCTTTAGCAGTTACCCAGAGTTTATAGGTCTATAGCAACTATGAATAAACTGCTAGAGGCAGTTTTTTCCCAGCAGAAATTCTGCTCTGCTCTATTTTTTTCCTTATTTTTTTTCTAAACAAATGTCATAATTATAATCTTTTAATTAATTTGATACTCCATGCAGAGGATTCCTAAATGAAAGCGAGTAGCTGTTTTTGCCATGGTGCCCAGAAGGATGCCTCTATTTTGCCAAAAAATGTTCTGTCACTAATGTGAAGCCTGTTGACAAACTGTTGTTTATATGTTGTCAATGTGATGCCAAGTCAATTGTTTCACTACGGGAATCCTGGCTTGGCCCCAGTGGCTGTCTAATCTTTGTAGACACACAGATATTTCTAGGGAAATAAATTAAAGGTAAAACCCCCCTTTTCACTTTTATTTGGCTCTTAACTGAAATTTCATTTTTACTAGGAAAATAACTGACGATCAAATAACTTTACAAGAACTATAATTCTAAAACTTAGACATATGGCTGGCTTTTAATTCCTCTAGCTGTTAATTAAGAGGCTAATTGTACAAGATGGTTAGGTATATGTCAACTTTCAAATTTTACCTTTTTTTTCCTGTTATTAAAAAAGTACTAAAGTAGGAGTTTTATTGGTCTTATTCATCCTCTAAATCAGTGGTTGTCAACTGTGGGGACAATTTTGCCCTACAGCGGGCATTTGGTGATGTCTGGAGACACTTTTTTTGGTCACAATTAGGGAAAAACTGATGGTATGTAGTAGATGGAGGCCAGATAGATGCTGCTACACATTCCACAATGCACAGGACAGTGCCCTACAACAAAGAAAAATCTGGTCCAAATGTCAGTGGAGCCAAGTTTGAAAAATCCTGATTTAACTTAAAGGGTATAGATGTGTAGAGAAGAGCATTTAAAAGTTATAAAAATTCAGTAAGGGGATCGTGGTAAATTATAGTCCATGGGGTCTGAAAGAGCTGGACAAGACTGAGCAACTAACACATTGGGGCGTCCCTGGTGGCTCAGACCATAAAAAAGCTGCTTGCAATGCAGGAGACTCAGGTTGATCCCTGGATTACGATGATCCTCTGGAGAAGGGAATGGCTACCCACTCCAGTATTGTTGCCTAGAAAATTCCATAGAGAGAGGAGCCTGGCTGGCTATAGGCCATGGGGTTGCAAACAGTCTGTTTTTTTAAAACACTTTCACTGTTTTTGTTTTTTTTTCCCCCATAAAGGTTAGAGAAAGTATATAATTATTATTGCGAGAAATGTAAGCAGGGCACTATAGGAACAGGAATAAGTTCCATATTAGCAGAAAAAAAAAAAAAAAACAAAAGAGGGGAGGATGAAAAAAAAATACAATCAATTCACAAACAGAAATAAAAAGTAGGGAGAGGTATGAAGGAAAAAGCAAAGAAAGGCAATATAAACAAAACCCAAAATTATGAGTCTGGAAATAATCTTTAATACATCACTAATAGAAATATATGTAAAGGAGATGAGTAAAATGACAGTAAAAGAGTAGCTATATCAATATACTTTAATATATAAGGAATACATAGAGGAAATGGCACATAACGTTAAAAATGTGAAGATAGCAAATACTGGCCCAAACAATGCCGTTGTAGTGAAATCTGTATTGGATAATGCAGGTTTTTGAGACAAAACTGTTATTCAATTGAGAAATATTACTCATAGCTAAAAGTAACAGTTCACCAAGATGATATAAAAATATGATTGTATTCAGCTATTCAAATCACCTTGCAATATATAGCAGTAATACTATAAGATTACAAAAGGAATTGGGCAAATCAGATTCCAAGTCAACAGAATATAGACAGTTTATAAGGTTGGTTAGATATCTGTCCAGTTCAGTTCAGTCACTCAGACATGTCTGACATGTCCAACTCATGTCCATTGAGTTGGTGATGCCATCCAACCACTTCATTCTCTGCTGACATCTGTGATTTATCTTAAATTACTTCAGCATACACAATTCAGTATAAATGAGTGTGTTCATCAAGATATATACCACAGGGCTTAAATTAGCCATTTTATCAGAAATGCAAGCTCCATTGGTGGTTACAGACATTTAGACTAAAACCCACATTCCAAAAGTGGCTACTAAAAGTGCTTCATCTATCTTTAACTCCCATCAACACCTGAGTCTTGGCTAATTATTTTAATTAATATTAGAAATGAATTTCCATTGGTGAAAGTCTTGCTTTCACCAATTTCCTTTGGTGAAAGCATTGTAGATATTGAAAGTGGGTTCTCATTGATGAAATTAGTGGCATTTGACATAGATGGATTGGCTAGAATTTTGCATACTCACAAACAGGATATGAAAGTCTACCCAGCACTACAACCCACCCCTTAGGGAAAGCACCCAAGACTAGATACTTCAACTATAAGGTAGGGTTGGCTGAATTCCACCTTGAATATTTTCCAATTTGCTTCAAGTGAAACTTTCACACAAGGTATTTTTTCTGAAGATAACAGAGCTGGGATTTCAAGATACTTATGAAATAATTGGTATGTAGACATGATTGCTACTAATCATCTGTATTAATCAAATAATCCAATTGAAGTTACTGAAGTCCATCTAGTACAGGTTATGGTTTTTCCAGTAGTCATGTGAGAGTTGGACTACAAAGAAAGCTGAGCGCTAAAGAATTGATGCTTTTGAACTGTGGTATTGGAGAAGACTCTTGAGAGTCCCTTGGACTGCAAGGAGATCCAACCACTCCATCCTAAAGGAAATCAGTCCTAAATATTCATTGGAAAGACTGATGTTGAAGTTGAAACTCCAATACTTTGACCACCTGATGCGAAGAGCTGACTCATTTGAAAAGACCCTGATGCTAAGAAGGGTTGAAGACAGGAGGAGAAGGGGATGACAGAACATGAGATGGTTGGATGGCATCACTGACTCAATGGACATGAGTTTGAGTAAACGCTAGGACTTGGTGATGGACAGGGAGACCTGGCGTGCTATAGTCCATGGGGTTGCAAAGAGTCGGACATGACTGAGAGGCTGAACTGAACTGAGATCTACAAAAATGAGCCTGAGTCAAGTATAACCAAATCATCAAGGGTAATGAACAAAAATATTTAAGTTGGATTTATCCTGGCCACAACAAATAATGAGTGTATACGTTTTAAGGCACATAAATATTTATAAAAGTCAGTGACAACCTATTAACTTACAAAGTAATTCTCAAGAGATTTCAAGGAATTAATTACTTACAGGTCAAATTTCTTACTGAATTATAATTGTAAAATAAATCAACATGAAAATAAACATTAAAAAATTAGATTAAACCTTTCTAACATTAACACTAAGAAACAATAGAAATGAGAATGAAATAATATTTAAAGCAGAATGATAAAACATCTGTATATCAAAACTTGACGCTTATGGAATAGTTATAGATAGATTCATATACTTTCATATGGTAAAAGTATAAAAATGTGGGCTAGATAAAGATCAGATTTATTGTCATGGTTCCTATAGAGACAGAGAAAGAAATCAAATTAGAGTAAAAGTATTGGGAGAATCTTCTTTATCTGTAAGTTATTATTTCTTAAACAAATAGAAAAAGAAAGTAAAGGAGGGATCATATATGTTTTTAAAATGTTGCCCTTTGTTTACTTTGAGTGGGATATTCTTTAGTATCTTTTGTGTTTATCTTCAAGGTCTCCAAATGGTAAAGTATATTAAAGTATTATTTCAAGGTGGGGCTATTTTACATCAATATTTTTATATATAATAAAATATCTCAATCAAGCAATAAACTCTAATGGAAGAAGTATTGCAAATTAAGGTAACACTGTATTTTTATGACACATATGTATTTCTTCCAAAAGTTCATCTTTCTGCCCCATACTGAGGTTTATTAGAAATTTGTTGCATTGTGGTTTTTTTTAAAATATTGAGGCTTATGACCACCTTTATTGAATTGTCATATTAAGAAATTCACTATAATCAGACTAAATTTTCCTAAATTTCTCAAATATAAATCTACTAAAAATTCAACTTTTTACTGTTTCTCAGGTAAAATATAATTGACCCATATAGGAAATATCCAGGACAGAAATAAATATATTTATATAATACTTTCATTCTGACAAAAGGCCTATAGAAATGACTTAGATTACGCATTTGACTTTTTCCATGAATTTGTAGTTTATAAGATAATATAAATTAAATTTTTGTTATGCTCTATTTTTTTATTTTTATTATTTTTTTTTCATTTATTATTATTATATTTTTAACTTTACAACACTGTATTGGTTTTGCCATATAGTGACATGATTATTATCATATATATATTTTTACTTTACAGTATTGTATTGGTTTTGCCACACATCAATATGAAACTGCCACGGTTGTATACGTGTTCCCAATCCCGGACCCTCCTCCCACCTTCCCCCCACACCATCCCTCTGGGTCATCCCAGTGCACCAGCCCCAAGCATCCTGCATAGAACCTAGACTGGTGATTCGTTTCTTATATGATATTATACATGTTTCAATGCCATTCTCCCAAATCATCCCACCGTCTCCCTCTCCCACAGAGTCCAAAAGACCATTCTATACATCTGTGTCTCTTTTGCTGTCTCGCATACAGGGCTATCATTACCATCTTTCTAAATTCCATATATATGTGTTAGTACACTGTATTGGTGTTTTTCTTTCTGGCTTACTTCACTCTGCATAATCGGCTTCAGTTTCATCCACCTCATTAGAACTGATTCAAATGTATTCTTTTTAATGGCTGAGTAATACTCCATTGTGTATATGTGCCACAGCTTTCTTATCCATTCATCTGCTGATGGACATCTAGGTTGCTTCCATGTCCTGGCTATTATAAACAGTGCTGCGATGAACATTGGGGTACACGTGTCTCTTTCGATTCTGGTTATGCTCTTAAAATGGAAGTTTTCTATAAAATGTTTTTAAATCTCAAACATTATCCATAAGTTCAATATTTAGTATTCCCTTTCCGATATTCTTAGTTTTAAATGTTAATTAAAAATAATATTAACTAGCATTTTTAAATGTTTACCATATGCCAGGTAGTATTCTAGTCATACACACACACACATACACACACACATATACATGTACACATATACATGCATCTATGTCTACATATATTAATTTAATTAAATAAATGATTCCTTGAATCACCATATGGCAACTAACGCATATATATGGAATTTAGTGAATTTAGTGATTTGTTGTGTGTATGCTTATTAGACAAACACCTTCAGCCAGTATATGTAACCTTATTTCTATATGCATTCTGAATGTCTTCACAAATATATCTTGCTCCACAGAGGCACAGTCCACTGGTTGGAAGTCATTGCTCTAAAAGGTATCCTTAAAGCACAAAACAGAATTAATGTAAACTCCTGAGGGAAACAGAGCATCTTTTATTTATTTCCAAACAGATAATGACAATTTGTTAGACAATATATATCTTAAGCATCATGCTCTCCTTTTAAAAATTATGGTTTAGGATGGTACCAGAAGAGTCATCAGTATTTATCAAAATAATGAAAATTAAATTAATACTTGCATTTGGAAAAAATGAGAATTCAGTAACAAAATATTTCTCTTGAGAAAATATGATGGCTGTGGATAACTAAACCATATCTGTTTTGAACTGAATATTTTTAGTATCTCATTTTTCCATTCAGCAAGGTTGCATTGAAGGCATACTGTTTATTATCATGGGTTATGGAATAGATCCACATTTTACATGTTCCATTTGGACTTTCTTAAATATTAAGATTATTCAAAAAAAATAATACAATGTGAGCCAGTAGAAGGCAGCATTTTATTTACCCTCCCCTATGGAAGATGTGATGAGAAATTATGTAAGCTAATAAAGTGACTAGTCCTTCTCTTGAGCAAACCAGGTTTGGTTGGTTAGTTCTCCATGAAAATCGTTAATATATTTCCTTAATATAGAAGGAAAAGGATAAACACAGAAGCTATTAGGTCTTCAAAGGAATCCATAGTTAATTTACAATTTGTGGTATCAGAGACATTTTATGGAGGGAAGTTTACTTCAGAGGCAATAATCCATTTGCCTATGCTCCTTATGAGACTATTATAATGCTGAAAGAGCTTGCTAATGATGCTTCTAAATAAAATTAATTATTTATAGTTACTTTATAAATATTCATCTTTTTATACTTTAGTTCAAGACCATCAATTTTCACTATCAACTGCAATTTTGATTCACTCTATTTTTTCCTCAAAATATTCTCTAGAATTTGATTTTAAAGTAGTTTCTACTGCTGTATCTTTCTGTACACACATTTATACTTTATACATATTTATTATTTTCATTCACATAATTATAATTGCTATATGGACTTATGTAACTGGCAAATATATTTTTCGTATTAATTAAGAGTATGGAAATTCAGTATTCTTATTTGAAAGGGAAAATTGAAGAAAGCTAATATATAATGAGTATATGATTTCAAGATTTTATTGAGCATATTTATTTTTAAATGCTTTTAAAAATAATGATGTGACTGATTAGCTAAATTAGTTAAAATATAGCTGTGATAGGAAAAAATCACCAGTGAAATTGTATTGTATCCTTTGTATGAGCCATAATGCTACCCTTAGTCATGTGTCTTTTAAATTGCTGCTGTACTCCCCAGGCTAGAGTGGGAGGTAAGGAAGTAGAGTGTCAAAGGAAAAAAATTAAATTAGAGTGTTTCCTATATTTCCTCAATCCATCTTTCCCCAATCTGACCTTTCTTTATCCTTTACCCTGAAGGAGAGTTTTTGCTAGCCCAATTTCCAGATCTTCTATAATGCAGATTAGGAAAGTTGGATTCAGAGTCAGATCTAGAAATCTGAGGAGAAGGGTGAGAGATTAGAGTGAGGGGCTAAAACAATCTATGTAGTGAGGGTGGGAATGATAACAGAAAATGCAGTATTGGATGGAGGTGAGGGTAGAACCCCTGAAATACCTGCAGCTCCCCAAATCTGGGGAGAGACATGGCCATTCAGGTACATGAGGATTAAATATCCCCAAACAAAATTAACTGAAAGAAGCTTTCACCAAGACACATTATAATTAACCTCTCAAAAGTTAAAAATGAGAATTCTGAAAGCAGCAAGAGAAAAATTTTGAAAAGTCATCACATGTAAAGGAACTTTGATAAAGCCATCAGCAGCTTTCTCAGCAGAAACCTGGCAGATAAGGAGAGAGTAGGATCTTATTTTCAAAAAGCTCAAAGAAAAAGCTTCCAATCAAGAATACTTTACCTAGCAAAGTTTTCCTTCAGAAATGAGAGAGGAAGACTTTCCAAGACAAACCAAGGATAAGGAACTGTATCATCATAATTCCTTCTTTAAAAGAAATGCTAAAGGGAGTTCCTCCAGCTTAAGCAAAAGACATTAATTAGTAACAAAAAGCTTTGAAAGTATAAAATTCTTTGGTAACGATGAGTTCAGTTCAGTTCACTCAGTCGTTTCTGACCCTTTGTGACCCATGAATCGCAGCACGCCAGGCCTCCCTGTCCATCACCATCTCCCGGAGTTCACTCAGACTCACCTCCATCGAGTCCGTAATGTCATCCAGCCATCTCATCCTCTGTCGTCCCCTTCTCCTCCTGCCCCCAATCCCTCCCAGCATCAGAGTCTTTTCCAATGAGTCAACTCTTCTCATGAGGTGGCCAAAGTACTGGAGCTTCAGTTTTAGCATCAGTCCTTCCAAAGAAATCCCAGGGTTGATCTTCAGAATGGACTGGTTGGATCTCCTTGCAGTCCAAGGGAGTCTCAAGAGTCTTCTCCAACACCACAGTTCAAAAGCATCAATCCTACGGTGCTCAGCGTTCTTCACAGTCCAACTCTCACATCCATACGTGACCACTGGAAAAACCATAGCCTTGACTAGGCGGACCTTAGTCGGCAAAGTAATGTCTCTGCTTTTGAATATACTATCTAGGTTGGTCATAACTTTTCTTCCAAGGAGTAAGCGTCTTTTAATTTCATGGCTGCAGTCACCATCTGCAGTGATTTTGGAGCCCCCCAAAATAAAGTCTGACACTGTTTCCACTGTTTCCCCATCTATTTCCCATGAAGTGATGGGACCGGATGCCATGATCTTCGTTTTCTGAATGTTGAGCTTTAAGCCAACTTTTTCACTCTCCTCTTTCACTTCTATCAAGAGGCTTTTTAGTTCCTCTTCATTTTCTGCCATAAGGGTGGTGTCATCTGCATATCTGAGGTTATTGAGATTTCTCCCAGCAATCTTGATTCCAGCTTGTGCTTCTATCAGTTCAGCATTTCTCATGATGTACTCGGCATAGAAGTTAAATAAGCAGGGTGACAATATACAGCCTTGACGTACTCCTTTTCCTATTTGGAACCAGTCTGTTGTTCCATGTCCAGTTCTAACTGTTGCTTCTTGACCTGCATACAAATTTCTCAAGAGGCAGGTCAGGTGGTCTGGTATTCTCATCTCTTTCAGAATTTTCCACAGTTTATTGTGATCCACACAGTCAAAGGCTTTGGCATAGTCAATAAAGCAGAAATGGATGTTTTTCTGGAGCTCTTTTGCTTTTTCCATGATCCAGCGGATGTTGGCAATTTGATCTCTGGTTCCTCTGCCTTTTCTAAAACCAGCTTGAACATCAGGGAATTAATGATTCACATATTGCTGAAGCCTGGCTTGGAGAATTTTGAGCATTACTTTACTAGCATGTGAGATGAGTGCAATTGTGCAGTAGTTTGAGCATTCTTTGGCATTGCCTTTCTTAGGGATTGGAATGAAAACAGACCTTTTCCAGTCCTGTGGCCACTGCTGAGTTTTCCAAATTTGCTGGCATATTGAGTGCAGCACTTTCACAGCATCATCTTTCAGGATTTGAAACAGCTCAACTGGAATTCCATCACCTCCACTAGCTTTGTTTGTAGTGATGCTTTCTAAGGCCCACTTGACTTCACATTCCAGGATGTCTGGCTCTAGATTAGTGATCACATCATCATGATTATCTGGGTCGTGAAGATCTTTTTGGTACAGTTTCTGTGTATTCCTGCCACCTCTTCTTAATATCTTCTGCTTCTGTTAGGTCCATACCATTTCTATCCTTTATCGAGCCCATCTTTGCATGAAATGTTCCCTTGGTATGTCTAATTTTCTTGAAGAGATCTCTAGTCTTTCCCATTCTGTTGTTTTCCTCTATTTCTTTGCATTGATCGCAGAAGAAGGCTTTCTTATCTCTTCTTGCTATTCTTTGGAGCTCTGCATTCAAATGCTTATATCTTTCCTTTTCTCCTTTGCTTTTCACCTCTCTTCTTTTCACAGCTATTTGTAAGGCCTCCCCAGACAGCCATTTTGCTTTTTTGCATTTCTTTTCCATGTGGATGGTCTTGATCCCTGTCTCCTATACAATGTCACGAATGTTGTTGGAAGAGGGTGTTTGCTAGGACCAGTGCGTTTTCTTGGAAAAACTCTATTAGTCTTTGCCCTGCTTCATTCCACATTCCCAGGCCAAATTTGCCTGTTACTCCAGGTGTTTCTTGACTTCCTACTTTTGCATTCCAGTCCCTTATAATGAAAAGGACATCTTTTTTGGGTGTTAGTTCTAAAAGGTCTTGTAGGTCTTCATAAAACCGTTCAACTTCAGTTTCTTCAGCGTTACTGGTTGGGGCATAGACTTGGATAACTGTGATATTGAATGGTTTGCCTTGGAGATGAACAGAGATCATTCTGTCATTTTTGAGATTGCATCCAAGTACTGCATTTTGGACTCTTTTGTTGACCATGATGGCTACTCCATTTCTTCTGAGGGATTCCTGCCTGCAGTAGTAGACATAAGGGTCATCTGAGTTAAATTCACCCATTCCAGTCCATTTTAGTTAGCTGATTCCTAGAATGTCGACGTTCACCCTTGCCATCTCTTGTTTGACCACTTCCAACTTGCCTTGATTCATGGACCTCACATTCCAGGTTCCTATGCAATATTGCTCTTTACAGCATTGGATCTTGCTTCTATCACCAGTCACATCCACAGCAGGGTATTGTTTTTGCTTTGGCTCAATCCCTTCATTCTTTCTGGAGTTATCTCTCCACTGATCTCCAGTAGCATATTGGGCACATAATGACCTGGGGAATTCCTCTTTCAGTATCCTATCATTTTGCCTTTTCATACTGTTCATGGGGTTCTCAAGGCAAGAATACTGAAGTGGTTTGCCATTCCCTTCTCCAGTGGACCACATTCTGTCAGATCTCTCCACCATGACCCACACGTCTTGGGTTGCCCCGCAGGCATGGCTTGGTTTCATTGAGTTAGACAAGGCTGTGGTCCGAGTGTGATTAGATTGGCTAGTTTTCTGTGAGTATGGTTTCAGTGTGTCTGCCCTCTGATGCCCTCTTGCAACACCTACCATCTTACTTGGGTTTCTCTTACCTTGGGCGTGGGGTATATCTTCACGGCTGCTCCAGCAAAGCACAGCCCCTGCTCCTTACCTTGGACGAGGGGTATCTCCTTACCACTGCCGTTCCTGACCTTCAACGTGGGATAGCTCCTCTAGGCCCTCCTGTTCCTGCTTAGCCACAGCTCCTCGGGTTGCTCCTCCGGGCCACTGGCCCTGGCCTCAGGCTCGGGGTGGCTCCTCAGGGTCACCGCCCCTTCAAAATACTGTAATATTACCATTGTGGTGTGTACAACACTTTGAACTCTAGCTTATAGGTTAAAAAGCAAAAATGTTAAAAATAACTATATATAGTGACTATAGTGAAGTCGCTCAGTCGTGTCCGACTCTTTGCGACCCCATGGACTGTAGCCTACCAGGCTCCTCTGTCTGTGGGATTTTCCAGGCAATAGGCCTGAAGTGGATTGCCATTTCCTTCTCCAGGGGATCTACCCAACCCAGGGATAGAACCCAGCTGTAACATTTTGTTGATGGATGCATAACATGAAAATATATAAATTCTGACAACAACCTAAAATGTGAAAGAGAGCAAGTAAATATGTAGAATTTTCATGCAACTGAAGCTGAATAGTTATTAACTTAAAATAGACCATTATATAACTGTAAGATATATTATGAAAACCTCATGGTAATCACAAAGAAAAAGTTTATAATAGATACACAAATAATGAAAAGAAAAAAAACCAAAGCATGCCACTACAAAATATCAATTGAAAAAGAAAGACAGCAAGAAAGGAAGCTTTTTAATTCATGTAATCATGCCTATTTATTTTAGCTTTTGCTGCCTGTGCTTTCAGTGTCTTATACAAAAATTCATTACCAATTTCATGGAGCTTTTCCCCATGTTTTCTTTTGGGAGTTTTGTTTTCAGGTACTACACTTAAGTCTTTAATACACTTCAAATTAATATTTTGAATGGTGCAAAATAAGGATACCATTTCATTTTTGTATATGTATATGAAGCTTTCCCTACACCATTTATTGAAGAATGTCCTATCCCTTTGGTACTCCTGTCAAAGATTAGATTCTCTTCCCTTGGTCTATGCACTTGTTTTTATATCAGTACCATACAGTTTTGATTACTGTAGGTTTGTGATATTGTTTGAAATCAGAAAATGTGGTGCCTCTAATTTTCTTCTTCTTTCTTAAGACTCCATTGGCTCCTTGGGGTGTTTTGTAATTCCACACAAATTTTAGGCTTATTTATTTTAATTCTGTTCTATAAAAGATGCCATTGGACTTTTGATATGGATTGCACTGAATATGTAAATTGCTTTGGGTTGTATGGATATTTTCATAATGTTAATTCTTCCAACCCAAACACACAATATATATTTATGTTAATTTGTGTCTTCGGTTACTTTCACCAGTGTGAAAGTGTATAGTTTTCAGTGCACAGATTTTCTACCTCCTCAGTTATACTTATTTTTAAGAATTTAGTTGTTTTCAATGCTATTGTAAACAAGATTTCTTTCTTAATTTCTCTTTCAGATAGTCTGTTAGTGTATGGAAATGCAAATGATTTTAATGTTAATTTTGTATCCTGCAACTTTACTGAATTCATTTACTAATTGTAATAGTTATTTTGTGAAGTTTTTAGGACTTTTTGTATATAAAATTTCTTTTTCTGTTTTGGTAAATCATAGAAAAAGAACAAATAATCTAATTTTAAAATGTAATAAAAGCCTGAATGAACTTTTTTTCTAAAAAAAGACATACAAATAACCTATAGATACTTTGAAAAGTGCTTAACGTCATCAGAGCTATGCAAATTAAAAGCACAATGATGGATTTTCTCACACCTGTTCAGTTCAGTTCAGTCACTCAGTCGTGTCCGACTCTTTGCGACCACATGAATCGCAGCATGCCAGTCCTCCCTGTCCATCACCAACTCCTGGAGTTCACTCAGACTCATGTCCATCGAGTCAGTGATGCCATCCAGCCATCTCATCCTCGGTCTCCCCTTTTCCTCCTACCTCCAATCCCTCCCAGCATCAGAGTCCTTTCCAATGAGTCAACTTTTCGCATGAGGTGGCCAAACTACTGGAGTTTCAGCTTCAGCATCATTCCTTCCAAAGAAATCCCAGGGCTGATCTCCTTCAGAATGGACTGGTTGGATCTCCTTGCAGTCCAAGGGACTCTCAAGAGTCTTCTCCAACACCACAGTTCAAAAGCATCAATCCTTTGGCACTCAGCCTTCTTCACAGTCCAACTCTCACATCCATACATGACCACTGGAAAAGCCATAGCTTTGACTAGCCGGACCTTAGTTGGCAAAGTAATGTCTCTACTTTTCAATATGCTGTCTAGGTTGGTCACAACTTTTCTTCCACACCTGTTAGGAAGGCTATTACAAAGAAGATAAGAGATTCATCAGTACCATCTTTCTAGAGTCCATACAGATTCATTAATATGCAATATTTGTCTTTCTCTTTCTGACTTCTGCTGCTGCTGCTGCTGCTAAGTCGCTTCAGTCATATCCTACTTTGTGCGACCCCATAGACGGCAGCCTACCAGGCTCCCCGATCCCTGGGATTCTTTAGACAAGAATACTGAAGTGGGTTTCCATTTCCTTCTCCAATGCATGAAAGTGGAAAGTGGAAAGTGAAAGTGAAGTCGCTCAGTTGTGTCCAGCTCTTCACTACCCCACAGACTGCAGCCTACCAGGCTCCTCTGTCCATGGGATTCTCCAGGCAAGAGTACTGGAGTGGGTTGTCATTGCCTTTTCCACTGACTTACTTCACTCTGTATAATAGTCTCTAGTTCATCCATCTCATTAGAACTGACTCAAATTCATTCCTTTTTATAGTTGAGTAATATTCCATTGCATATATGTACCACACCTTCCCTAAGCATTCATCTGTTGATAGATATCTAGGTTAGGTTGCTTCCATGTCCTAACTATTGTAAAAAGTGCTGCCACACACTTTGGGGTACACATGTCTCTTTCAACTATGTTTTTCTCAAGGTAGTGGAATACCAGTGGTGGAGACACAGACTGAGAACAGACCTTTGGACACAATGGGGGAAGGAAAGGGTGGGATGAATTGAGAGAATAGCAAACATATACATTACCATATGCAAAACAGATAGCAAGTGGGAATCTGCTGAGCGACACAGGGAGCTCAATCCAGTGCTCTTTGACAACCTAGAGGTGTGGGATGGGGTGGAGGTGGGAGGGAAGTTCAGGAGGAAGGGGACATATGTATACCTGTGTCTGATTCATGTTGATATATGCCAGAGGCCAGCACAGTATTGTAAAGCAAACATCCTCCAATTAAACAAAAGAGAGAAAAAAAAGATAGGAGATAACAAATATCAACAAGGATCTGGAGAAAAGGGAACCCTTGTGGGATGTTAGTGCAGCCACTGGAAAAGCATATGAAATTTCCTCAAAAAATTAAAAATTAAACTACCATATGATCCAACAATCCCACTTCTAAATATATATCTCCCCAAATAAGTACATATGTTTAAAAAATCTGTGAAATATTAATTATCCATAAAGAAAGTGAAAATCCTGCTATTTGCAACAACACAAGTGAACCTAGAAGGCATTATGTTAAGTGAAATGAGTGTCTGAAACACACACACACACCTGGAAATAAGAATTAACTACTGTTTCTGGAACCAACTGGCTCTGAGGGCAATAAAATGTAGTTTGGAAGGAACAGTCCCTTCTGTTAGGGACTGAATTGTGTCCCCTGGAAAATTCATATGGTGAAGTACAGCCCTCATTACCATAGAATGGAACATTATTTGGAAATAGGGTCATTGCAGATGTAATTAGTTAAGATGTCGTCATACTAGAGTTGGCCCCTTAATTCAATATGGTGATGGTGGTTTAGTCGCTAAATTGTGACTTGTGTCCCCATGAACTGTAGCCTGCCAAGCTTCTCTGTCCATGGAATTTCCTAGGGAAGCATACTGGAGTGGGTTGCATTTCCTTCTCCAGGGGATCTTCTTGACCCAGGAATTGAACCCATGTCTCCTTCATTGAAGAAGGATTCTTTACCACTGAGCCACCAAGGATTCCTTAATCTATATAATCGGACTCCTAATAAAAGGGAAATTTAAACATAGAAAGAACACAATGGAAGTGGGAGAACACCATGTGAAAATTAATGCAGAAATCAGAGCAATTCTTTGACAAACCGAGAAATGCCAAAAATTGCCAGCAAACCACCAGCAGCTAGGAAGAGGCATGGACCAGATTCTCTCTCAGAGCCACTATAGAAGGAATCAACTTAGCTGACACTCTGATCTTGGACTTCTAGCCTCCAAAACCCCAAGAGAGTAAATTTACGTTGTTTAAGCCAAAACAACAAACAAAATGATCATCATCAATAAATAGGATAAATGAGAAGGGTGTGCCACTTGATATAGAATGCAATTGGAAAAATATAATATCACATGTGACATTTCTGCTGAAAATACATAACTAATCTAACCATGAAGAAGCATTAGACTATCCCAAATTGGATGATATTCTTCAAAACAACTGGCTTGTGACAATCAAAAATGTCAAGATTACAAAAAAAAAAAAAAGAATGAAGAACTATACTAGACTAAAGGTGACTAATAAGACATGGCAACTAACGCAATGCATGATTCTGAACTAGATCTTTTTGCTGTGAAACAATTGGTGAAAGTTCAAGGGGGTCTGAAGAATAGATGGTAGCAATATATCAGTGTTAATTTCCTGACTATATTGCAGTTATGTAAAAGAATGTACTCATTTATAAGAAATAAATACTGTTTCAGAGGTAATGGGGCATCAGGCTGACAGGTTACTCTCAAATGTTTCAAAAAAATACTGTACTATGCTTGTAATTTTTTGTAACTTGGAGATTGTTTCAAATTAAAGTTATTTTAAAAGTTGCTTAAAAACATACAAATCGTGAGAGACTAAGCTTTTGGGTTTGCTTATTTTAGCTCTGTCGCTATGTGTGAATTAGGATTAGATCCTTTTCAAAGTTGTTTGAAAGATACAAAGATTAAACTTTTGTTTCAATTACTATTTGGTGGTTTGACTCTGTTTTTGTGAGTATGACTTCATTAATTGACTGAGCCATATAGGCTCAAATTTATTTGGGTTATAGGTGAAATCATGCGTAAGTGGCTAATGTAGATTGTAATACTGTTTGCACAGACACCACTTAAATTATGTGTGTAAGTGATTATAAATAAGTATAAGTTATTATATACAGTAACAGAATTTGTATATTGACATACAACTTTTTGTATAATGATGTGGTTAAAAAAGGATTAAAGTTTACAGTTTAGTTATATTAGTAGAGAGTCAAATTTGAATCTGTACAGTCACATAATAATAGAAAAATACCTCCCTGCAGTAATTTATGAAATTTTTTCATATTTTGGCCCCACAAACTATAGGTTTATTTGTGCTTGATATATGGAACTGCAATATCAGTTACATTGCTGTGTATAACAGGTATTAATGTTGTTGTAGTAATTCTATCTTTGAATGTAGGGATTGAGTTACAGTTTTTAAAGTTTTATCTGTAAAAGCTATAATCTTATTTACTATTTTCAATTTTACTGAAGTTTTAGTATACAACTTTGTAATAGCATAGTGCATTGAAAATTGCTTTTAGTGGAAGTTACAATAAACATATCTGGGGAATATTTTAAAGCTAAGTTTTGTTTACTCTTACTCAAAATAGGTACTATATGGAGAGAAGATATTAGAAAATTGTTACCTAAAGCCATATATTTGCAAAGTTGTTCAAGTGCTGGTGGTTTACAATGGATTAATTCTTGGTCACTTTTCCTCTCAAATAAATATGTCAGATGTCACATTATTAGACAGGAAAATGAGGTAACAGCTCAGAGAGAGCTGTTATAAATACTGTTATTATTTATAGAGATAAGTAATAGGGAGGTTTTCAAAGAAACCTTTAGAAACTCTATTAGTTCAAAGCTCTATTAAAAGCAAAGTGGTTTTGACTAGGGGAGGCCAACAAATGACTATCCAAAGGCAAAATTGTGTTTTCACAATGATCAATTCAATAAAGCATCAGTTCAGGCAGTCAAGCACTCAATTGAACACTGTGTAGTAAAATCTCTACAATGCATTGACAAAACCATACACTTTGTTTTATTTAATCCCCAATTTACAAGATACCAATTGAAATAGTTCATCTAATTTTTTCCAGAAATTACTATTATAGATTAAAATCACATAGCCCCTTAATTTAAGAGAACTCTCTAACTATTAAATTGTACCATCAGCATGACAAACATCACTACAACTTGTGGTGGGATACACTATATGCTTATGATTCATGGCACTGTCAATACTTAATCATAAACCCTATGGACCAATTTAATAAACTCAGTATACTTGAAAGTGAAAATCTCTATTTCATATTTTAAGATACATCTACTTTTATGTTATCCTTTGCCTCTAGATGCAAGCATCATACCATAAGACATGCAGAATTTGTAAAGGATATAACTGGGTGCAGCATTTTTCCACAGTAGTAAGTCATTTTAACAAACCACTGCTAACTTACAACTGTCAATCAATAGACTGATCTGAACTGATGTTTAAAATCTTTATCAGATTCTTATGCATAAAAATGTCATATCCCCTTACTAGTAATGCAAAGTTTTTATATATTTTATTAAACTTTCCTTGACCTTCTTGTATAAACTTTCCTTGACTTTCTTGCATCTCTCTCTAATTTCATTGCAATTTCTCTAAAGAAAACAATCATGAGTATTGTATGAGAAACATATACTGTAGTTTGTGTAGCTTTTTAATATACATAGCCTAATGTCCCAAAGCAGCGTCAAAAGGGTTTTGAAATTTGTTAAACTAGGTCATCATTAAATACTTGGATTTTTAAGTTTGTACAAGAAAACATGGTTATAACACAGCCTTTATAAAATATGCCAAACATTAATCTCGATTCTATCCGTAAGACGGAGAAGGCAACGGCAACCCACTCCAGTATTCTTGCCTGGAGAATCCCAGGGACGGGGGAGCCTTGTGGGTTGCGGTCTATGGGATCGCACAGAGTCGGACACCACTGCAACGACTTAGCAGCAGCAGCAGCAGCAGCAGCTATCTGTAGGAAATATGCAAATTTTATTGTTCTGAAAGCAGGTAAATTTCAAAAGTTTTCTAGAACGTAATTATAATTCAAGGCTCTCTCTCGAGTCAACTCAAAAGGAATCTTGCTTTGTATTGCTTAAGTGACTTCCTTAATATGGATCTGGTAATCTGATTTGCATAGTCAAATCATCCTATAAGGGGATTATCATTTGACCAGGAAAACGACTTTTAAGAACTGCATGCTTCAAAAAATACCCAGAAAATGGATGTAAGTTTCCAATAGCCTTCTGACTCTGCCTTCCTTTATAGTTTCATCTGCAGCTATGCACCTACCTGCAGTTTCTAACATACCCAATCAGCTACCTCCTCTTTCTAAGACAGCTTTTATTCTATTTGGTTGTCTTTTCAATAACCTCTGATATGCAGATGATACCATCCTTATGGCAGAAAGTGAAGAAGAACTAAAGAGCCTATTGATGAAAGAGAAAGAGGAGAGTGAAAAGGTTGGCTTAAAGCTCAGCATTAGGAAAACTAAGATCATGGCATCTGGTCCCATCACTTCATGGCAAATAGAAGGACAAACAGTGGAAACAGTGTCAGACTTTATTTTGTTGGGCTCCGAAATCACTGCAGATGGCGACTGGCAGCAATGAAATTAAAAGACGCCTACTCCTTGGAACAAAAGTTATGACCAATCTAGATAGCATATTAAAAAGCAGAGATTACTTTGCCAATAAATGTCCATGTAGTCAAGGCTACGGTTTTTCCAGTAGTCATGTATGGATGTGAGAGTTGGACTACAAAGAAAGCTGAACGCCGAAGAATTGATGCTTTTGAACTGTGGTGTTGGAGAATACTCATGAGAGTCCCTTGGACTGCAAGGAGATCCAACCAGTCCATCCTAAATGAGTTCAGTCCTGGGTGTTCATTGGAAGGACTGATGTTGAAGCTGAAACTCCAATATTTTGTCCACCTGATGTGAAGAGCTGACTTATTTGAAAAGACCCAGATTTTGGGAAAGATTGAAGGCAAGAGGAGAAGGGGATGACAGAGGATGAGATGGTTATATGGCATCACCAACTCAATGGACATGAGTTTGGGTAAATTCCAGGAGTTGGTGATGGACAGGGAGGCCTGGTGTGCTGCAGTTCATGGGGTCGCAAAGAGTTGGACACAACTGAGCGACTGACTGAACTAAACTGTCTTTTCACCAAAAATGTCCTCCGTCATTCTCTTCCATTGAAGCAAAACCTATACAACTTTTGAGGTACACTTCATGCTGCACATTCTCGGGGAAGCCCAAGCTGTCCCCCCAGATCCTCAGGGACCTTCATCTCCTCTGGGACCTATGTAGTCTATTGTCTATGTCACTCACTTCACAGTTACCAAAGGAGCCTGAATGTTTAGCTATGTTAGGCTCAATCAACCAAATGGTAATTTCTTTGAAGACAAAGATTATGACTCATGACTTCTTTATATCTTTGATAGCCCTTAATTCAGAATTGTGCACAAGCCAGTCATGAATTTTTAAACCTAGAAATTATCTTAGGAAAATCTCAACTGTTTTAGTCAGACAGTAGACCTAGATTGAAAAGGTTAAATGCTGAAAAAAGTATTTGGTGATTAATAAATGCTGGATTTACTTTTGAGTGTAGGAAAGGATTTTTTTTTTCTCTTTTTAAAATATTCTCAAAGAACCATCTTTTTCACATTTGTGGATCCATCAGAATCAAGTAGAGGGCTTGTTAAAACACTGAGGGGCCTGAAGCCAGTGTTTGAGAGTCAGAAAATCTGTAATGGGGCCTGAAGATCTGCCCTCCTAATGAATTCTTTGGTGATGCTGCTACTAAGGCCTGTGGATTACCTTTGGAGTAGCACTAAGGGAAGAGAAAACTATCATATGTAAATGTTATCTCAATCAAAGTTTTTCTATTTTTGAAACAAAAAATTTTAAACTTTTATATTAAATTATCATCCTCTAAAACAACATCACATCAGTTTCTTTCAAATGCATTTAATTCACTTCCAAGAATTCACTCTTATAATAATTCAGATTTATTAATTATCAAAGCAAAGATTTTAAAAAACTCTTTGTGTTAATTCTAGTCAAAATTAAGATCTTTTTTGGAAGGGACAACATGGCTGTCAATAGGGCAATCATCTATCTAAATTTAGCATTCTTGTCTATATCAGAGCTGGCTAATTAGAATAAGTTTCTAGAAGGCAGTTTGGCAACATACAGTGAAAGCTTTAAAAATGTATATACCTTTTACTCCACATTCTAGCTTCAAGTGATATAACTTAAGAAAATCACAAGTCATCAAAGATGGAAATATTCTATATCTTGATGTGATGATAGTTGACCAAGTATATAAATTTGTCAAAACTCATCAAATCATATACATTTGGTATCAAATAGATACTTTTATGGCAATTATAAAATTTCTAGGGCTTCCCTTGTGGCTTAGATGGTACAGAATATCCCTGCATTGCAGGAGACTCAGTTTTGATCCCTGAGTTGGGAAGATCTCCTGGAGAAGGGAATGGCTTCCCACTCCAGTATTCTTGGCTGGAGAATTACATGGACAGTGGAGCCTGTTGGGCTACAGGCTATAGCAACCCCTATAGGGTTGCAAAGAGTCGGATATGACTGAGTGACTAACACAGGAATTAACATGGAAATTATACCTCAAAAAGTTAATTTAAATTTTTCTGAAAAATATCAGTGAGAAATAATTATCTTTTTAAAGCTGTGGTCAAGGTATTAGCCACTCAATCACTTACTACAAAATAAAGTATGACACTGTTGAATAGGAAATTGAGTAACAGATACTTACCATGGCCTTTGTGGAGAAGACAAGGGTTTAGAGTGTGTGTACCCAGAAAATGAGGAGTAGTCCTGCAGCCACTTCTCGGGTTTTTAGTGCTAGAGAGTGCAAAGTCATTTTAAAGACTGACCTGTTGAAGTTTTCCTAGGGAGTCAGAGACCGTGGAGAACTTGATATAACTTACAGAAAGGCACAATAGTCCAAAGACCCAAATTTTCAGCTTGGATTAGAGCCATTGACTAGAGTTCACTCCAAGGGTTGTGAGTTGAGTCTTAAGTGATATCATCCTGGGCTCATGTCCCTCAGAATGAGTGAAGTAAATAA
Source organism: Capra hircus (assembly GCF_001704415.2). Taxonomy (NCBI): domain Eukaryota; kingdom Metazoa; phylum Chordata; class Mammalia; order Artiodactyla; family Bovidae; genus Capra; species Capra hircus. The sequence goes on along the minus strand of NC_030816.1, from coordinate 38,972,620 downwards.
AGAAAAGGGCAGGGCAGCAGTTGTCCTAACCAGCTTTCTGGGATCACAAACAGGCTTGTCACTTACTCTGTATCATCTTTCTGTTTTCTCACCTAGATTGTCAGCTCCTTGAAAGTACTCTCTCCTCCTTCGGTCCCCTGGAGCCCTGTTTTATGCCACACTGTTGAGGCTGTGTATTGACAATAGTCGAATGGAAAGATTTCAATGTAGTTATTTTGAGCATATGCTAAACAACATATTTGGAAGATATTTCTAACAGTATAGAAATTATCCTTTAACAAAGCTTTTTAAATAGCATCTATTTTCTTCCTTAGCTGTGCTAACTCACTTTAGTTGTGTCCAACTCTTCAACCTGATGGACCATAGCTCCTCTGTCTGTGGAATCTCCAGGCATGAATACTGGAGTGGGTTGCCATTTCCTCTTCCAGGGGATCTTCCTTACCCAGGGATCTGACTGCTTCTCTTATGTCTCCTGCATCGGCAGGCAAGTTCTTAACCACTAGCACCACCTGGGAAGCCATTTTCTTCCTAAGTGACTTACAAATTAGATTTTTGTAATTTTAAAAGTGAAACAGTGTTTTCCTCCCTCTATCCCAGGACTGCAGATACATGTGGTTTCTGAAATTTTGCCGAGTCATGTATTCTCATTAGCCATGGCGATCAACAAAAGCTTAGCTATAGGCTATGTTAAAGATACATGAGGCAGAATATAAAATAGCTAGAATTTATTGTGTTACACAGTATTGCAAAATTAAGGCCGCTGCGGTTTTTTTAAAAATCTAAACACATATAGCCTGACTGCGAAGATGCTTTGAGGGCAACTCTCTCAAATTTTTAGTTAAAACTGAAATGAAAATTGTTATCAATATATGGGTGAGATTGTCTGGGAAATGCCTGCATTCATGAGAATCTGCTAGTGTTCTTAATCATTAGTCCAGTAGAGCAGGGGCCATTAGTGTGATATGGCAGCTGTATCCAGTGCTACCATAGAAGCATCTACACGGAAAGAGCACCCTACTGCCTCTGTAAAATCTAAATCCTACTCATTACTTGACTTTTGTTGAAAACCTTTGTTTTAAGGTTAAAGATTGCAATTAACCTTCGTTGTTATTAACCTTAGCATTTTCCACTTTTACCCACCAATTCTTTGTCCGTGTTGCAGACATTTGCAAACTGCTGTTATTTTGTATGATAAAGTGGTTTTTCACTTTGTTGGAAGGTAAAGAATGTCTCTTATGAAATTCAAGTCTATGAAATATGTACTGTCAGAGAAATGAAGTGACTTGCCCAAAGCCTCTCAGTTGATAGCCTCAAAGAGAGATTTAAATTCTGATCTGTCTGACTCCAGAGCTCAAGTGTGTTTGTCCATATATCAGAATTTTAGACATTTTAAACTAGCTTTAAAATGTTATTTATTTCTGGCCATCCTTCCTTCAGTTCAGTTCAGTTCAGTCACTCAGTCGTGTCCGACTCTTTGCGACCCCATGAATTGCAGCATGCCAGACCTCCCTGTCCATCACCAACTCCCAGAGTTCACCCAAACCCACGTCCATTGAGTCGGTGATGCCATCCAGCCATCTCATCCTCTGTCGTCCCCTTCTCCTCCTGCCCCCAATCCCTCCCAGCATCAGAGTCTTTTCCAATGAGTCAACTCTTTGCATGAGGTGGCCAAAGTATTAGAATTTCAGCTTTAGCATCATTCCTTCCAATGAACACCCAGGATTGGTCTCCTTTAGAAAGGACTGGTTGGATCTCCTTGCAGTCCAAGGGACTCTCAAGAGTCTTCTCCAACACCACAGTTCAAAAGCATCACTTCTTTGGTGCTCAGCTATCTTCACAGTCCAACTCTCACATCCATACATGACTACTGGAAAAACCGTAGCCTTGACTAGATGGACCTTTGTTGGCAAAGTAATGTCTCTGCTTTTCAATACTATCTAGGTTGGTAAGGAGTAAGTGTCTTTTAATTTCATGGCTGCAATCACCATCTGCAGTGATTTTGGAGCCCCCCAAAATAAAGTCTGACACTGTTTCCACTGTTTCCCCATCTATTTCCCATCCTTCCTTAACCTTATCTAAATCTCCAGCCTATCTCTTTTGAGTAAAATTAGCTTTTAATAGTTCTTAATTTTTGCCTCTATAGAACAATGTCTACAGTAGAAAATAATTAATTATGCTATGTAATATCCAGTTATTTATCTTAAATATCACCCTCTCAAATGAGACTTTCTGTGTCTCTTCTACCTACTATTGCCCAGTTACTCTCTGTAGTAATTGGTATTTTCTTCAATACATTTTTCACTAAATTTACATTATTTACTTTTACTTGTTTGCATGTGTCCTGTCTGTTTCTTTCCTAGACACCTTGAAGCATGAAACTCACCTGCTTATTCCACTCTTCCTCTGGCATTTGTGTATGGGGGATGGAATAAAGCTCGCTAGATTTTGGTTGAATGAATAATTCCCAGATACTTAATGCTGGGCTAACAATTAGCAGAGGGATGATATCATGCTCACTCTTGGCTGCAGTTCTCCTAGTACAGAAGCAATGTATTTTCGTTTCTAGTTACTACTTTCCTACTGAAATTTTCAAATGGGTTCCAGTGTAACTAAGCTGAAAATTATTACTATTAATACGCTTTCTTTCTTCTAGAAAACTATATAAATGAGGCAAAATATTAAATATATTCTCTTTGATTACATGTGAGCAGTTTATGTTTTAAGGTCTTTGAAAAGTTTTCCTATGTGTCTTCACAAGATATCACATTTTTAATTACTAATTTCAGCCACTTGCAGACATTTAGTATTGGATAAAAGTGAATATTAACAAGGGAATCAAAATCAAAAGCATTTCCCAGGTTTTTCTTTTTGCAACCTAAAATCACTCATACAGTGCTTGTACACGACTCTTTCTCATTTATTCCAAATCACTTGTGCATATTTTGTATTAGTAAATGAATAGTTGCATATTATTTAATAAATGTGATTATAACCACACACTTAAAAGCTCAATCACTTTTAATATCCTGTTATGGTAAATGGAAAAAGATTTACATTAAAGATTATGGATGATTGTTCCCTAGTGAATGAATTCACTCCTTGTTTACTGATAGTACTCTTTCCATGGGCAAAAATAAGAAAGCAAGAATAGGCCACAAGTAGATGAAATCATAAACTGTGATGGGAAGTTCTCCAAATTGGAAACACTTTTGAAATAGATATAAAGCCATGGGTCATTTTTTATTATGCATTTGAGCTGATATAACATTAAATATTACACACATATATTTGAATATGTACATATGTAAATATATATGCATTTACTTATCCTGACTCCATTTAAAAGTAAAGTGACTTTTTATCATATTATTTGTTAGTCATAATAATCCTTCTTAGAAGCAGATGTTAGATATTTTCCATATTTTACTAGTGAGGAAAGTGGGGCATGGAGAGATTGAATGACCTATTGGAGACTAAATAATTGATAAGAAGTAGCCTTGGGCCTTGAATTCAGGTTATCAGGTATTTCATTAGGTAAAAAGAACAGAAATTAAAGAGAAAGATCACTAAATCATAATTTAACTCTTTAACTTTTAATTTTAATTTGTCAGTTTTTTATTCTTTAATGTTTGAAGGCTCTAACTCAGTTTATTTTACTACTGTCATTAAAACTTGTTGACCCTTTAAAAAAAAGAGTAATAGACAATTACTATCTCAATTCAAAGTTTGGTTGCATAACCCACTCTAGTTATTAGTGGAAAATATATCAGGGTAACAATTAGCTTAACTGTGAAGGCCAATGTTACAGGCTTAAGTAATACCAAATACCAAACCATACCAAGAGATTGTTTCATGGAAAATCACTTATTGCGGCTACCCGCATCTCAACTCTTAAAAGACCAGCAGCGTTAGCTGCTCAGAAACACCCTGTCTCCACAACTGTGCAGGCTTCTTCAACTTCAGTTACCTTAGTTCAGTCACTCAGTCCTGTCCTACTCTGTGACTTCCAAAGACTGCAGCATGCCAGGCCTCCCTGTCCATCACCAACTCTTGGAGCTTGCTCAAACTCTTGTCCCTTGAGTCAGTGATGCCATCCAACCATCTCATCCTCTGTCATCCCCTTCTCCTCCTGCCTTCAACCTTTCCCTACATCAGGTTCTTTTCAAATGAGTCAGTTCTTTGCATCAGGTGGCCAAAGTGTTGCAGGAAGGGGGACCCGGTCCAGGGCCCAAAACTGGGCTCTTGTCTAACACTCAGAAATGAATTGTACAAGGAGACACATGTGCTGACAAAGCAAGAGGTTTTGTTGGGAAAGGGCACCTGGGTGGAGACCAGTAGGATAAGGGAACCCAGGAGAACAGCTCTGTCACGTGGCTTGCAGTCTCAGGTTTTATGGTGATGGGATTAGTTTCTGGGTTGTCTTTAGCCAATCACTCTGACTCAGAGTCCTTCCTGGTGGTGCACACCTTGTTCAGCCAAGATGGATGCCAGAGAGAAGGATTCTGGGAGGTGGTTGGACATGTGGTGTCTCCTTTGACCTTTCCCGAACTCTTCTGGTTGGAGGAGGCTTATTAGTTCCATGTTCCTTACCAAGACCTCCTGTCATTAAACAGCTCATGCAAATGGTTACTATGGTGCCTGGCAGAGGTGGGTGGTTTCAATCAGTGTGCTTCCCCTAACAAAAGTATTGGCGTTTCAGCTTCAGCATCAGTCCTTCCAATGGATATTCAAGACTGATTTCCTTTAGGATGGACTGGTTGGATCTCCTTGCCATCCAACGGACTCTCAAGAGTCTTCTCCAACACCACAGCTCAAAAGAATCAATTCTTTGGCATTGTTTCCTTTATAGTCCAACTCACACATCCATACATGACTATTGGAAAAACCATAGCTTTGATGAGACAGACATTTGTTGTTAAAGTAAAGTCTCCACTTCTTAATGTGCAGTCTGGGTTGTTCATGATTTCTCTTCCAAGAAGCAAGTGTCTTTTAATTTCATGGCTGCAGTCACCATCTGCAATGATTTTAGAGCCCAAGAAAATAAAGTCTCTCACTGTTTCCATTGTTTCCCCATCTATTTGCCATGAATTGATGGGATTCAATGCCATGATCTTAGCTTTTGGAATGTTGAGTTTTAAGTCAGCTTTTTCACTCTCCTCTTTCACTTTCATCAAGAGGCTCTTTAGTTTCTCTTCATTTTCTGCCATAAGGGTGATATCATCTGCATATCTGAGGTTACTGACATTTCTCCCAGCAATCTTGATTCCAACTTGTGATTCATCCGGCCTGGCATTTCCATGATGTACTCTGCATTTAAGTTAACTAAGCGTGGTGACAATATACAGCCTTGATATACCTCTTTCCCAATTTGAAAACAGTCTGTTGTTCCATGTCCAGGTCTAACTGTGGCTTCTTGACCTGCATACACATTTTTCAGGAGGCAGGTAAGGTGGTCTGGTATTCCCAACACTTTAAGAATTTTCCAGAGTTTGTTGTCATTCCGACAGTTAAAGGGTTTGGCATAGTCAATAAAGCAGAAATAGATGTTTTTCTGGAACTCTCTTGCTTTTTCTGTGATCCAACAGATGTTGGCAATTTGATATCTGGTTCCTCTGCCTTTTCTAAATACAGCTTGAACATCTGGAAGTTCACGGTTCATGTACTGTTGAAGCCTGGCTTGGAGAATTTTGAGCATTACTTTGCTAGGGTGTAAGGTGTGTGCAATTGTGTGGTAGTTTGAACATTCTTTGGCATTGCCTTTCTTTGGGATCAGAATGAAAACTGATCTTTTCCAGTCCTGTGGCCATGCTGAGTTTTCCAAATTTGCTGGCATATTGAGTGCAGCACTTTAACAGCATCATCTTTTAGGATTTAAAATAGCTTAACTGCAATTCCATCACCTCCACTATCTTTGTTTGTGGTGATGCTTCCTAACGCCCACTTGACTTTGCATTCCAGGATGTCTGGTTCTAGGTGAGTGATCACACCATTGTGATTATCTGGGTCATGAAGCTCTTTTTTGTACAGTTCTTCTGTATATTCTTGCCACCTCTTCTTAATATCTTCTGTTTCTGTTAGGTCCATACCATTTCTGTCCTTTATTGAGCCCATCTTTGCATGAAATGTTCCCTGTTATCTCTAATTTTCTTAAAGAGATCTTTAGTCTTTCCCATTTTATTGTTTTCCTCTATTTCTTTGCACTAATCACCAAGGAAACTTTCTTATCTCTCCTTGTTTTTCTTTGGAACTCTGCATTCAGATGGGTATATCTTTCCTTTTCTCCTTTGCCTTTTGCTTCTCTTCTTTTCATAGCTGTTTGTAAGGCCTCCTCCAACAACCATTTTATCTTTTTGCATTTCTTTTTCTTGGGAATAGTCTTGATTACCGCCTCCTGTACAATGACACAAACCTCTGTCTATAGTTCTCTTGGCACTCTGTCTATCAAATCTAATCCCTTGAATCTGTTTGTCATTTCCACTCTATAATTATAAAGAATTTGATTTAGGTCACACCTGAATGGTGTTCAGCTTCACTGTAGCCTTTTAATGCTTACCAGATAGAAGCTTGTGACAAAGCTGCTGAAAGAATTGATCAAAGTCTGTATCTATCACAGTGCTGTAGCCTAAAATACTGCCTCAAAAGTAAGTGATCTAAAACAACTCATTCTTTTAAAAAAATTTTTTTTAATTTTAATTTTTTATTTTTTTATTTGATTTTTAAATTTTTATTTTTACTTTTTTTTTTTACTTTACAATACTTTATTGGTTTTGCCATACATTGACATGAATCCACTGCAGGTGTACATGTGTTCCCAAACATGAACCCCCCTCCCACCTCCCTCCCCATAACATCTCTCTGGGTCATCCCCATGCACCAGCCCCAAGCATCCTGTATCCTGCATTGGACATAGACTGGTGATTCATTTCTTATATGATAGTATGCATGTTTCAATGCCACTCTCCCAAATCATCCCACCCTCTCCCTCTCCCTCAGAGTCCAAAAGTCCGCTCTACACATCTGCGTCTCTTTCTTACATATCTAAAATGTGTCCAAAGTTAGCTGATGTAGTTGAGGCTTGGTTGGCTGCCTTTGCTTCACTGTATAAATCTGGTGGAACTTGGCTCTTTGATGTGGGTTGAATTCATTCTGGATCCAAACTGTATTCATTTGGGGGCCCAAGTGGAGGGAAAAGTACTTCTCATGGTGATGGCAGAATGAAGCAGAGCAAGTAGAAATATTCTAGGGCCTGAATCAGCAAATTCTCTTTCTGCTATGTTTCTTTGGCTAATACCAGAAGTAGTGTTAGTTGCTCAATCCTGTCCAACTCTTTGTGACCCTGTGGACTGTAGCCCGCCAGGCTCCTTTGGCAGGATTTCCAGGCAGAAAATACTGGAGTGGGTAGCCATTCCCTTCTCCAGGGGATCTTTCCCAACCCAGGGATCAAACTAGGGTCTCCTGCATTGCAGGCAATTTCTTTACCATCTGAGCCAACAAGGAAGCACTTGGCTAATACAAGGCACATACCAAATCCAAAGTCAAGATGAAGTACATTCCACCTCTAATGGGATGGGCTACAGATCACATGGCGAAGGGATTGGGTAAAGGGAGGGATGAAAAACTGGGACTAACTCTTAGTCCCAAGATTTGGGACTAACATTTTGAGATTCTGCCCTTGAAAAAAGAAAGGCACAATTGGAGAGATGAAAATATGGAGTTTTGAAGAGATTTTGGTCTATGGCAAAGAAGAGGTTACTGCATAAATATAACATAATATGAAATCAGGAACTACATTGTTTTTATAAGCATGAGTGTTAAAACATCATTGAAATACTCTGCTTGCAACTGTAATTTCAAATTATTTCTGTATTGCATAAATAATATTTACAAGTAGTACATGACATCATAGGTATGAGTATACAGCAAACCAATCTTACCAATTGTTTCATCTTAATAACACAGAAACAAGATATTTATAAAATTGACAAAGAGTTTTAGACTTCAATTTATGTTTATGTACATCTTTTATTAGTCTTTATGTAGTAGACACATGGCTATGTGCTGAAGATAAGGAGAGAATACTGATTTGACTTCTGCTGGTGCAGTCTAGGACATATTTGAAGGAACAGAGAAACAGGCTCCAAGATAGAAGTTGGATAAATGTAAAATATAGGCATTGCTTATTAAGTGGAAATTACATAGTGTATTTATGAACTGGAGGAATGAGCAGGTTACTGATCTTGTGAGACTGAACACCTTGCCCTCAAAAGATTCTAGATTGTGCCTTGCTCCAGTTGCCTCTTGAGTTCTGTTTAAAGTCTCTGGCATCCTTACTATGAAACATTTCATAATATTCCATAAATGCTTCCTGTCCAAGACCACTCAGTATTTTGGTGATTCTATTGGCGATAATTGTATTGTCCTGAGTAAGTGGAACTCCTCTTGTGTATGATACCATCATGCTGGGAAATAAGAGAAATAGTCTTTCTATTTCATGGTCTTTCAAGACATTGGAAAGGGCCTTCATTTCAAAGGCTGGAAATGTTAGTTCTTTGTTATAACAACTGCCATCTTTCCATGACAAGGGAAAAAAATCAAACTACAACTCCATAGCAATGGAGAGTACTAAACCAATTATAAAAAGTCCAATAAATTTGAAAGATGATAATACTAAAAAATGTAATAGGGGAAATATAAGTAATTACCTTGTATATGATTTTTTTAAAGCATTGAGTAGTAAAAGCTAGTGAAAAAGTTTTAATTTTAATTTGATTTCACCAGGTATAAGAGAGCTCTACTTTAAACTATTACTATAATATATTTTACTTGCAGCTATGCTTATTTTATGATTATTTTAAATCATTTTAAAAATATTTTGAGGCCTATAAAACATTTTATGTTGTTGTTAGGAACTTAGTCCAGGAGCTAGATCATTTAAAAATATTAACTGCCTTAACATTCAAGTGATTAAAATTCTCCCTCAATAGCAGAAAATACCCCTAATTTTATAATGGATAATAATGGAAGAAAAATAATGCTTTATAAGTAATTGAATTGTTAAAAGGCTGTACAGCAATGTGCTGGCTACAACTGCATAGAGATAAATAATCCAATTATCAGAATCAGAAAATGGTTATTCAACTTCTACTTTTTTGTTACACTAGTTTTATTTTTTCATATACTCTACAATAAATGCATTACAGTTAAAATTTTAGAAGACAGTTTTTCCCATATTGCTTAAAATCGTCTCAGGTACTGCCAGTGATACACACACCATACTTGTTCAGGTAAGCAGTGGGGAGTCCTTAAAGAGTTTTCAACAAGGCAATGAAAATACAGCTGGATTTACATTTTAACTAGGCTGCTTGACAACTAAGTGAGGGATAGAATTTTCCTATTAATGTTTTTCAAAGCCTCTTGACTTTTACTTTTTTCATAATTAATAACTTTCACTTTTTAGAGCAGTTTAAGTTCATTGCAAAATAGAATGGAAAGTATTTAGAGGTCCCATAAAAATTCTGTGTACACTGCCTATTCATTTCTTCCTGCTAAATAGACCCTAGAAATCACTAACCTTTTTACTGTTTTCATAGTTTTGTCTTTTCCAAATGTCATATAGTTAGAATCATATACGTTGGCTTCTTACAAGCTGTATATGTTATCTTCTTGGTAATATGCATTTAAATTCTTCCATGCTTATTCATGGTTTGATAACTGATTTATTTTTGGCACTGAATAAAACTCCACCATTCAAATGTGCCACAGTTTATTTATCCATTCACCTACTGAAGGACATTGCAATTTGCTTTCAAGTTTTTGCAGCTATGAATAAAACTGTTCTAAACATCATTGTTCAGGTTTTTCTTTTGACAGAAGTTTCAACTCCTTGAGTAAATACCAAGAAGTGCAATTACTGGATCACGTGATAAGAGTATGCTTAGTAAGAAACTGCTATCTTCCAAAGTGGCTAAATCACTCCACACTCCACCAGCAACGTAAGAATGTTCCTAATGCTCCAGAGCCTCCGCAGCATTTAGTGTGGTCTGTTTTGAATTTTCAACCATTCTAATAGGTGTGGATTGGTATCTTATTGCTGTTTTAATTTTCAATTCCATGGTAACATATAATGTTGAACATAATGTCATATGCTTACTTATCATCTGTGGATCTTCTTCAGAAAGATGTCTGTTCAGGTCTTTTGCCCATTTCTTAATCAAGGTTTTCATTTACTTATTGTTGAGCTTTAAGAGTTCTTTTTGTTTTTAGATACAACATACTCATTAGGGTTTGATTTGAATTATGTTAAATCTATAGATTAGATGCAGAAGAACTGAGATCTTGACAGTATTTAGTCATCTTACCCATGAATTTGCGCTATGGTATTACTTCTCTGATAGATCCAAACAAAACTATTGATTCCTTATATGTTTAACTTTTTACTTACTGTTAGGATAGAATGATGATTTCTAAGCTCCTTAATTCTGGATGAGAAACCAGAGGCTATGACTTTAGTAGTACCTTAAATGCCTATTTTCAGAAATTCTAAATATAAGATGAGATCAGAATAACAAATTATTATTTTATAAATTTTGTCAAAAATATTTTTCTGGTAACAAATTAAAGATGAGCAGACCAGTCAAAGTGTAATGGAAAACTATAGAGTGTTATTATAGGATCTGTAGAAATTATAGATAACCCATCTTCTCTGTGGACTTTGTAATTTAATCAGTTCCAGAAACTGTAGTAATGGGTGAGTAGACTTGAAATGCTAATCTTATTACTTTAAAATAATTCCACATAAATTGGAACATAGTTTATCTTTGAAAACATCATATCAATGAAAAGGAAAACAAATGAAAATCTGAAAAAAGCTGTTTAGGGGAAAGTACTTCATTTTTTCCTTTTATGAGTTTTTTTGTTTGTTTTCGGTCTTTCCAAACAGAATACTATCCTAAATCCTCTTCAGGCCTGAATTAACAGGAAATTAATACTCAAGTCTTATGAATGCACCTTTTATTTTTGGCGCTTTCATAAAACATACTTCAACATCATATGGTAAGCTATGGACATTACTAGAGACAATGCTTTTCAGTTTCATAGACTTTAACTGATATATTATCTATCATGGAAAGAATTTCTAGAAGAATTTGCATTCAATTAATACAGTAACTTTGTCCTAGATATATCTTTAAAGGTTACCTGTTCTACTCTTCTAGCTGTCAAGTAAAATAATTGAGAAAGGTAGAGGTAAAATAAGAGCTCTAGATTATTCAACTATTCTCTAGCCTTCTCTGGCACCACAGTCTAGATCCTAACAATCCTCGCTATTAAGAATGTTTACTAAATGCCTAAACTAAATCATTCCTATGACATGGATATAATTCTGAGTACATCCGTGGACAGAGGGCTGCTATCCTTGGAGGCAATGTAAGAATCTGATGACTAATTGTAATGTTCTTATTATTTTTAAGTTCACTGATTAATTTGTTCATGCCCAATCTTTGAGAAATTTGATTATCTTTGTTTTAAATTTGATTCTCCCACTTTCCTGTTAATGTAGCCATGAATAGGTGATCTAATATTTCAGAGCATCAATTTCCTCACCTCTAAAATGGGATGAGTAATTCCAAATTTAGCAGATTGTTGTAAGGGAGCAAGGCAAAACATATATGAATTGCTACATGACAAAGGGCACATTGTAAATGCTCCTAAATGCATTTGCTTCTGTTAATTGCATTTATTCACATTATTTGATTAATTCATTCACCCATTAAAATTTGGTAAGCGTTTATTAAAACCTTCAATGTTATAGTCACTCTGTTGACTATTATGGCCTTGTGGTGCTGAATGAGATTAAATTAATATAATCTAGTATTTTTATTAAAAATTTTTCCTGAATGTATAGCAATATCTACTATAACCCTAACCCCCAATCCCACACATACAACTAAATTAAGGAATATACTAATTTATGTTCACAGATTTATTTTCATTTGTGGCCCTCTTGTTGGTGCCTAATTCAGACTAGGGACTTCTTTCTCAACATAAACACTATATTTCTTTCCCTTCTTTTACACTAAATACACCATATTAGTTTAATTTGGTGGAGAAAGTGCATGGCTTTGGACTCAGGTTGACTTTGGTTTCTAGTTTTAGCACTACCACTTATTAACCCAGAAACTTGGATTGTAATGAATTATTCCTAAAACTTAGTTTCCTCAGCATTTCCAGACATAATGCCCATTTCAGCAAGTGACTATGAGACTTCAATAAGATAACGTTACTAGTTGGCATCTGATGCTGAGCTGACTCTCAGTTCATGATGGTTATTATTTTTCAATGAAATAACTCAAAATCAAGAACAAACTTTAATCTGAAAGTCTCATTTCTTTCTATATTTAAAAATTTTCACGAGTCTTATTTCTACAGTTCTCATAATTTTTAAAATCCCTTCTAGTAAAGAAATCGCCTGTTAGAAGAGCAGCATACTACATACCTTAGGATTTCTTGTCAGGTGAGGACCTCATGAAAACCAATTGAGGAAAATTTTAAATGGAAATCAGGTTTTAAAAGTTTATTTAGAAAACTCCATCCCTTATACATAGGCTAATGTAGAGAACGGCAAGCTGCTTAATTGTTGATTCTAGGGCTATTTTTACACTGTCAACATTCTATTTAGTAATCTTGGGGGAAATAGCATCAAAAGCAGACAAAGAAAAATGTTTCACTTTCCTGCAGCTGATTCCTGTGATTGCCTGACGTTTAGTTACATTTGGGCATCTGTCTCAGGAACTCCCATTGTCTGGAACCATATGCAAACTGAAGTGTGCATTGGGGTATAGACAGGAGGACAGAATTTACACTTGGATATGCCATCCGACAGCAGCGGGAGAAGTAAGACAAGCCTGGGATACTTCATACAGTTCATTTAATGAACTGTTCCTTTATTATTTTGTAAGCTTTCTGTAATGCACATTTATGATATAAAAAGTGCCTTGCATACTGTTTCATCGGAAGGGGACCTCATTTAGATTAACCTGTGACTTCAACAGCAGGTGGTAGAATGAACCAACTGCTTCAATTACTGCTTTTGCGCATGACTTTCATGTGTTGCTAAGATTATCAGAGGAACCTGATTACATCCCCTTAGACACTATTGTTGGCACGATGATTAAGCTGTTATTTTTTTTTTTTTTTTAAAGACTGGGAACCTAAAAAGCTTTTTGGCATGAGGCAAAGGCTCTGTGTATAGAGATCAGTAAGATAGTGTGTATCATTGCCCTGTAGCTTATCTCCACATATACAGCTCCCTGGTGGATCCCTATGATAAACATTATTGGAACAATTAGCTGCTGCTGACACAGAATCCAGACACAATAGCCATGGCCAGCAGCACAGAGCCAAAAATTATGGAGCCAAAAACCATAAAAAGCAACACCAAGCTAGTCTCCCCATTCAACTGCTGTCATAAAACCCTCCCAGTGCTATGTTTGCATAGCTGGCTTCACCGATATGGCACTGTTAACACAAAAGAAGAAGCTGCAGCACTTGTCTTTGTTTAGCTGAAATTACAAGTCATTGAATTAGTATGTCATCTTTATTGTGCTGTCATGCAGCGGAGGTGAGGAAGGCTCCGTAATGGATGGGAGAGTTTGATGGCCTGAAAGACAGGCTCACAGATGGTTGTCGATATAAAACAGTTTTTCCTCCCCTTAAAAAAAAAAAAAAAAAAAAAAAGGAAGAAGGGAAGCGGGAAGCAAAAAGCCTGCTTGGAATAGATCTTCAGTGATTTGTGTGTAATACCAAGAGATATTCATACCAGTCTCATATGTAAGAACTTTGGTGGCCTAGAGTACCTGACGAAAGCAAGAATGCACGCATTCCTGGGGGAAGTGTTTGCAGTTTAAATGGAAGTGATGCGGCATTTTAGTTTCTCAGAAAGCTGGTGGTGGTGGTTCTGGAAAAGTTTTCTTAGAATATTTCTAAACAGGTGAGAATGATTAGGTAATATGAATGAAAGAGTTAACAGCATTATAGGACATTTAAATTAAAAGCGATAATTGTGACCACTCATTAAAAGAAAGGTAAAATTTTGTACTTGTGTGATGAAATATATTATGATAGGGATATTAGACCATCTAATAATGAAAGAGTTTGGGCTGAATTTGGCTTAAAATATTTTTAATTTAGTAATTTTTTTGCTTTTCCTTTTTAGTTTTAGTTTTAGTTTTATCTACAACACATCATTGGACAGTTGTGTTAGCTATATCTATTTTTAAATGAAATAAAAAACTAAATATCACTTCTAAAAGACAAAATGTTCTGTTCCCTTTGACATGATTGTTAAAAGATTCGACGCAGTCTAGAAGGCATTATTCTTAATGTAAGTCTTTGACAAAGAGAGCACTCTTTTTACCATTTCATTTCAGGTGGGACTCTAACCCGTCAAACATTCAGGACAATGTTTTAATTAAGGAGCAATCTAGTTACACCTAGGAGTGTGTAGAGTTTTTAATGTGTTGGTAATCACTTTGGGTCAAGTTTGCCTTTTAGTTTTTTCCCTTGTGGACAAAAAAAAAAAAAGGAGAAAATAAAAGATCTGACTTTCTGTGGTAAAATCGAATCAGATATATGGCCATATATAAAACAGTTCTAATGGGAAACATATAAATGTAAATACATATTTTAAAAGTACACTTGATCACATGCAGAAAAACTATAAGGGCTGAAAACCAAGGGCTGTATCACGGCAGATATAAGATTTGTCATGAATGTGCATGTTTCTCTTGAAATACGAAAAAAAAAAAAGCTTTCTGAATATCTCTAAAATAGCACATGCATCTTCCAAAACAGTTGTTTAAAAGAAAAATAAACAATTAAATGCTTAACTGGAACCCTAAACTTAGCTATCTATTCCGCAACATTATTACTTTCATTGAATTCTGCTTAATGCTTGTTTTATCTTTTATTTGAAGATTGTGATGCTGACTTTTCTAGATGGTTATGAAAAGCAATCTTTTTGGAAAATACTGTGTGTATGTGTAGTGTGTTTATGTTTTGGTGAGATGGAGGTATGACGAAAGATTACAAACTTTAAGATTAATCAGCTCTGAATTTGAATCATGGTTTTGCCACTTGTTAGCTGTATTACCTTGAATGGCTTATATGACTTTTTGGCATATGACTCATTTGTAAATATGAGTGAGGATGAATGGCCATAAATATGAGTGGGGATGAAAGAAGCAGGCATAGGAGATTTGGGCAGCAGATGACTAGGACACAGCTTGGAAGTGAGTTTTCATGGCTGCAAGGTTACGCATTGCAAACTCAATGTCCTAATGTCCACACATTACCAGTGTATGGGCTAGGACAAGCAGATCTAGATCCGGGGACAGGAGGAGCCTGGCCTGTAGATTTGGGTGCAGAAAAATACAAGGTCAGAACCGAATTGACAGAATGACAGCATGATGGGGTGTCTGTCAGATCTGAAGAGAGGAGGACTCTAGATTTGTTTAACTGGGGCTAGTTTCTGAGCCCCTAGGCAAGGTCGAGCACCGGGAAGTTCCAGTTCTCAGTAGAAGTGAACTTTGTGGATACAAAACTAAGCAAGTTACAGTTAAGGAGAGTTAGTTGTTCAGTCATGTCAGACTCTTTGTGACCCCATGGACTATAACCCTCAAGGCTCCTCTGTCCATGGAATTTTCCAGGCAAGAATACTGGAGTGGGGTGCCATTCCCTTCTCCAGGGAATCTTCCCAACCCAGGGATTGAACCTGGGTCTCCTATACTGCAGGCAGATTCTTTACCATCTGAGCCACCAGGGAAACCGTAGGTAATGACCATTTGCAATTTAATAAGACTGAATCAACTAAGGAAAGATATTGCAAGGTTGAAGGAGGGAAGAAAGAGCATAAAGTAGGATAAGAAGTAAGATTTCTTCTTTATGGAGGAAAATGTTTTAAAAGGGGAAGTTAGGACAACCAGAGATGGGGCGCTCAAATGTTTTATTGCTGGGGTCACCTTTTTGTTAGCCAAATGGGGGGTCTTCCCTGACAACCCTTAAATGCTGTCACTCTCCACACTCTGTGTCTTCTATAGTAAGCATTGCGCTTGTTCAGATGTGGTAGCTAGAACAGCCAATTTCCTATGTGATGTGAGGGGATTTAGGGTTTCCTGTTGTCCCCAATATTGCTCAAACATCTCCATCTGTTCCATAATCTCTTAAAGTATTCAGTGAGGTGGGTAAAAACTTTTAATCGTCAAATAAGCATATGCAAAACCTAAGCAGTGATAAGAATGGTCTCAGAGAGAATCGTTTCTTTTTTAATTTACAGTTTACTAATACAGTGAGGTATGTGAAAGGCATGGTAAATTGGAAAATGTACATGATAATAATTAATAACATCACATTTAATCTGTGCAAAAGAGTGAATACGGATTAGAAGTTAGTTACATGTTGACTTGAATTTATATAAAGATGTTAACAACAGAGACGGACCATTACCTAAGAATTGCTGTTGAAAGAAGGATGGGCATGTTAAAGGGAAAGGGCGCCTGAGATAGATGAAGTGAGGAAAAGGTAAGAAGCGGGGAGGAAGCCCAGGAGAACTAAGATGAATTAGTTTTCAGCTTTAATCATAGTAAAAAATCAAATTATCCGGTGTTTATACATGTACAAAGCATTTTATTATGTGCCTTTTTCTCTCTTCTTTGATTTCATCCTTCCCATAAATTTTTAATTCATTTCCTGGGTAAGAATGAGGATAAAAACAAAAGAACAAGAAAGCATACATAGTTATTATATTCAAAAAGGAATGTTTTTTAAATGTCATACATGTACATATTTATATTCTGCTGTTCTGGATTTATTCTAGACTAGTGTTCTAATGTTTAGATCACAAGGTCATGTATTCAGTAATATAAACTAATTTCAACTAAAATATCTTTTCTTTCCTTGCAGCCTATAACTCCTTTTTGAATAAATGTCACTTATAATGTCTAAACTGCTTTTGGTTCGCTGTTCCCCCTTTTTTCTGGGCTCTGTATTTTGCTTAAGCTATGTGATTAAATGAGAATTGGATGATAATTTGAAATGATCACAGTGTTATAACCTTGTCAAAATCAACTGTAATATGTTTAGCAATTATTTTAATAAGCAATGCCACGTAGGTAATTTCATCATTTCTTATTGTTATTTTTACTCACCAAATGTATAAATGGTAACTGAATATATCCTAGTCCATCGTAAAATTGAATTCCGGTGTTTTGGCTTCCCCCCGATCCTACTACTTTCCCTTTTTCATCTCCATATTTTTCCCTCTGGATACTATTGCCTCCTGTAGTTTCCCTCCTATGCAGATAAATGCTTGGAAATCTAGCTCAGAGAATTCTGCCCCCTGTCTCACTTTTATCATTCAGTATTAGATTAATAATTGTAGCATAAGGCTCAGACTTTCTCTAAGTCAGAATCACTGATTTATTTCGCAATCACTCCATGTAAGGTGTGATACCATAATTTTCTCCCAGTTATATACTGGAGTGGAAGGCTACTGAAAACTTACCTTTTAATTGGGAAATTTACCATCTTTGTCACTTTATCTACTCAGATTATTTGATAATGTTTCAGATTTGGCATATCCAAAACACCTTCCCCATCTCCCCAAAACCAGTAACTCCTACTTCAAGTCAAAATTCTTCGGAGTTCCTATGCATTCCTCAGTCTTCAATCATTGGCCACATTCAGTAGAATTCAGCTTTACAATATCTGTAATTTCTTCTCAATCTTTTGTCTCACAATATTAATCCCCTAAATTGTGCCCTCAGGCTTCTTGCCTACACACCAAAGATTAGCCTTCTAAGAAGTCTCTTTGCTTCAATTGCTCATGCTTTACTCCTTTAATTTTTCTATTCTCACATCTCTGTGCTTCCCAAAGTTTTCGAAGACTCCTTGTGCCTCACAAATTCAAAATGTCCCCTTAAGCCTGTGCTGAAGGTCTTCTATATCATGGCCATTTTCCAGTTGAGTTCAGTTGCTCAGTCGTGTCCCACTCTTTGTGACCCCATGGACTGCAGTATGCCAGGCCTCCCTGTCCATCACCAACGCCGAGTTTTCTCATACTCATGTCCAGTGAGTCGGTGATGCCATCCAACCATCTCATCCTCTGTCGTTCCCTTCTCCCACTTCCAATCTTTCCCAGCATCAGAGTCTTTTCAAATGAGTCAGTTCTTCACATAATGTAGCCAAAATATTGGAGTTTCAGCTTCAGCATCATTCCTTCCAGTGAATATTCAGGACTGATTTCCTTTAGGATGGACTGGTTGGATCTCCTTGCTGTCCAAGGGATTTTCAGGAGTCTTCAACACCACAGGTCAAAAGCATCAACTCTTTGGTGCTCAGCTTTCTTTATAGTCCAACTCTCACATCTATACATGACTTCTGGAAAAACCATAGCTTTGACTAGATGGACCTTTGTTGACAAAGTAACGTCTCTGCTTTTTAATATGCTGTCTAGGTTGGTTATAACTCTTTTCTTCCAAGGAGGAAGTGTCTTTTAATTTCATTACTGCCAGTCACCATCTTCAATGATTTTGGAGCCCCCAAAAATGAAGTCTGTCACTGTTTCTCCATCTATTTGCATTGAAGTGATGGGACCTGATGCCATGATCTTCGTTTTCTAAATGTTGAGATTTAAGCCAACTTTTTCACTCTCCTCTTTCACTTTCATCAAGAGGCTCTTTAGTTATTCACTTTCTGCCATAAGGGTGGCATCATCTACATATCTGAGGTTATCGATATTTCTCCTGGCAATCTTGATTCCAGCTTGTGACTCCTCCAGCCCAGCATTTCTCATGATGTACTCTGCATATAAGTTAAATAGTCAGGGTGACAATATACAGCCTTGATGTACTCTTTTCCTTATTTGGAACCAGTCTGTTGTTCCATGCCCAGTTCTAACTATTGCTTCCTTACCTGCATACAGATTTCTCAATCTTTTTTTTTTATCTTTTGCAAATTCTTTAAACAGAGCCTAAATTTACACAAGTCTATCCACTTTTCATGAAATGATTCATCTTCACCCAGTAAAATATTTTTCAAGTATCATCTCCTCTTCTGATTCTACCAGCCCAATGCCTTCTCTTCTGTGAAGGTTATACAACCCTGCTTTCTTTTCTAACTGCCCAATGCTTCTCATCATACTTGAAGATTATATTACCCCTTCTTTTTTCCACCGTCTTTTCCACCACTAGGCTTTAAACTCCTTCTGGGCCAGATTTTGTCCAATTATCTTTACATTTCCAAAATATATCATTGCAGTTCCTAAACCCAATACTCAATAATAATTATTACTTTTGAAGGAAAGCAACCACTTAAATTTTCTACCTCCTTAATGTTTGTCTTAGCAGATGCTTCCCTCCATACAATACAGGATCAGAGTGAATTGAATTCCAAGGTTCTCAGTCAACTGAATTCAACTGTGGATTCCATAACTTTTAAAGGTGATGAAATGAATGAATTTTTGTAATCCACTTTATGACTGGCACTAGCATTCTGTGTGCTAGTCTTCATATTCACACTTTCAGACTTGAGAATGCCTTTGTGAGGCTAGTGTAAAATGATAGTACAAATAAACTTCCCAATTAACAGGTAAGTTTTCAATAGCTGTGCAGCACTCTAGTATAATTCTTGAATTATAAAGATCATCTAACATCTCTCATTGAGAGGAATTAGAAAAGTAGTTAATGGCTTTGGACACTGAGAAAATCTGAGTTTTATATGACTGTTCTTTAATTGAGGGCAAAAGGACACAAGGACTAACTCTCTACATAGAAGTGGTACTCAAAAGTACCTTTATTTACTAGGCTGTGGTCTAATCTCCCAGATTGTTTGAAGTGGAGGGAGGGGCAAGGGTATTACTTACAGTGCTGCAAAGGCCTTATTCACCCCCTGACTTCATGCTCAGCTAAACTTGGAAATGCAATTGGTTTATTTTGTATAAATAAGCAAGAATGCTGGTAGAAACTAAATATCTTCATAAAACAAAACATTATGATACCAGAAACCCTTAGGAATAGCACTAATGCTTTTAAATGAAGGTTTTATTTGTCTCAGAGCTGCAAAAAGGAGTCACTAATGAGATGTCATTTAAATTCTAACACCTGTTTAATGGCAGTTTTTCTCTATCCCCAAAGAGTAACTGTTTATGAATGTTTGCAGTTTTCCAAGTGTATCTACAAGAATTGTTTTTTCATAAACAATGTGATGCCTTTTTCCTCATATGCTCTAGTCACATTGCAACATATGATGAAAATTGTTGGTTGTGGCATTTTTGTATTAGATAGGTTTCAAAGATTGTGTTATTTCATACTCTGAAGCTTAAAATTTTAAAATTCACATAGTAAATAGTTTATCAAGAAACTTCATGTTTTACAGATTTATGAGTATATATTGATATAAGAAAAAATTCTAGTTGTATTTTTTAACTTAAATTTAAATAACATGTGAGAAGGCATTGCTGAAAGATATGTTTGCTCCTATATTCCCTGTTATGAAAAGAATATATATTTATAAATGAACATACATACACATAGGTTTCTAAGAGTTGCAAAAAAGAAATGCTTGTTGACTATTTTCCTCAGATGATAAATAACTGAAAAAGTCAGAAATGAGACTGTAGCATTCCTTTTGTGATTTTTATTTTTCTTGTGTAAACAATTTCTTATTCATGAAAGGAATCTACAACAACTATACTGCCATTTTTCTTTATGATTTCTCTAGAAACTGATAGTGATGAGGAACAGATCCTCTATAGATGAATATATGAAAAAAGTATTCACTACTGGAGATATTTTTCTCTAGGATCTGTTTCATATGATATTTATAGCATTTTGTATAGGCTACATTTATGTTTAACATCCTTTAATAAAACTACTTGTGCTTCAGTAAAATAAATGACATATAAGTTTATTTTTTTTTAATTACTTCTATCTTGAGAAATTCAAATATAATTAATTTCTTTGGAGTGGCAGAGATAATAGGCCATGCATTTTTACCAAAATAATTATATGAACTAGAAAAATGCTGGCTTCTAGAGAAGCCGTAAGGATCTCTTCTTTTAAGGAATGTATATCTTTGAACTAATATGAGCTGGTTTTGTTCTCTTAGCTTACTGCGTGTGTGACAGAGCAACCCTTGTTTGTGTCAGGAAAGCAGGAACTTAAGTTGACAAAAGGTGAGACCAGGGCCTGTGGACTAAAGCTTCCTAAGAACTCTTTGGGATTTTAGCTGAATGCACTAGGCTTACTGCAATAGAGAATGGTTGATCCATAAATGCTCAAAGTGTGGACTAGAGCAGTTCTATAAAAACTAAATGTTCTCCACATTAAAGGAGGAAAGAAGAAAATTGTTGCAGATGTGGTTGACTTTCCCATTATGTTGAAAACTATTCTAAATTTCTTCCACATGATCATTAATCCTTAGATTTCTTAGCACCAAATCATTTCTTTTCCTCCCCTCTCTTGATGCCCCCTCCATGAGATTCTTGCCAATCTGAAGTGCTCATTTGAGTGAACAGGACTAAATGGTGTTCAGCTTTTAAAATGCTCTCTCTCTCCACACACACACACACACAAGACACTGAAGATTATACATTTTCTCCTTTTTTATACAAATTTTATTTTTTAGGTGGGAACTCAGTACTTAATTGGTGTGTTCTCTAATTATCCTATGGATTTATTCACAATCAGTTGACATATACCTTGCACTGAGCCAAGGGAAATAAGAATATTCTTTTCTCTGTGCAGTTCCTGTCTGACTTATGAAAGCTAAATATCCATTCTGTATGGAGAGATGAATCAGCAATCTATATAATATCTATTCATCATACATATTTCACAAGGAGGATATTGTGGTGACTGCAAAGTTCTTACAAAAATAATATGGAAATCCGGAATTTGATGTGGAGTGTCAGAGAGCCTCTTACTATTATTTACCTTATCAGCTTTTGCTTTCTGAAATCAATGGAAGGGCATCAAGTTCAGCTAATCCATATTTCTGAGTATGAAATTGAATTTATAGTCTGTAGTATGTTGACTACCGCTTGCATTTAAGGCATAATTGATTTTTATTGAAAAGCCAGCAGGCACATCAAAAATTTCCACAAACCACAAGGATGTTAAATTTTACCCTGTTTAGATAATAGTGTGGCTTTATTTATCCTTTAAAATGAAGCTTTTATTTTTATATCAGCACATGCTATGGAAGTGTGACTGATACCTTATGAAACCATCAATCCATGGTTCTGTAGAACTGTACTGCACAGAAATAAGGAACTTTAGATTTCTAAGGTAAATGTCTATGGTTGGCTTGTTTTAAGGGTAAATGGGTAAATGGAATAATAAATCTTTCACCATATCATGTCATGTGGCAATTTTTCTCCATCGAAACAACTGCTTACACTATTATTTCTTTCCCCTCAAATTCCTTCTGCATCTCATTTTTCCTTCTGATTTAGAAATTACATTTTTGTACCTGGATTAATTGTTTATGCATGTGAAATGTAATTCCTAAGGACTAAATCTATTCTTTCTAGTGTTTATGTTAATAGTCAACCTTAGTATTCATGATACTCCGTGGAGACCATTTCATTCATATGTCCCCATTCGATGTGCCAAGTCCATTTATTTTTAACTAAAAGTTATAATTAGAAGATTCTTGAGTGCTTCTGCGATCGAATGTGTAAACAGAATGTCAATTGTAATGTGAGTTTTAAAAGATAAGCTTTGCCTCAACTTAGCAGACAAAGCAAAATAAAAGCAAAAAATGCAGGAACCATCATTTGTTTTAGCCCTCCTTCTTCTGTAATCCTATAGCAGTAGTTCTCACTGTGGAACAGTATCACTGAAAAGAAAGTTCAGAGAGTTTGTGAAAGTATATTAGGTGGAGTGGCACCGGGACCACCAGTACGACCCCTGATTTGGTGAACTAAGGAATGCTAGATATTTGCAACTTGCATGAGGTTTCAGGGCATTGAAAAATTGTTCCATGCTTGCAGGACTTTTGAGTATCCTATCAGATATTCATACAGATGAAAAACCTATTTATTACTATGTTCAACTAAAACCCACTTCTACTTTACCTGTTATTATAAAAGCTTATTCACATGTGCATGTACACTGAATTTTTCGAAATCAAACTATCAAGTAAATTTAGTGAAAATTGTTTTCTTAAACTTTGCCAATTACTGGTCACTGGTAGCTCCCTTTATGGTATTTGCTGCATCAATACGACAACCTCGTGTAGGTTTGCATTGGTAGCTGATGTGTTTACAGATTTGCACGGTTCTCTGAACAGGTATCAGACTTGACTTCTTCATATCTTCATTATGTAGCAATGCTCAGATATTTATATTTCAAAATACTTGCTATTTTATTATGAAGAACTTTCTTTTTATCTCTGTTTTATAGTTGGGACATTGCACTGGTTTTTTAAGTGATGTGCTTAGAATGGTTATAAGATATACAAATTTTATGTCACTATAGTAAATGGGTTACAAAATATTTGTTATAAAAAGGAGGCACTATGTCTGATAAGGTTGAAAACAATTGCCTTTTGGCACCAAGGCATGAATGCATTAGTTGGAAATTTTTTTCAGTGATAAATCTAGAGATTATTTTAATAGAACAGTTATTTCCAATGAGGAAAATAGTATCTCAGGGATTTTTAAATATGTGGTGATAAGCCCTTAGTGCCTCCTTCTTATGTGTATGGATGAAGAGTGTTCAAAACAATTTGTCATATGCACAGAAATACAAAAGATGAAACCTAAAGAGATTATACATTAGTCTCTTAAGAGTAAAACTGACGGAGAGAAGCAGTATACCTTTCACAGAGGCAGATATTTTCAAAGCCATGTGTGACAGGTACAGGGACAAATCCCGTTAATAAGTAAGAGGATTTGTGCTTGGCTCTGTCACATGCCACTTTGAAAACCTACCCTCAAACTGTCTATAAATTTTCATGCCCATCTTTTTCTCCTTGCTTTTTCCAGAGCATCTGATTTTTTTGTACACCATTTTCCCCTGCTTTATCTTGTGGCATCCTTTAATAATTTGTAGAGGTGGTATGTGTACTGTGATTTTGTGGCTACTTTATTGTTAACAAAACAATATTTGCTGATTTTTCACTGTCCCTTTTACTGCTTTGTTATGGGACATTTTTATATCACTGTGACTTCTGAATATGAAAAAAAAATCTGCCTAGTGGAAATTAAGAAGAAAAGTAGCATTTATCACATTGGTTAGCTTTCTCTTTTAAAGTGCGATTATTTTTTAAGAAAAAGAACATTAAAATGTAATTTTTGATGCATTATCTGGAAAGAAAAAATTGTTCATTTATTCTAGTTATGAATTGTTTGAAATCAATGATTAAGTCTAGTGGTATTTAACTATTTTTTAAAGTAAAGTCAAACCAACTTCAATCCTAATTACTGTTGGGTTGTCTCTGCTTCTGAACCTTGACCCTGGTACCTCATCATATGAATATGCTCATGGAAGTAGAGGGACACACATTTTAGTAGAACATCTTCTGATCTATAACTTGGTACAGGGTGATGCTGAACTCTTTTTCACTCTGTCAAAGATGATTTGCTTTTTGGCAGTTTATATTTGATAATTTGGAATTGAAATAAAATAACTCTAAGGTACTTTTCTTCTGTTAAATATATGATAATAAATAAAAATCTGGAGATTTTGCTGGTAGAAATCAAGTACTTCAAAGTTCAGTATTATTTTCTGGGGAAAAAAAAGTTGTTCCTGAAAGGTGTTTTAAAGTGGGCAGTTCCAAATACGAATCATTTCTCTCTGGAATTTCTGTTTTTCTGCCTTAAGAATATTGTTGATACCTAGAACCTGTTGAACTGAAAGTATTTTCTAGAAGAGTAGCAATATACATCTGACACCATTCTTCACTCCTCTTTAAGTACAGACCTAGGCTGTCCTTCCACAGCATCTAACAACTGGACGAAAAGTAGAAAACTAAGCTGATTTGCCAGATGGTTTGTCTACATTAAGCCTAGCATCTGGATATTTTTTAAACATTTAGATGATTGGCTGAGTTTTTCACATTGCATCTACATATTTTCCGGATGTCATTGATGTGTGGGTCTGTATGTTTGTGTATGTGTGTGTGTGTGTGTATGGGCAAGCATGTGTGTGGAAAAACATGCTACCATTTAGATAAAACAAGCCAGAAACTAGCGCAATGGGTTTTGAATGTCACATATTTTTATTTCTCGTCTTGAACTATGCTTGTGTGAGTACTCAGTCCCTTCAGTCATGTGTGACTCTGTGACGCAGTGGACTCTAGCTCACCAAGCTCCTCTGTCCAGGGGACTCTCCAGGCAAGAATCCTGGAATGGGTTCCCATGCCATCCTCCAGGGGACCTTCCCGACCCAGGGATCAAACCCATGTCTCCTGCATTGCAGTTGGATTCTTTACTGCTGAGCCACCACAGAAGGTCATCTTGAGCTATAATAAAAATGAAATAGATGAGTACACAGCAGTGGTTACATTGCGGCGGCTTCCCTGGTGGCTCAGAGGTTAAGGCATCTGCCTGCAATGTGGGAGACCTGGGTTCGATCCCTGGGAAGATTCCCCTGGAAAAGGAAATGGCAATCCACTCCAGTATTCTTGCTTGGAGAATCCCATGGACAGAGGAGCCTGGTGGGCTACAGTCCACGGGGTCACAAAGAGTCAGACACGACTGAGCAACTTCACTTTCACTTTCAGTTTCAGTTAATGAAAATTTGAAAGTACAGTATCTTACTGACATATTCCTATTGCTTTTAATAAGTTTTATTATCAATAGACCAATCCTGAAAACTGTTAGGGTGTAGTCCTCACTCTGCCATTACATGCCAGCGTGACTCTAAACTATATGACTAACCCTAGAATATTAACTGTGGACCTTCTTTGGGCAACAGGATTCTGGAATGAACCTAATGCAGATCCTACCCTTACAGAAGATATCAGACAAATTCTTAAATACATGATGAAGTCCAATAAATTGCAGTGCAAATATGCTGTGCTTTAGGAACATAAGTGAACATAAAATTACAATTCAAGAAAGTCCTAAAAGTCCTTACAGAGAAAGTACCATTGAGAGGGCCTCAAGGGCTGGGAAGAACTTAGTATGTGGAGATAAGCAGAATCCCCAGAGGTGAAAAAGTACTGAATGTCTTTTGGAAGCAGCTCCACATTTTGGTCAGCACATTAGGCACATTTCCATGACACAAATTGCATGTTCAATTCATGCAGAGGATAGCAGGTCATGCTAAGGAATATGAATTTTAAGCTATGTCAATAAGGGGTAATTTTGAGATATTTGACTATGACATAAAATGATGGATGCTGGGCAATGAGAAGTTACTTGGGCAGGAATTAGAGGGAGATGGATGGGCATGGGGAAACTTAGCTTCAAGGAAGCTGACAAAGAAACTAAAATATGTTATGTTTCATGAATTTGCAAGACATCCTTTCTATGTCTAAGTTTACTCATCAATAAGATCAATGGGCTGGACTTGATTTATTTTATAGTCCTGTTCCAGCTTTTATTTTCTGAGTCAATATTTTCTAAATTGTGTTCTATTGAATGCTGTTTCTGGTAGATAACAGCATGTGTTATGTTAATTAAAAGAAGAAGATTTCTGTGATTGAACTATTTTGATAAGCACTGAGTAAAATAGTATTAATTTTGTTTTGGGGAGTACTTCTCAGAGCCTTATTCTGATAATGTTGATTAATGCTTTTTATACACCAAGGGTTTCCCAGGTGGCACTAGTGTAAAGAATCTGCCCGCCAATGCAGGAGACATATGAGATGTGGGTTCAGTCCTTGGGTCAGGAAGATTCCCTCGAGGAGGGTATAGCAACCCACTCCAGTATTCTTGCCTGGAGAGTCCCACAGACAGAGGAGCCTGGCGAGCTATAGTCCATGGGGTCCGAAAGAGTTGGACACAACTGAAGTGACTTAGGACACAGACATATTTTTCCAAGGTGGAAAGTGTATGTGTATTGATTTCCAAGATTATATGACCATAGGACCCTTCCAGTTTACATCTTTTGATGCAAGCATTTGCGAAATACGTGTTGTTGTTGTTGTTGTTTTCCCCTTGTCCCACTATGCATAACAGATTCTTTACTGAAATTGTAATAGGCCTTGGTTCTCTGTTTTAAGTGATCCATGCAATGTACCTTTAGAAACTCGGGTAGTATTTACAAGAATTTCAATGGAATCTTTTCCCCGATACATTAAAAGCCATGTAGGGAAGACAAATATATAAAGTGTGCATTCAGCTCATGCCATAAGCCACTGGCATTTGAAGGTGGAATCATTTCCTCAACTATCCAAGAAGTTTGATGCTTCTTATAGTGTGGGCTAGCATGATAGCCAAACTCTTGAGTGAAAGTATTTCTCCTCTGTTTGGAAAGATAAATCTCTGACTGCTTGGCACTTTTTGGAGGAGGAAAGGCATAGCATAGTGAGAAAGGAAGGATCAACTGACTAGACAGTAGCCTGGTGCCATCAACCCTTGGCTTTCTGTAGGATGGTAGATGTCATGACCAGAAGGGCCACACATCTATCAAAGTAAGCTTGAAATGTTCTTCTCAGAAGAGAAGAGTTTTATGGTGAGTCTTAAGTAAGATATGACACTTGTCAGAGAAAAATAAGAAAATCGTTCCAGACGGTTGAGATTGTGAGAAGAAGGTGAAGAGGTCAGAGGAGACAATGACTAGAGAGAAAAAGGAGAGGAGTGGTGAAACTCCTCGGGGGCTTGGACAGGTAGCTTCCGCTTCAACTGAATGACAATGAGATGCTGGTAAAGAAACCCAATAAAAAAGAAATTCTTCGTATTTTAGCATGCACATCCAATCTTTCAGAAATTTCGCTTGAAATTGACTAGAAGGAGTTGTCAGGTAGGAAAAATTCATAATCAAATGGCTTCACATTTAAAAGGAGAAGAGATCCCAGTGCATGTAGGCTGCTGTTGGTTGCTTTCTCCCCACTTTGCCTGTTTAAGCCTTGCTGCTGTATGTACTAACAGTTCCCTCTACTGTCTACTAGCAAGATGGTGATAATGCAGTCAACACTGCTTGATTTAGTGTTCGCTATCTTAACCATCTTAGAGAAATACTGAAATGAGGCATAATGCTCTTTTCATTAACTACTTTCTAGACCTGGAAGCATGACAAATTTTCAGTTCATTCATTTTTTTAAAAGTCAAAATAGATCTCTTCAGATACTGAAAATAAGTGTTTAATTCTACCTAAACCTGAATTTCCAGAACAAAACAAAACAAAAGGGCTGGTCTATTAAATACTTGGAAGCGAAAAGACAAGTCTGCATGGTTCAGCTACAGCATCAGCAGCCTGTCCAAGCACTCTGGCGCTACAGTTGCATGCATACTCTGGGCCCAAGTTTTGGCTATATGATCTTGGCTAAATTATTTTCCTTGGTATTTGTTGGTGTATGTGTCTTTAAAAGTAATATTTTCATGTACAGAGTCACTTTAGTTTTGAAAACTGCTGTGTATGTAAAGACCCTGGTACAGTTCTGGGACCACAAGAAGGTTCAAATTCTGCCACTTTAGCTCCTGGATTTCTGTCATTTATTTAGCAAGCAAATAAATTTATCAATTACTTTGTAAGTGCTGCGGATATAATAGTATGCAAAACAAAGTTCCTGCCCTTATCAAAATTATATTCCAGTTAGGGAAGATGGATAATATATAAGCATGAACATATGGTATATCAGCTATTGATAAATACTGTGGCATTAGGAGTCAAATTACCATTTATTTTAATCATTGGTAGTTTGTTTTATCTACATGACTAAGGATGCATTTCTCTACTGAATGAATGTGAAGGCCATTGTGTTATAATTAGGACATAGCAATATGCTCCTATTATTTATGGACCAAACCAGGATTCTTCAGGGAGGGAAAGGGGAGTATGGTTATCACACAGGGACAATAGATGCAAATTCACACTGTCTTAGGTAAACTAGGGAGATGCAATTACCCCAGTAATCAGGGACTTGAGTAGAAGCATTTCTGGCAGACAGTACTGATGTCAGTGTAGTTTGGCATACGTAGCAGTTAGGCAAAAATGATGTAGCCCAAGTGGTAAACTTCTGAACAGCATAAGATTGATAGTGGCCTGGGGCTAAATGGGATTCATAAATAGAGGAACTGAGAGTCAACTGAGAAGTTCTTGTCCTGAAAGAAGTAAGTTCCAAGGCTGGCTGTTTCTATGCTGAGCTGCCCAGCTGCAAAGCGAGCAGATTCCACTTACATGGGTCCTCCTGGTGTGGCAGCCTGACCCCAGTTGGTCGGGTAGCTGTCCTTCATGGAGGAAGAGGAATGTGTTGTCCTGCAGGAGTCCACAGTGAGCCCAGACTGGATGATATGGATAGTAATCTCATCCTTATTTGAGGTTTAGTGAATGGCAGGCAGTGATTTAGCTTCCTCGGAGACTGGGTGAGGTTTTAGTCCTTAGAGCTCTCTGGCCTATCTTTGTTGAGGTCCTGTTTTTTCAAGCAACCTGTCTCCCTCCTCTTGAACTTCCCTTTGCCCTGTTCATCTTCCCTTCTGCCTTGGATTATGGAAAAGCTCCTGATGACTGAGACCTTTGAATAGGGATAATGAAGAGAACCTCTACTTAAGTCTCAAAGGGGAAAAAAGTCTGAAAGTTTCCAATAAGTGCGAGTGAAGTCATGACTGGCACTTGAGTCCTTTTCTGTTTCCCTTGAGTCAGGCGTTTGTTGCCAGCTCTTGCTAAAAGTAATCATAGTGCTGATGTTTATAGTAGTTTAAGTGTCAAAATGCTTTACTTTAAAAAATCTACTTTCAGGGATGACAATGGCCTTGTCAGATATGTTGTTAAGTATCATCATTGTCGTTTTTCTCTGTTTACTGGTAACCCTATTTTATAGGCATTGGGTAGTACAAGGAGACTCATATAGAAAAGTTAAGAGGAGAGTCTGGGCTAAAATTCTGGACTGTTCTGATCTCTAGAGGCTATCTCTACATTCAGGAAACACACAGCACTTTTGGATTTAATCATATGCTAAAAAAGACTGTGCTTGCTTAATAATTTTAGAAGTATTGTTTAAGACTGGACTTGTCATTTGTAATCTATTTTTCAGCAAAGGAATTAAGTTATTCTTTTTTATTCATCTTCCATTTAACCATCCACCCAACACATATAGCTCAAATGCCTTTTGAGGAATGGCACAGACTTATGTGCTAATCTCAATACAATAGAAGTATAAGAAATGATCCTTAGCTTTTCAGTGAAATGATATAATGCAAATAACTTCCACACAGAAGACAATTCTGACAATCAATTATATAGTTTTTGTTTTAAGATAGGAATAATAATCACTATATCAACAATAGTAATATTTACACTGTTCTAACCACTTTACATCTATCATCTATTTAGTAGTCACAATGTTATCTTTGAAAGAAAGAAAGAAAGTGAAGTCGCTCAGTTGTGTCCGACTCTTTGCGACTCCATGGACTATAGCCTACCAGACTCCTCCATCCATGGGATTTTCCAGGCAAGAGTACTGGAGTGGGTTGCCATTTCCTCCTCCAGGGGATCTTCCCAACCCAGGGATAGAACCCAGGTCTCTCGCATTGCAGGTAGATGCTTTACTGTCTGATCCCCCAGGGAAGCAGTCAGATAATATTATTATGCTCACTATAGAGATGAGGGAAGCTTAGAAACTTTCCTGAATTTGGACCTGCTCTCTTCAGAGATTACTCCCTAAACTATATAATGTCACTCACTGGTGCACAAGGAAATAATTCAGAATACCATGGAGAAGAGTGGGGACACTGATTTAATAGTAATCTCTGATCATATAACTGATCAGCAGCATGGTTTGGACATGCCATTTGTACCACTCAGCTTCTGTGTTTTTCACTGCAAACCAGGGACAGTAGAGGTTTCTTTGGGTTATTGCAAGGATAATATTCATCCCTCCTTCTCTTGACTAATTAAGTCATCTGATTTTTGACTATCTTATTATATTCCACTGTTCTGGGCATCAAGGAAAACATCGGTGAGCAAAAAAAGAGATGGTGCTTTTCCTTGGGAAATGTGTTCATTTCAGTTCAGTTCAGTCGCTCAGTTGTGTCCGACTCTTTGCGACCCCATGAATTGCAGCACGCCGGGCCTCCCTGTCCATCACCAACTCCTGGAGTTCACTCAGACTCACGTCCATCGAGTCAGTGATGCCATCCAGACATCTCATCCTCTGTTGTCCCCTTCTCCTCCTGCCCCCAATCCCTTCCAGCATCAGAGTCTTTTCCAATGAGTCACCTCTTCTCATGAGGTGGCCAAAGTATTGGAGTTTCAGCTTTAGCATCATTCCTTCCAAAGAAATCCCAGGGCTGATCTCCTTCAGAATAAACTGGTTGGATCTCCTTGCAGTCCAAGGGACTCTCAAGAGTCTTCTCCAACACCACAGTTCAAAAGTATCAATTCTTCGGTGCTCAGCTTTCTTCACAGTCCAACTCTCACATCCATACATGACCAAGGGAAAACCATAGCCTTGACTAGACGGACCTTAGTCGTCAAAGTAATGTCTCTGCTTTTGAATATGCTATCTAGGTTGGTCATAACTTTTCTTCCAAGGAGTAAGCGTCTTTTAATTTCATGGCTGCAATCACCATCTGCAGTGATTTTGGAGCCCAGAAAAATAAAGTCTGACACTGTTTCCACTGTTTCCCCATCTATTTCCCATGCAATGATGGGACCGGATGCCATGATCTTTGTTTTCTGAATGTTGAGCTTTAAGCCATCTTTTTCACTCTCCTCTTTCATTTTCATCAAGAGGCTTTTTAGTTCCTCTTCACTTTCTGCCATAAGGGTGGTGTCATCTGCATATCTGAGGTTATTGATATTTCTCCCAGCAATCTTGATTCCAGCTTGTGTTTCTTCTAGTCCAGCATTTCTCATGATGTACTCTGCATAGAAGTTAAATAAGCAGGGTGACAATATACAGCCTTGACGTACTCCTTTTCTTATTTGGAACCAGTCTGTTGTTCCATGTCCAGTTCTAACTGTTTGTTGCTTCCTGACCTGCATACAGATTTCTCAAGAGGCAGGTCAGCTGTAGCTAAGCAAAATAAACAAAGGAAAAACATAAGCAAGTAGAAAAATAGCAAACTACAGCATTTACTATACAAGAATTGGAATAAGGAGATGAAGAATGAGAGGGTCACACTGACAGATTATCAATTCCATGGTTAAAGCGGTTGTATCTGTCTAGCTCATCACTGTATCCTCAATGGCTACAAGCATTCAAGAAACAATAATTGAATGAAATGTGGAAGACCTGGGTTCAATCCCTGGGTCGGGAAGATCCTCTGAAAAAGGGAATGGCTACTCACTCCAGTATTCCTGCCTGGAGAATTTTATAGACCGAGGAGCCTACAGTCCATGGGGTTGCAAAAAGTCAAAGACACAACTGAGTGACTAACACTTTCTATCTGGTTCATCACTATATCCTCAATGCCTAAAAGGTTATGACCATTCAAGAAATATCAATTGAATGCATATATAAATGAAAGAAAAAGGTAGAATTGTCTATGAGGACAGCTTTAAAGAGGTGAGATATAAGTTATGATCTAAAATATGAGAAGAGTTGACCATGTCACATACAGGGGGAAAACACTTTCTAGGTAAAGAAAATACATGAACAAAAATCCAGAAGTGGGTGAGGCAGGTTGTCTTTCTCTACCTTGGCACTGTATTGCGAGAAAAATGTCCCATGAGGATATGAAACCGTTGAATTGGGGTTCCAGGTCAGAACATTGGGCAGGAAAACTGGCTCTGGAGAGACATTCCCTCAACTTGCTGCCACTGCTGCTGCTACTAAGTCACTTCAGTCGTGTCCGACTCTGTGGTACCCCATAGACAGCAGCCCACCAGGCTCCCCCGTTCCTGGGATTCTCCAGGCAAGAACACTGGAGTGGGTTGCCATTTCCTTCTCCAATGCATGAAAGTGAAAAGTGAAAGCGAAGTCACTCAGTTGTGCCCGACTCTTAGCGATCCCATGGACTGCAGCCTACCAGGCTCCTCTGTCCATTGATTTTCCAGGCAAGAGTACTGGAGTGGGGTGCCATTGCCTTCTCCGTCCCTCAACTTGGACCACATAAAATAACCACAGAGAGAGCTCTAGGAGGAAGAGGTTATTTTTTAAAATTATACAATATGGCATCATACACTGGAATAAGAATTCACAGGTAGAACTCACAGAAGGATGAGAGGCACCACAAATTCAGATAGTAGAAAAGCCTGACGAATAAAGTAATAAGCATGTGTAAAATAATGAATGATATTGAGCAAGACTCAATAAAGCTATATACAAACATGAAGCAAATATTTTAATATAGCTTTGGATATCTTTTACATCCCTTTTGTTAATTACTATTAAAGATATATTAATACCACCATACGCACAGCAGTTAATCAACAGGAACAGTTTAGAATATAAAACTCTGACCTTATATATTAGATTTGACAGATTTGCCCATTTACACATATTAGTTGCATTATTTCTTTCCCTGAAACTTCCCATTTTATATTGCTTTACTTAACGTGCATTTCAGTTCTTCACCATGTCACAGCATACGCACAATGGCTTATATTTAGTATTCTCTAAAAATACAAAGGAAAAACTAAAAGCAGAGGACTATGATTGATTGTACATTTAAATAAATGCACTGCAGATTGAGACAAATGCTCCGAGCGTGTGTGTTTCAATCACTGTATCGTCACACAATTGGATAAACACACATGTACAATACAATGTTTAATTGAGTGCAGCAAGTACATTTATTTTAGTGATTGCACCATTGCATATTCAAGCAAATGCACTGAGTTCACTTTGGTGAAGCTGAAGTTCTATACACACCTATAAGTTTTAAATCTCCTGCTGACTTTGATAGATCACAAATACCCACATATTTTAAATGATTAAAATGAAGTGTTTTAAGTCACAAAATTTACTTCTGATAGCTTTAAATAAATTTGGAAGGAATTCTGGTTATGAACTCCCTAAAGAAAAAAACTCAAAAACTATAAATATTTCTTTTCCTTAAAATGTCACTCTGGGTCTCAGTGAGGATGAAACAGGACATTTCCTCTGTGCCTGAGTAGCTTTTCTAAGACTGTCTTGTCTGGAAATTTCAATTTCAACTCCTTAGGCATCAAGCGTTGGACTCATTTGGCTTTAGGATTGTTTGCACAGCTTTAGTCAAACTCAGTATCACCTTGTGCGTACATGCACATCTGAGGGCCAGATCTGGGCTATTAGGCCTAAAGACCCAAATGGGTCTTGCTAGCTTCCTTCATGCCTCCTTCATGCTCTTTTTACAAAGAAGGTCTTTTTCAGAAGTGCTGCCATACACAGACTTCTGTGTCCTTTACATTAGTAGTATCTTTAAAAGAAGAAAAAAGAAAGAAAAACCTAAATATTAGTCCTGCTTTTCTATGTCAGCTAACAGCTGTTTCATTTTCCAGGTGTGACGGACAGGTGGTAAGAACCAGTCAGTACCAGGTACCCAAAAAGAGGTTGCTTCAAGTTACAAGTTTTATAGTTTGAGTCTTTCTCCATGAATGTGTTAGCTTTTATTTTGATTCTTTCTTTAATAGGTATTTAACCTATTAATTAAAAAAATTAAGCTGTTAACTCTTCACATTAAAGATTTATTAGTTGGAGAAATTCTTCTGCTAGATAGTTCTAACAGAAATGTTACAATGTTAGTCTAGGTGAGTAAGTTATATAAATTTGATTTCAGGCAATGTTACTTGGAGAAAAGATACTTTGCCATAAAGGTTTGGAAAAATTATACATGATGACAATATTAGCTAACTTTGATTAAGTGCTTTCTGATTGTTTGTCTGTGTTAATTGGTCTGAGGTCCTGTTTTTGACCCCACTTTCCAGATGAGGAAACAGTTTAAAATGTAAAATAACCTCCTTATGCATTTCCTGCATATAGATGCACAGAATTCATTAAGAAGTTCTGATATGAATTAACCTGGTTAACTTTATTTAGCTTAATTTTTACCAAACTTATTATATGATGGAACATCTGCATCTAAGATTTTGTAACATCATACTGGACTTATTTTAAACACTTTATACTAGGAAAGCAAAAAGAAAAGATTTACTGCTTTTGTAAGTGTTAATTTTAAAATGCCTATCCATGCCCAAACATAGATCAATATGATTTTTGAATAAACTTGCTGACTGGGTTCATTAAATGACAGATCATTTTGATGAAAAATCAGTCAAACTGGTTGCTTGATGAAGGTTATTTTTAAATAGTTATTTGCATATTTTCCTTAACACAGAGGGTCATTGCTGGATTATTCCAACCTAATCCGTTGAAAAATGAACAATTAAGTCAACGAACCAGTCATGATGCCTTGTGACTGATTTTTCTTTCCACTAAATTGACTGAATGGAATAGTTAGTTTATCCTCAAAACATTTTAATTGTATTTCTCTTACTAGTGCTTTTTAATATTTTTGTACATTTGCACTAGAGAGAAGTTTGTATTACATATAATGCACATATAATTTTGTCCAAAGTAGATATAGCCCTAAGATAGAGTACTTAACCACTTGGTAAGGTTTCATAGCAAGGAGAGAAAGCTCTGTGCTTGTTTTTAAATAAGCAGTGAGAAAAAAAATTTAGCTGTTTTGATTCTTACCTTCTCTGAAGCAGTACCTTCTCTTTCTGCTCACTCAATGGCTAATGTCTGTGGTAATAAAACATACCTAGTCTTTTTACTCATATCAGTTAGATAAAAGCAATATTGAAGATCAGAGCCCTTAATAAACAACACAAAGATACAAAATTATGTACACATTTCTTCTTTGCTCTGATAAAAAGCATATTTGAGGTCAGCCAAAGAAATAAGAATAAATAATATCACAAACTTTGAGAGAGAACTGAATTAAGCTTCAGCTTGATTGCCCTGAGATGTTTTTATTGCCATTATATCCATCCTCTGCTTAGCTTTAGCTTAACATGGTGGTGAGATGATGAAAGCTGAAAAGTAAATAGGTGCTTCAATAAATGCAAACAAATGAGTGCTTTCCTAGCAAAGAATTACGGGAAAATCAGCCTTTCCTCTGAAGCTAATCCGTGAGCAGCTAAGACTGTGAATTTCCCCCCTCAACATGCACACAGATGGGTTGCCACTGAGGATGACAGATGAGTTGTGTTTGGCGGGATTAATGCGCATTATCATGTTAATGGATGCTTAGGTGAGGTCTGAGCAAGTCACAGGCCTGGACAGAATTACTGGGGTTTACAGAACTCTGTGTGCTCATGCTCCTCTTCTCTTTCTTCTTCTTGCTAATAATTAACTTGTAATGTTTAACATTTTTAGCCCACCAAATGATCCACAGACTACTGCCTTTCTAAGTACTAGGAGCATTTTATAGATCCTGCATCATGCGCTCTGTCCTTTGACATGCAAAATGCACGCAGTCCTGCCTGATTTGTCCTTCCATCGCCTTTGTGAATTCAGCTCCCTCATAATCCAGAGTCTACTTTGTTGCAATCGCTTTTGAAATCTGACATATTGATCAAGAGTTTAGCCTTAGTAACTACTGCACATATATCAACGGTTGTTGAGCATGTCAGGTCACATTTGACGGCAAGATGATCCTCTGCCCAACTAGAAGAGCTCCAGCAGCTCACGTGTGTTGATTCTGTTAACCTCATCTGGCCAAAAAGGTATGTTTTGGCATCATCGCTCATGTAAGAGAATTTCATAGTATTAGTTCAGGATCTCTGTTCGGGATCTCTTTGTAAATTACAGGCCATGGAGATATCACCAAAGAGATAAACATGAAAGCCTCATCAATATTCTATAATGGCCTGCATCTTTAAATTAAGGCAAACATCAATAAGTATTAATGTCAGACTTAATGTCTTTTTGGAAGTTGTCTAAAAATGGAGTGAGGTGATTCTGGCTTAGTTTGATTTGGTAAACTGCTTTTCTATGAATACTTTTATCAATATTACCAAATGAATGTAAGCAAATATTTACAGGTCTCTGCTTTAAAAAATACTATTACAGAAAATAATTTCTGTATCACAAAATTGTCCCTCATAACCTA
Organism: Capra hircus; assembly: GCF_001704415.2. Taxonomy (NCBI): domain Eukaryota; kingdom Metazoa; phylum Chordata; class Mammalia; order Artiodactyla; family Bovidae; genus Capra; species Capra hircus. The sequence continues at coordinate 38,935,413 of NC_030816.1, read as the reverse complement.
AAGAAGTAGTTCTTTGATATTCATCCCAAATCTTTTTTAAAGACGGAATTTCCACATCACTCAAGTGATAAACATATGGTGAAAAGTAAAATATCTCACAAGTTACCGATTTCATGTATTAATTAAAACAAATGTGTCACCGATAGGATGCCACTTATGAGGAGTTGGACTACATGCCCCTGATTTCTAAAGAGAATCTAGGTTTGCTCCTGTTTTTAGAGAGTGGTTGTCAACAGTGTCCTTTTTATTCTCAAAGGTTCCTATTTGTCCAATAAACCTATAAACCGAAGTAGTGGATTTCTAAATGAGAAATTTCTGTCCCACATTCAGAGTCTACCAGAGAGGGATGGATGTAACTTGGCAGTAAGTCCCCACTGCAGGGAAGTATGAGAAATAAGATTTCCTTCTAAGGGAATTTAAGGCTAGAACCCAAATATCAAGGTAACTCTTTGTGTCTTTTTCAATAAAATTTGAGACTTTTCGTTGCAAAAATAATCAAGAATATTAGGTACACATGCATTTCTTTTTTTTTGATCTAATATATTTTTAAAACCTCCAATAGCTTGTTCTAAATAAAATAAAAGTGTCACATTAGTTCAGTACAAAATCCTTAGTTCTTTGAACTGATGGAATTTTGATCACAAGTGTTAGTCACAGTAACTAATCAATTAATTCTCACATCAGCCTTCTGCCTTAGAAGGGTGACCATTCATACAAGTGGAAACTGAAATCAGAGAGGTCAAGTTAGTTAAGAGGAAAAACAGCTAGGAAGTGGAGATATGCTAAATATACCAATATTACTAATTCAAAAGTGTCAGTCTTAAGCTTTCTGATGTATTAACTGATGTAAACACAACCTATATAAAAATGTCCTTAAAGTCTAAAACATGTTGCTCATTTTGTTACTATTCTAGAAATATGTTTGATGTGCAAATATGTTCACAACGACAGAAAATTACCAAAGCATTCCATCAGAAACTTTCCTTTATTTTTTTAATATTTTCCTTTCATTATCCCATTTTATGTTTCCTCATCTGTTCTTATGTCCTGGTTAAATTAAAAAAAATAACAAAACAATAAGTAATGTTTATTTGGGGTGATCAATTAGCACACTTCACAAACAACTTAGAATTCAGGTACAAGAAAGCCAGACTGGGAAGGAGTCTTTATTAGAAAATGAAAACAATTTAATAGATCAGTATGTAAATCCTTAGTCTTATATGTTGAAATACAAGCATCATGCTTTTGAGAACCAGCTTTAGGTTATACACCAAAAGTAATTTTTGGTAATTACCTCAAGGCCTGAAGTTACCCAGCAGAAAGCAAACCTACTAAAAAATGTGAACAGAATAAATAGCATTCCTCTTAATTAAGCATTATCAATGGTCATTAACTTTTTATCATAGTCTCTTATTTAAATCCTTGATATTAGTAATAACTTCTGCCCCACATCTAAATTGACATGAGGACAAATGTGACATTATAGGCAAAAGATCATTTTAATTCAAGGAAGCCCTTAAGGACTCAAATAGAAGTCTCACCATTTCATTATTTTCTACAAAAATTCCATGGAAAAGAATTTCCCTGGTCTATCTCTACTTTTTTAGTACCATTCCAAGCAGATAGGGTCAAACCATAGTTTTACTGTTGGTATTTTTATATTCTTTATTTTTAGCAACTATTAGTTTATGAGAATCTTAAACATCTCAAAAATACATACCGAATTTTTATGACTTAAGGACAAATGACTTGTGATAATGGCTGAATATGTAAATTCCATAGAAATTTGAGAAGTAGAAGAATTTCTCATTTCAACATCTGCACTTTCAAAAAGATTCTTCAACCTCTGATAATAACCTTTGTGGTAGCTTTTCTAAAAGGAAATATACATGTGCTGCCAAAGAAAAGTTTTGTTTTACAAAATGCTAATTCCTAATGATAGAAGTTTACTCCAAGTTAGGTAATAGTCTTTGTTGAACTGAGCTTTTCACCATCTCACAAATAGAGATTTAAAGGAAACAAAATGGGAGAAGGAGGAAGTCTGTAATTTTTCAGAAAAAGCTTATCCCATTTTTATGAACAAATGTTACCACTGTTGCTCTTAGATTCTGTCAAAGTCTGCTATTTGCAATAAGTCTTCCTCTGATGAGCTGAGGCAGAAGGCAGCTGAGGACAGACTGCTCTGTTCTTTGCCCCTTTTAGGGGGAACAGTGAGTCCTATGCCCTGAAGAATACCCCACCCCCAAGAGGTGGGTGAGGACCCTTGGGAATAAATATTGAGCAGCTAGGCTTCTTAGTTCCTCATCTATAATTTTCCACTTTCATCATCAGAAACCAGTCAATGTCTATTGCCAAGCAATTAGAAGAGAAAGAAAAAATTACCCTGCAAAACTTCTGTACATGGAAGTATGCAAAACAAAAATTATTCGAAGTGATGCTACCCATTAGGCATTCTGGAGTCAGATGTTATGCAAAAAGATACTCTGCCCGCATTCCCTGTCCCTTCTGAGGGGTCTGAAAGTGGCCTTTCTGTGACAGCTTCCCTCCAATCTATTTACCTAATGTGTTGCTTAAAGCCAATATTCACCATATTAGAATGGCTGGCGTTTCAGGGGTTAACTCACTTCCTCCCAGCTCTTTTCAGTGCTTTCCTCTTTGCAGTGGTGGGTTATTTCTGTGATTGAAGAATCTTTGCTTCTGCTGTGGACTGATAGAAGCTGTGGCACTGGGTTCTGATCCAGGCACCATGGGGCCCTACACAGGCGCTGGGGAGGGATCTACATTGGATAGCACTTCTGGACAGAAGATTCGTAGCTTAAAGGAAATTATTTCTGCCAAATCATTTCAAATGTGTAAAGTTCTCTTCCTTTTCCTTCTTTTCAGCTGGATGTGATGGTGTCATTTTATCTCCACCCAGGAACTTGTGTCAACAGCTCCCTCCATGGACCATTCACTAGAGTTACAATGTCACAGTGTCAGAAGCTTGTGTGTGTGGTGTTTTTTTGTTTTTGTTTTCAAATCTAAAAATAACTTTTTTACTTCTGTGACCCTCCCTTTCCCTTTGATATCTGTTCTTAGCTGAACTCTCTACTGGTCACACTGGGTCCTTACAATCCTGTCATGTGTGCTCTGGCAGGCCTGGCTCTCCCTTTTTGCTCTTTGTTGCTACTTTAGTATTCCTTCAAGAAATAGTTCTGTTTCTACATTTCTTGATGGGTCAACTATTCAACTTCTATTTTCTCTAAAATTTGATTAAAATAGGGAAGAATCATATGAGTATGTATACCTGTACGGATGTGCGTGTTATCTTTAACTTTTGTTTGCTTTTTAAACATTTGAGCTCGGAGCTGAGTATTTTCTATTTAAAAACCTGTTGCTCCTATAGACGTGATGCTTCAAGCCTGATTGGAAGATTTTCTGATGACAATGTATGGACTGGCCTCCTGCACTGAGCCTTTAGCAGAATGATTTCAAGATTGCTTTCATTTGTTGCCTGTTGAGAAAAGCCATAGGGAAATGTCAAAGTAATACTCAATGACATGTTAGACTACTTTTAAGCAAAGGGTAATTTTTAAATTTTTTATTGTTTGTACAATTGCCAGTGTGTGTTTTTCTTTCTGTCTTTAATCATGTAGTTTTCTTTCTTGCTCCTGTGCAGTGGCCCTTTGATTCTAAATCTTTTCTTGCTCTGTGATTTGGATGGAATGGATTGCTTCTCTCTTAGCGTTCTCTCATCAGATTTTCCTTAAGCCTTGGGATCTTCCCTCATTTCCTTTGTCCAAATACATGAATCAGAATGGGAGTGTTTCTATGGGAGGGGAGGGAGAAGAGAGGAGAATAAGCAGGAAAAAAAAAATCTGCTTTCAGAAAAGATGCTGGTTTTTAAGGGGTTGGACCTGAGGGCAAGTGTTGAAAGTCTAGCAAACTTGAGAATCTTCCCTTCCCTTCCCCCAGCTCAAACCCCTAACATGGGGGATGTTCAGTATTGACTGTCATGTTATCCACTGGAGAATTTTACTAATAAAATTATATCTCTGCTCTTCTCAGGGTAAGTTTACATGTTGCCACAATGTCGTATTTTATTCTGATTTTATTATTAAACTGTCTGAGCAATTCATCTGAAATTGAGTCATCACAATTGAAAGCTAAAAGTTTTAATGGAAGGTTGTGAAATTTTTATACAAAATGGATTTCCCCCATGACAGATTGTTATTAACTTGGAATGCCCAGTGACAAATCAGGTAGGGTAATAATAGTACACAATTTAACAGCATTTATGGTTATCATGTGTACTGCTTTATTATCATCTCTTTATTGTATTCATAATGTAGAAATAATATAGAAGCGATGTATGGTTCATCAAGTGATGACCAGTGGCATATTGCATCTTGTTTAGAGGGAGTCGGTCCTCTCGCCTTGTTGGGAATATAGAGTTTAACAAGACACTTGCCATCATTTCCTTAACAGGGATAATAAACAGAACAATTCTGCATAAAAGCTCATATCAGCTTCTTTCATGCCTTTTCTTTTCAGAAGGCTGCCTAAGGGTTTAAGCAATTTACTGGTCTGACCTGCATCCTTTCTCTGCAGTCTGCGGTTCTTTTGTTTAACATTAGTATGTGGGCAAACAGCATTCTGAGCTGTGCAGAGCTTATCAGCCTGTGTTCAGTCGACCGGAACCCCATTCTATGTATCTAAGCGGGGCCACATTTAATACTTCACAGTGGGAGCATCTGCAGTTTCCAAAAATGACTTGTTTATCAGATAAACTCTGTCCTTACACTGACAGATGTGGTGGATGGTGGATCTTCAGTTTCATACTTCTCTACTCTAAGGCTTATACAGAATATAGTATACTGGGGGACGGTGAGACCCAGAGATCAGAGTCCTGACAAGAATTATTTATATAGCCACTCTCCAGTAGCACTCAAAATTCACTTCCTGGGTTTGGGAAATGAAGACAATTCTCATTTTCTCTTTTGGAACTGAATATGTAACTAATTCCCATGTTAGCTAAAGTATTAAGAGGAGGAGAAACATTTCCACTGTTAACATCTTATGATTTCCTTGGTAAACACTGTAAAGTGCCTTAGTGCCATGGTCTCTAAAAGCCAGGAGCCTGAGGGGGCTGACTGAAATATTGATCAGCATCTACCCAGTGTTCCCAGAGTGTTGGGAAATTAGAAGATGTGGGCTTAGGAGACTTATCTGCCATTAACCCGATAATGCTGATATAGCCTATTAATTCAAATAGGTCTTTTCTTTAAAATTTTTACTAGAATTTCATGAAGTTATTTGAAACATATTGAGGAATTATAAAACCCTGCTTCTAAAACACACAACTCCAACTTTGAGATTTTATACAATGTGCATATAGTATTATGCAATTATTTTGAAAGCATTGCCAGCTTTGCATATGTATGTATGTATATGCATATATGCAAATATTTAGTTTATTAACAAAAGGTATTATATATTCCTTTTCATAGCTGAAACTTTCCTAATACTGTATTTTTTCTCAAAAGAATTAATGAATTTTTCTTTTTGAAATGTGCTCTAAGTCCAGTTGTGCTAAATGATTTGGACCTTACCCTGACATTATAGAAATCCTAAGTGATGTTGAGGACACAACTATGGACAGTCTAGTGCCGTTCCTCTAGGACTGCTGTCACAGCACAAGTACTGATTTTAACTGATTGGGTTTAATTCTTAATGCAGTTCACATTGCTTGTGGTACACTTATAATTTAGCACATATGTTATGTTTTTGCTCCTACCTATAATTACTCTTCATACTAAGGCATTTTCCCTCTAATTATTTCACTAGTGGTACCCCCCTTCACCTCTCAGCTCTCTGCTAATTAAATACCTTTAAACATGTCTTTGTTATTAATTGTGAAGTGTTGCCATGACCATTTGATAAGATAATTATTTGGAAAACCAATTTTAAATTAATAATTCAAACTTCAGTATTTTCATACATAAATAAAGGCAATATAGTAGAGCAAAACAATAATACCATGAGCTAATCTTTGAAGCCTACCTGGTCAAAACAAAGTACAATGTTACTCCTAACAAAAGTATAATTATAACATACAAATCAATACAATTCTAGGAAACATATGATGTGTTTTTGAATTGCCTCCATATTTGCCTATAGGGCTTAATGCCTTTTTTGTGTATAGTTAAATACATCCATGCACTGCCTTTATACAAGCAAGCTTATCAGAGAAGCAGCCATTAAGAAATATATTCAATATCAGACTAGAAGACATTTGTGTGCCTTCCCTACTCACTACTGTGTGCTAGCCAACTGTTCATGCAGAAATTGTAACTGTTAATGAGGGTTAAAAGGAAATTTTAAATTAGGTGTCATCTTTTGAACAAGGTACCTCCACTGATATATGCTAGTATTTATTTTCTATCTTAGCTGTTTCTCTGAACATAACTCACCACTTAAAAAAATAGAAAATAATTATTATTACAATATTTTTCAAAGAAACTACACATACACACACACCCCTTTTCGGGCCCTGTACGTTTCCTGGGTCTAACATTTCTGATTGTACACTGTTTTTCCTAACACTAAATCCCGTGTGTCATATGCCTTGCATGGCTGCAGACTTTGGCCTTTTCACCTGCTGTTTTGGTTGGCTTTAGAAGCAAAGCAAAGAATATGAAAAAGAGAAAGGGGGAGGGAGGGAAGTTTGGAAGACTGAAGCTAAAAAAATGGCAAATGTTTTTAGCGCCTTCATCTAGACATGTGTCCCCTCACTCTGTGACATGGCTGCTCCAATGTTGCCATGGTGAGGATTTCTAATCATCCCTACACATGACAGGCTCCTATTTGTCTGCACTCCCTTGGGTGTAAATTTCTAGGCTTAAAAAAAAATCCATGTGAGCGTATCATCCGCCGTGCAGATGTTTCACTGCTTTAGAATATCAGGCAGCTGCTTGTGCCACCGTAGACAGCTAATTGGAGACTGCATCGTAGGAACAGAGGCGTAATTATGGCATAAATACACATCCTCTGGTGCATCATTGTATCTCTATTAACAGAAAATTTTAAACAGTGCTCAGAGTGTAATTAGTGTAGTTGATAAAGTTGTAAAACATGTAAATAAGGGAAATAGCAGGTACGTGGCCAATCCACTATCCAGCACTAGGGGATGCAGATTATTGCCTATTTAGAAATAATTAGCAAAGCTGCATTAGCAGAGCTTGTGTCCAACAGAAGCAAGGCAAACATTTATTCTGGTAACAGCTCTTTCTGTGCTAGCCATGAAAATCTACTAATATTGGTAATTTAGCCCTCATTACCAGAGGATAAAGCATGAAAAGAGCTCAGACATGAAATATGACAAGTAATATTAATTTTTATTCCAGAGGAAAGGATGCTTCCTTGGGTTGCATGCTGATTTCTCGGCAGGGTCTCAGCAGTGCGTGCGGAGGAGGCAGTGGGTAGCTGGTAGTTGAGAATTCAGGGTACGAGGCAGACTCCCTGCTGGAGGTATACCCTGGGGTGGCTATGACAGTGGCTGATGAGGCATGCCACTGTTAGCGCCCAGCCAAACCTCAGGTCACAGTTCAAAACAAGCACTCAGCCATTAAACTTCAGTCCTTATGGGCCTGTGAGGGCTTACGTCCTCATTCCTGCTCTTTTCCACCCTCCCAGCCCCTTTTCTCTTTCCTCTCCGACATGTCTTTTTTCTCCCCTGGAATGATTTTGCAGAGCTATACAGGCAATCAGATTGATTTTTGCGCTTGCACCGCCCTTTGCAACGTGCTCCTGATAATGAGCTGCTGTTGTTGAAGAGGAGAGTGAGGGAGGGGCTAGTTTCAGCTGTGCCTGAACTACATTTTGAGCCCTGGATGAGAAATGATCCTTTGGCTCACACACATTGAAGACTGTGTCACTGAAGAATATCACCCTGTGACCAGGAATCATGAATGGCAAAAAATTGGAGCTTGTTTTACAAATATGCTTCCTAATGAAAAGAAATTCAGAAAGCTAGTTTCAGAAACCTCAATTCATTTTTCAGACAGTGGGATAAAAAGGGAGAATGTTTGGGGAAGAGCCACCTTTTTTGCATTAATCTTTGCTGGTAGCATGTTCTTTGTTTTACTCTTGAAGCATGAAAAAACGGGAAAAAAAATGGCAGACCTAAAAATCAAGCCTATGAAACTAACTGTGTTTTGTGGCATTCATATCTTTACCATGATCTCCTTATTTCCTTACACGCAGGTGTGGCTTCTTTTTATGTGTTTTGGGGCACACAACACTTGAAGGGCCAAATTTCTTGAATTTTAAATTGAACTGCTAAGAAAAAGTTAGCCAATAACAAACTCAATTTCCACTCAGACTGAGTTTCACAGTATGTTCAGAATGCCGTGCAAACACTACATCTTAAAAAGGAAGAAAGAAAGAAAGAAAAAAAACAGTTTGGATGTTTTGGAATTTTTAAAAAGTGAAAATGTTTCTTTCACAAACATGTTGAAGTAAAGAGATGGTTCCCCTTCTTTTTCAAATATAAATATTGATAATTCGAATTCTAGCTTGCCATATGATAAACAATGAAAGTTGTCTCTTTTCCAGGGCACACTGAAAGTGAAGGTGGTGTTTGCTACAGTCAATGACATCTTTATATTCCTTCTTTCTATTTCAACTAAGAAATGCCTTTACTGTTGTAGGGCATGTAAGAAGTGACTAAGACCAGAGGTAACCATGCGTTTTCAAACACCCAAGCCCTGTGAATACTGATCTGTATGTGTAGGGCACAGTAATACGCAAAATGCAAAGGTTCACACAGGCGTACATATGTGCCATAGCCAGGAATACCCAGTACCCACAAATACACACTGTTACTGCAAACAGACTGAACTGTGAGGAGCAGTTTTTCCTTTTCCCTTTTCCACTTCTGAACCCAAAGCAACAAACTTGATGAGGTGTTTGGCTCATGTCCCTACCTCCTATGAGTTAAAAATTAGCACTGGAATTGGAATCAGATGAACTGAATCAAACTGGTTAAAAAGTTACCTTGCGGAAAGTGACTTCCTTGGCCTTAGTTTCCTCAGTTGTGAAATAGAAAATATCTCCTTTGTCTTCTTCACAGGGTTATTATTAATATAAGAACCTAATGACATAATACCTATAAAGGTGCTCTGCAGAGTGTAAAGGTGACATAAATTACTCTTTATGTGATTTATCCCATTAGTATTTACAGTATTTACACACTAAACAATGTTATTACTATATCAGCCCCCCCACCCTGCCATGGCACTGGGACATTTGCCCACATTTTAACAGAGCACAAATAAGCTTGAATAACATCATAAAATTAATCTCTAATTGTGTCTGTACAGTGCCAAAACTGCTGATTCATAAATGAAATTGCAGTCAAACAACCAGATGTTTCTTCCACAGGATGCCAAACTGCCACTTTAACTGATTTTTATCCAAGAAACTTACTGTGTGTGTGGGGATTGTATAAACACTGAATTAATCATTTTCATTGCATATCCATGTAAATAATCTCATGTAGATCCCACATACCTAGCTAAGTACACAGTTCCTCAGTTATGGCAGATACAGCATTCACATTCTGCAAAGTGAAGAGCCTTCGGGGAGACCCTCTTTGAGGGCAGTTATGCCCAAGTCGCAGAGTTTTCCCAAGGGACGAGCCAGAGGAAGCCTCAGCTGAGTAGCCCTGTGAAGAGAAATCCTGTGTCAGGCAAAGCTCTGATTTGAATGAACACAGTTGTCTTAACCTCTAGTTTCCTAATTTCCTCCGTTGGTGTCTAGTGTTTGACAAGCCGTTTCTGTTTGGAGACGTTAAGCTGCTCCTCTCTACTCCAGCACCATGCCCACAGCCTTCACTCAGTTGGCACTGGAACAACAACTATTTCCAAGATCTATGCAAGGGAAAGAGAGACTGAAAGGGAACATGAAGCAAAATGATCCCTTAATTCAAGTGAATCATTGTTACCTTCCTTCACATATCCCTTCTCTCCTCCTTCATTGTTCTCCTTTCAAAAGAGAAGTAATATGTTCCAAATCGGACCACAAAGAGGATCTTCAGAATCAAGTTAAATTGGAGCGCAAGGATTGGGGCTGATGGGAATATGGATTTTCAAGGTGCCAAGTCTGATCTAATTTATGTTCATTTCCTGATTTCCAGCCTTTGGGCATTTATTGAAATAGGGTTTCATTGTAGAGTTCCTGTATAACATGTATCTCCATAGATGTTGTTTTAAATTTAATCCAGAACATATAACTTTATATATTTTGTTCTGTGAAAAACTGTATATGTGTACAAGTGGTGAATTCCATGTGCCAAGTATTTAGACTAGTGTTATAATTTCTCTGGTGCTGCCCTAAGCAGCTTTCTCTAAAGGGGCTTGTAACTCATAATCACAGAGGCTGTTTGTGAATATATTTCTCTGGGTCAGAAATTTTGCCAGCGCTGACAGGCACCCTGGACAGCTTTTCAGAAATCTCCTGGTTATTACTCATCCATTAGAAAGGAAAAAATGATATTTTGCGTCAGTAGTTGTTTTTCTCTCTCTTTTTTCTTCTAAATTACAGAAATAAAGTGCCCATTGTAAATTGTTCATGCTGGTGGACAATATTGCATGCAGATCAGGCAGACAGCTCATTGGATGAACATGGTATGGGGGTGGGGGAGGCCTTTTGAATGAGTAGACACTAGAGGGTTTCTGAAATGATTTTAGTCAGGTCAAAGGTAGCTAGTTAGTGGGCAGGAAAGCTAGCCACTCATCCTTTAGGGTGCCAAAAGGTTAACCCATTTACTTCAGGAGTTTCTTACTAAGTTGTTTTAATAATAATAAAAGGTGCTATTCTTCTTATTCTACTTGCATTTTTCTGTAATCTAGGTTATGGGTAAATATATCTTGAAAAGACAATAGTTACAATTGTTGATGGCCTAAATGAGAATTTTTTAAAAAAATTCTTTCAACCATAAAAGTAGAATTTAGGATACCTAGGATTGAGAATGGAGAAGGCAGTGGCAACCCACTCCAGTACTCTTGCCTGGAAAATCCCATGGATGGAGGAGCCTGGTAGGCTGCAGTCCATGAGGTCGCTAGGAGTCAGATACGACTGAGCGACTTCACTTTTCACTTTCTTCACTTTTCACTTTCATGCATTGGAGAAGGAAATGGCAACCCACTCCAGTGTTCTTGCCTGGAGAATCCCAGGGATGGGGGAGCCTGGTGGGCTGCCGTCTATGGGGTCGCACAGAGTTGGACACGACTGAAGCCACTTAGCAGCAGTAGCAGTAGCAGGATTGAGAACGAGAAAAAGCAAAGAAAGCTGAATGTATTGAATTTTGGTGTCCATAATATTAGGGGGAATTTAAATTTCCTCCTTTGTACTTTGACATTAGCATTAACATTAGGGCTCCCTCTCCTACCCCACCTTGGAATGCCCATGGTTAGGAAACTGTGGAGAAAGAGGAGATTGCATTAGAATGGCAAACATCTTGCCAAGAAACTAGCCAAACAGCAGTAGGAGATCTATTGGTGAAAGAGCAAAAGAGGATTCTAAATTCATAATGGTTTTTCAGAAAAAAAGTTTTCTTTTGGTGAATTTATTTTTGAAGATTAGATCTCAAATATTGTTGCATCTCTTTAGTTGGGGGACAACTTTTAAAAGTCCTCAATTCCCTATGTATAAATGGAGAGATATGTAAATCTAGAAGAAATATGAAAATAGAAAACAAGTAAAATTTTGCCATGTATCATGTAAAATCCATTATATTCTTGTTTGCTTTGCTTTCATCTTTATTTTTTTCTGAGTTTAATCAATTAAGGAGAACATGCTTTTTAAATAGTCAAGTGATAGTCATTCAGTTGTGTCCTACTCTTTGCGACCCCATGGACTATACAGTCCATGGAATTCTCCAGGCCAGAATACTGGAGTGGGTAGCCTTTCCCTTCTCTAGGGGATCATCCCAACCCAGGGATCAAACCCAGGTTTCCCTCATTGTAGGTGGATTCTTTACCAACTGGGCCACAAAGGAAGCCCAAGAATACTGGAGCAGGTAGTGCAGCCCTTCTCCAGAGGATCTTCCCAACCCACGAATTGAACCAGAGTCTCCTGCATTGCAGGCAGATTCTTTACCAACTAGCTATCAGGGAAGCCCCTGGTCTAATAAAGAGAAATAGCATTTTTCAAGAGTTTCAAAGTTCTAGTGTATAATTAAACCTCTTGAGGTACAGGGATTTGATTGTTCTGGACACATTCCGGTTGGTGACAGTGAAAATTGAATTATTCAACACTAAGCAAAGAGATACTGACCACAGAAATAGGACTTGATCATGGCACAGGCAAAGCTCAATTCAGAATTTGTTATTGCAGATTTTATTGAGCATTTATTTTGTGCCTAGCACTATTCAAAGCCTGCAAGTAATGAATTGCTGAAATAAGCTGCTCAGATAACCAGAACTCACAGTGGCACATCATTCCAGTCAGTTCAGATGTCCAAGTGAACAGTTTGCTGTCTGAAACTATATGTCCCCTGGATTGTCTTGAATGAGCTGAGACCTAGCCACCAACAGCATATTCTGTGTTCTTCTCTGCTTGTTGCTGTTTTAAAAGGAGCTACTGTTTCCCAGCAAAATCACTGTATTCTTTCCAATACCCATTCATGAGCTGATTCTTTTTTACTTTATTGAATGCCTTCAGGAAGCTAGAAACGTAAGGAAAATCTTTGAGTTGTCTTTCAAAAAGAAAGGTTACCCTTTTTGTGAAAAATCCAATTATTCCATCATTCGTTTTGGTAATCCCTTTGGGGATGGGAATTATTTTTATTTTTCTATTTCTACTTCAATAGAAAGATGGTGGTATGTGTGAAGTATCAGACTTGAGAATTGAAATAAGTGGGAACTAAAAGTGAAAAGTGTGAGTCTCTCAGCTGTGTCCGACTCTTTGCAACTTCATGGACTGTAGCCCACCAGGCTCTTTTGCCCATGGGATTCTCTAGGCAAGAATACTGGAGTGGGTTGCATTTCCTTCTCCAGGGGATCCTCCCAACCCAGTGATCAAACCAAGGTCTACTGCAATGCAGGCAGATTCTTTACCATTTGAGCCACCCAGGGAAGCCCAAGAACTAAAAGTTTTGCTATAAACGTAAAATGCAAGATTTTAGTGCATGGCAAATTACCAGCTTGGTTCTAAGTCGAAAATAGAGAATAAAAGATAAGGATGAGTAGAAATTGTAGATGATTATTTTGGCAATAAAAGAGAAGAGAGAGAGGAAAGAAAAATGAAAAGTGGCTAGGTAACCAAGATCCTTGATTCATGAATACTTGTTTAGCATCTTGTTTATATTTTCATTTTTTTCTTTATTCACAACATAAATATTTTCTTTCTTCTTCCTGTTTTGCTTACTTGCTTTTTATATAATTTTTCTCTAGATTAGAACAGGTAGAGGACAAATAATTTTCTTCTTATATCATTGGCCTATTAAAACAAAAGAGATAACAGGAAATAAAAACTGAAAAAAGTAAGACATGTTCTGTTAAAAGAATGTGGAAGATAACATCCTCTTAAGTAGTTAATCATCTAAATATGTATATGAGGCTGACAATAATGTCTGGTTTTATATTTAAACCTGTAGATGAGAGCTTCCACTTTGCATGGATATATAATAATTTCAAGGATGCTATCACTTTTGAAAACATTCTATTTTTTTTTTCCATTCAATTTATTTATTTATTTATTTTTTATTTTTTAATTTTAAAATCTTTAATTCTTACATGCGTTCCCAAACATGAACCCCCCTCCCACTTCCCTCCCCACAAGATCTCTCTGGGTCATCCCCATGCACCAGCCCCAAGCATGCTGCACCCTGCGTCAGACATAGACTGGCAATTCAATTCTTACATGATAGTATACATGTTAGAATGCCATTCTCCCAAATCATCCCACCCTCTCCCTCTCCCTCTGAGTCCAAAAGTCTGTTATACACATCTGTGTCCTTTTTCCTGTCTTGCATACAGGGTCGTCATTGCCATCTTCCTAAATTCCATATATATGTGTTAGTATACTGTATTGGTGTTTTTCTTTCTGGCTTACTTCACTCTGTATAATTGGCTCCAGTTTCATCCATCTCATCAGAACTGATTCAAATGAATTCTTTTTAACGGCTGAGTAATACTCCATTGTGTATATGTACCACTGCTTTCTTATCCATTCATCTGCTGATGGACATCTAGGTTGTTTCCATGTCCTGGCTATTATAAACAGTGCTGCGATGAACATTGGGGTACATGTGTCTCTTTCAATTCTGGTTTCCTCGGTGTGTATGCCCAGCAGTGGGATTGCTGGGTCGTAAGGTAGTTCTATTTGCAATTTTTTAAGGAATCTCCACACTGTTCTCCATAGTGGCTGTACTAGTTTGCATTCCCACCAACAGTGTAGGAGGGTTCAATTTTTTAATAAAGTTAGTTTATTTCAAAAGTCACATGCGAATATCAGCCTGCTTCTTATTCAGATATATTTTACCAGCTCTTTTGTTATTATTTCATTCATTTTGTTTATTTTAAATATTTTCTATATCCCACATCAAAGTATGAACTTGAAATAATAACTCCAACATGGAAAAAAACAGGTCACTCAGTGAAAGCGTTTCTATCTACATTTCTGAACCTCATGCTTTTATTTGTATAATTTATTCTAAAATACTATGTTTATCCCCATTATAATACAAAGTACAAAACAGAGAGGGAAAACGTGTATATATGAAGTTTAAATAATTTCTATTAAACTGAGGATTATAAGGTAACATTTTTTAGTTAAGAGAATAAAATTTTAAACCAGAGTAAAATTAATGTTTAATTATTCCTGAATACATTAACTAGAATTAGATCCTTATCTACAAAGTATGCATAAATGCTTCTCTCAGCTGGTGGGAGTGGTTTGCTGACCAGTGTTTTTGTTTCTTATGCTAAAGTTGTTATTAGAGGGTTCTAGATTTCAGAAAATGGATATATAACTAAATTTCAGTGAACTTGTTGGCTGAAGAAGAGTATTAACCACGTAGGATTTACTCTTGGGCTTCGAGTAGTACCTGGCACAAAATAAATGTTCAATAAATCTGCAAAATAGAAATTTTCATCAGAGCTTTGCCTGTACGTCATCAGTTTTCATCATTTGAAAAGTATGCAAGCTGCGCAACTCAGGTTGACAAATGTTTTCTAATTTGGCAAATATCTGTTTGATTAAACTATCAATATGTTTATTCCTAAAGAGTTTGTGGTTAGACTTTGAGAGCCATACTAATAGAGGGTGTTCACAGATCGGTAAGGAGACAATGCTGGCGGCACTGGGACGTGATTTACCTTTGCATACCAGAACTAAATTACTTTTTAATTTCCATACTGAACCCATTGTTGTATTTGGACTGTGGATGCGTATTATTTACTTAGAATGTATTGTAAAATATATCTACAACATCCTTGGAATTGTTTAATTTTCCACAAGTTTAGGGCTCTGCAACGTGGCAAAGTTTGGTTCCTTATCAGTTAACATTAACACAATTGAGTCAATTGTTATTTTCAATGAGACTCTTCATAGGCATTTATATATCAGTTTCAAAATATATTAGTAATGGTATACATACATTTTTTTGCATCATGTCTTTTTGCATTAATAGCTTGGTTAAGTCCCACTTTATTCTTTGGATCAAGGTCATTTATTTCTTTGTTTTCTCTCTGATCTCCTACTTAGGGATGAGCAGAATATTTGCTTCTTCAGAA
This sequence comes from Capra hircus, assembly GCF_001704415.2. NCBI lineage: Eukaryota > Metazoa > Chordata > Mammalia > Artiodactyla > Bovidae > Capra > Capra hircus. The sequence goes on along the minus strand of NC_030816.1, from coordinate 38,919,634 downwards.
TGTATGAGTATAGAAACAAATATGGAGGCCTGTGGGCAGTAAGATTCAGTTTTCATCTGTTTGTTCTGAGTATATCCCAGCAGCACAAGGAAGGTGTGCTTTCTCACCCTGATGCATAAATCACCCACTGATTTCAAAAGGATCCTAAAAGGGCATAAAGAGATGAAAATCTGATGCTAATCTTAGAAACTAGAATTGAATTTCCTCTTCCAGTGGGTTTTCATCATCTAGTTTTATTCTTATCATTTTAAAAATATTTCTGTCTCTATCCACCAAAAGTAGAAGTTATCACAAATTGTCCCTGTGAAAGAGGGAAAGGGAAGAAGAAAGTTTGTTTTAAAATTCTAGACTAATAGCTTTTACCTAACAATTTCTAAAAACAAGCTTGAAAAGAAAATGCTTCCTTTAAATTAGCTGCCACTGTGCAAGTTAAATTAATTCAATAAGTAATCTGATCATGGCTTGCTATATCATGTAGCTAATTAATATATTATGATTTGAAGAATTCTTTTTATATTAAATGTATATATAATACGCATTTTATGGCTGATTTTGCAAAGCAATTTTTAACCAGCAATAGTTGCTTTGTGACAACTCAAAGTTAAATTTGGAAAGTAAACTTTAAAAATATTAGTTATGTATGCCAACTTTTATCAATATAAGCTGAGCCATTTAAAAGTAGTAGTTTATTTCCCTGGAGAAGGCAATGGCACCCCACTCCAGTACTCTTGCCTGGAAAATCCCATGGACGAAGGAGCTTGGTAGGCTGCAGTCTATGGGGTCGCTAGGAGTCAAACACGACTGAGCGACTTCACTTTCACTTTTCACTTTCATGCACTGGAGAAGGAAATGGCAACCCACTCCAGTGTTCTTGCCGGGAGAATCCCAGGGACGGAGGGGCCTGGTGGGCTGCCGTCTATGGGGTCGCACAGAGTCAGACACGACTGAAGTGACTTAGCAGTAGCAGTAGCAGCAGTTTATTTCCCTTTTAAATTCGTGCATTATAGCTTTAAATTACATTTCATTTTACTAGATGTTAACAGTGCAAGTTTGTGATTCCATTTTACTATTATCATCTGAAAATTTAGATGGTAATGAAAATCAACCTTCACGATTAGTCCCCAGAAATGAGTAAATGTGCTAGTTATTGTGTTCTCAACAAAAAAATATATTAATGATGCTATTTAAAAAAAGGCATTTAAAGATCTAGGTTTAGAGTATCTCATTAATCCTTGAGTGTCTTAGTCAAAACTTGTCTCAGATTTCATAAACACTCATTGTTCCTAACTTTGTAGAAAATGTTTGTAGAAAAAATCACCTTGAACCATTTCAATACATATGATTTTAAACCACTTGCACTAACATAGTTATACATATATGTATACATTTCAGGTGATGAAATTATCATATACAGTATTTTTTATGAACAAAAACAAATTATTTTATAAATACTCTTTTAAATATTATTAATACATATTCAAAAGATAAACATATTCCACATTCATATTATTTAGGTATTATTAGAAAGCACACCTACCAGAAGTCTCTATCTTGGAAGGGAACATACTGTGACAAATAGCTTGGGAAAACTTTGCAAAAAAAATCAAGTGCTTTCAAAATATCAGCTATTATTAGTCTTGCTTTTCTGAGTGAAGAAACTGGGTCTTGGAGGTTTGAAGCACCCTGGCCAGGTTCACAGAGCAGGTGAGAGATGCAGTGGTGTGATCCTGTATTGGGCTGCCCTTGTATTTCAGCTGGTAGAGCATCCCACCTGCAACGTAAAGAAGCCCCTGGTTCAATTCCTGCGTCAGGAAGATCCCCTGGAGAAGGGCATGGCTACCCACTCCAGTAGTCTTGGGCTTTCCTGGTGGCTCAGGTGGTTAAGAATCCACCTGCAATGCAGGAGACATTGGTTTGATCCCTAGGTTGGGGAGAGCCCCTGGAGGAGGGCATGGCAGCCCACTCCAGTATTTGTGCCTGGAGAATCCCCATGGAAAGAGGCTGCCATCCCTGGGGTTTCCAAGAGTTGGACATGACTGAGTGACTAAGCACACACACAATCCTGTATTAGACCGCTTCCTGGCTTTTGGGGGTGAAGCGAAGTGATTTACAAAGCCTCCTTTTTAATACAATACAGTACAATAGAGATGGAGGGAGAATAAAGGTAAGCCTCACTGATTCTAAAAATTTGGGTTTTTTTTTTTTTTTTGCGTGGTAGCAATCTACATACTGCAAGGAGATGCAACCAGTCCATTCTGACGGAGATCAGCCCTAGGATTTCTTTGGAAGGAATGATGCTAAAGCTGAAACTCCAATACTTTGGCCACCTCATGTGAAGAGTTGACTCATTGGAAAAGACTCTGATGCTGGGAGGGATTGGGGGCAAGAGGAGAAGGGGACGACAGAGGATGAGATGGCTGCATGGCATCACTGACTCGATGGACGTGAGTCTGAGTGAACTCCGGGAGTTGGTGATGGACAGGGAGGCCTGGCGTGCTGTGATTCATGGGGTCGCAAAGAGCCAGACACGACTGACTGACTGAACTGAACTGAATCTACATAAGAGAGAGATCATGAAGGTCCAAACTAGGATAGAAGTAATGGAAATTTAAAATTATATTTGGATGGTAGAAAATTATATTTGGATGGCAGGCCAAAATCAGGAGTGCTTGCCAACTGATTGAACAGAAGTTGAAGACAAAGATGCATGTAATGGGATAGAAGGGAACTGACTAAACAGAACAGGTTTTACTCTTAAAAAAGATCAACACAAAAAGAAATTAAATTATTTGAGTAGCCTACCACAATGTTTTAACACTTTTTTACTAAAGGAAACTTCTGTTACCTACCATGCTTCTAATTTGTTAAAGAAAAGAAAAAAGAAATTTATTTTCTGCTTTGCTGCTGCTGCTGCTAAGTCGCTCCAGTCGTGTCCAACTCTGTGCGACCCCATAGACGGCAGCCCACCAGGCTTCCCCTGTCCCTGGGATTCCCCAGGCAAGAACATTGGAGTGGGTTGCCATTTCCTTCTCCAATGCATGAAGGTGAAAAGTGAAAGTGAAGTCGCTCAGTTGTGTCTGACTCTTAGCAACTCCATGGACTGCAGCACACCAGGCTCCTCCATCCATGGATTTTCCAGGCAAGAGTACTGGAGTGGGGTGCCATTGCCTTGATTATTCCAGAAAACTTAATTCTTCAAGCTCAATTTTCTTATATTTTCTTTTCATATGGTTTTCAAATATTTTTCTCTCTCTTACAGTGACAAGTCCCTGGTTAGATTTAGTCAAATTACATATTCAAATACTCCAAGTGCCTCTGATATAAATAGTCTGGCATTTGAGGGGCAAATTTCCTAAATAATTTTATAAACTATGTCCAGATTGACATATTATAATTTTTTCTGCCCTCTTTCTTCACAGGTGTATAAAAATAGGCATTTTTACCTAGAAAAACTTAATGTGATTCACTATATCTTTCAATATTAACATTGAAAGTGAAAGTCACTCAGTGGTATCTGACTTTTTGACTATACATCACTGTATAGTCAATGGGATTTTCCAGGCCAGAATACTGGAGTGGGTAGCCGTTCCCTTCTTCAGGGGATCTTCCCAACCCAGGGATCAAACCTAGGTCTCCTGCATTGCAGGCAGATTCTTTATCAGCTGCGCTACCAGGGAAGCCCCCATCATTCAATATCAAAAAATCACTCATTCAATAAATTATCGAAAGGGCTGCTTAAATAAACTGCATCCCCTCCACCACTACCTTGTTCTGCCAAATTCTATATTCCTGAGTACCAGTCACTCTGACTATGGGATTGGCATGACTGTGTGTTGGAGCATCTTTCCGTTAGGTTACCATGACTTTGAAGCAGCCACACACCTGTCTGCCTTTCTCTTAATCTGGTAGGGCCCACAGCTGCCAAGTTGTTGGTAGTATCTTTAGTTTTCATTTGGTTTTCTTTCTTTAAGCCCTTGGTTCAACTTTGGCAAAAACAATCTCAGTTTCACCAGTAAGTGCACCAAGTCACTTCAGTCACGTCCAACTCTGCGATCCTATGGACTGTAGCCCGCCAGGCTCCTCTGTCCATGAGGTTCTCTAGGCAAGAACCCTGGAGTGGATTGCCATGCCCTCCTTCAGGGGATCTTCCCAATCCAGGATTGAACCTGCATCTCATATACCTCCTACAAAAGCATGTGGGTTCTTTACCACTAGCGACACCTGGGAAGCCCCATTCACCAGCAGGTAGGGGAACTTATTTCTTTCTGCCTCTTGTCACCATTTTTCTTTCCTCTTAGGAGAAAATATAGTACCCTCTCCTGTGGTCTTTCTTGTAATATCACTGATTGTGGTCTTCTTTGGGCTTACAATAACTGCTTCTTAAGAGTGTAACAGTGAGGAATCAGTAGGAAGATATTTGGGGACATAAGAAGCTCACATTTATACCTGTTGACTAAATTAAATGTTAGAAATCAGAGAGATTAATCAATTTTAACTGGACTTTATATTTGGTAACCAAGAGAACACTGATAGCTTTTGAGAAGTGTCTCCTTTTGGGAAGTCAGATAAAGATAGAAGCCAAATTTTAAACAATAAGTATCCTAGATGATGAAATGATTTCTTTCATATAGTCTGCACTTCAGTTCCTTTGGGTGGGACAGAACAAAATAGAATTTGATAAAATGAAATCTGTTCTATTTTTTAAAAACATCAACAGAAAAACAAATCACTCAACTTTTTGTGTATCCTACTGTAATGTTTTTCACAATTTTTCTATTAATGAAAATCATTTTCTCTACCATGCTTCTGTTTAACCTATCTATGCTATTGGTGATACAAAGATGGGGAATATTAGTCATCATTTTTCATTTGCAGAGAAAAATAATACTTCTGGTTTTCTTCATTTGTGTTTTCACCTTCTCCTCCCTTATGTTCAAGGGTCACCAGCTAGGTTTAGTCAAGAAATTTTTAAGTGTTTAAAGATAAGGAGTTCTTCATTGCACACAATGGAGACTAACTTGTCAGAAAAAAGGACTCTACAGGATAAGTATCGGGTGGCTTATAGCAGTAAATAGGAGTCAAGATGACAGTGATCCATCTCGAGATTAAATCGTGCATTAGTACCTTGGAGCTTCGGCACACACTGAATGAATGTATGTGGACTGAAACGCTTAGGTATTCTTTTAAGAACCTTTTGCTCCCATAGTGCCCTATCACAGCTCATACAGTCAGGGAGTTCAAAAGTCAGGTATGTACTGCCTTGTTATACAGAGTGAAGTAAGCCAGAAAGAAAAACACCAATACAGTATACTAACACATATATATGGAATTTAGGAAGATGGCAATGACGACCCTGTATGCAAGACAGGAAAAAAGACACAGATGTGTATAACGGACTTTTGGACTCAGAGGGAGAGGGAGAGGGTGGGATGATTTGGGAGAATGGCATTCTAACATGTATACTGTCATGTAAGAATTGAATCGCCAGTCTATGTCTGACGCAGGGTGCAGCATGCTTGGGGCTGGTGCATGGGGATGACCCAGAGAGATGTTGTGGGGAGGGAGGTGGGAGGGGGGTTCATGTTTGGGAACGCATGTAAGAATTAAAGATTTTAAAATTTAAAAAATTTAAAAAAAAGGAAACAAAGAGAAATAAAACATATAAACTAAGGCAGATGTTCGCTGATGATGCATATGCTATAGATGAAATTTTTAATTCACTTGTCTCCAAGAAATGATGACTTTGACCTGATTGAAAATTACAATTGGTTTTCCTGTTTTTTCCCATTTTTACTAATCAGTTCTGTCAAAATATTGATATATATTGTGCTAAACTAAATTTAAGATATGTAAAATAGTCAGTCTACCCCTAGAATTTAGATGGAGACTCAGAAAATCTGAAGATAAACCCAAATGATGTATTTCATTCTTAATGTTCATAAAGGGCATATCACGATTGTTATCTTTATCAAAATATTAATGTCACTTAAAAATTATCTTGCATTATTTTCACTACCTTATCTTACAAATTTTGCTCCACAAAATAAGCTTATTAAGCAAGAGGTAGCTCAATTCTAAAGCCCTTGGTTATGTAAGTCTATAGAAGAAATATACCTATTATACTAAAAACAGCTAATTACCATTGCTACTCAGTTAAGCCCAATAAACCACCCAATCCAAGTCTATCTAAAAATACATGATGTTATTTAATTTATTATCATGTATTATATGTCTTTTTTAAGTTCTAGGACATCTAAGTACATTAGTCCAAATATACCCATTTAACCAATGTACTGAGGCTCAAAGATATAGCACATTTTATTCTCTAGTCTGGGACATTGCCATTTTGACCCCTGTATACTGCTGTTAAACACAGGGGATTTATTTTGAAGTTTTCATTTAAGGAATTGACTTATTATTCTTTACTTGACCTTTGTCTATGGCATATTTATCATGATGCCCTATAAAACTATAATGTGTGAGAAAAGTAAGAAAAGGAAATAATATGTTTGTGATTTATAAAGGAGAAATAGATATAAATCAGACTTTTAAAAATCCATTCATAGACACCTCTCACATAATCCATTTATAATTTCAAAATCCGTCTCTAAAATTATTTTGTGTACATCCTTAAAACAATTATTAGCAAAAGCAACATGAAATGAATCATGATCTGATTTCTAGGGTCTATTGCCAGGTACAGTTTATATTTATATATTGTTTATTGTTGAGGGAAACAGCATTATTTTTTAAAGTACAGAAAGAAATAGTTTTCAAGCTGTTCCTTTAATGAACTAGAAATAGTAACCCTGTCAAATTTAATATAAAAATAGTGTTATAAGCCTATGGCATCTATTTATTACTGGAGAACAAAAGCCTTCATCCATTTCCTTTAGAGAATGACATTTTGTAATTCGCTGCCCATTTCATTTGTTCCAAAGGCCTTCGTGGGGTGACAAATATCCCACAGAAATGGCTACTGATACTTGATAGGATAATGTGCAGCCCCTCAGGACAAGGGCAAAGGCAGCAAACTTATCATCCTTTAGTTTAGCTTAGCATGGGTCAGTAACAGCGCCAGAGGTGACAGAAGATGTTAAAGTGTGGGAAGCAAGAGCTGAAAGCTGTAGGAGGGGAGTTTTTATAGTTTATCCTTTCTTTTGCCAAGAAGCTACAGAGACAGCTTGAATCACATTGTTGATTTGGTTCACTGCACGCCACACTAACTGTTTCTGGAAAAGAAGAGGAAGAGAAATCCAACACTCACGGGTCATTCTCACCAACAGCATGTGGCATTTCAACATGTCCTATAGGAGGAGGAAATGCATATTTAATATTTTAGCTTCAAGTTCATATTTTAACAATGCATGATCCTGCTGGAAGGTCTGTGGTGAGTAATCAGTAGGACATCAGCGTTATATCAACCTGATAATTTTGCAGAGAGAAAAACATTAGCTGCATTGTCTTTCATTTGGGAATTTTCACAATATTGCTTTCTGTGTCAGAGTGGGGAAAAAAAAAAAAAAACTACTAATATGACTCTTCTTAAAAATTTTAACTTACAAATGTTCCAGAAATGTAGTGCTTTGAATTTATCATTAACATGTGTCCATTAAGGACAATTGACTTGCATGAAATCTGAATATACATATTTTACTCCCAAGAAAATTAAATTGATGTAGAATTCTCCCTCAAAATATTGTAAAAGAATGATATGCACCAGCTGGTATATTACTCCTGATTCTATTAAAAGATCATGTGAGAAAAGCCTTCTAAACACTTCCCTGTATAAAAAAAGAAGAAAGTAAAAAGGAAAACATAAGTTCTTCATTAGGCAGGTATCTCTCTCATAGCTGTCACTGCACCAAATGACACTTACGGAAACGTGATGGTTACGCTCTAATGTCTCTAATGGCGCATCTGGTAAAATGGTTCCTGTTTTCCAATATTAAGAAATCACTTTTTATGTTACATGTGATTTGAATTCATTTGTTTCAAAAATTAAGTGATTCAAGGCAAAATTTCCCCCCAAATTCCTAAATGACTGATAGGATCTAAGAACTAAAAATAGTGACCTTGTTTCACAAGCAAGATGCCAAATCCACCTGGGTAATTAACAGCTTTGATGAGCATTTTGAACCATAATGTCCTCCATGAGAACTGTCAGAGCCTCTTTGAAACATTTATTTTTCTTCCTTAAACAGGAAAAAAAGAGCAACTTCTGAATCTTGTCTTGCTAATAGAGATAATAAGATGTGTTATCAGCAGAGAATAATGAGTATTAAATCTTAAATATATGAAAGATATTTTAATTAAGGAAAATCCTTTGCAGTTTGATTAAAACACACACACACACACACATAAGGAATGTTTTAAAGTGTGGAGTATTTTCCAGCAGACTCCTTTTATTCCAGGCATATCTGGAAAATTACATAATGCTGAATTGCAGGAAGATGAAGACAAACTGATGCCTACTTTGAAATAAGTATGTTAAATAGTTCACATACTTTATCTCTGAAAACCTGGTTGTGTGCTCCTAATGGCACTATTGCTGGCTTAAATTTATACAGTATTTTTTCCATTGAGTTGGAAATTGGTCCCTTTTCAGAGAGAGGTTCATGTTTATTTCCAATGCAGAAGAACTTGTTTTAGTTTTGAAGGTAAATTGAACAAGTGATTGCTTTCATATATCATGTAATTCCTTACATGTTGATGGCTGTAACTTTTCTACTTAACACATTTTATTCCTTACCATGCCTGTCACTGGTTTAAGCAATCTGCGGGTAATTGATTTCTTCTGTAAAACAGATAACATTTGCTTAAAGCTCTTCTGATAGCTTTACAGCCTCTGCATTAGGAGAAGCACTTCCGTCACCACTGGCATTCTTATAAAATATAATTATTATATATCCATCAAAGACTAAAAGAAAAAGGGAATAGGAAAAGGAAGTGCAAATATTTCCTGAATTCAGCGCCATGGCATTCATAATACAACTAGTGCTCATCAACCCACTGTTCACCTGTTTCACCACCTTGGTCAAATAATCCACCCTCCCCTTGAAATTCAGTGTTTATTTAAAAAAAACAAACAAGCAATCGTAGTCTCTTTCAAATGATAAACTGTGTTCTAGCCATCAGGTTTTTAAAAATAGAATTATCTTTAATTTTAATAGTGACTATTTCCAGCTCTGCCTCACATTTTTACTCATAACTTCAGGAACATATGTATTAGGTTCCCTAAACAAGCAAGCTTGAATACAAATATATTCAAGTGGTCAGAATTCTCTTTTTCTGTTTTTCTTTCTCTTCCCTTATTTTTGTTTTATTTTGTTTTTTGCTATTTTGTTGTTATGCCTTTTCAAGACCCAAACCAGTAGCTATAATGCTTTAAGGATCTCTTGTCTTGAGATAAAAGAGGGGATAGTTGTGGCCTGTCGTAAATGGATGATCTACATCACATGAAAGCCAGCCTGACTTGGTTTTTTATTGATTAGAGTATGTGTGTGTGCTGTGTGTGTGTATGAAAGAAGACCACCGTGGAGAAAGAAATATAATAATATTATGTTCCAGGAAAATTATTTGATGTTCTAGGGAACGAATAGATATGACTTGATCTTTTCTTCGTTTTTTTCCCTGTAAAAATATTTACATAATAGAAAACAAGTTATTCTCCAAGTCTCAAATATCAGTTCACCTAAAAAGCTCACAGTGGCTTGAAATGTGTTTAAAAGGGTGATAGATAAGAATGGGATAGTTTACTTTCTGTTTAAGTTAGGTGCAGGATTAGTTCAGCATTTGTAATAGATATTTAGAAGATGCAGATAACAGAGCTATAAATAAACAGTCCACCAACCAAATAAATAAATGTTTTGCATTTTTCTATCATAATTAAATCCTTTCAAGAGGAATTCCTGAATAAGTGAGTACAAAATTATCATTTTTTTCAATTCTGGTTTCCTCAGTGTGTCTGCCCAGCAGTGGGATTGCTGGGTCATAAGGCAGTTCTATTTGCAGTTTTTTAAGGAATCTCCACACTGCTCTCCATAGTGTCTGTAATAGTTTGCATTCCCACCAACACTGTAAGAGGGTTCCCTTTTCTCCACACCCTCTCCAGCATTTATTGCTTGTTGACGTTTGAATCACAGCCATTCTGACTGGTGTGAAATGGTACCTCATTGTGGTTTTGATTTGCATTTCTCTGATAATGAGTAATGTTGAGCATCTTTTCATGTGTTTGTTAGCCATCTGTATGTCTTCTTTGGAGAAATGTCTATTTAGTTCTTTGCCCCATTTTTTGATTAGGTTGTTTATCGGCAGATGAATGGACAAGAAAGCTGTGGTACATATACACAATGGAGTATTACTCAGCCATTAAAAAGAATACCTTTGAATCAGTTCTAATGAGGTGGATGAAACTGGAGCCAATTATACAGAGTGAAGTAAGCCAGAAAGAAAACACTAATACAGTCTATTAACACATATATATGGAATTTAGAAAGATGGTAATGATAACCCTGTATGCGAGACAGCAAAAGAGACACAGATGTATAGAGCAGTATTTTGGACTCTGTGGGGGGGGGTATGATTTGGGGGAATGGCATTGAAACATATATAATATCATATAAGAAATGAATCGCCAGTCCAGGTTCGATGCAGGATACAGGATGCTTGGGGCTGGTGCACTGGGATGACCCAGAGGGATGGCATGGGGAGGGAGGTGGGAGGGGGGTTCAGGATTGGGAACAGGTGCACACCCGTGGCAGATTCATGTTGATGTATGGCAAAACCAATACAATATTGTAAAGTAATTAGCCTCTAATTAAAATAATTTAAAATTAAAAAAATTATCATTTTTTAATTTCTTGTATTTTTCTGTTTTCTTACGAGAATCATTTCTGCACACCTCATATATTGAGCATTGTTCTGCCTTTACTTCATATGTTTTGCACACTGAAATTTGTGGTTATGAAATAGAAACTGTCCAAATGGGAATTCCTTAATGAATAATTCTCAGGTTTGTTTATTTCTATTTCAGTTCCTTAAGTCAAAACTAAGAGTGACATTGACTTTGCCTTGGTGTAGAAAGCTACAATTTTGGTTTCAAGTACTCAAGCTTCTTTGGCCCCCTTTCAGCACTGTTGCCTATTTTGCTGTGCATGTTCCCATAACTTCAGTCACAGTCTCTCTGCTCTCCTCCATCCTGTTATCTCACTCACAATGCCCATCACAGTTCCAGCCAGTCCCATAACTCTGTGATCACAGAGAAGCCTGTCCTGTCAGTTTGCTCCAACCTGAGCTCTCTGGAAGGCCTGCATCTTCCAGGAAGTCTTTGAGTAGTGATCAGAAGAGAGCTGACACATTCTGTCCCCATTCTTCTGGTATGTTTCACTGAAACTTTTTATAGCTCCCACCATATGTCACTGAGTTTCCTTAGATGAGTTTTTGATCATATTTTAATATCTACTTCTTTTCAGTTATTGTGTTATATGACTGACACTTATTTATTCAAGTTTGTGTCATCCGTTCTGATTTTAAACTCTTCGAAGGTAGAATCTCTGCCTGAATAGTTCTTGTCCACTGACTATTGTAACATTATATGTAAATTTATAACCAATAAGTATATTTTAATTATGATGCTATTAAACATTTTCTACCTGTAAGAGAGTAACCATTCAATAGTACAATGCCATTCTTTCAAAAAGTAGAAATATTAGTAAAAGATTCAACTCGACTGATTTCAGGGTTTCAAGAAATTTGCAAGTGTTATTATCTACTTTCTTGATAGAATACATGTGTTCAGTGTGTTTCTTTGTAGAGTTCAGTTCAGTCTCTCAGTCGTGTCTGACTCTTTGCAACCCCATGAATTGCAGCACACCAGGCCTCCCTGTCCATCACCAACTCCCGGGGTTCACCCAAACTCATGTCCATCGAGTTGGTGATGCCATCCAGCCATCCTATCCTCTGTCGTCCCCTTCTCCTACTGCCCCAAATCCCTCCCAGCATCAGAGTCTTTTCCAGTGAGTCAACTCTTTGCATGAGTTGGCCAAAGTATTGGAGTTTCAGCTTTAGCATCAGTCCTTTAAAAGAACACCCAGGACTGATCTCCTTTAGAATGGACTGGTTGGATCTCCTTGCCGTCCAAGTGACTCTCAAGAGTCTTCTCCAACACCATAGTTCAAAAGTATCAATTCTTCAGCGCTCAGCTTGTAGAATTACCTTCTCTGAATTATATATGACACTAGACTATTAAGATAATGGGGGGAAATCTATTTTCAAAGTTTTGTCTTAACAATTGAAAGGTTGTATCTTAACAATTGCCATCACCTAATTTTAGTGCCATTTCTAAAACTATTTAAACTCTTACTGAGGATCTGTGGCATATATTTGGACTGAATGTTTGGGGGAACTATATCTCAGTTTTTTACACTGATGTGTATAGGAATTCCAGGCCTATCCCCAAGTCAAGAGATGTTTTTTTACAAAAATGTTGTAGAAAAGTTGGTTCTTCAGATCCCTAGTTCTAACAATCATTATGATTAACCTGTCTTTAACATAAAAGCAATACCTTAAATTTAGGTTTACTTTTTTAAGACTAAGAGAAATATAATTCAGAAGTGTATAATCATATATTATTAATACTTTGGAAAAAATCAAAGGAAAAAGCATTGACATTTGGACTGACTTGTGAGGTAACCCAATATGACAGAAAGGAGAATTCTTACTAGGGATTTATTCTTGAAAGTGCTGCTAAGACCAAGTATAATATTAAATATCTTTCTCAACCTCCTATGTGGGAAATTCCAAGTGACTTAAGAGTTGAAGTCTTTTGATCTTTGGGCATCTGAGTGAAGTGATCTCCCTTCTAGCTAAAGATAATGTTAAGGTATTAATACTCTTATTTTAACTGAAATTTATTTATTCTATGTGATAATGTTACAGAGGTCCCTAAATACTTTTTAATCTGAAAAGATAAAAAATTCTATAAACTTAAACATAGCACTTAAAAATATCTACATTTTTCTGTCAATTACTATTTCAAGTATAAGTCTTTAGGGTTCTTCTAAATATGTACATCTACACAAGATACATGTCCCAAGAATGTGAAATGATGCCAGTTTTAGGCATCAGATGTAATGTACTGTGGTACAAGGCTGAGTCCCTTGATTTCTCCCAGGCCATCAGCACAGCTCATATGAGCACTATACTAGCAGTCATGCAACTACAGCAGTTTAGCTGATGCATCTGAGAACTGTCCACTTCCTTAGTTTTAGCTCTCAGTCACTAGGTCTGCACTGCAACTTAACCTGTGCCCAGAGGGGTTACCAGGCCAAGCGCTTTGCCTTGTGGCAGTCAGAGAGGAGGAATTCAACATGGGAGAGAAGACCAGAGCTGGGTCAGAGCCAAGTGCCAACAGGGTCTCAGTGATTTTGAAGCCAGAATAATCTTCACAGTTCATCACAGTGTGTCAGTCAGAACATGTTAGCTTATCTCATCCCATTCTTGTCTTCTTTTTTGTCTTTTTCCTTATTTCTTTTCCTTTCAAAATGAGACATATCACTCTTTTAAACTATGTTTCTCATGTCTTGTACCAGTGCCTGAAACACAGTAAGCACTCAATAAACGTTTATCATGTGAATGAAGACGTGTGTGTAAGTCTTAAGAGCTTAGACATTACTTCAACTATAGATAAACACAGACATTCATGACTATTAAAATCCAATAGGAATGATCTCAATTTCTGTATAAAGTCACAACTTTATTTGGAGACTTTTTGGAAATATAGCAATATCAGAGAGAACCAAATCCAGGTTTCTTATATTTTATCTATTTTATTACAATATTTTAATGTGGACTAAATAAAAGCAAAACATTTGACATTGTTCAAATAAATCTGAGTCAGTCTAGTCTGGTCAAAGTATTCCAGTGTGCTAGTTTTCCTTCAGGAAAAGGCAAAACTTAGAAATAAATAATAAGCTATAGAGGATGATAGACCCTGAAAAACTGAAAATGTGTTTTCAAATTCACTCTTGGAGGAATTATGGATCATCGTGTAGAGGGATCCTGACAAAGGCAGGGAACTGGGGATTCATGGAGGGCAATTAAGTGGCTGGAGCAGAAGAGAGCTTTGCCATTCCCAGGACAATGTGTGCTCCGTATTCTCTCCCCAAGGCCTTGCCAAGTTTCTGTTAAGGCTCTTAAACTGCTATATTCCAAGAAAGCTTTGATTATCTTCAAGTGTCAGCCACAATTATAGGAGTTAGTATGTCTGCATTCTTGTATGGCACCAGGCAAGATCTCTGAGCAGGAAAATATATAGGCCAGTGCCAGAGGGCTGGAGAAGGCAATGGCACCCCACTCCAGTACTCTGGCCTGGAGAATCCCATGGATGGAGGAGCCTGGTAGGCTGTAGTCCATGAGGTTGCTAGGAGTCGGACACGACTGAGCGACTACCCTTTCACTTTTTGCTTTCATGCATTGGAGAAGGAAATGGCAACCCACTCCAGTGTTCTTGCCTGGAGAATCCCAGGGACGGGGGAGCCTGGTGGGCTCGAACAGAGTCGGACACGACTGAAGTGACTTAGCAGCAGCAGCAGCAGCAGCAGCAGCAGCAGCAGCGCCAGAGGGCAGATTTTTATATTTATTAGGCAAGTTTGCAAAATACTTATTTTCCATTCTCTTTTTTTTTTAAGAAAGAGCAAAACACACATTTATGCATAAGAACCTCAAATTTCCTATATTTTTATACAGCAGTGTTCATATGGAACATGACTACTTAAAACTGTCAGAGTAAGTAATCGTTCCAAAGAAGCTCAAGTAGTAATGGCCCAAATATGATTTTGATTTATAAAAATATTCTTATAAAAGAAAAAATGTTTTACTAATGATGTGGCTGGAGAAATATAAATGAGCAGTAGTACTCCTACATTTGTTTTCAGGTTTATTAGCTATTAGGTGACTTCATAGCACTAAATAAGACTGAAGACAGATTGGTTAATGAGTTCAGTCAGGTATTGATAAGCCACTAAACTCCAACCATTATTTATTACTGTTTATTATTCTTTCATCCAAATAACAAAAAAAAAGATTCTGTTTTATATTGCTAACAGGTATCTGAGAATTTCAGCCTTAAAATGAGATATTCTAAGGTAAATTTTCTTATAGGCTGTAAAGTTTGGCATGTTTCTTCTTGGATAAAGGCTTCATGCTTTAACTTAACTTGGAAGGCTCTGACTATTAAAGTGTTAAGATATTTGGCTCGTAGGAAACAATTTGCTGCAATACATAGAGTTATCAAGTATCCCAAGAAAGGCAGTCTTGCTTTGTGTATCGTCTCCTGGCAAAGGCGTAGGAGACATAGAGGGATATAGTAAAAGACAAAGTGGAGATGCTTGGAAAATGCTCAGGTAAAATTATACAAATATTCCCACACCTCTGGAAGAATATCACATCAGCTACCTCTAAAATCCATTTCTGGTGGTGAAGAGAATAATCTAGTATACCCCTGAGCAGATTTCATCTGCCCCTATTAACTTGTTAATGAGATAGTAAAGGAGTACAAGAAATGAGGAATAGAAGCATGTAGCATAGTTCTAAACTCAACCTGAAATGTAGTGTGAAGCCCAGTCAGATCCAGCCTAAATCTTGACCTCCAGCCATCCTGAAGATTGGTGAGCATGGAAAAATGATTTTTATTTTAGGACACTGAAGAGTATATGAGTGGTTCATTATATAGCACTATTATGGAAATAACCAGATGAAATACTTGCTAACGGTAATCTTGACTAGGATTGATTAAGCACAGTTCATCCAGTAGACTTTGCTGATTTCACTACTACATAAAAAGGACAAACATATCCTGACTAAGTCACAGAAAATTCTAAAACAACTCTGCACCTGTATATAAAGAATTAGTCATTAAGACATAATTAGAATATATTGAAATCTGGCTCTAGGAATAATATAAAGACTAATAAAGAACTAAACTATGAATTTAGTAATTTTACTTTTGTGAAAGCACTATTTTCAGCTTCCCTGTCTGCTAAAATTCTATGAATTTTTAAGGTTAAAATGTTTTCTCTAAAGTGTTTTCTAAAGAGTTTAATCCACATTAACTTTTTTCATTTTCTAATATTCTACGGTCCTCTAATAAATTAATATACTTCCAACAAAAACTGTTATGTAAAATTTCTTGTATTTTGTAAAATGCTAAAAGAAGTGATAAGTACAAGAGTTTGACCCCTCTATAAGCATTTATATGTGGTCTTTATAAAGAGGGCACAAGTCTACAAATATATGAAAACATTATGGAAAAATATCACAACTCATATTGTAAATGCTTAAGGAATGATGGCTTTATACTTGTAGATTAAAACAGTTTCCCACTCTATACTTAAATGAGGTGATCAACTATTTAGTCTAATACCTTGGTTAGAGTCTTTAAGTTTTACATTTGTGGAGGTTAATATTCTTTCATATACCAGCCACTTAGCTTATCTGGAGTCCAGATAGTATTCAGAGAATATAACCCAGAACTTCTTGTAAAATTCTTATAAAAATCTTATGCTTTAGAATAATATTATTCACGAATGATTAAATAAAGGCTACATATTCTATCCAGTCCTCTACATTAAGTATCTACTTCCATCAAGTTAGAATAAGAAAGCTGTAAACAATGAACACTGTTTTAGTTCTTTATACAACTACTTTTATTGGCTTGTGTTTATGTTTAACTTTGTGAGCAAGAGAAGCCATTTTGGGTTTTGAAGTGGAAAGTGACACAATGAAAACAGTATTTTATGACAGTAAGAAAATTTTAGACACTCCCATCATATAATTAACATCACTAGAAAGTAAAAATTTTAAGTAAGGAATAGTTTACTCAGTGAGCTATACGACACTTTATGCAGAATAATAGGTATAATTTTACAGTAGTTGAAGCACAAGGGGAATCAAAACTATAAACTACAAATCTCAACAAAAGTTAAGCACAAGAAACAAAACTACACCAAGAAATGTCATAAACAAATTGATAAAACTGATGATAGTGAGAAAATTTAAAGCCAGCTTTAGGAAAAGATTATATTACATACACAAAAACAAAACAAAGAGGGCAGTAGACTTTTAATGGGAAAAACATTAGAAGGTGGTGAGTCAAAATCTTTAAAATTATTTTAAAAAATGACAACCTGTATCTATACTTAAAAGAAATATCTTTCAAAAATGAAATTGAAATAAAGACTTTTGCAAGGATTCAAAGTCTAAATTTCTGTAGAGCCTCAGCATGCTTGCATTTTATGTAGCTCATACACTTCATAACATCACTCTTGTAACCTTAATCCTCCCCCAGTGTGTGTGTGCATGCTAAGTCACTTCAGTCATGTCCCACTCTTTGGGACCTTATGGACCATAGCCCACAAGGCAAGACTGTCCATGGGATTCTCCAGTCAAGAACACTGGTCTGAGTTCCATGCCCTCCTACAGGGGATCGTCCTGACTCAGGGATTGAACCTTCTCTCTTACATCTCCTTCATTTGCAGGTGGGTTCTTTTACCACTAGCACCACCTGGGAAGCTAATGGCAGAAAGTGAAGAACTAAAGAGCCTCTTGATAAGGATGAAAAAGGAAAAAAGAAGAGAGTTAAAAAACTGGCTTAAAAGTAAACGTTCAAGACACTAAGATCATGGCATCTAGTCCTATCACTTCATGACAAATAGATGGGGAAAAGTAGAAACAGTGGTAGATTTTATTTTCTTGGGCTCCGAAATCACTGTGAATGGTGATTGCTACCATGAAGGTAAAAGATGCTTGCTCCTTAGAAGAAAAGCTGTAACAAAACTATGCAGAATATCAAAAAGCAGAGACATCACTTTGCTGACAAAGGACTGTATAGTCAAAGCTATGGTTTTTCCAGTAGTCATGTATGGATGTGAGAGTTGGACCATAAAGAAGGCTGAGTGCTGAAGAACTGATGCTTTCAAATTGTGGTGCTAAAGAAGACTCTTGAGAGTCTGTTGAACAGCATGGAGATCAAACCAGTCAATCCTAAAGGAAATTAACCTTGAATGTTCACTGGAAGAACTGATGCTGAAGCTGAAGCTCCAATACCTTGGCCACCTGATGAGAAGAGCTGACTCATTGGAAAAGACCCTGATTCTGGAAAGATAAAGGCAGGATAAGGAGGTGACAGATGGTTGGATGGCATCATCGACTCAATGGACATGAGTTTGAGCAAACTCTGGGAGATAGTGAAGGACAGGGAAGCCTGGCGTACTGAAGTCCATGGGGTCTCGAAGAGTTGTACACATGACTGAACAACAACAAAACCTAATCTAATTCATCAGCAGCTGACTTACATTATAAGAAGTAAAAGATAGTTTTTTCGGACAGTAGGAAAATTTTATGAGAAGGAAGATTTGATCCACACAAACAACTAAAGAACATCAAATGGTAACCAATATGTAAATATAAAATATTTTCCTTTTATTTAAATTTCTTTAAAATATACAACAGTTTAAACAGATAAAATTTCAAATGTCATGTGAAGTTTCTAAATATGTGTAAGTAAAAAAATTAAAGTACACTGT
Organism: Capra hircus; assembly: GCF_001704415.2. Lineage (NCBI taxonomy): Eukaryota > Metazoa > Chordata > Mammalia > Artiodactyla > Bovidae > Capra > Capra hircus. Next base: position 38,901,050 of record NC_030816.1, on the reverse strand, counting down.
TGTCAGATTCTTGTGTAGGAAAGAGTATAATATTACTTGAGGATAGATTGTATAAGATAATGAAATGAGCCATTTATAAGGGTAACAATATGGATGATTTCAAAATTATGCAAGTTAAAGTAGTGAGACCAAAAAAGAATACTACATAATGTATGATTCCATGTGTATCAAACTCTAGAAAGTGCAGAATAACTTTAGTGTCAGCAGATAAGTTGTCACTTAGGATGAGAGTTGGGGGAAGGGTTTGAAAAGAAATGAGAAAAATACAAGGGGAAGCGAAGAAACTTTGGGGGAGTGATCAGTATGTTTATAATGTTATTTTGGTAATGTTTTCACAGATTTATAAAGTATCAAAGCAATATTGTACTTATATATATAGCTTATTGTACAAAAATCATACCTCAATGAAACATTGAAAAATATCAGTGTTTAAAAATGCCAAATGTTTTTGAGATCTTATTTTTCAGTCTAATAAAGATAATTCCACAAGTGTAAGTTTCTTTTAACAGTATGACTAAAATAATTAATGTATGTCAGGAAAGCAGCTAAACTGAGTTTTAAATGCCTATCAATATTTTTTAATGAAAAGAGTATTTAGGATTAAAAGGAAGTAATAATAAAATTAAAATGATGGAGTTGTTTCCTGAATATAGTTCTTTTCAAATTTCAAGTAAGAACTAATTTTCAAGTGCCCTTCTCTTCAATTTCTGAGGCAAAGAATTTGTCTTTAATGAATAGAATATCATTCATCATGAAGATGAAATTTTTTGCCTTCCAGTATTAATCTTCTCAATATCACAAATTTGTTTCAAATATATTTATTTTTTGTACAGTAGTAAGAATAAACATCAAAAATTAACTTGGCCATTAAGAATTAGTGATGTAGTTCTTTTACATGCTGGTAGAGTATGTAACGGAGAAGGCGATGGCACCCCACTCCAGTACTCTTGCCTGGAAAGTCTCATGGATGGAGGAGCCTGGTAGGCTGCAGTCCATGGGGTTGCTAAGAGTCAGACACAACTGAGCGACTTCCCTTTCACTTTTCACTTTCATGCATTGGAGAAGGAAATGGCAACCCACTCCAGTGTTCTTGTCTGGAGAATCCCAGGGACAGAGGAGCCTGGTAGGAGGCCGTCTATGGGGTTGCACAGAGTCGGACACGACTGAAGTGACTTAGCAGCAGCAGTAGCAGAGTACGTAAATTGGAAAAGGAAATGGCACTCCAGTATTCTTGCTTGGAAAATTCCATGGGCAGAGGAACCTGCTGGGTAACAGTCCATGGAGTCTCAAAGAGTTGACACGTCTGGGTGACTGCTCACATGCACACACACAGTTACGTAAATTGGGGTACCTAGTGGCTCAGTGGTAAAGAATCTGCCTGCCAATGCAGGAGACATGGGTTCAACCCTTTGGTCATGAAGATCTGCTGGAGAAGGAAATGGCAACCCACAAGCCTGAGAGACTAAACAACAACAAATTATGTAAATTGGTTATCGACTTTCTTCATAGGAACTTAGCAAAAGTCTTTACTCAACTAATTTGAAGAACTAGGCTTCCAAATACTTATTATGAATAAGTTATTAAGATGTGTAAAGATTTAGCTATAAGAATACTTAGTAAAAGTTTGTTTACAACAGTGAAAAATTGAGTACAGCTTTAATGTACAGTAACAAAGTATTATTTAAATAAATGTTGGCACATCCAAATAATTAAGTATGCAACCACCAGCAATGATGTTGATGGATATCTAATGGCCTAAAACATATTTATAAAAAGCGAATATGACAAAATGCAGTTTTTAAGACAATCTTCACAGGATGCTGCTGTTTATATTTTAAAAGTCTGTGTTTATAGTAATGGATATACAATATATATGCAATCCCTTGTTAATCCTATATTTCACTTAGGAATTACTGTGTAATAAATTAAGCACAAAATGTTATTATAATTTAAAATGTTTTTAAAACAATTCTGTTTGTTGGATGAGGCCATATGAGATCACCTATGGAGAGAGGGTAGATAGAAAAAAGAGGGCTCAGTGCTGACCTTAGAGATACAACACTGCCTTGGAGTTGGTAAGAGAAGAATCCAGTGAGGAGGACACAGAGAAGGACCAGCTAGTAGGGAGCAAATTAACCAGCAAAGTCTGGAGTCTGGAATCCAAGCAAAAAAGTCATTTCAAGGAAGAAGGAAAGAGTAACAATCAAGGCTCACAGGAGAGACAAAAAGATGGAAAACTGAGAACTTACCATAAGATCTTAAAATACAGAGGCTTTTGACAACCCTGTCAAAAGCTATTTCATGGAACAGGTCCAAGAGAGAACGACAAGAAAGGAAGTGGAGGCAATAAGAACAGCCAATTCTTTCATTTTACTAACAAGCAGGTTTGCTTTATGATGTTGATGCAAAGAATTAGACAGTTTTCTGGTCACCAAAATGCAATAATCATTGATCTCAGTGCAATAGACTGAATGTTTGTATCCTTCCCTGTGAAGTTCTCATGAATAGAGTTAGTGTCCTTATAAAAGGAACCCCAGAGAGCTCTCTAGCTCTTTCTTAAGCTCTCCCTTCTATCATGTGAGGATACAATGAGAAGAGAGCTGTCTACAACCTGGAAGAGGACTCTAGCTAGGATCTGCCCGTTCTGGCACCCTAACCACAGACATCCAGCCTCCAGAACTGTGTGAAATAAATTTTCATTGTTGATAAGCCTCCTAATCTAGGCTTCATTGTTTTGCTCGTCACTAACCCTTGTCTCCTTTGTGATTTCATGGACTGTAGCCCACCAGCCTCCTCTGTCCATGGGATTTCCCAGGCAAGAATACTGGAGCGGGTTGCCATTTGCTTCTCCAGCGGATCTTCCCAACCCAGGGATTGAACTCATGTCTCCTGCTTGGCTGGCAGATTCTTTACTGCTGAGCCATCAAGGAAGCCAATGGTACGTTGTGATAGCAGCCTAAACTAAAGACACTCAGGTTTTTCATTTTTTATTGAGAGAAAACAGCAGATTTAAGTTAATTTGTTGACATATTTATTGTCAGAGCTAGACTCTTATCTGCTTGTCATTCTGCACCTAAATTAGCAGAAAGATTTGTGTTTAGGCCAATGAGTTTCCTTATGTATACTTTTAATTAATGTGTTTTTACCACCCAGTCTCCTATTTTATCCCATCTTAGCTGGTATTTCTCAATTCCCAATGTGCTGAGATTTTAAAGAGAAAACAGGCTCCCTTTATGGCTATACTTCCTTTTCACTTTCCCTTGGAAATATCTTTCTTTGATTTCTTTTTTCTATCTGCTCCATATCTTCCAAAAATGTATTATAAACTCTTAATTACTGAGGCCCCTCACTTATTCCTTCATTGATGTGTGTACATCATTTTCACTGTAATGAATCTCAGGGAAGAGAGGAGATAAATGCATTTATTTAAACTTCTACTTATAGCCAAAAGATTTGTGTGCATTTTTAGGTGTCAAGCACTGAAGACGGGAAGCAACTGTTACATGGGGATCTTTACTTTCCTGCATAAAAGTATAATAATGCTTTCTTTGGGAAGACAGAAACAATTTCAACAACATTGAATTAATCATTCTTTGAATAAAGTATGTTTTTTTTCTTTAAAAACTTGGACTTATCTAGCAGACATATAAGCAGAACAACAAAAAAGCAGTTATAAGATAGTTTTATAACCACACATATTGCAGTTTTTCTTAAAAAGTGTTTGATCATCTGCAATACATACAATGCATCTTTAGATGTGAGGCACAGATATACTATGGGCCCAAGAATTATTTCAGAAACAATCAAACCAGTACATGGAATGTCAAAGAATTTTAGTGATGTTCTAGAAGGAACACAAGGCTTCATTTCACGGGGAAATCAAGAAGGTAATGCAAAGGAAATTGATGTTATGCTAGTGGTTCTCTACCTTAAGTAGTTACACGACTCTTGAAAAAAGAATGGAAGGGAAAAATACAAGTGACGGACCTATTTTATCAACTGAGAAACTCAGAATATATGCCCATATGTTGTAATAGATGCCATAGTTCGACACTACAATCATGTATAGATATAGATATGTAGATAGAGTTATATACATACAATGGCATATATATTACATATACAAACATTACCTATATATACTGTGCTTAATCTTGATCTTGAAAAACTGTATTTCCATAAACTCTAATAATTTTGTGAGTTAAAAAAATAACTTTGTGCCACCTATGAAATTTTTGTTAAAAACACAGCATTTGATCCTTTTTGCTGCATTGCCAAAAATGATTAATAAGTTTAGTTAAGAAAGAAAAAGCCATTAAAAAATTTTATAGTAGATAAAAGTAATTCAAAGCATTTAGAAGTAACTTTTCTGTCATCAAAAAACAGCTTCAGCAAACATAGAAGTATTATGAAATCTATTTTTGACTTAGAGCTTACCTTGAGAAGAGATATCTGATAAAGGAAATGAATTACGACTGAGTTCCAGAAATCTTGGCTTATTGCATGGAGACCTTTCCATTATACCTTAAGTAGAACTTTAAACAGATCAGTGCAGACATAAGGAAACTATGAATAAAAAGTTATGCTTGAAAAAATAAAAAGTAATATATCCTTTTTTCATGTTTTTTGCTCATATTGATAAAGAACTAAAATGAATGATTCCCCAAAACTTTTAACTTTCTTGATTGACAGAAAGATATTAACATTGGAAACCTTTGATATTGGTGATTTAATTCAAAACAATTATGGTAAACTTTTGAATTCAGAATCCTGGAAACCTCTCATTTCAGGAAACACAAGAACAAACCAAAAGAGAGAAAGTTTATAAGACAAAAATATTGCATTATTTCTGACACCAATGATTCATAGTTTATGACATTCTTGACAGACTAAAGAGGTAAAGTTTATCTTTAGCTCTTTGCGGAAGAAGAAAATAAGGAAATGTAAATAAAATGATAACCTGATTAAAGAGCCTTCAAAAACTGTCAGTTCTCTACACTGTTACAGAAGCACCAATGACTAATCATTTCCCCTCTTTTTAAAGGGAAAATCTCCTAAGGGCTTTGTGTAGGGAAGACATATAATCATTCAAAATGAAAGCTCTCGGGAACTGCAGAGATTACCTTCACTTGAAGTCTTCCAGGATGAACTCTCAAACAACTCATTGCCATTTTTAACCACTCAGAAGTCCTTCCTAATAGTGTTAGTGATATCTTTGATGACAGTAAAATGAATTATTTTGGAAACATTTTCCATCTGGGTCAAGAATCTCTTGTAATAAAAGTAATGAAAATGGGTAAAGAGGGCAAAGAAGAACGTGGGGAATCTGGTAGAAAGTAGGTACGAGGAAGCCTATGGAAGGAATACGTGGGGCAATTGGAAGAGGGTTGTGGGAAGGGACACTGGAACAAAATGGCCAGGAACTGGTGGAGTGGGATATTTTACCGAGTGCTGAAGTGGAATGAAAACCCAACCCTCCTTAATCTTTTGAAGAAATATAGAGGATAATGGGAAAACTTTTTTTTTTTTTACCTTTTGGTTGCAGTGCTGAGTAGTCTGAGTGTTTTCCAGCCTGTCTTCTCAGGTTGCATACTTTTTTTTTTTAGAGAGAGACAAGAGTACTTAAACTCTCTATCCCTCTAGTGATGCCATTCAGGCACACTGAACAACTGCAGTGTCATACAAGCCTTTTTTAAAGAATGTGTTGTATGGTCACGCCATCCTAGTTCTTGTTATTGTTTAGTCACTAAGTCATGTCTGACTCTTTTGCAGCCCCATGGACTATAGCCTGTCAGGCTCCTCTGTCCATGGGACTTCAAATGCAAGAATACTGGAGTGGGCTGCCATTTCCTTCTCCAGGGAATGGAACCTGTATCTCCTACATTGGCAGGCAGATTCTTTACCACTGAGCCACTGGGAAGCCACACACTATCCTATTCTCACTTATTTGTCATATGTCATTTCATTTTCCTTAGGACGTTAAGCAAGGACCTGAGGCTCATCCATAAAACACAAGCTTAACAACATATAGGATGTCACAAGGGTCCTCAAAAAGCAGATGACAAAATAGATGTTCAAGGATTTTATTAGAAGAAATATCTGTGTGATATAAAACAGGATAAAGCTCAGATGAAATAAAACCATATGCAAATCTGACTCTAAGTGAAGGGAAGAATGAGGGGAGGTTGGTGGCTGGTGTTCCAATGAGCCCTGCAGTCTAAGGGAGTTTGACAAGGCTGTCAGAGAGTGGTCTCAAACCAAAGCTGCCCATCAGAGGTGTCACTTTGTCTTCCAATTGTGGGCCTGCTTAGTATTCCTTCCACTTTCAGTCATTAGCTGGGAGGAGCCCATGGAACACATGACTTCAACATAAAATGAGGTTACGGCTTTTGGAGCACAACACCTGGGCTCCTTGCTCAGTTACACTCTCCATAGTGGGGCATCTGCAAAGCTCATTCTCCTGGCCACTGCAGTGAGCCCCTTGAACCATTCTGATCCACTTCTCCTCACAGAGCTAGTAGCAGCTCCTCCATGTTTCCATAAGCAAAAGTTAAAAAGAAGGAGGACAGTATAATGGACTAAAGCTCCTATCACTACAACTGACCCCTGGCTATAACCAGTCCTCATCCCCTTCCTCCACTCTTCATTCTAAATTTCTTTCATTCTCACTGATTCCCTCAGCAGGTCTGGGTAGCTTGCCTAGTGGTATGAATGAAATATTCATTCATATTCTCTGAAATATTTCAACCCTTATAATCATATATTTTACTGTCCAGGTTGCTTTATATGACTGTTCATAGGGACAGTAAGGCAAGGGATTACTGGATCCAAATGGTCTACATTCATTCCTGTCTCTGGAAGTGCTGATGAGAATCAGTTACCCTGCCAATATAGTGACTCCTGTTTCCTCCCATTGGTCCCTGGACACAAGGAGACTTAAACTTCCAGATAGTTACCATAACTTATACTTGATAGGAACCTTGGTATATACACTGGCAGAGCTCAAGAGTGTAAGGACAAGAAGCGCAAAATCCTTCAGTGAGTCATTACTGGACACTCCTTGATATTTGGACTCCTGTCTTTCCTACTGGGGACAAAGCACCACATAGAGGTCTGCATTGATCAACATATTCCATTCTTTCAGAGCATTTTTCCGCACTAACACTTCAGTTGCACATTTAGAAAGCTAGTATTCTGTGAGGTTGGATGCCTCTGAATGGTGCAGCATATATTATGATTAGTGGACCCCGTGGGCACTGACCCACTCTTATACTCCCTTTGCTGTGGAATTAGGTCCCTAAATTAGATGCTAGGTTATGTGTGATTCCATGTCTTTGATTCAGGCATTCTATTAGACTCTGGATAGAAGTACTGGCTAAAGTTCTATAGGCAGAAAAGATAAACTCATGCTCAGAATAACTATCTAATCCTGTAAGTCAAACCAGGGTGCAAATGGAGCAGTGTAGTCAACTAACCAATTGAATTCTTTAGGAAATAGTACTATATCAGAGGATCAGTGTTGGTCTCTATTGTTGGCAAGTTGAACATTGGGAGGGAGCAGCGGTTAGAGCTTGCCATAAGTTCCATACTGCACATTTGCCAACACTATTGCACTATTGCGTCCGCTGGATCCTCCAACACTATAAAGTATCCTATGGCCCAGAAGGTGGGGCTGATTGCCTCACAGCCTGGGCCTCTACAGCATCTTTTATTGCTCTTCCATTGTTTTTGTTCATTTCTTTGTTTCTTAAGTTTAGACGTCAAACATCAACATTATTGGCTGCCCCTCCCTTCTGCCTGTAAGAGCACAACTCAGTAGGTTAAATCCCTTGACTGCCTCTCCAGTTTCACCTGTCATTATGGCAATTGAAACAGCCCGCTGCTGTTGCTGCGAAGTCGCTTCAGTCGTGTCTGACTGTGTGAACCCATAGACGGCAGCCCACCAGGCTCCGCCGTCCCTGGGATTCTCCACGCAAGAACACTGGAGTGGGTTGCCATTTCCTTCTCCAATGCATGAAAGTGAAAAGTGAAAGTGAACTCACCCAGTCGTGTCCGACCCTTCACAACCCCACAGACTGCAGCCTACCAGGCTCCTCCGTCCATGGGATTTTCCAGGCAAGAGTACTGGAGTGGGGTGCCATTGCCTTCTCCTTGAAGCAGCCTGACTTTGGCAATAAAATGCCATCATCTGACTTCTGTTAGTTAGAGGGAGGGCATTACTACTATGGTTGTTAAAGACCACACCTCTGTAATCACCCCTCCTCTATCCATGGCCTCAGAAGAACCACCACTTACTTATTCCAGAGCCCGTGTTACCAGCGTGTTCCTGATGGCCTTCCTGAAGCATATGTCCTCTTGATTCTTCTGTGTTTTCACAACATATTCAGCATTCTTACTTCCCTCAGCCTCATTATTTCCTTCCTTTACTATCGGCCAGGGCAATATTGGCCCTTTTATTTTATCAAGGGTGTGTGCATGCTCAGTCGCTTCAGTCCTGTCTGACTCTGTGATCCTATGGACGCTAGCTTCTGGGCTCCTCTGTCCAAGGGATTCTGCAGGCAAGAATATTGGAGTGAGTTGCCATGCCCTCCCTGAGTCAGGGATTGAACTTGCTACTCCTGCATTCAGGCGGATTCTTTATCACTGAGCCACCAGGGAAGTACATTTTGCTGAGAGTTCGCCATTTTTTCACAGACCTCTGAAAGCTACCTCAGCAGTTGTGTCTTTTGAAAGTACATCCAAAGCAATTAATTCTTGCTTATTTAGCTATATTTGGTTTGCTTTATCAAAAACCCTCAAAATCCAATCCAAGGGGTCCTCCCTTTATCCTTACCAGAATATGTCAGCTTGATTTTGCAGTTTGTTAAGGGTAGAGTTTTGTTTCTCCTTTACCAGGCCCAACACACTTCTGGCCAAGTTATGCTGAAGTTTGAGTCTAGTTATTAGCCTGGCATCCTGAAAAGGAGATGTGGCAACTCCTGGGGAGTGAGGAGAGAGGCTTTCACCTTGGAAGAGAGAAGCTTCTATATCATCTTCTCCTCCGGTGGAATACTAGCTCTCACTAAGGAAATATTATCTATCTTTGCAAGCCCAGAGAGTCCAGGGGTGACTCGTAGTTTGAATAGTCCTCAAGGTCACCCATTCAGATATCCCTGTCCTATTTTTCATAAGCTTAGGTTTTTTTCACCAGAGTCCTCATCTTTGCACAACAAACCTGCCTTGGCTGATCATTCAAATATGTCTGGAGCTCTGTGCCTCTGGCCATTAACTCACACTTAATTGTATTTACCCTTCCACTACAGGTGATAAGGCCCCTTTTTAAGCTAGAACTGAGCCTCTCCAGGTTTATACACTTAGCCATAAACTCCTTGTTAACAACCCTCAGTCTCTCATTATCTATCCGAAGTGTTCTACTCTGCTATGTTTGTATGTATTGTTTCTTGTCCCCTTGTTTTTCAAATGTCTGCATTATTACACCTGCCATAGCATTCTGGTCCACTTTGACATTTCCCTAGGTGCTCATCGGTGAAATCTGTAGCAGCTGAGCTGCTACACTGTGCCAAGGACTATCCCTGCCTCACATGCTATACAAGATGGTCTCCTCTTCACCTGCCAGCTGGTGGGTGAACTAGTCCCAAATCTTCATCTTCCTGCTCATTTGCTCAGATCAGTTTTGATACCACCTTTCTTATCTAACACTGCCAATAAGTAGACACCAATATGGAATTAAACATGCAAGTATTTTATTAGAGAAAACACCTCTTTGGGATGAAATGGTAGCAAGGGAAGTGCTCAGCACTTTCAAGTTACAATGTGAGTGAGAACGAGAAAGAGAGAGTGTGCTTGACACTTGATGTTGTCTAAGGAAGTTTCAGTAAAGGCTGTAGGGAGACTGCAGGTCAAAGTTAGCTAGCAGAGGAGTCCAGTGTGTCCCAGGAATAGGCATCACTGAATGCCCTTGCCACGCTCTGTGATTGGAGTAGCGGGTGGCAAGTGTGGCCTCAGTGCAAATGGCACACGGGTTTCACAGTGCAGCTTTGGGGCTCTTGGTCTGTACTTCCTGTAATGGGAAGTTCACGAGGCACAGTCTCATGGATTTCACACAGACAAGTGTTTGCTTCTGATGTTCTTTCCTGTTTTCCCCTATTTTCTTCCTTGTTATTTATAATTTTTGAATTTAGTGGTTGTCTTTGGATTTTTTTCCCTAACACAAACAAGTGGAAACAGCAAAGATTTCCAGTTGGAAGGTCCTGGGTTAAATTACGGCTATACTAGAGGCGTGACTTGAAGACAAGTTAGATAATACCTCTGATTTGCAATTTCCTCATTTAAAAAAGAGTAAGTAGCAAGGTTATGTTGCAAATGAGTGAAACAGGGTTGTAACTAGACATACCACTATATACTAACTTACTTGTTCATTGTCTCACTTCCTTTCCCCCAACCTCATGTGCCCTCCACTGGAATGAAAGATCCATGAGTCCCAGGGACATTTCTGAATCTTTCACTTGTTTATGTCACCAGAGCTAGAACTATGCATTGTAGGGTCTTCAACAGTATTTGCTGAGTGAATGAATTAACTTGTTTAGCTTAGTATTTGAGATATAGTAGGTTGTTAAAATGTAAAATTTCTCATTTTTTTCTTGAGTCTAAACAAGTACATTTTCTTTCTGTTTATGTTATTGTTTCCCCTGCACAAACCAAGAATGAATTTTCTGATAGGGAAAAAAAAAAAAAAACTCATGAAGATGGTATAAGAAACTTTCACATGGGCAGGGATTTATGAGACCATGTGGACAGTGTTGTGAAAAGTCATGAAAGTGGATGAATCACAGTGATAATTTTTGGGGGGTTATTTTAGAATTTAATCATTTTATGACTTTAGAGTATAAATTATGGGGTATTGTTGACATGGAATGTTTTATTTCAAACACATGTTTGTAATTTGCATCACCATCCAACAAATTTCCTATATTTCAGACACTGTGCTAGACATATAAGCTTGCACACATTCAGAAGTAAAGTTCCTCTCTAAATATTGCTGGCAAGTTTTCTTAAATAATAAGCCAGAAAAAAACAAATCATTATTAGAATTCTATTCTTGACTCAGAACTCTCCTTTATTTGATATAAGCCTATGCTATTGTGCCTGGCCTTCCAGCATGCCCAAGGCCCTGGTTTTTCAAAGGACTGTGAACTTTCTTTTACTAGTATATCAGGGCACAAGAGTATATCTTAGCAATAGTAAACAAGTTCCTATTGAGTGTGTGCTCTCATATAGAGTTTGAGCAGCAAGAAAATCAGGCTAGCACTGTAGATTGTGAAACCCACCGAGCAGGGCCTGTGTCTAATTCTGTGTTCAGTACTTGATTTTTAAATGAAAGAAAAATGAAACAATTTCATATCTGACTATTGGAGTTTCTCATTTGAGGAAAACAAGATTCTCATCAAAGGTTTGTAGAAAACTACACAGCAGGGATTTAAGACAATATAAAATGTATAAATTCTTATGTAATAATTATTCACTTCAGGTTCCTGACTGCTTTAATATATCTACTCTCTTCTCTTAAGTAGATAACAAATGTTACCAACATTTTATTCATCTTAAAAATAAATGAGACAAATGTGCTTTAGAATCGATAACTGTATTTATTAATTAAACCTTGATTAGAGCTTAGAGATTTTTTCTTTCAGTTTCACTGAATATAGTTGACATATAGCATTGTGTAGTTTTAAGTGTACAGCCTGATGATTTCACTTACAGATATCATGAAATGATTATCACAGTAAGTTTGCTATTGTTGGGTTGCTAACTCATATCTCTTTGCAACCCCATGGACTGTAACACGTAAGTTTAGTGAACATCTATAATCTCATATAGATCTCAAAAGTAAAGAAATAGAAAAAAAATTTGTCCTTCAGATGTGAATTCATGAAATTCATTCTTAGCAGCTTTCATACAGAACATAGAGCACGTTAATTATGTTCATCATGCTGTATATTACACCCCTACTATTTATTTCACTTGTAAATGGAAGTGTGTACCTTTTAACTGCCTTCATCTAATCCCCTCTATCCGTGCCCCCTGCCTCTGGTAACAACAATCTCATTTCTTCTATGAATTTTTGTTTGTTTGGTTGGTTGGTTTTAAAATAGAATTGACCTATACACGTTTAGTACCTGTCACACAACACAGTGATTATATTTGACAAAGATTACCACGGTAAGTCTAGTTACAATATGCAGCGACAGAAAGATATTGTATAATTATTTACCATAATCCCCACAATGTATATTTCATACCCCCAATTTACTTACTTAGGAACTAGAAATTTGTACTCTTAATCTTCCTCACCTATTTCTTTCCTCCCCTCCCCTCCTCTCCTCTGATAACCATCTGTTTGTTCTCTGAGTCTGCAACTGTTTCTGTTTTATTTGTTTATTGTTTTTTAGATTCAACCCACATATAAGTAAAATCATGTAGTCTTTGTCTTTCTCTGACTTATTTCACTTAGCATGATACCCTCTAGATCCATCCATGTTGTAAATGGCGAGACTTCATTCTCTTTATGGCTGAGTAGCAGTCCATCATACATACACACACATACCACATCTCTTTTATTCATTCACCTATTTTTCTCCAGGGGATCTTCTTGACTCAGTGATCAAACCTGGGTCTCCTGCACTGGCAGGCAAGTTCTTTACCACTGAGCCAACAGGGAAGCCCTGCAATGAATATAGGGGTGTGTGTGTGTGTGTGTGTGTGTGTGTGTGTGTGTGTGTGTGTGTGTGTGTAATTAGTGCTTTCATTTTCTTCTGATGTGTATCCTGAGTCATATGGTAGTTCTATTTTTAATTTTTTGAGAAATCTCCATATTATTTTTCATAGTAGCTGTACCAGTTTATATTCCCACCAACAGCACACAAGGGCTCCCTTTTCTCTACATCCTCACCAACACTTGTTATGTGTGTTTTTATGTTTTTATTTATTTTTTTTTGTCAACAGCCCTTCTGACAGGGGTGAGGTTCTCATGGTGGTTCTGATTTACATTTCCCTGATGATTGCTGATGTTGAGCATCTTTTCATGTGTCTACAAGCCATTTGTATGTCTTCTTTGGAAAAATGTCTCTTTGGATCCTCAGTTTTTTAATTGGGTTGTGTTTTTCTTTTCTTTTTGGTATGGAGCTATATGAGTTCCTTGATAATTTCATATCAAATATTGTTTGCAAATATCTTCTCCTATTCAGTAGGTGGCCCTTTGATTTTGTTTAGTTTCCTTCACTGTACAAAAGGTTTTTAATTTGATGTATTCCCATTTACTTATTTTTGCTTTTGTATCCCTTGCCTGAGGAAACAAATCCAAATATTACTAAGACCTTACTGTGTAAAAGAGCTTACTGCATATGTTTTCTTCTGAAAGTTTTATGGTTTCAGGTCCTAAATTTAAGTCTTTAATCCATTTTGAATTTATTTTTGCACACAGCGTGAGAGAGCAGTTGTCCAGTTTACTCCTTTTATATGTAGCTGCCCAGTTTTCCCAACACCACTTATTTCAGGAAAAAAAGGCATTTAAAATTTCTTACTGAGTATTAGTATGTCTATTATTTTGTTGAGCTACAAGATCATCCTATTTTCTTGGCATAATACATTGTATTAAACTAGCTTTTAAAAAATTAGGCTTAAAAAACAACTTATTACTGAATGCAATACCATAATTTGTTTATTCTTTCATCTGTTAATAGACATTTGGATTGTTTGCAAGTGTGGCTGTTATAAATGATATACTTCTAGTTCAGGTGCCATGATCATTTGTGTACATGTCTTTTTTTTTTTAGACGTATATATTCATTTCTTTAGGATAAATACCAGAGAATTGATTTGCTGAGTCATATGATAAGTGTTTGTTTAAATTAAAAATAAATTTCAAATTGTCTTCTAAAGTGACTAAACCATCTTATATTCCCACTGGCAATACATGAAAATTTGAGTCCCTTCATTTTCTCACCATCACTCAGTATCATAAATCTTTTTATTTTTAGCCAGTCTAATGTATATATAATGGTATCCTATATTGATACATGCAACAACCTGGAAAGAACTCAGGCTTTAAGCTAAGTAAAATAACTATACACAAAGGAGTATACACTGTATGATTCCACTTATATGAAATTCTAGAAGGCAAGCTTGGTGCCAGGGATGGGGCTAAAGATTGCCTACAAAGCACACAATGCAAGGAAACTTTTGAGGATCATGGAAATAATCTGTGTTTTTATAAAATAGTTGCATCAGTGTAAATATTTATTATAATGCATCAAAACATGCACTTGATACATCCATAAATATAATATCAAACTAGCTTTTGATTCTTAGCAAATGTATTAAACATACCCGCTTGCTATCAGGAATGCTTGTGTGCTTGGTTGCTGAGTCACACCTGACTCTTTGTGACCCCCTAGACTTTGTAGCCACTAGGTTCCTCTGTCCATGGGATTTTCCAGGCAAGAATATTGGAGTAGATTGCCATTTATTCCTCTAGGCGATCTTCCTGACCCAGGGATCGAACCCATAGGTTCTGCATCTCCTGCATTGGCAGGCAGAGTCTTTACCACTGCACTGTAAAAATGTGAAACAAGTGTATAGGCAGTCCACAAAATGAAGCACCGTGCTTTCCAGGGAAGCATGTCTGTAAAATCCGTCTGAATATCCTGCGTTCTGTTAGACTCAATCAAGTCCCTATATTTACAGATTTAAAATTCTGATTCTGATCAAATGGCCAGTTGAGTCACATTTTGATATTTCTAATTTCAGAAAATCTGAGTATTTGCTAATGGTTATTAAATTAATATGTGTTCTTTATATAAAGAAGAGTATTCAGCATTCTACCATCCAAGGCAATTATTGTTCATATTTTGTAGTATTCTTTCATTTTTAATGTAATTTTTACATGTCTCATATAATATAGTAAGTACTATCTTATAAGTGCATTTTTTACTCAATATTATATCATTAACATTTTCTCAAGTCATTAAACATTCCATAAACATCATTTCAATAACTGTATAATAGCTCATCATATGCCTGTACCATAATTAATGATTACTCTTCTAATGGCATTTAGGAATTTTCTAAATAGCAGGCACATTACCTAGCCCATTGAAAGTTCTCCAAAAAGTTTATTGAATGAATCAGTGAGTCATAAACAATGTTGTGAGGAACATCCTTGTGTCACAATTTTTATATTTTGTGAGAAACTTTTAAGATAAATTCCCAGAACTAGAATGTCTATGGCAAAAAAAGAAAAGAAAAAAAAAAGTTAGAAGTACTGACTCATTTGACAGAAACTTTTTTTCTCCTTGGGAGGAAAAACAGCAATGATACTTCAAAAATTAAATAAAGCACATTTTAAAATAAACATTTTAAAGTATCCTGGTTCATGTTTATTTTCTCTTAGTGGTGTTCTAGTAAGTTCAATTATAGGTAAAATTGTGGCCCTTTTGTTCTCTTCTTTTTAAAAATAATCTTATGGTAGTTCTAACAACATTTTGATTTTAGATAATTTCTGATCCCACCACATTATTTGTGCTCAGTGGCTCAGTCATGTCCCACTTTTTACAAAGCTGTGGACTGTAAACCACCAGGCTCCTCTGTCCATAGGATTTTTCAGGCAGAAATACCCGAGTGGGTTGCCATTTCCTTTTTACAGGCATCTTCCTGACCCAGGGATTGAACTCATGTCTTCTGCAATGGCAGGCAAATTCTTTACCACTGAGCCACCTGGGAAGCCCACCACATTAAGTCCACTTTTTACGCTCAAGACTTTTTGTCTTGTTTATATCTTCTGTTCCTGTGTCTTGCCATTCCTGTCCTTGTTCATCCAGTTTGGTCATTATTTAAATTTGTTTCCACTCTGGCACTTACTGAGTAGCAGACACTAAGAAAACATATAACTACTTGCTTGTTGTGATGGAAACAGAGTTTACACTTTTCACTTGATGTTCTACTCTATATTAATCCGTCCTGGCTTATTTTGCCAATGTAGCCTCAGGAATGAAGCCAACAGTCTTTTTTAGTGTTGATTTCTTTTTCAATCCATTTCTCAAAGTCCAGCTTTCTCACTACCAAAATGGGTGGGTCCTGAGTCTTACAGAACTCATTTCAGGTCTTGCTAATCAAGCTGGCCATAAAAGCAAGAGTGCTGGCCGATGATCTAGCTCCTTCCTTAGAGCCTTGATGGATGCTGGCCCCAGCTCCTTCTTTTTCTGATCCCGATTTCAGCTGTTAGTGAGAGGAGCTCTACCTTGTACAATGAATGGAGCTGGAAAAAAGATGCCCTTGCGATATAGATGTTAGGATGTTAATCCTTGGAAAGCTCTTAGTTTCTTTTCTGTCTTTTCTAGTTTCTTAATTTCCTCTTCTCTTTTTTCATAAACTGGGGCTGTTACTTAACATAAAAATATAATGGTTTATTTCCTAAAAACTGGTTTCCTAGGAAAGAAGTCTCCTTTTTAATACTAACTAGATAACTATGTCACGCACCTTGTATATGTCATGCTGAGGACTTAAATCCATATCCATATGACCAAAATAACAAAACTGGAATGTTTTCTTGATATTTTGGCATTACAAGAACTGAATCCATATGACACATACATAGTCTGCTTGGCTGACTTTTGCGAAGTCTGAAAAAAGTAAATAAAATGATTGGAGCAATTCAAATGCCTAAATGGCAGCATCTCAATATTTTCTATGTGTTTCAGCTTAAGAAGGAACATATATTCTTTCACTACTTTGAATAGAGTTATCTTCTATTTTATTGAAAATTTAAAATTTTAATGCAGATTTGTAAAACCTGTAAGAAAAAACTGGCTCGCTATCGCCTTCTGGGTTAAATATTAAAACTGAATTACTGAAATCTGAATGCTTTTGCAAAAAATCTCAAATATTTTACAAGGTCATACTGCTGATGTGTGACAATAAATGTAGCACTGATATCTTGAAACCCAATTTAACACTTTTTAAGCTAATCAATACTGCTCTTCAATTTTAAAAATGCATTTCTCCACATTATAAATGAGGTGAGAGTTGATATATAAGTGGTTAGTCAAAAAGTATGGCACAAGTCCCTTGGCAACTGCCCATTTCCTTGACTCCATTGCTATGCACTTCATGAGAATGTGCCAGAACTGCGGGCCAAATAAGGGTCAAGAGTTGGGGGAAAACAGGTGTTACTTAGACCATTTTACCTGACAGTGGTGAGCAATAAGGTCACTGACCCAGTGGAAGGAAAACAGGCCTGACATCACTGGCAAGCTGTACTTGTGACATTTTTTGCTCTTCTCTTTTACATTCATTTCCTTTTCAATTAATCCTAAATCTTTTCCTTTTTACCAACATGAGGGAGAAATTGCCTTTGCTTTTAGACATTAGAAGAACTAAAGCCTGAAGATACCTTGGGGAATCCTGAATTTTCAAGATAGGATGAAAAATTATATTAGGCCAGTGTTTGAAGTTTCTGTGGTAAATTCTGACTTCTATCAAGAGGTATAAATAAAGTGTACAGATGAATTAGACAATGAAACAACTTTTTTCTTCTTTTGTTTTAGTATCCTTTGGCTTTAATTTTCTTAAAACATGAAATAGACACAAAGTTTTATTTTTTATTTGATTTCTTATCTATTTATTTTTCTTCCAATTTCTCTATTTCTCCATCTTTCACACTCAGGCTCACCTATATACACATTCACGTGCACACCATCATGTTTCCCTTTTTGAATAGAGGAGCTGGTTTTTTACAGATTTTTCAAGATTTTTATTTGAGAGTATTATTACCCTTGAACGTTGAGCATACTTTATAATATTTCTTGGAAAATAGCTGTAAGTCATTTTTCTACTTATGCTTATTGCAGAAAATTAAAATATTCCTGCTTTACATTGTACTTATTCAGTTTCTTTTAAAGTAGCAATCCTCTATATAAATGCCATCAGGAGTTGCTGTGACAGTAAATAATTTTATAAAATATCACTTAAAAGTAGATATTTCACTAGATACTCCTAATAATGTTTTATAGCTTATGTAGTTGGCATCCTTCTAATACTCTAGAGCATTTATAAAGACAACTGGGAATTTTTGCCAATTATTGAGTTTAAACCCACTACAGCATATTATATTGCTTGAGTAACACTGGTATAAATGGAAAAAAATGTTAAAGAGTGTATCAAGATGCAAATAGCAGTTAAAAATACCACGATGTACTGTGATGAAAAGGCAATGTTATGAATATCAGTGGGTATATTCTAGCAACTAGAAAACTATGTGTTTTGTAAATGCAATAGACCCATTTAATCCACATCTGTCAGATTCTGACCTGAAAAGCTCAGAGAAAAAGTCAAGGCAATGATTGTAGATTTTTTTAGTTTTAAGCAAATTTTATTGGAACAATTTTAAATTTTCTACTTTTTCTGGAAAAATGAGTAATATCAATTGTTTTCCATAAAACAGGCTTTACTTTTGCATTTAACATTTAGTTCATACATGTTTCTTTGTTTTACTTTTTAGGCTCAACTTTCTTTCATAATTAAGAATTTGCAATTTGGGTAACGACAAGAATCACATCCGCACTAAAATCAGTTGTTTGGTAAGTGGGGCAGAAAATACTTGATAAATTATTTTATCTGCCGTAAACTCTAATGATCACAATTTATCTATGGTTTTGTAAAAGATTCTTAAGAAAATTTCTAAGTATCATTTAAGACTATTTTGTCAAAACTGCTTTGCATTCTGGCAAGATAAGGGATCTGCTTTTTATGAATATGTTTAATCCATCGTGTTTAAAGGCCCTTCTTGAACAAAAAGCAGAAAAGACTAAAAATACATGCATTGGGCTTCCCTGGTGGTGCAGAGGTTAAATCGTCTGCCTGCAACAATGTGGGAGACCTGGGTTTGATCCCTGGATTGGGAAGATCCCCTGGAGAAGGAAATGGCAACCCACTCCAGTATTCTTGCCTGGAAAATCCCATGGATGGAGGAGCTTGGTGGGCTACAGTCCACGGGTCACAAAGAGTCGGACACGACTGAGAGACTTCACTTCACTTGTATCATCCATTTTGAATCTAGTACTTTAACTTTTCATCAAAGTCAAGATTGAAGCAAAATACTTCTAATAGATCTTATCAAAAATTAACTTCATTTGTCCTATTCTGTTTGGTTGCTAAAACAGATTACCAGAGACCAGGTAGCTTACAAACAAAGGGAATTTATTGCTCATAGTTCTGTTGTCTGGCAAGTTCAAGAGTAAGGTGCTGGCAGTTTTGTTTTCTAGTAAGAATTCATGAACAGTCATCTTCTCACTGTGTCCTCCCTTGGCAGGGCAGCAAGAATGTCTCTGTGGTCTCTTTCGTAAGAGCACTAGACCCAGTCCTGAGAGCTCCTCCCTCATGATCTAATCACTCCCCAAGCCCTGCTGCAGAATATCATCTTATTTAGGTTTCAACATATGAATTTTGGGAGTGGGGGATGGCACAGTCAACCTATAGTATGAATCTTTGTTACCATTTCTTTCATCACTTCAATTTATAAAGATTAGGAATTAAAAAGTTCAGAATGTTTTACTTCAATTTTTCATGCAACCTTCCTTAGAGAGTAAGAACTTCCCAAACACTGAAGTATTCTCTTGTTATACTTGGCCCTTGGCCTCTGGTTTTCTTTCCCTTTAGCATTTATTGCTAAAGGGAATAACTTCTGTTAAGAAGTTTTTTTGGCTAAAGACTGAAAAATAAAATTAATTGCAATTTTAATCTTTGATAGTATCAAATATGTAAAAATCCTCAGTATATTATTGTTATTGGTTAAATCTTTTAAAAATTGATGACAAAGCAGTTAGCAATAGTATATAAAGCATTTAGAAAGATTGTGAAGAAATCAGTCTAAGAAATTAAGATATAGAAATAATGTATAAGAAAATAAAAGGTTGAGAAAGAGAAAACACAGTGAAATATAAATGAATTAATACTGAGGGCTAATCATTTACTCAATTCTTATTGGACAACTACTGCATTATAAAAGCTGATCTATTTCTGATTTGCCACTAAGAACTTTGTAATGAAAATTTTTCTGATATTTAATATTTTATATCAAAGTATGGCTGTCTATAGAACATTTCTAATACAGAAAAATGTCTAAATAGAAATTTTAAAAAATCTTTAATCATATTCTTGAGTACAAAATACTGCTAACATTTAGCATCTTGTCTTTTTTTCTGTGTACATACACTGTTTTTATTGATTTTCAAATCTAAATATTGAGTTTTATACTCTGCTTTTACAAGTTAACTTAATTTAAAATTATTTTCCATTATATTAAATATGTAAAATATAATATTAAATGACTCTATGATATTTTAACAAATGTATGTGTCAAAATTTATTTAACCTTTCCCCTACTCTTGGGCATTTAGGTTGTTTCCAGTGTTTTATTGCTTTAGGAGAGGTTGTAATCAATATTCTCATTCACAAATCTTTGGTTTGCTTCACCACATTTCCAGAAAATAAATCCCCAAAAGTGGAACTATGAGTGTAAAACTGATATCAGCAAAATTATATCAACTCAAATGTCTCCTATTAGTTTGAAAGTATGCCTGGTTCTTGGTTTTTATTAAGCATTTATATTCCTTCTCATATTGTAATAGCTCTTTTGAGTTATGAGGTTTTTTTATTGATTGGAAATAACTTTTTGCATATTAATAATATATTATTAATCTCTTTTTGATTGTAACATTTCCTCAAACATTATTTCCTTTTATTGTTGTTTATATATATGTAATGTACTTAACATTGACCAAACTCAGATCCTTGGAGTTTTCTATATATTTTTTAAAAATATATATTTTTTTTATTAAAGTATAGTTGATTTGCAATGTTGTTTTAGCTTCAAGTGTACAGGAAACTGACTCAGTTGTTTGTATATATGTATATGAAAAAGGTGACAATTGAATAAAGATCTGAAATGAAGAAAGCAAATCACATAAATATTAAAGTCCCCATTATAGAGGAAAAGGAAAGAGCAAATTTGAAGGTAGTGAGTTGGGAACATGACGGTTTGTTTGAGAATAACAGAGGCTGATGCAGTTACAGGGTAATGCTGCACTGGTAGGGGAGGGAAAGTTTAGGTGACAAGCTCAAAGAGGTGTTAGGGGACCAAAGTCCAAAGGATATGCTTTATAAAGTGTGTGGGCTTTTACTGTGTGTAAAAGGAAAAATTGAACATAAAAGCGTGATGATATATTCTGCATTTTCATGGAATTCCTCTAATTGCAGTGAGACATAGACCATAGGGATAATGAGGGAGCAAAGAGACCAGCTGAAAGTTTGTATAATAATCTGAATGGGAGATAATGGTGGTGTGATTTGAGGTAGCAATGAATGGGAAAACTCAAACATTACTGATAGCTGAAATACAATGGATAGCAAGAGTTGACCACTGGATTTGACAAAATAGAGTTCATTGGTGACCCAGTTTTGATATAGTGGATATTGGCAAAAGTGTTTTGGAGTGTTTCAAATGGAAATAGGAAGAGAACAATGAGTGAGTAGATGTCTTCAGAGGAGGAATTTTGCCATAAATAAAAGGAGAGAAATTGGGCAGAAGTTGGAGAGGGAATTGGGGCCCAGAGATGGAAGAGCTGTAGAGAAAATAAGATGCATGACACGACAAAGAGGAAAGCATTGTTTGAATAACAAAATTGATTAGGCCATATGTGATGTAATTCAGTGGCCAAATGAAGGAATTGGCCTTCTGTGATAATAAGGACAGTTCATCAACAGAAAGAGAAGAAAAGGCAAAACATTTAGTCACTAAAGCAGTGGGTTGCTATTTCCTTCTCCCATGCATGAAAGTGAAAAGTCAAAGTGAAGTCGCTCAGTTGTGTCCGACTCTTAGCAGCCCCATGGACTGCAGCTTACCAGGCTCCTCCGTCCATGGGATTTTCCAGGCAGAGTACTGGAGTGAGGAGCCATTGCGTAGTACTGTAGTATCTACTACTGGAAAATGTCCACATTTAAGTGGAAATGCACTGTTCAAACCCATGTTGTTCAAGGATCAACTATATATTTTTTTATCTCTTCATAGCTTTTATGATTGATAAACTTTTATAATACTAATTCCAAAACTCACAGTCATGTACTGAGACATCTTTAAAAACACATGTTCCCATAAAATAACCCTTTCCATCTATTTTCATCTGCTTCCAGTGGTTCATTTTTCTACTCTGTTCATTTTCCATCCTTCACATGTGTTTTGAAAGGTTTCAGGATGTCAACACATTCGTTTTTGGCTGCTGAAGCCAACACGTAGATCCTCTGCTTTTAGAGAACTTGAATAGAGTCATTTTGTTATGCTATAAATGTTTGCAGACATATCAGCATTGTTAGAATTTTTTTCTGTAAAGTTTTAATTTCTAGTAAATTCCTATTTCCTCTATACATAAGAGCTCTAAAAAAAAAAACAAAAAACAAAAAAACCTCTGTAGTATTTCAAGGTTTTGTAGGGAGGAGGGAACTTGGATCACTTGATTTAGCATTTTGCATACTCCCTGCAATATGATAATGCATGTTCTATTTGTTGTATATCTATTTTCATATAAAAAAAGTTGTGAAACATATTAGCATTTAAAAATTCTGGGAAGTCTTGTAGTAAAGAAATCTGATCAAATTTGATATAGCTTTCCCCAAACATTACTATCTCATTGAAGGAATGCTTCTCAGAACACTTTGAGAAATATTGTTCTCTATATAGATGAGTAAACAGAGACACGGGATATTGATGGATTTCTTCTAAAGTTATGTGACTATTTATTAGCAAAAAGAATCAGAATTAGTTTGGACTCCCAATTAAGTGCTCAATCTTCCTGTCATTTATTTGTCTTCTGGTACTATTTTTATCCCTAGTGCCATGCTGAGCTATATTGGAGCCTGAAGCAAAAGGAAAAATCTATAACACTAATCCTGTCTTTATTTAGGATATTGATATTTTCTTTTCCATTGATTTATTTATATATTTTAACTTAAAAATATTGTTTAAAATAAATATTTTGTACCTTGATTACTGAGTTTTTGGTTGCTCCTTATATTTTGCAGTGCAGCGAGTTCATTTTCCTACCTTGACAGAGTTTGGAGTATCCCAGAAAACTGCATGTATTTTTAGATTTGGGATGTCCAAATCATTCCATATTCCAAATTATTTGAATGCATGACGAATTAGTCAAGTCCCCACAACAAAACCCAATTTTTGGTGACTCCCATTCTTAACATTTATAAACATTGAAATGTACCTATTATCCTCTATCTTTTATTTCTGGGAATAATGGAGTGTCTCTCCAATTTTTTGGTGTATTAATTTATAAATAACATGTATATTATAGCACACTTTTTCAAAGTCTAAAATTTTAATTAAATTATAACAAAAATCTTCCATTAACCAGTTCTTATGTACGATAGAGTAGACTTGGGCCTGAGATTATAGCTCCTAGTTCCACTTCATGAATATGCATGTCATTAGCTCAGTGAACTCTAATACTACAGCATTTCCCAAAATGTGTTTCAGGGAATGGGGTGTTAATAGATTCAGGGGAGAAAAAAAATATAGACATAAAATTAGCTAGGTAGATAAAGATCTGAAGGAAACCAAGGAGGGTCTTTATTTCAGGACTTTTCAGAGCCTTTAATATTCTACAGTCCTTCAGGAATATACAAAAAACTTAGAATGCAGTGTTCCTTGAACGTATCTGACAGCAGAATCTATCTATCTGTCTGAATGTGTGTGAGCTTTTGTGTAGAGCATCTGTCAGGGCACTATTGTTTCAGATATTTTTGGAAAGTGCTTCTCTAATAGACTAGTCAAGCTGAGATTTTCTTTTATACAAAGTCTTTTTCAAAGTGTGCAATTCACTGTTCAATGACACCACTTTGTTTTTCAATAATGGTTCATTTATCCCAAAGATAAGCTAGGACTCTTCTTGGGCATGGGAGAAATATTGCAAATTAATTGTTTTACCAAGTAGCAATTAATGAAAACATATTTTAATTTTTGGATCAACATGCCAGCCTTTACACAGCTAAGTACTTTTGTAACTCTGAGGTAGCTATTATTCACTTAATGAAAGAGTTCCCCATAATCAATTATATTTGAAACAGCTTACATGTTTACCCCTGTTGGCTCAGGTACCTCTGATCTGTTCACTTCAAAAGGAATTTTGAAAATCCAATCCTTCTTTCTTGTTATATGTTCACTGTTTTCTATATGTTATAATGCAGGGATGGGAGTCATTATAATAAATAAGAACTCTTAATTTGCTGTTTTCCCTTAATCTCAGAAATGCAGACAAAAATGAGTCTTGCCCCCCACCCTGTACCCAATTACTAATTGAAAAAATTAATATTGATCTGCTAAAATTTGAATAGGGAGTCTAAACTTGGTATTCCTGAATATTAATTTTAAAATAATATTTTAGAGAATTTTTTGAAAAGTTGTAATAATAGTGCTTTCAACTTCAAAGACTGAATACCGATCACAATTTAAAATCATTGTAACTCCCTCTCCATCTCTTTTGTTTTAGTTGTAAACATAGCATGTCAAAGTCTGTAATGATATACTACCTTTCAATAGCATCACAACAACTATCCATAACATGCCCAGGCTTATTTGCATATATTAGTTTTCATCTCTGAGCATCCCATTCATAGTACATTCCTTGGCCACACACATGGACTCTGTTTAGATTAGAAAGTAATTTTCTTATCTTTGGCAGCATCTTCTGTAGCATACTTTAAGAGTTTGAGTTTTTCCAAATGAAATAGGTAATTGTTGTTTATAAAATATTATGATGGCACTGAGTCTGTAGCAACTAAAAACATTCCAGTGTTTGCTGCAAGGCATGAGGAGACAGTGACACAGCTCATTTCCTCAGCCGAGCTCTCTTTGCTGCCTTGTACAACACTTATTTCAAAGCACGCCACAGCTTAGAACTGTCGTGATCCCCATTAATATAAAATCATTGACCCCTGCTCCTGCTGGTGCGACTAAATTACATTCTGCTGCTCAGCGGCAGCCGCACATGGGGCCAGCGCTTGTAGTCATCGCCAGGTGCCTTGATGCCAGCGCAGCCCCTCCTACACCCAGGGTTTGCCTTTAATGAGGATTAGGCACCTTCAAAGATCTAGGAGGACCCACTCCCAGGATGGAAGCCTTTCTAATGGCATCTGGACTTATCGTAGGCAGTAATTTAGTATCTCAGAGGAGACTGGAGAGAGATTCATTTCTCGCCTCTAAGAAATTGCAAGAATATGTGGTTTTGTGGTTGACTTTTTTCCCCCTCTTTCGTTCTACTAGCACAAATTCAAGTGCATTATACCTGACAATATGTTTTTATGAAACCTGGATGGGTGTGGTAAATTATGACGTATGTCAGGTGGGGAAATTGCTTTTTGACACTATTTTTATGTGATGTGCTATTAATAAGACTAAACCCACTCACAGATGCCCCACACTCAATTCATCTTTGTATTTCTGGTGATGGAATTTCATTACAAAAGGATGGATAACCTGATCCTGAATGTGGTCTGTTTCCTCACTGTGTGGTCTCCACTACATCAGCACCTGACCCTCTCAGGCCTGCCCTTTCACGTGGTACCCTTGCTTCCTAAGAGCAAGGCCATCAGGAGTCTCAACCTTCCTGCAGTGGGTTTGAAATTTGCAGGAATATTCTCTGTGCTGCGACAGTGATCATTCTTGCCTTGATTACTAAGCAGGAGACAGGTAGGGAAATGCAGAAAATATCTACTGAACACATAAAACATTCTTTAGTTATTCAAATTCCTCCCTTACATAAACCTCAAAAAAATGAAAAAAGGGATTAAGAATTACTCACACATATGGTATCAAAATAAGTGTGATTATGTGAATGTATATACATATATTCACACAATTATTTGCAGTATGCTTAGATAAGTTCTTTATATAGCAACCTGTTATTCAATAAAAAGCTCAGAACTATTTTTTATCATCAGAATAAAATCTGGTGTTTGAAGTATTATTTGTGGAAAAATCGGATGTTTTGTCTATATATTACAGTAAAACTGAAGTTTAATCTGAAATAATTTGCACTCATAAATCAGTTGATTTTCTCTGTTTTATTTTCAGTTATGAGATCAAATCATGAAATTTTCTTAGTCAAGTAACCTTCAATCAGATTTTACTTTTTAAATGTATTCTGGTAAGACACTGTGCCCTATCTCAACCCATGAGCACACTGTAACCAGTCAGCAGTCTAAAATGGGACAGAGTTTTAATCGGTACTATGCTGATCATGGTGACTGTGTATGGAGACTTTGTCTGAATTTTCTACTCCATGATTCCTATCAGAAGAAGCAAATGAAGTCTTATGGCTATAGGGGAGAATCTGCAGAGAGTTCTCACTAACAGCAGAGAGGTTAAATGGTCTACACTATTTGATTATAAATATACAAAAAGTATTTTTTGATAAAAATCTGCTTTAAATAAAAATCCACTAAAACCAACAATAATAAGGAAAAGTATAGAATTTCTAAGGACTGAATTTATCCCTGATATATAAATATAAATGAAATAAGTAAATTTGCTCATTATACTTTGTAAAAGACTTATTTTCAGTTTCCAAAATTATTTTTTCCCCTGAGGTCTGTTGCATTAAACTCAGTATCTGCATTAACAACTCACTCCTGAAAGCTGATACCCAAACAGAGGGCTTTCTTTCCAGAAGGGTGTCCTAACCCCAGTCACACGTCTGCTAATTTGGCCTTTCTCTTAATCTCCGAAGAACTTGCTGAACAGAAGTGAAACTATGCACGTGCTAATGGCTCGCGCTCTGCAAACTCCCCTCTCTCCCCGAGAGTGTCTGGTGTGCAAAGCTGAGCTGGAACAAAGATACACTAATTATTCCCCATTAATTTGTCTGCTTGAATGGTCCTAAATACCAGAGTGATTAATTAGCACAAGGCAGCCGGGGCAGGATGTCACACCCTTCTCTGCGTTTAAGTGTCGGCAAGGTTGTGCTCAAGTGTTGACAACAGCATATCTTTAATTTTCTTCAAGAAGAAAAGTTTAGTCAGTGCAATTAATTTGAGCTTGGCTGGCTTGCAGGAATAAATGTAACATGTGGAATGATATTACTGCTGTATAGGCATTTTTTTGCCTCCTTGGGGTACAGTAAAACTTTTTTGGCAACTCTGTTATTGAATAGTGTATTTCTATAATTGTTTCAATTTGGCTTAATTACTTTTGTGCATTTTGCAGCAAAAAAAAATCCATGGATCATAAACTAGAAATTATTATTCATAATAGGCTGGGATGGATATAGATGAATGAGAGCATAGATAAGAATTAGAATGACATGACATTAAATTTGGTATCCTTTTATTGCATGCAGTTTCTCTCAAGGACTAAACTATACAGTAATGTTATAAAAATAACTTGAAACCACTTAACCTCCGAAGGTTATAATCAATTTACTTAAAAATATACAACTGAAAAGTTACTTATTTGACCTAATTCTTTGGAAGTAGATTTTGCTGAGATTTTAAGCTTTACAAACAACAGTTTGCCTAGATTTGTCTTATATGTTACTTATAACATAGAAGTCACTTGTAAAAATAATAGAGTGATAGGTAATATTTAGCATTTTCGTTATATTCCTTATTTTTTGTAAATTTATTTGTCAGAGTGCTTTTCATAAAAAAATTAACTCCATTTTAAAACAATTACGTACTGTTTAGAGAAATGAATCAAATAAAGTAGCTGCTTGTTCGTACTCTTTTCCCTCTGTTCTTAAGATTAAACTACAAACACAATTCTGAAATAGAAACATAATACTATATAATTAGGAAGTAGCGTGTTTCATTTGTTACATTATATTTCTTGGCTGTTACTGAAATTTTAAATTAATTCATTTTGCTATGGGCATGCTGTTTTGTTTTGTTTTGTTTTCAAACAGTGGGAGGAGAAAAAAAAAATCAGAGAGTGCCACGCAGCCGCAGCCGGCGGCATGAATGTTCTCATCCTTTCTTTCATAGTCTTCCTCGAGCGCTATACAAACCCAAAAGGCTATTCAGCAGCAGGGGTGGGAGCACCGAGGGAGGGAAGGAGTCACCTCTCCCATCTCTCCATGTATCTCATTGTTCATCACTTGTCAGTGTATTTCCCACACACCACCTCCAGCCACTCTGGCCCCTCATCCTGACTGCAGGTTCCATGACCTCTATGACATTATCCTCTCTCCCTCCATTCCCTACATCTACAGTCTTGTTTTGTTTTTTAATTTTTCCCAGACTGTGATTGCTATAAGACTGTCACTCTGACTATAAAACGTAGAAAATACTTGTCAGAACAACTATAACAAAGGTTTCTCAGTAGAGTGATGCCTGATTCCTTCTGCATCATATTCTTGCCCTACCTCCTTGCTTCTGCCTCCAGTTTCTTCACAACTTTTCACAATGATTATTAACTTTTCACTGAAGCAGTATGTGTTGTGAAGAAAGCACAATCCTCAGGATGGAAGTTTTATTTCCAGTAGTAGTTTTACTACTCATTAATAGTCCAATTTAAGGAAAAAAATATTACTTAACCTATTGAGTCACTTCTGTAAATTACTAATATTTGCTCCTTGGAGATGTAAATGAAATAAGAAATATGATTCTTTATCCACTTGTTTAATATTTTGTTACTCCAGGTAGAAAAAAGGTAGCTGTATTTTCTTGGTGCTTCACAATTTTTTGAATTTTGCTACATCGTTCAGTTCAGTTCGGTTCAGTGGCTTAGTCGTGTCTGACTCTTTGCGACCCCATGAATCGCAGCACGCCAGGCCTCCCTGTCCATTACCAGCTCCTGGATTTCACTCAGATTCACGTCCATCGAGTCAGTGATGCCATCCAGCCATCTCATCCTCTGTTGTCCCCAGTCCTTCCCAGCAACAAAGTCTTTTCCAATGAGTCAACTCTATGGCAGGGCATAAAATTATTTATGTTTATTTATTTCTGGCAGTATTTAGTTAATCAAAGCTAACTATGGTCGATTCCTTGCCTCTCTGTATGTATACACATGCTTTCCACATCAAGAGATGGAGTCTAGTTCTTCTTTTCTTGAATTTAGTGACACCTTCTCCTATGATTGTGGCAAAGTGATGGCCCAGGATTTTCAAGCTAGGTTGTAAGAAGCTTTGGAGTTTCCCCTGGATTATTTGCTATGTCTTGTACTTATGATGCTTCCTCTAAGAACCTGAGAGAAGCTACGTAAGAGAGCTACATGGATGCCATGTGTAGATGCTCTGGTCAACAGCTCTAGCTGAGCTTCCATGTGGCAGCCAGCATGAACTGATCACTGTATTGGATGTGTAGCCCAATCGAATTTTCAGATGATACCAGTATCTGCCACCATTTGTTTGTCACCCCATGAGAACCTCCCAGTGAAAATCATCCTGCTGAGTCCATTTGATCCATGGAAATGTGAGAGATGATAATAAAGCATTACTTTAAGCCACTAAGACTGGGGATGATTTGTTATATAGACAGAATAATGAAACAACAACAAAGCTGGATATTAGCATAATTTAAACTTTTTACATCACAGTGGCAAATCAATATAAAATTCACAGCTAGAACATGAATAATTGAGCAAGGAATTGTATTTGTGTACATCAGTTATCTTCATTCATTCATCCATCCATCCATCATTTGATTACCATGAGCCAGAATTTTTGCTTGTTATATACACTGAAGAATTTTTATAAACAAAAGGTGTAGTTCCTCAAAGTGTATTGATTAGAAATGTGTATTATCAAAATAACTTTTATAAATAACAAAATGAGATTTAAAATGCACTCTTAATAAACAATTATAAGTTATTTTCAGAACTGATGTGAGATACCAGATTTTGAATTGCAATAACTGAAAACTCTTGTCCTTAACTCTAAATCACACTGATTCCTAAGTACAAGAATTCCTTTAACAGAAGTTTTAGTCTTGTCAATGCTTCTCACATTGTAGTGAGAAGCAGAATGAAAATCTCTGACTATAACACCAATTTCCCCCACTATTCCTTTATAAAATTATCCTGACAGTATTGGCATTACTCTCAGTGTTTTAGAAAAATCAGTGTCAATACCATCTTACGTGCTGTGGACAACACTGGTCACACAAATGATACCTTTCGGGAATAAAGTAGATGAAAACAATTTTATTTATACTTAACTTTTCCAGAAAATATACATTTTTCCCTTTGCTCCTTGCCTTTGGCCTTCTTTGACAGTTCTGTCTGCTTTCCTTTATCATTTTTGTGGGCTTGTTCCCTGCTGGACCTAAAGTTGCAAAACTCAAAGAGTGGAAATAGTTTATCAAAACAGTCTGTGCATCTTTGAAAGTGGAAGTGACACAGGGTGGAATGTGTAGTATTCAGACAAGCAGCAGTTTGTAATATCGAAAGCAATGACACCCTCTCGCTAGTTTCTCTTTAGTAAGGACTTGGCTGCTTAGAAACTGGGAGAGGAAGATAGAAGAGGATTTTGTTTGGGGGAAACAAAAAAGAGGCCCAGTGGAGCTCAGCTCATGCTGAAAGCGGCAATGAGTCATGTAGATGATAACTGTGTTAAGTAACCAGCCCCATCTAACATCCAGGAAGGCCTTCTGCGACTCCTTCCTCACTCCCTCCAAAGTGTTAACACTGTTCGATGTTAGCAAGAGCATAGCCCAAGTAATGAAAATTTTTCTCTCTTCCAACAGAGTATTTTTTTAAATTTTTAAAATTGTCATTGGAGTATACTTCGTTTACAGTGTTGTGTTAGTTTCTCTTATACAGACAGCAAAGTTTTATAAATCAGTTATATATATATTTATTTATTTATATGTATATATCTCCACTGTTTTTAAAATTCTCTTACCATACAGGTCACAACAGAATATTGAGTAGAGTTCTGTGTACTATATAGTAGGTCCTTGCATGGGCATTTGTGCTTGTGCACTAAGTCTCTTCAACCGTGTCTTACTCTTTGCCACTGTATGGACTCCTCTGTCTACGGGATTCTCCAAGCAAGAATACTGGAGTGGGTTGCCATGCCCTCCTCCAGGGATTCTTCTCTATCCAGGGATCGAAACTACCTCTCTTACTTCTCCTGAATTGGCAGGTGGGTCCTTTGCTACTAGTGCTATGTGGGAAGCCTAGAGTAGGTCCTTATTAGTTATCAATTTTATGTATAGTAGTGCATATATCCCGATCTCCCCAAAACAGGTATTTATGGAAAACATTCACTTTCTTCTGCCCATAGGCATACTGAAACAAAGGTTTAGTGTCTAGTGTTATATTGACTCTAGTATTTGTAAACCTTGATTTACCTGTAGCATCTAAATGCAAAATCAGTTTTAGTATCAGAGACTCTCATCAGTCCAAGGTCTGATGCCAAGCAGTTACATTGAAATCACCAGGAGAGTGTGTTTAAAATCTGGAATTCCATCTTGCAGGAATGGGACCTGAGAATTTGTTATTGTTCTCATCCCTGGTGGCTCAGATGGTAAAGCGTCTGCCTGCAATGCGGGAGAACCAGGTTCAGTCCCTGGGTTGGGAAGATCCCCTGTAGAAGGAAATGGCAATCCACTCTAGTACTCTTGCCTAGAAAGTCCCATGGACAGAGGACCCTGGTAGGCTACTGTCCATGGGGTTGCAAAGCATCAGACACAACTGAGCAACTTCACTTTCTTTCTTTTCTTTACCATCACATTGGCTATGCCCAAGCTTTCTTCCATGAAGCTACAGTGCCTTGAGAGACTCTGTAAAAGGAACATTCGGTATAGAAAGACACAATGCATGTGGCCATACTGAAGTCTGAAATGTATTTAATTTGACTTAACCAAGACTTACTGGCCCTTCGAAAGCATTTTTTTTTTTAAACATAGTATTCCATGAATAACACATTGAGAAAATAAAGTTTACAAGAATGTTGAGATGATCCTTTAATTAAAATTAAGCAAAGCAAAATTTTATTTGCTTTGCAAAAGTTATGTTTTACTCATATTCTCTTATGGTATTTCCTATAAGCTTGACCTTTTCTTTTTTTCAATTGCTTACTCTCTCTGTTAATATGTTTTTAACTGTAATAATATTTTTAAAAATAGAAATAATGTTTTCTAAAAAAACATAGAAATTAACTTAAAATTATATGTGTACCTGAAATGTTTAATTGTTTTCCAAGGAACATATGTGTTACTCATTACTTCAAAGGTCCAATTCTAAGAATTTACAAATAGAATCAAAATATCTCATTACAAAGTAAATGGTCACTAGAACAACACACCATGTCCTGTCTTATACTGTATGTAATTAATTGCGGACAGGGATCTTCCCTCAATTGACACAAAGCTACTAGAGGAAATAGATAATTTGCTCATCTTGCCAGGCTCAAAAGCCTTTGCTGAGTTATGTTGATTCCTGTTGATTCCTGTAACCAGATTCTGCTGAATCATGATATCAATGTCCAGATGCTGTTCAATGTGAAGAATTCACATGCTTCAGTAGTTTGCTGACCTTATCAGGTTTCTGTGATTTGTTTATTTTTCAAAGGTAAGATGATTCATCTTCAATTGGCATATTGGAAACATCAATAATCAGCATCAGTTCATCCTCTGCTTCAGTACAAAAACCCAATCTAATTTTTACAAGCTCCTTGAGGACAGGGATTATATTTTTGTTTCTTTTTTGTTCCTCTTAGACATATAATACCGCTTTACACAAAAGTGTTCAAGAAGTATCTGTGGAGTGGATATGAATCACCAAAAGGGATACAAGTTGAGCCACTTATGATCATTATGACTTGCTTGATATAATAGTTTTCTAAAAAGCAGAATACCAGACTTGATGTTTATGGCAGTGTAGTGCCAACTGAGGGCTGCTTTCTGCGCTGAATGGGTTTTCCCTCTTTGCTTTCCTCTGTCCCTTGCTCTTATTCTTACTCATTTCCAAAGCTCTGAATATTCAGCTTATACAGTTAAAAGTTAAATTTCAAAGATAATGAATTTGAGAGTGGGGATTCTGTTAACAGCAGCAATAAACAAGTGAGAGTTGCATTACACTGTGACAAAAGTTCTTCAGCTTCTATGGGCCCCTGTGTTCGCAGATGAAGTGCCAAATGGAAATGTTCAATAAAACATGTGTGAGGCTGCACAATAGAACAGTCCTTACATTTTACATCAAGCTGCATCAGGGTCACGGGAGGTGTTTTATTAGCACAGTCAACAATAATATCGTGATTTTTATTAGGAGGAAAAGATAGTGAGAGACTCCTAATTATTTTTCAGCCTGAGGGGCATTTTTTCTTAAAATGAGTGTTAATTTGATCATTGTCGTGCAGTTCACAGATTTACATGAACTTATTTCACTGTGACACATGGTTAAGAACCAGACTAAGATTGTTGCTTTATTAATGGTTTTCAGTAAATGTATTCAAAAGTGCTAACTATGTGGGTGTATGGATGATATTGATAGCACTCAGAGGGTTGAATCCTTTTGGAAGTAGCTAGCCTGAAGCCCTTTTCACATGATACTTTCTTTGTTCATGCAGTGAGATGTTAAGCCTACAAGAATGAAATAAAATCCCAGTGAAATAAGAATGGTGTTGTCTCAGATATTACCGAAGTGGCTTTTCTAGAAATGTTTCCTTTCTTGTTTTCCCCTTCCGCCAGTAAGGCAGGCATTAGAGACATGTAAAAGTCACTGATTTTTCAAAACACTTGCTTTGGCATAATCAACAAAATGCTGCACAATGTTTTTGTTGTTAAATATTATAGAATAAGCATAATTTACTAAGCCTTACACTAACAATTCTTGCCGAGTATATTTCTGAAGCTTATTTATTCTGATTTTCTTTTTAATCTGCATACATTATACTAAACTGAAAATAAGAATTTTAAACTAGTAGTTACCAGGTTCATTTTAATTTTATCTATCCTTTTTACACACATCATTAATTTGGTAAAAAGTCTTACAAAAAATCTTCTGCCCTGATACCATAAAATATTCTACACCAGCCATATTTTTGATGTAGAAAAAGTTTTCAAAAAGGGCAAAAGTTTAATATGGAGAAGGAGGGAAACTGTGACTTATTCTGTAGGGTTTTCTATTTAATTTAAAATTGACTTTAAATAATTTAGAGAATTTGCAATATATCCTGAATTGGACTCAGAAAATTGGTATTTTTTTACATAAGAATCTCAATTTGAGCAAAAATCCCATTTTTGAAGATGAATTTTAAATGTTATATTACACATATAAAGCTGATTTGTAAATTATGAAGTATATCAAGATTTTAAGTTGCTATATCCTCACTTGAACCATTAATCTGTATGAGGCCATAAAGACCACTCAATATCTTTATACATTTTTAAATGACCAAAAACTGCAGAAAATTTGTCACATATTATTCACATAGCAGAGTAATCTTAAAAGACGTATGGTGAGTAGATGCTAATAAAAAAGTGATGCTTATCCCATGGCAAACCTAGTACATAATTCATGTTTTTAAGAATATCCTTGTTGTTAAAACTGCTTGAGATAGCTGCTTTTACCACTTACTAATGGGAATTGGATTTGACAAAAAATGGATTGAAATAAAGTTAACCTTGCTACAAACAAGAGAGTAAACACAGTATAACTTTCAAGTATTATTATAGATCAAAAATAACTTTAAAGCATTATAAGGAAGTATTCTCAATTATACTTTTGCCTTTCTTTATAGAGGTGAAGACTTTTTTTCCCAAGCACAATTTATATGCTTGAATATGTTTTTGATATTGGAGAATGTACCAATATGAAAAAGAAAATCTTCCATGTGTGTTATCACTCATTAACCAATCCTCTCTTTAAAGCATGTTAAGATTCCAACTTTCCAAGAATTCAGAAGCACAATTATAGATTTTTTGCACATGCAGACACTTTGAAAAATCATTGAATTCTTTTGTCAGATTCTCAGAAGAATTGGGGAAATTTTGTTTTATTTTTTAATGACACTTTCCCATGACTCCTTTCAATAATCTTGTAGTTCTGTTTTGTACCAGTGGTTTGCAGTCAAGGCATCAACGAACTGTTTCTACTTGAGTAATATTAATCTCATTGAAAAGACAGACCTCCAATATTCTGAGTCTCATAGAACTTCTGCACAAGGCATTGGGACACATCTGCTATGAACAGTGTCTGTTATCATTCACACTCTTATCCTTAAAAAAAATTGATTGGGAACATCTTGAAGTCACTTAAATTATTTCTAGGGACTCTCACAATAAATCACATACACGTTATGTTTAAAGGTCATCTGAAGGCCTCAGTGAAGATATTTTGATAGCGCAAGTTTCTATTTTGCATACTGATTTGGCTAACAAGCAGTCATGATTCAATAATGCCTAATGTGTTATAGTAATATAAAAGAGAATCTTAACTTCAGTTCAGTTCAGTTCAGTTCAGTCTCTCAGTCGTGTCTGACTCTTTGTGACCCCGTGAATTGCAGCACACCAGGCCTCCCTGTCCATCACCAACCCCTGGAGTTCACTCAAACTAACGTCCATCGAGTCGGTGATGCCATCCAGCCATCTCATTCTCTGTCATCCCTTTCTCCTCCTGCCCCCAATCTCTTCCAGCATCAGAATCTTTTCCAATGAGACAACTCTTCACATGAGGTGGCCAAAGTATTGGAGTTTCAGCTTTAGCATCAGTCCTTCCAAAGAACACCCAGGACTGATCTCCTTTAAAATGGACTGGTTCGCTCTCCTTTCAGGCCAAGGGACTCTCAAGAGTCTTATCCAACACCACAGTTCAAAAGCATCAATTCTTTGGTGCTCAGCTTTCTTTATTAGTTCAACTCTCACATCCATACATGACCACTGGAAAAACCATAGCCTTGACTAGACGGACCTTTGTTGGGAAAGTAATGTCTCTGCTTAATATGCTATCTAGGTTGGTCATAACTTTCCTTCCAAGGAGTAAACATCTTTTAATTTCATGGCTGCAATCACCATCTGATCACTGTGAAGAGCTGACTCACTGGAAAAGACTCTGATGCTGGGAGGGATTGGGGGCAGGAGAAGAAGGGGACGACAGAGGATGAGATAACTGTATGGCATCACCGACTCAATGGATATGAGTTTAGGTAAATTCCAGAGGTTGGTGATGGACAGGGAGGCCTGGCGTGCTGCGATTCATGAGGTTGCGAAGAGTCAGACTTGACTGAGTGGCTGAACTGAACGGAACTGAACTGAAAACTATAAGCCTAACTTTTGGTCATATGCCTGCCCCTATGTATGGAAAGCAACAGCTACCAAAGATAGAATCATTCAGGTGTGTTGTAGTAGCAATATAATATAAGATGCATTGCCCTAAGTGTGAAAGATGTTGCTAAGTGGTAAATAGCTTTTATTAGTCTGGAATAAATAAAAGGCATACTTTCATCATTTTATATCATGACTCAATTCCTGGTATTTCCACTGATGTTGAAACTATATAAATAATAGCTTGAGTTTATTTATAAATTTGATGTAGGCTTTATGTACTGTGGTGTTGGAGAAGACTCTTGAGAGTCCCTTGGACTGCAAGGAGATTCAACCAGTCCATCCTAAAGGAAATCAGTCCCTGCTGTTCATTGGAAAGACTGATGTTGAAACTGAAACTCCAATATTTTGGCCACCTGATGCGAAGAGCTGGCTCATTTGAAAAGACCCTGATGTTGGGAAGATTGAAGGCAGGAGGAGAAGGAGACAACAGAGGATGAGATGGTTGGATGACATCACCAACTCGATGGACATGAGTTTGGGTAAACTCTGAGAGTTGGTGATGGACAGGATGGCCTGGCATGCTGCGGTTTATGAGGTCGCAGAGTTGGACATGACTGAACGACTGAACTGAACTAGGTGCTATTCATACCCATATTAGTATCTTGGCAATGCATTAAAAAGTTGTGCAGGGCTAAGGGCTGTATTTTGCAGGATATCTAGAGTCTCTAGTCTCTACTCAACGCCAACATTTCCACTAATCATTGTGACCACCAAAAAAAAGTCCCTATATGAATTTCCATTATCACCCTTATTATGACAAGTAGGATTCTCATCTATTTGAAAGGATTGGCCACTGGTTCTGTTCATGCAAACAGGAAATTTCCCTTTCATATTCATTAAGATAGCTTCTCTGAGTGGTCTTATTTTTCCTCTTAGCCAAGTTTATCCAGAAAATTGATAGGTTTTATAACATGAAAGCTGAAAAACAAAGTTTATGATAAATTCACTGGCCGATAATGGTATTTGATTTTTTTTAACAAACTTAATCATCCCAAAGCTCTATTCCTACACATATCTGTTCACCACTCAATCACTTTCTCCTGCCTAAAGAGTTATTTATTACAAATAAATTTGCAGCAAAACAAAAGAAGGCAACTTTAGTTATATTTTATATGAAACATTTCATGAATGTTCTGTTTTCGAATGTCTCTGTTCAGGTGAAATCCAGGGTGTCACACGGTTCCCTTTGGGCATTAAGATGCTCTGAGATGCATGTTTCTTCCTTTCTCTGGTGTGCTAGTTCCTTCTGAAGGCTTGCTTTTACAGCCTCAACAGAAATTCCTAGATTCAGACAGGTATGGTGTCCTTACTTCATGACATCTTGTCAGTCAATACCTCAAATGGTGAAAGCTTGTTATATGGAAGAACTTCCTTGGTCAAGTACTCCTGCTGCTGCTGCTGCTGCTGCTAAGTCGCTTCAGTTGTGTCCAACTCTTAGCGACCCCATGGACTACAGCCTGCCAGGCTCCATGGGATTTTCCAGGCAAGAGTACTGGAGTGGGTTGCCATTGCCTTCTCTGAGTACTCCTGCTCAGTTCCTTCAAATAACCCTACTTTCTAGAAGTTTCTACTGTAATGAGTTTCTATTATAAGCATTCTATAAAATTGTATTTATTCAAGAATCATTTGTCAAGCAGGTGATATGAGCCTTGACCTAGGGCAGTCACTTCTTAATGGACCAAAATAAATTATGCAAAATTTATTTATTGCAATCCACAATCAAGTCTTTTCTTGATGGACCAAATAATAAAATATAATTTTAAGTTAATTATTACAAAAGCAATTATAACTAAAAATCAATAATGAATTCATAGTCATTGGAATATTTATTCATTTAAATTCATTGTATAAAAGAATATAATATAACCTAAGAATATATAATAGAGGGGGCAGGCAGAGTAGGTTCAAAGTATCTATTGTTTCTAGTGTACTGAGGTGAGTTCTAGGTGATCACAAGGGAACAAAACTCCCACGTCTCCAGTTTCTTCTCGGGCTAAAACAGTCTGGCTGAGGCAGACTGACTTAAATATCCAAAGCACTGCAAACAGACTAGATAGACTTTTATGTGGATTGCAATAAATATATTTTCAATAATTTCTTTTTTGGTTACAAAACTGCAGTGAAAAAGCACAATTGACATCTTGTCCTGCCTGCATTATGACTAAGCAGGGCTTCCCAGGTGGCGCTAGTGGTAAAGAACCCACCTGCCATTGCAGGAAACATAAGAGATGAGGATTCAATCCCTGGGTTGGGAAGATCCCCTGGAGAAGGGCATGGCAACGCACTCCAGTATTCTTGCCTGGAGAATCCCATGGACAGAGGAGCCTGGTGGGCTATAGCCCCTGGGGTTGCAAAGAGTGAAATACGACTGAAGGACTTAACACGCATGCCTTATAGGTCAGTCAGGAATAAAAGTGAAGCAAACAAACAAACACCTTTACATTATGAGGTTAGCTAAAGTAAGTGAAATAAAAAACCCATCTAATACTAGTTGTTAAATCAATGAAGAATTCAGTCTTCCTCAAAGTGGCCAGCTTCCTAACAAACGAAGTTAATCCTACCTTGGCAGTACTGACACCTACAGACAGGTGAAGACTCCTAGAAATAGGGTAATCGTTTGAGGAAACAGCTGCTTTTTTTCCACCTTAGAAACCTTACATTACAGTATTAGTTTTCATTTACACATTCATTTCAAACTGTGTTCAATAAGATGTTTTTTTCAGAAGACTTCCTCATAAACAGTTTGCTTTTGCAAATAAATATTTTTAATAGGTGTTTTTGACACTAGTCTTATATATTTAAGAGAGCGTTAATTTATAAACAAAGAAAATTGCAAACTCCATGTACCCTTACTATGAATTCTATACTCTTTAATGATCCAGCTTTTAAACCTGTTTTTCTAAAGAAGACTTAAGTTAAATAAACTCTATTGAAATGAGTAATAAAATGATTTACTCCTCTCCATATATTTAGGTAGCTGCAGAAAATTATATCAAATTCAGTCATTTTGCATTTATTTATTCAACACCAAATATATATTATGTGCCAGACACTATTTCAGCCGCTGAAGGTGAAGGAATGAACAAAATTGACGCAGGTCTTGTTGCTATGGGCTCACATTCTAATAAACTATAAATATATAATAAATTACATGTAATATTAAGAATAATTGACTTTATGTAGTATAAACATGGCTAAACAACTGGGGCTTCGGATTTCATTGAAAATTACTTTCTACTGTTTTCATAGGAAGTGTTACTTGAAGAAGAAACTCTGAAGTAGAGGATTTATTAATCACACAAAAGGAGAAACACTTAGTGATCCCTTTTGAATGTAATGGCTGTAAAGATGGCTGATAACCTATTTTAAACCTTTGCATTTTAAGAGAAGATTGAAAAATGGAACAGCTCAGCAAGGAAAGTCTTTAACAAATTAGGTAAAAATTTCATGAAAAAGTTTTAGACGCTAGAGTAACTCCATTCACTCCATTTAAACAAATGCTAATTCAGCTTTTAGAAGTATTGGGTTGACCAAAAATTTCATTTGGGATTTTCTGAAACATCTTATGGAAAAAAAAAATGAAATTTTTGGCCCTCCAATCTTGAGGAAGCCATTTGCTCACTGAGTGAATTTGGTTCAACATTTATGCAGAAATCATTGTAAACTCCGTTTCAATTTTAGGGAATAAGAAAAAAAATACACAGTGATATTTACACCCTCCCTCGTTATGAGCTTCTTGAACTTTATATAGTATATATACTATGTATATAGTGTATATATATATTGGATATATATACACACACACACATATATCTCATGGCTCAGATGGTAAAGAATCTGCATACAATGTGGGAGACTCAGGTTTGACCCCTGGATCAAGAAGATTCCCTGGAGAAGGGAATACTCCAGTATTCTTGCCTGGAGAGTTCCATGGATAGAGTCTGGTAAGCTATATAGTTCATGGGGTCACAAAGAATTGGACATGACTAAAGCTCAACATTCAGAAAACAAAGATCATGGCATCTGCTCCCATCACTTCATTGCAAATAGATGGAGAAACAGTGGAAACAGTGGCAGACTTTATTTTTGGGGGGCTCCAAAATCACTGCAGATGGTGACTGCAGTCATGAAATTAAAAGACACTTACTCCTTGGGAGAAAAGTTATGACCAACTTACACAGCATATTAAAAAGCAGAGACATTACTTTGTCAACAAAGGTCTATCTGGTCAAGGCTATGGTTCTTCCAGTAGTCATGTATGGATGTGAGAGTTGGACTAATAAAGAAAGCTGAGCACCAAAGAATTGATGCTTTTGAACTGTGGTGTTGGAGAAGACTCTTGAGAGTCCCTTGGACTGCAAGGAGATCCAACCAGTCCATCCTAAAGGAAATCAGTCCTGGGTGTTCATTGAAAGAACTAATGTTGCAGCTGAAACTCCAATACTTTGGCCACTTGATCCAAAAAGTTTGAGTAAGCTCCGGGAGTTGGTGATGGACAGGGAGGCCTGGCGTGCTGCAGTCCATGGGGTCGCAGAGAGCCGGACATGACTGAGCAACTGAACTGAAACTGAAACTGAAGCGACTAACACAAACACACACACACACACACACACACACACACACATATGTATATATACAGAGAGAGAACAGCAATAGTCCTTAGAAGGACTTGTGTTTCTTGAAAAAGAAAAAGTGATTTTTACTGGCCCTTCTTGGTTCAGTTCAGTCGCTCAGTCGTATCCGACACTTTGTGATCCCATGAACTGCAATACACCATGCCTCCCTGTCCATCACCAACTACCGGAGTCCACTCAAACCCATGTCCATTGACTCAGTGATGCCATCCAGCCACCTCATCCTCTGTCGTCCCCTTCTCCTCCTGCCCTCAATCTTTCCCAGCATCAGGGTCTTTTCAAATGAGTCAGCTCTTCGCATCAGGTGGCCAAAGTATTGGAGTTTCAGCTTCAGCATCAGTCCTTCCAATGAACACCCAGGACTGATCTCCTTTAGGATGGACTGGTTGG
Source organism: Capra hircus (assembly GCF_001704415.2). Taxonomy (NCBI): domain Eukaryota; kingdom Metazoa; phylum Chordata; class Mammalia; order Artiodactyla; family Bovidae; genus Capra; species Capra hircus. Next base: position 38,859,645 of record NC_030816.1, on the reverse strand, counting down.
ATCTTGCAGTCCAAGGGACTCTCAAGAGTCTTCTCCAGCACCACAGTTCAAAAGCATCAATTAATCGATGCTCAGCTTTCTTTATAGTCCAACTCTCACATCCATACATGACTACTGGAAAAACCATAGCCTTGACTAGACAGACTTTTGTTGACAAAGTAATGTCTCTGCTTTTGAATATGCTATCTAGGTTGGTTATAACTTTTCTTCCAAGGAGTAAGCATCTTTTAATTTCATGGCTGCAATTACCATCTCTAGTGATTTTGGAGCCCCCCAAAATAAAGTCAGCTTTATTTGTTTCCACTGTTTCTCCATCTGTTTGCCATGAAGTGATAGGACTGGATGCCATGATGTTAGTTTTCTGAGCGTTGAGTTTTAAGCCAACTTTTTCACTCTCCTCTTTCACTTTCATCAAGAGGCTCTTTAGTTCTTCACTTTCTGCCTTACTAAATGTTAGCAATAACAGAAATAAAGTTTATTCAACCACTTTGTGCCTGTTCATGAGACATCTATCAAACAGCATAGATGTGCCCATGTAAAGATTATCTTTTGCTCATTAGCTGACTAGAACCTCTAGTTCACATCATTCCTTTCAGAGTTAGGGAACTTGGGGTACAATCTATAGAGTCATTAGAATACTTGTCCTGTACATAAATTGTCTCAATGCCTCTGTCACGTGTTTCTGATTCCTCTTTCCTATCCCGATAAGGAGTCAGATGTGAGCGGCTCTGCTGTTCTAATGGAATGCTCAGTGAGGTCAGAGCCAAGTTGTTAAGGATGCCAGTAGAGTCTAGGGGAGTTGGGTATCCTGCAGGGCTGTGAGAAGGGTGCTGGAGCTCACAGATTGTTGTAGATTTCATCCTGGATGGTTTACCGAGCACTTTGGGATGCCTGAGGTGAAAATTACAGCAATTTTAAGAGTCTGACACACTTTCCAGCTGATAGCACTAGAAACATGACTTGTAGTCTCCTTGTCTTTCCTTATTTGTTTCTTTGAATGAAGATGGCAGAAATGCTGTGTATGAACTATTACCCAGTATGTGAGTTTTTATGAATTAAATTAATTTATCCTAGAAAAATCCATTTATTTTTCCCTTCTTTTGAGTAACTTATATAATAGAGCAGATTCACTATATTTATCAAAGTTATTAGAGCCCTGGGTTTTTAATTACTGGTTGGGACCCCAGCCTTTCTAGTAGAATCCAGGCTGCACACTGAAGGGGGGAAAAGAAACGACAGATTATGCAGTATACAAGCAGGATATCAGTGACCCATTCTCATCTAAGACAACGTTTAATCCAATTGTAGTTGCTCTGGAACCCTATTCCTCTTATTTTATTTGTGGGGAGGGGATTTGGATGTTACCAACCAGAACAATTAATTGCAGCCTCACATGACACATTGTTTTTAACAAAATTAAAATTATAAAAACTATAACATTTCATGGATTAAAAAATTGAATGTTTTTCATGTACAAGCAAGAACTTTAGCCTGTACTAAAGTTTTTAGTGCATTTCTCCTTAGCATTAAGTTATATGCCTGAAATGAATTACTGATATTTTTATAACTGGTCACATCACAGAATTGGATTTGTCAGGATTTACTCTTAATGATTTGGAATTATTCTTTCAACTTATACAAACACCCTATTGTTGTTTCTCTCCTAGAATTTTAGAATCTATGAAAACCCCCAAATAAGCATGAAACAGCTATTAGAAAATGAGTCATATATGAGGGCATGTTAAGATTTTCCTGTGGACAGTTTTATGCCGTGCTCAAAGTTAGACCTCTAGATATATGTGAATTACATTTGTAATTCTAACATTAGACTCTATGTGTTAGTTTGAAAGGTTCTGTATGTCAAAGACCGATTTCCTCCCCCCATTCTTATGATTCCTTAATAGTATAATAATGTAAAGAGTAAATGCTCTGTGGATGAATCAAAAAATAACTAGTAAAAGCCATGTAAATTTTTTAAATAATAAAAGAAAACAATATAAGATATCTTTAGTTATACATTACAAGGAAGCTGAATAAACTTCAGTTTGAAAAAGTATATAGTTCTGTTCTAGTTGTCAAAGTTTCATATATGTTATGTGAATGGATACATCAAAGAGATTTAATGAATGAATATCTTATGAGTACATCCTTTCTTCTTTCTACTATGACTGTTTCTTCATCACTTAACCCTAATTCTGCTCTTTGTTGCCCCCAAAGTTTGCTAATCCATTAGCTCTTCCTCTCCATATCTCTTTTATAGATTTCTTAATGTTAGTAGGAATCAGCCTTCAGCAACCACATCATAAATCTGGGTGCAGTCTAAAATCTAATTGTTTCAATGTTGTCAAATAAGAGTGACCGGTAAGAAAGGTTTATGACTAAAACTTCCACTTGTGGATGTACATTCAGCTCTTCATATAGTCAAAAACTTTAATGCATAAAATATCAGTACAAAGAACAAAATGCAACTTTGCAATTATTTGCATAGAAGTTACCACTTAAAATGAAGAGCAATACCTGTGACATTTGGGCTGTCTAGACAAAGGTTGTTTACCCAAACTAAATCCATTAAAGGTATGTCTCACACTGTTAGCTAAATCCTACTAAAAATATTCTTACTGAGTCCAGCATGCCCTGGTGCCTAACTCCATGGCATAAATTAAGGTTCAGAGAAAGTCTCTTAACTCTTTCAGATCTTTAAAGCAAAAGGAGCAATTCAGATAATCATTGAATTAATCCAAAATGCAGATATCTACATGTTAAAGTTTATTTTATCACTGAAAGTTTTCATCTACACTAAAGACATGTAATTTCACACTTAAAAATAGAGCCACAAAAAATAGCTGTTTACTAAAGCAAATAGGAATAAGATTGTGAGTGTGTGTGTATGTGTGATAATTTGGATAGCATAAAAGTTTGTGAAGTTTAGCCTATAGAAGTGGTTTATGGATGGAACAGTTGATTATCACAGCAAAATAATAGTAAGTACTATAGCTGCAAGAAAGGAATAGCAGGACTTGACATCTACCCTGAGTTGTAATTTTATATCCTAAACACTTAGATTTACTTCTTTCATGAAATTTAAAAATTAGAGTCCAGTTTGTGATTTTTCCATTTTCTTGTCTTTTTTTTTTTTTAGGTCTTATGTCCCAGGGACTAATTCTCCAGCTCTTATTTCATAGTTACCACACCTTATATCCTGCCATTATTTTCTTTCTGAGAACACAGTCTAAAACACATGGAGCCTGAAACCCTTCAACCAAAGTTACGAAAAAGCTGATGAATTATCAATAAAATTAGTACCAGAGGCATTACCACATACAAATCTCATCATTTGACAAAAATGTGATGAATATAGAAAAAGCTGAGCTTGAGAATACATGTAGTCTAATTGCTCTTCTGTTGTCATTGAATTTCTTGCTACTCTAGTCATATGGTTTTTTTTTTTTTTTTTCCAAAATATCCCCAAAGTGCATTTCTTTCTCCATATCCTAAACTTCTGGAATTGTCTCTTCATATGAGAACATGAATCAGTGTACCCAGTTCCTCATCTATCCAGACTCAACCAAAAACAACTTCTTGGAAAATATTTGGGTAGAGTGATTGTAATCGTTATTGGTTTGGTTTTTGTTAACCTTTATTTTTTGTTTGAGGAAGATTAAGTCAATCCACCTGGAGTTTAATACTGTATGTTACTATAGTAACTTTATAGCCTGTTTGGCTGTGACAAAGGGGCTTCATCTCGTCCATTTCATGCTCCTGTGTCGACCTACTCCCTCCCAGTGTTTTATTATATCTGTCTTTAAGGGTATCTGCGGGAGCCACAGCTGCTGTGCTTTTGTAACAGAAAGCAGTTTTCACTGTGTGAAATGCTGGGCTCTAAGAGGTCTTACAGGCTGATGGCATTATTGAATTTCAAAGCAAAGACAAACAACATTAAATTGTTTGAAGCTAATATTCATGTTTTCCAGTACACCATGTATTTTTCTAGAAATAGTATATAATCTATTTTCCAGAAAAATATATAATTGCTCTCTAATGGAATTATGAATGAGAAGGTAGGAAATAACCCTAAAGTAAAATAAACTGAAAAGACAAACCCAAAGTATATTTGACATATATCAACATGGTATACTGTCTTTTTAAGGGGATGTTTCTACTTTAATCAGTAATTTGAATGTTTTATTCTTTTCAAGTTTTATAGATATCTAAATGTTGTTTACTGAGCAACTTCTGAATATGTTCTTATAATTTATATATAAATGCTAACTAATTCACTTTAGCAACACTTTGCCAATTTAGATTCGATTCTTAAACCAAGTTCTAGTTATGATCTCTTTTGAAAAAAATGTGTTGGACTGTTATTCCCCAAGATAATATAGTTTTAGTGAACTCACAAATTATTTAGAGAAAAGTACAGAAAAAATACTTTTGATATTTGTGTTTTTTTTTATCCTTTTTCCTGTTTCTCTCATTATTTAGCCAAAGTATCTGTCCAACTTGAAACTTCGGAACATTTCTCCTCCCAAAGTGGTCCAATATTTATTTGCCTCTGTTCCATAAAAGGCAACTTTGGTGAGATTCTTTTTCAGAATATCAGTGCAGCGATCTTCCAGTTGTGTTAATTGTTGTGTCGGAAAAGCGGTGAATGCTCAGTGCTATCTTGTTAACTTGCTAAGCATCTGGTCAGCAGGGTAGTTCAGCCCCAGCAAGGCTCTTGACACCTCTGCCAAGGGTTATTGATACCTCACACACCCCAGCTGAGGCAGATTGTTTTAGTTGGGCTTCAGATCCATAGCATAGCCTGTAGTTAGAAAAAAAAAAAAAAAAAAAAAACCACCAACAAAAAAAACCCCAAGTGATTGACAGCCCACACCTCCTGGGCCCTTCTTACTACCAGACACAACATCTGCTATGCCCTGTGGAGCAGTGAACCAACACACACCGAGAGAGAACTGTTTCTAGTATTGTCAGAGTGGATTTTGTTAACCCTTTGTAGTTCCTCTCTGGAGAAGAGCATGAGATGGCTTTTATCTGGGGACAAGCATGGGGGTAGATATAGATTTGGGAAGAAATTAGAATCCCTTACTTTAAAAAGAAATTTTATTTAATAAAATATTACAGAAAGTGACCAAAAAAAAAAAAAAAAAAAGAAAGAAAGAGAGTCTAGTACAAGTGCCTAGAAATAACCTCATTGCTGTGATTTTCTTTCATTGTCAAATGAAAGATCTGTCATATTCTTTCCCAGCATTATCTCTCAGAATCAGAGAAACTGAACTCGTGCAGAATAATGAATTAGTGGCAAATGGTTTTGTTTTTCATTTACACAGTGCTTTCCAGCCTAAAGATTTTCATTACATCTAGGTTTATAAAAATTATTTTCAATAATTCAAAAGAGATTAGAAAGCCCGTATATTTAAGTAGATAGAAAGCCACAGTGTGTCCATGCCAAACATTTAAAAGGCAACAGTACCGTGCATCTAGTATTCTGTGACTTTCAAAGTTGCAATGCTGAAATATGGGAGTCTATATATCATTTTAGGAAAACGATTTTTTTTGCTATTGACAACTCAACTACCCTGCTGATAGAATGCAAAATCCTATATTTGATAATAAATATGATTCATTAAAAATGAATCGAGAAGCTTTTGTAGACTGCCAACAATATATAGGAACATTTAAAGTTTCCCCAAAGCAATTTCCAGGTTAAAATTGTTTTGACATTTTTGAAGAGCTCATTTTTGTGTCTGGATATTTTAAGATATCTTCTGAAACAATTTTTCACACTTTGTGTGTCTTAGTTAAAAAGGTAAAGAATAGGGAATAATGTTGAGGTAAAATTATCTAATTTCTTTATATATGTGTTCTCTGGTACTGACATGAATAAAATGTGAGAAGAGAATTTATATATTGAAAAAATACATCAGTGGATATAAGAGTAATTTAATTCATCTCTTTTCGCTTGGGCCAGTATTTGTCAGACTAATTTTCCATCATACTACCATGCATCAGTGTTAATACTTAATGACCGTAATATCCCTGTTTACAGTACTTTAAGGACAAGCTATGTTACAGAATAGCTGCAGCATTTTCATTATGTTTTTATTAAAGCAATATAATTAACAATATTTATATTTTTAGGCATACTCTTTACCTCTTGTTAGGATTATGTTCAGTTCCATTCATTTCAGTCGCTCAGTCGTGTCTGACTCTTTGTGACCCCATGAACCGCAGCATGCCAGGCCTCCCTGTCCATCACCAGCTCCCAGAGTCCACCCAAACCCATGTCCATTGAGTCAGTGATGCCATCCAACCATCTCATCCTCTATCGTCCCCTTCTCCTCCTTCCCTCAATCTTTCCCAACATCAGGATCTTTTCAAATGAGTCAGCTCTTCGTATCAGGTGGCCAAAGTATTGGAGTTTCAGCTGCAACATCAGTCCTTCTAATGAACACCCAGGACTGATCTCCTTTAGAATGGACTGGTTGGGTCTTCTTTCAGTCCAAGGGACTCTCAAAAGTCTTCTCCAGTGCCACAGTTCAAAAGCATCAATTCTTTGGTGCTCAGCTTTCTTTATAGTCCAACTCTGACATCCATACACTTCCATTTAATTTACCCAATATTATGAAGACAAGAAATTATTACTTGAGTTTTATGATATTATATTATTATCACTTGGAGTTATATTAGTGAATGAGTATGTACATATCTGGTATTTAAGATCCATTTGGTTCCAACAAACATTCTTGGGTCAAAAGTTTTAGCCAAAGATAGATTATCTTCTAATAATCAAAATTTTAAAATACCTATATGCAGATAATTTAAGTAATAGGTTTTTTTTACTATTTTGAAACTTTATTGTATGCCATGTTCATGTGTATTAGTTAAAAAGGTAAAGAATAGGGAATAATGTTGAGGTAAAATTATCTAATTTCTTTATATATGTGTTCTCTGGTACTGACATGAATAAAATGTGAAAAGAGAATTTATATATTGAAAAAATACATCAATGAATATAAGAGTAATTATTATCTTCTAATAATCAAATTTTAAAATACCTATATGCAGATAATTTAAGTAATAGTTTTTTTTACTATTTTGAAACTTTATTGTATGCCATGTTCACGTGTGTTTGTGTGCATGTATGTGTTCATTGATGTGTTTATTCAATGGCATTCAATTGGCATTGGCTAATCCAATGCCACACAATTATCATTATTATAGCTTTACATTATGCCTGGACATGTACTTGGAAAATACCTTAAACTTGACCTTTTTTCTCATTGTTTTCTTGGTTATTTATACAAATGTACTCTTTTATAGAAATACAAAAGAAAGGGAAAAGAAAGTTAAGTGTAATAGTTTGGTTTCTTACATGTGACAGAATCTTATATTTTGTCTAGGAATAGGAGAATTTAGTTCATTCATGGTTGGGACAATCAGCAATTACTATATCTGTTATCTCATTTTGTGTTTTCTCTGTATCATGTATTAGAATCCTAACTTTTTACTACATAAACTAAATTTCATATGGTTTCTATTTTGATAGCTCTATATTCTATTTCTATCCTATCAGTGATGCTTAATTTTTAGCACATATACTAAAACATATTTTTCTAACATCAAGGGTTTAACATTACCTTCCTTCTTTTCCTTTCTCTCCCTCTCCCTGACGCTATCATTTTGACAATTTTATTTTCAGATTATCATTAAAAGCATCTTCCGTAGTTTCGTTTCCTCCTTCTTTTCTACCTTTTCTCCCTTTATATCATCTTCTCATTTATACTTACTAAGTTTTAACAATCAGTTAACAATACTATGCTCATCATTCTACCCCCTCCTCCTTTGTACACTTATAAATTCACTTCACCTTTTTTTTTCTACTTCTTTCTTTTTCATTTTACTGTTGGAGGAATATATCCTTGCGTTTTCCTTCTTTTTCATTCAAAGAGTCTCCATTTTACTTTTGAGAATATATTTTTTAAACATTTCCTTACCTATATCTATTATATTCTTGTTTAGGCAGTAGATAAATAAAAGTGCTTTCCTCCATTCTTAATATTCCTATTTCTAAAGTCTTTTGACATATTTCTTCACCTTGGTCATTTACCTTACTAATGTGCTTTTTATCAGTGTGCAATTGTTTTATATATGTATATATAAGTAATATATTTTTCACATAAAAAACTCTTAACATTTATGATGATCAGTTTTTATTTCATAAATCCTAGTTTTTTCCTCATCTTTCTATGTATTCAAATATACTTATTTTGAAAGTATTTTCTGACTTCCCGGTTAAATACCATGTTCATGGATCGGAAGAATCAATATAGTGAAAATGAGTATACTACCCAAAGCAATTTACAAATTCAATGCAATCCCTATCAAGCTACAAGCCACATTTTTCACAGAACTAGAACAAATAATTTCAAGATTTGTATGGAAATACAAAAAACCTCGAATAGCCAAAGCAATCTTGAGAAAGAAGAATGGAACTGGAGGAATCAACTTGCCTGACTTCAGGCTCTACTACAAAGCCACAGTCATCAAGACAGTATGGTACTGGCACAAAGACAGACATATAGATCAATGGAACAAAATAGAAAGCCCAGAGATAAATCCACACACATATGGACACCTTATCTTTGACAAAGGAGGCAAGAATATACAATGGAGTAAAGACAATCTCTTTAACAAGTGGTGCTGGGAAAACTGGTCAACCACTTGTAAAAGAATGAAACTAGATCACTTTCTAACACTGCACACAAAAATAAACTCAAAATGGATTAAAGATCTAAATGTAAGATCAGAAACTATAAAACTCCTAGAGGAGAACATAGGCAAAACACTCTCAGACATAAATCACAGCAGGATCCTCTATGATCCACCTCCCAGAATTCTGGAAATAAAAGCAAAAATAAACAAATGGGATCTAATTAAAATTAAAAGCTTCTGCACAACAAAGGAAACTATAAGCAAGGTGAAAAGACAGCCTTCTGAATGGGAGAAAATAATAGCAAATGAAGCAACTGACAAACAACTAATCTCAAAAATATACAAGCAACTTATGCAGCTCAATTCCAGAAAAATAAACGACCCAATCAAAAAATGGGCCAAAGAACTAAATAGACATTTCTCCAAAGAAGACATACGGATGGCTAACAAACACATGAAAAGATGCTCAACATCACTCATTATTAGAGAAATCCAAATCAAAACCACAATGAGGTACCACTTCACACCAGTGAGAATGGCTGCAATCCAAAAATCTGCAAGCAATAAATGCTGGAGAGGGTGTGGAGAAAAGGGAACCCTCCTACACTGTTGGTGGGAATGCAAACTAGTACAGCCACTATGGAGAACAGTGTGGAGATTCCTTAAAAAATTGCAAATAGAACTACCTTACGACCCAGCAATCCCACTGCTGGGCATACACACCGAGGAAACCAGAATTGAAAGAGACACATGTACCCCAATGTTCATCGCAGCACTGTTTATAATAGCCAGGACATGGAAACAACCTAGATGTCCATCAGCAGATGAATGGATAAGAAAGCAGTGGTACATATACACAATGGAGTATTACTCAGCCGTTAAAAAGAATTCATTTGAATCAGTTCTGATGAGATGGATGAAACTGAAGCCGATTATACAGAGTGAAGTAAGCCAGAAAGAAAAACACCAATACAGTATACTAACACATATATATGGAATTTAGGAAGATGGCAATGACGACCCAGTATGCAAGACAGGAAAAAAGACACAGCTGTGTATAACAGACTTTTGGACTCAGAGGGAGAGGGAGAGGGTGGGATGATTTGGGAGAATGGCATTCTAACATGTATACTATCATGTAAGAATTGAATCGCCAGTCTATGTCTGATGCAGGATACAGCATGCTTGGGGCTGGTGCATGGGGATGACCCAGAGAGATGTTATGGGGAGGGAAGTGGGAGGGGGGTTCATGTTTGGGAACGCATGTAAGAATTAAAGATTTTAAAATTTAAAAAAAAAAAAACTAAAAAAAAAAAAAAAACTACATTGTCTTACAGTTCTGTAGTTTAGAAGTCTGAAATGAATCTCACTAGGTTAAAATCAAGGTGTTAGCAGATCTGAATGAAAAAGACTAACGTTAATATTGATGTAATATCAAATGATTATAATTGACAAAAAATAATACATGTTTTACATAAACAATAGAATACTAACAAAATTGATTTTAGCCATGAATAAAACTTCAGATTCTATAGACTACATGCAGATCACATTCTCCTGCCATAATAAAGTAAAATAAAATATTAATATAAAATATTTAAACAAAAATCACTCATAATATATATTAATAAATCTATTGTCAAATTGCTTTAAAAAGGAAACAAAATATAATTAGAAGCTCTTGAAAAAGAACAAAAATACAAATATTTTTGTTATCACTATGGAATATTGCCAAAGTTTACTCAAACTAATATCTGTAACTTTGAATATTTTGTCAAGTAAGAATATGGAAATGAATAATTTAAACATTGAACACTGAAAAATAAATACAAAACAAATATAAATTTTAAAATACAACCAAAGACACCAGGCATTGAAAAAACACAAAAAGTTGGTAAATTTAAGAAACATTTTAGTTGGTACACAGCCCAAATTTTGGTCTAAAAAAAAAATAGAATGTTTAAAAATGACATTAAAAGTTGTTGGACTATGTGTATACATATTTTCTAATTAATTTAAAAACTTGTTATATTGAATTTTTATTTTAGAAATATGAATGATGATATTTCCTATCTTGTTTGAAATATGAATTCCAATCTCAAATAAAGGCAATGCCAAAGAATGTTCAAACTACCACACAATTGCACTCATCTCACACACTAGTAAAGTAATGCTCAAAATTCTCCAAGCCATGCTTCAACAGTATGCAAACCGAGAACTCCCAGATGTTCAAGCTGGATTTAGAAAGGCAGAGGAACAGAGATCAAATTGCCAACATCCATTGGATCATAGAAAAAGCAAGAGAGTTCCAGAAAAACATTTGCTTCTGACTACACCAAAGTCTTTGACTGTGTGGATCACAAAAAACTGTGGATTTTTTTTTTTTTTTTTGGAAAATTCTTAAAGAAATGAGAATACCAGACTAACCTTACCTGCCTCCTGAGAAATGTATATGCAGGTCAAGAAGCAACAGTTAGAACTGGACATGCAGAAACAGACTGGTCCCAAATTGGGAAAGGAGTACATCAAGTCTGTATATTGTCACATTGCTTATTTAACTTATATGCAGAATACATCATGTGAAATGCAGGGCTGGATGAAATACAAGCTGGAATCAAGATTGCCAGAAGAGATAACAATAACCTCAGGTATGCAGATGACACCACCCTTATATCAGAAAGTGAAGAGGAAATGAAGAGCCTCTTGATGAAAGTGAAAGAGGAGAGTGAAAAAGTTGGTTTAAAGCTCAACATTTAAAAAACTAAGATCATGGCATCTGGTCCTATCACTTCATGGCAAATAGATGGGGAAACAGTGGAAACAGTGAGAGACTTTATTTTCTTGGGCTCCAAAATCACTGCAGATGGTGATTGCAGCCATGAAATTAAAAGACGCTTGCTCCTTGGAAGAAAACCTATGACCAATCTAGATAGCATATTAAAAAGCAGAGACATCATTCTGCCAACACAGGTCCATCTAGTCAAAGGTGTGGTTTTTCCAATAGTCATAAATGGATGTGAGGATTGGACATAAAGAAATCTGAGCACCGAAGAATTGATGCTTTTGAACTGTGGTGTTGGAGAAGACTCTTGAGAGTCCCTTGGACTGCAAGGAGATCCAACCAGTCCATCCTAAAGGAAATCAGTCCTGAATATTCATTGGAAGGACTGATGCTGAAGCTGAAACTTCAATACTTGGGCCACTTGATGTGAAGAAGTAACTCATTAGAAAAGACCCTGATACTGGGAAATATTGAGGGCAGGAGGAAAAGGGGACAACAGAGGATGAGATGACTTGATGGTATCACTAACTCAGTGAACATGAGTTTGAAAAAGCTCTGAGAGATGGTGAAGGACATGGAAGCCTGGCATGCTGCAGTCCATTGGGTTCAAAATAGATGGACATGTCTGAATGACTGGGGAAAAGAAAAAAAAAAACCCTGACTCAAAATTTATTTTGAAGTGCAACATAGCTAGCATCACCAAAAATTTTTCAGGAAGTCAAAAGATGGAGTACTTATATCATCTAACTTTAAATTTGCTATGAAAGTGAAAGTGAAAGTTGCTAAGTCAAGTCCAACTCTTTGCGACCACATGGATTATACAGTCTATGAAATCCTCCAGGCCAGCATACTGGGTAGCCTTTCCCTTCTCCAAGGGTCATCCCAACCCAGGGATCAAACCCAGGTCTCCTGCATCACAGGTGGCTTCTTTACCAGCTGAGCCACAAAGTAATTAGACATCTTACTTTGCTTTGTAGTAATAGACCAATGGAAAGACTAGAGACTTCAGAAATAGACTCACACCTATAGAACACATTGCATTTCCAAAGATACTAAAACAAATCCTTGGGGAAAGTATTTACCACAAAGGAAGCTGAAATATCCATATGGAATAACATGAAAGTCAAACTTGACTCCACACCAAACATGAAAATTAATTTGAGATATAGTATAATCTAAATGAGCAAACTAAAGTCATAATGGTTCTAAAGGCAAGCAAAGGAGATTATCTTGGCAAAATGAGTAGACAAATATTTCTTAGACAAGATATGAAAAACAATTATTATAAGGAAATAAAATGAACAATTTGGGGAATATAAATAGTAGCCATAATGAGATGCCACTCAAATTACTGAACTTATGAAAATACCAAATGTAGGTGAAGATTTGAAGCAATTGGAACTCTCACACAGTGCCACTGAGAATGCAAATGGTACAACCATTTAGGAAAAGATTTGAACAGTTTTTACAAAGTTAAACTTATACCTACCATATGACCCACTAACTTCCTTACTTGTTACTTTCCAAGAAAAGTAGAAACATATGTGTACAAAAAGATGTTTTAAAGAATGATTTTTGCATTTTAGTCATAAAAGCTGAAAGAGTACAGAAAATCCACTGAGGTATAAGAATTATGTTGAATTGAAGGAATTTGAAATCCCTTATCAGCCTAAGAGCAGAACCTCCCAAAAGGTCTCAATTGTCATAAATCCCCCTCCCCCAAGAGCAACTCTAATCTTTTCATCTTCTTAAGACAGGAAGTTGTTGGTATCATACTGGAACAGATATTGTCACAAAATTATCTTATATCCCATCTATTCTCTGGATGGAGGAGCCTGGTGGGCTACAGTCCACGGGGTCGCAAAGAATTGGACATGACTGAGCAACTTCACTTCTTCACTTATCTTTCCAAAAAGTCATCTCTGTTTCCATAAACTGCCCCTTCACTTCTCTCTTCTAAAAAGCCATTTGTTCTTCCAGATGTGCTCTCTCTTCCTAGCCATTCCCTATTGAAAAGGTATCAGTTCAGTTCAGTTCAGTTCAGTTGCTCAGTCGTGTCCGACTCTTTGTGACCCCATGAATCGCAGCACACCAGATGTCCCTGCCCATCACCAACACCCAAACAAATGTACATCGAGTTGGTGATACCATCCAACCATCTCATCCTCTGTTGTCCCCTTCTCCTCCTGCCTTCAATCTTTCCCAGCATCAGGATCTTTTCCAATAAGTCAACTCTTCACATGAGGTGGCCAAAGTATTGGAGTTTCAGCTTTAGGATCAGTCCTTCCAAAGAAATCCCAGGACTGATCTCCTTCAGAATGGACTGGTTGGATCTCCTTGCAGTCCAAGGGACTCTCAAGAGTCTTCTCCAACACCACAGTTCAAAAGCATCAATTCTTTGGCACTCAGCTTTCTTCACAGTCCAACTCTCACATCCATGCATGACCACAGGAAAAACCATAGCCTTGACTAGATGGACCTTTGTTGGCAAAGTAATGTCTCTGATTTTGAATATGCTGTCTAGGTTGGTTATAATTTTCCTTCCAAGGAGTAAACGCCTTTTAATTTCATGGCTGCAGTCACCATCTGCAGTGATTTTGGAGCCCCCAAAGATAAAGTCTGACACTGTTTCCACTGTTTCCCCATCTAATTCCCATGAAGTGATGAAATGGGATGCCATGATCTTAGTTTTCTGAATGTTCAGCTTTAAGCCAACTTTTTCACTCTCCTCTTTCACTTTCATTAAGAGGTTCTTTAGTTCTTCTTCACTTTCTGCCATAAGGATGGTGTCATCTGCATATCTGAGGTGATTGATATTTCTCCCAGCAATCTTGATTCCAGCTTGTGCTTCTTCCAGCCTAGCATTTCTCATGATGTACTCTGCATAGAAGTTAAATAAGCAGGGTGACAATATATAGCCTTGATGTACTCCTTTTCCTGTTTGGAACCAGTCTGCTGTTTCATGTCCAGTTCTAACTGTTGCTTCCTGACCTGCATACAGGTTTCTCAAGAGGCAGGTCAGGTGGTCTGGTATTCCCATCTCTTTCCGAATTTTCCACAGTTTCTTGTGATCCACACAGTCAAAGACTTTGGCATAGTCAATAAAGCAGAAATAGATATTTTTCTGAAACTCTCTTGCTTTTTCCATAATCTAATGGATGTTGGCAATTTGATCTCTCGTTCCTCTACGTTTTCTAAAACCAGCTTGAACATCAGGGAGTTCATGGTTCACGTATTGCTGAAGCCTGGCTTGGAGAATTTGGAGCATTACTTTACTAGCATGTGAGATGAGCACAATTGTGTGGTAGTTTGAGCATTCTTTGGCATTGCCTTTCTTAGAGATTGGAATGGAAACTGACCTTTTCCAGTCTTGTGGCCACTGCTGAGTTTTCCAAATTTGCTGGCATATTGAGTGCAGCACTTTCACTGCATCATCTTTCACGATTTGAAACAGCTCAACTGGAATTCTGTCACCTCCACTAGTTTTGTTTGTAATGATGCTTTCTAAGGCCCACTTGACTTCACATTCCAGGATGTCTGCCTCCAGGTGAGTGATCACACCATCATGAAAAGGTATATAAATCCCATATTCTAATATCCTTGAGTCACATTTATTTGTGATGTCCCATGCTATAATTTTTCCCTCTATCTAGCTAGTATTCTTTTGTTTGTCTAATTTGTAGTACCCCAAAGACTGACTGTAAACCCACCAGGCTCCTCCGTCCATGGGATTCTCCAGGCAAGAATCCTAGACTGGGTTGCCATTTCCTTTTCCAGGGGATCTTCCCAACCCAGGGATTGAACCCAGGTCTCCCACATTGCATGCAGACGCTTTAACTGCTGAGCTACCAGGGAAGCCCTCTTTCTTTCAAAGACTGAATGTAAAAGGTTAGAGAAAGTTTTTACTTCCTGAAAAAGAAAATTGCTAAGAAAAGAAAAATAAAGAAACAAAACAACAAATAAAACCCAAGTGTTCACTAAGAGGAGAATGAGTAAGTGAGTACTACATTATTGGTGTGCTGCAGTCCATGGGGTCGCAAACAGCTGGACACAATGGAGTGACTGAACAACAACACAGTATATATAGAATGCTGATTAAATAAAATGGAAAAAAACTCCTAATTGATGGAGTAACAGGAACAAACTTATCAACATTATATTAGTAATGAAAGAAATCAACACTAAACAGTATATACTGTGTTATTCCATCATACTCTATAAAATAAATATTCTAAATTTTGATAAAAGTATGGGTTTTATGAGTATTTCCATTTTCAAAAAACCCTCAAAATTATGATTTATATATTTCACTGTATATACATTTTTTTAAGTCACTTCAGTCATGTCCAACTCTGTGTGACCCCATAGACGGCAGCCCACCAAGCTCCCCAGTCCTTGGGATTCTCCAGGCAAGAATAATGGAGCATTTTACATATAAATTAATACAAACTTTGAATTTTCAGTGAGTGTGAGTGAAAGTCACTTAGTTGTGTCCGACTCTTTCAACCCCATTGACTATAGATCCATGGAATTCTCCAGGCCAGAATACTGGAATGGGTAGCCTTTCCTTTCTCCAGGGGATCTTCCCAATCCAGGGATCAAACCCAGGTCTCCTGCGTTACAGGCAGATTCTTTACCGGCTGAGCTACAAGGGAAGCCTGAATTTTTGGTAGGCTTGCTTTTGATAGTGGTATGGACTAGAAATTCTGAAAGTATCTTCTGTATTAGATACTTCTGTATTAGATACTTCTGAAAGTATCTAATGTATCTAGGCATTAATGAACAAGTAAACATGTTGAGGATAACAGAAGACAGACTTCTCTACTGAAGAGGCAAATTGTAACTACAGAAAGGAGGAAAACTAGATGAACCCTGTGGCATTGGGTTAGAATTGAAAAGTATCACTATAAAATAATTCCATGTGTACTTTAAATATAATATATAGATATGAATATATTTATATGCAGATGACATATAGCATATATTGCAAATAAAAATACCTATATTTATATAGTTATGCTACATAAATGCCCAGAGGTGCATACTTATATATATGCTTGCTAGCTCTACCAAATAATACCTAACATGAAAGCAATTATGATGGTATTGTTTTCTAAGTTCATTTTCCAATAAAGAGAATCAGGGATGCTTGAAGAAATGGTTGAATCTCAGGGTTTTGGCAGAGAAAGAGCAAGATAAGTGTAATCATTTTACAGAAAATGTAATCGAGTGCTAGGAGAATACTGGGAACCAAAAGATACAGGAGCTAAACTGAAGTGACTCAAACTTGGTCAAATTGGGGCAAATTGAGTATCTTAATAAATAATAATAATAGAATACATAAAAATACTAGTACATTACAAATCATTGAATAAAATAAGAACCCCAAGTCCCTTTAAGTAAATTAATAAATAAAGGAATAAACAGGTGAATAATAGAAGCTCTTCACAATAGAACTCTAATGATAATAGAAGAAATGATGGAATTGGAAAATCATCAATGGATGTTGAAGTTAGGGAGTAAAATTTTGAACAGGAACAAAAAATTAAATAGACAAAAATGTGGTGGTAGTTTAGTTGCTAAGTCATGTCTCACTCTTTGCCACCCCATGAACTGTTGCCCACCAGGCTCCTCTGTGCATGGGATTTCCCAGATAAGAGTGCTAAAGTAGATTGCCATTTTCTTCTCTAATGGATCATCCTGACCCAGGGATTGAACTCCTGCCTCCTGCTCTGCAGGCAAATTGTTTACCATTGAGCCACTTGGGAAGCCCTAGATGCAAATTGTCTCACCACAAATTAGATTCAAAGTATCCACAGAGATGTTCTATTACAAAAGAGAAAAGTTACTTGTATTGTGGAGAAACCTAATTATATATTGTTAGGAAGGGAAAATTTTCCATGTACCCTTGTAGGTTCTTTGGCTGATCTAATAACCAAATTGGCATAAGACAATTTAATAGGAGAAAAAATAATGATGTACATAAGGGTTCTCCATAAAAATACAAGGACCCAAGGGTGAGTCTAATAGTTGAGGCTTATATACAGTCCTGAACTAAGGAATGGAATGGGGCCTGGGGTTTCAAAGGAGAGTAGAGTAATTCACTAAGTGTCGTAGGACACTGAGAAGAAATGTTTAGTACTTAGATGTTTGCCTTGCCATATGGATAGATCATTCAGATAAAAATCATCTCTGGTAATAGCTCTCTTTCTGAACCAGGTCACCTATCTAAATTGTTTTAGGTAGTTACACTCTTCATGAGACTTTTGGGCTTTGATTGCCTTCAGCTAAAAAAAAATCCACTTGCCAAAGTGGCACATTTTGGAGAGGCTCATTTTGAACCTATGCAACAGCATAATTCAATATTTACTAAATGATAAAAGTTAACATTACTTATGTTGGATTTGGTGCCTCCAGTTATAAATTCCCTAAGGAAAACATGACATCTGTATTGTTCATGCCAAAGATGCAAAGTCTAAATTTCATCCTGAGGAAATATTGTTGTTGTTCAGTTGCCCAGTCATGTCTGACTTTTTGTGACCCTGTGGACTGCAGCATGCCAGGCTTCCCTGTCCCTCACCATCTCCCAGAGTTTGCCCACATTCATATTCATTGTGTTGGTGATGCTGTCCAGCCAACTCATTCACTGATGCCCTCTTCTCCTTCTGCCCTTGATCTTTCCAAGAATCATGGACTTTTCCAATGAGTTGTCTGTTTGCATCAGATAACCAAAATACTGGCTCTTCAGCATCAGTCCTTCCAGTGAATACTCAGGTTGATCTCCCTTAAGATAGACTGATTTGATGTCCTTGCTGTCCAAGGGACTTTCAGGAGTCTTCTCCAGCACCACAGTTTGAAGGCATCAATTCTTTGGCATTCTTCCGTCTTTATGGTCTAGCTCTCACAACCATACATGACCGCTGGGAAGACCATAGCCTTGACTATACAGACCTTTGTTGGCAGAGTAATGTCTCTGCATTTCAACACACTGTCTATGTTTGTCATAGCTTTCCTTCCAAGAAACAATTGTCTTCTGATTTCATAGCTGCAGTGACTGTCCACAGTGATTTTTGAGCCCAAGAAGAGAAAATTTGTCACTACTTCCACCTTTTCCCCTTCTATTTAGGGCTAAATGCCATGATCTTGGTTGTGTGTGTGTGTGTGTGTGTGTGTGTGTTTTAAAAAATATTTAGTCTAAGTCAGCTCTTTCACTCTCCTCCTTTACCCTCACCAAGAGGCTCTTTAGTTCTCTGCCATTAGAGTGGTATCATCCGGACATCTGAGGTTGCTGATGTTCTCAGCTTTTAACTCCATCCCAGCATTTCTCATGATGTGCTCAGCATCTAGGTTAAACAAACATGGTGACAGCATGCAGCCCTGTCATGCTCCTTTCTCAATCTTGAATCAATCAATTGTTCCATACAGGGTTCTAATTATTGCTTCTTGACCCACTTACAGGTTTCTCAGGAGACAGGTAAGATGGTCTGGTATCCTCATCTCTCTAAGAACTTTCCACAGTTTTTCATGATTCACACAGCCAAAGGTTTTAGCATAGTTGATGAAACAGAGATAGTTGTTTTTCTGAAATTCTCTTGCTTTCTCTATAATCCAGTGAATGTTGGCAATTTGATCTCTAGTTCCTCTTCCTTTCCTAAACCCAGCTTGGACATCTGGAAGTTCTTGGTTCACATAATGCTGAAGGCTAGCATGCAAGATGTTAAGCGTGACCTCACTAGCATGGGAGATGAGTGCAATTGTTTGATGGTTAGCATATTCTTTGGTACTATCCTTCTTGGGGCTTGGGATTGAGGATTGACCTTTTCCAGTCCTGTGGCCACTGCAGGGTCTTCCAGATTTGCTGACATACTGAATGTGAGACTTTGATGGCATCATACTTAGGGGATGTACTGTATTTCAGACTGTTTTCTAAGTTATGAGGGCTACTCAGTTTCTTCTATGGGATTCATACTATTCTTACATTAGTAGATACAATGGTCATCTGAATTAAATTTGCTCATTACTGTCCATTTTAGTTAGCTGATTCTTAGGATGTTGATGTTTATTTTTACCAGCTCCTGCTTGACCACATCTAATTTTCCTTGATTCCTGGACCTATCATTCCAGGTTCCTATACAATCCTGTTCTTTGCAGCACTGGATTGCAGCATTGGATTTTACTTTTGTCACCAAACACATCCACAACTGAGCATCATACCCACTTTGGCCCAGCTGCTTCATTAATTCTGGGGCTCTTGGTAATTTTCCTCCAGTTTTCCCCAATAGTATATTGGACACCTTCAGACCTGGGAGACTCATCTTTTGATGTCAAATCTTTTTGGTGTTTTATAGAGTTCATGAGGTTCTCACGGCAAGTATTTTGGGGTAGTTTGCCATTCCTTCCTCCAGGGGATCATGTTTTTTCAGAACTCTCTGCTATGGCCTGTCTGTCTTGGTTGGCCCTGCACAGCATAGCTCATAGCTTCACTGAATTATCCAAGTCCCTTTACCACAACAAGGCAGTGATCCATGAAGGGGGATGAAATATTAGATAGTCCCAAACTGAGGAATATTTTGCAAAATAACTAGTTTGTACCCTTGATAATGTCAGAATCAATAAATAAAAGGACTGAACAAAGATCCATAGCACTATGTGACGCCAGATGGTACCTAGACTGGGGAAAAAATAGTTATAAAGGGTGTTCTTGAATCAATTTGCAAAATTTGAATATAAACTATTGATTACAAAGTTGTAACATATTACTATTAAGTTTTGTGGCTTTGATCATTTTACTGTAGTTAGAATGCCTTTGTTCTTTGGAAAACATATTACAGTATTGAGGGGCTAATAAGAAACAATGTCTCCAACTCTGCCTCAAACAGTTCAGGAAAAAAAAAAAGTGTATCTACAGATGACAGAGAAATAAAATCATAAAATAGTTGGGGCAAAATATGTAATTAATAAATTGGGATAAATGGCTTATTGAGGTCCTAGAAATATTCTTGCAAATTTTCCCTAAGTCTGAAATGATACTATAGTAAAAACTAACAAGAAAAGTAATACACAGTCCCTCATCTGAGGATTCATAAGGACACTTCCAGTCTTGCTAATTGTAATCCCAATTTGGTGAACACTAGAAAGGGTTGTCAAAGATCACCCTAAAGCTCACTGAAAATTGTATGTAAATTTTATAGGGACATTTTAACACTGCAGTATATTATTTATTGAATTATATTTTATTTTATTAAAAATGTGTACCTAAAGGGAGAATCCTCTATAATTTACAAAGTATTTCTCCCCTATAATATGACAATGTTTCGTGGATACCGTTTTAATATCATACTGAAAATTTAGAAACTGTGATTCTAAAGTTGCATTTGTTTAGAGTCCTGTTTTTATATGATTTTCAAATTCAGATTATGTTATTCCACTACTTTTATTTATCCCATGTACTTTATCCATTCATAACTTTACTGTTCTATTGATTATCCAATAATATATCCTGGTTGGTAATAAAATGTGTTATGATTCAACAGCACAGGTTTTCTTAAAAAACTCGAGGTCAGAGTAGAACAGATGTGTTGAACCTTTGGACTGAAGAGAACATCGAAAAGACCTATTCTTACATTTCACAATTCTCTTTTCCTAGATCATAACTTCCTTCAGTTGATTCAAGCTAAATAATGCATTGTTTATTAAGTATAGTCATTCATAAAGCAAACATACAATGTTGTGCTTATGGCATTAAAGTTTAATATGGCATGGTGTATGAGTCAGGGAATATATTCATAAACAACAATAGCCTTATTATCCATTCATCTGCTGATGAACATCTAGGTTGTTTCCATGTCCTGGCTATTATAAACAGTGCTGCGATGAACATTGGGGTACATGTGTCTCTTTCAATTCTGGTTTCCTCGGTGTGTATGCCCAGAAGTGGGATTGCTGGGTCATAAGGTAGTTCTATTTGCAATTTTTTAAGGAATCTCCAGACTGTTCTCCATAGTGGCTGTACTAGTTTGCATTCCCACCAACAGTGT
This sequence comes from Capra hircus, assembly GCF_001704415.2. Taxonomy (NCBI): domain Eukaryota; kingdom Metazoa; phylum Chordata; class Mammalia; order Artiodactyla; family Bovidae; genus Capra; species Capra hircus. The sequence continues at coordinate 38,838,111 of NC_030816.1, read as the reverse complement.
AGGAGGGTTCCCTTTTCTCCACACCCTCTCCAGCATTTATTGCTTGCAGATTTTTGGATCGCAGCCATTCTGACTGGTGTGAAGTGGTACCTCATTGTGGTTTTGATTTGCATTTCTCTAATAATGAGTGATGTTGAGCATCTTTTCATGTGTTTGTTAGCCATCCGTATGTCTTCTTTGGAGAAATGTCTATTTAGTTCTTTGGCCCATTTTTTGATTGGGTCGTTTATTTTTCTGGAATTGAGCTGCATAAGTTGCTTGTATATTTTTGAGATTAGTTGTTTGTCAGTCAGCAGATGAATGGATAAGAAAGCTGTGGTACATATACACAATGGAGTATTACTCAGCCGTTAAAAAGAATTCATTTGAATCAGTTCTGATGAGATGGATGAAACTGGAGCCACTTATACAGAGTGAAGTAAGCCAGAAAGAAAAACACCAATACAGTATACTAACACATATATATGGAATTTAGGAAGATGGCAACGACGACCCTGTATGCAAGACAGGAAAAAAGACACAGATGTGTATAACGGACTTTTGGACTCAGAGGGAGAGGGAGAGGGTGGGATGATTTGGGAGAATGGGAATTCTAACATGTATACTGTCATGTAAGAATTGAATCGCCAGTCCATGTCTGACGTAGGGTGCAGCTTGCTTGGGGCTGGTGCATGGGGATGACCCAGAGAGATGTTGTGGGGAGGGAGGTGGGAGGGGGGTTCATGTTTGGGAATGCATGTAAGAATTAAAGATTTTAAAATTTAAAAAAAAAAGTAGCCTTATGAAAAAGTAGAAGTAAGCATGTTTAAACACTTCCATATCTTTTTAAAGTAAAGTCAGGTTCACCATTCTCATTGTTAAGTGAATTAAAGACATTTCAAAATAACCATTTTATCCTCCATTAACTTATTTTTCTATAGTGTCCAAAACTTTCATTATGTACATGAAGTTATTCTTGCTTTTGCAAAACTAGAAATTATCTTTGTCACAAGTACTGCTCCTAAATAGACAGCTATCAATAACAATGTCCATGTCCAGAGCATATGATACAGATATATAGATAACTAGGTCTGCTACTTACTATATCTAAATAAAGAAAATCATAAAACTAAATATTCTCCTTAACTAGATGTGCTATAAAAATATACCTTCACACTCTATTTTCTGTACCTAACTCAGTTAAATGCTATTGATATATGCCTGATAGATATTCCTTTTTAGATTCCAATTTTCTACTGTTTCTGTAGGAAAGTAATGGTAGTTAAACTTTCATCTCTCACAAGTAATGTTTCTGATGATCAGGCTGACCTTCTTAGCTTCATTAATTCAAGATCTAAGCTGTCCTCATTTTAAGCTATCTTCAATTATACAGGATATAACTACTTTTATGTTGGGTTCTGTTTTACTTTTTATTTAAATTACATTATATTTGAATAGTAAAATGATGAGTGTTTTCCCCTGGAAATAGTTACCTAAAATATTACCAATTTATGCACATTTTTTTTCTGAAATGTAATAATGATAAACTTGTAACTATAATTTACATTATTAACATATTACCTTATTCCATATTTTCAGTATTCATGTCATTGCATTATTTTACCTCTGTATAATGAAGTTTAAAAACTAGCCTGTTTTAAAATAGGACCTATATTTTCCCTACCCTTTTTGCCATATTCTTTCTGGTGGCTAACACACCACACCATCAGCCAATTCGTGTTTTGCAAATTGGAAGTTTCTACTTCATTCCAAACTACTTTATGCACTGTTGGGATGTAAAAAGATATCACCATGAAAGCTCAGAAGAAAGTTTTGAAAGTGATGTATATAGAGATTCACCAAAATGATTTTGTTAAGATATATTTGAAATGCCTCTTCTTTTAAGCAAATTAACCTTAGTTTCCAGTATCTTCCATCCAACAAAAATGTTAGTTCTTGGGACCAAACAATGGACACATATTTTGTTGGGAAAGATGCTAGGTTTGCACATAGTGATATGCCTGTGTATTACAGAGCTTTCCATATCATTACTCAGAAGCTTCTGTTAATTATCTTAGTGGAACAAGGAGTAAACTAGGGGGCAATGAGAATAAATTGAGCATTTAAGCTGTACTATATTTGTACTAAGCACTTATCAAGTGCCATATTTATGTATATTAGGTATAGAGTGTTCAATTTATATGCTCAAATTTGAAGAAAGGGGTCCTTTTCATGCAAACTTGGGTACAGTAGCCACCATTTATAATTTACTAAATGCAAGGTGTGTGTGCTTGTGTGCATGCTCAGTCCTGTCCAACTTTTTGGGACCCTTTGGAGGGTAGCCTGCTAGGGTTCTCTGTCCATGAAATTTTCCATGTAAAATACTGGAGAGGATTGCCATTTCCTACTCCAGGAGATCTTTCAAACCCAGGAATCGAACTCATGTCTCTTGAGTCTCCTACATTGACAGGAGAACTCTACCACTGTGCCACCTGGGAAGCCCAAATGCAACACAGAAGCTATTAATAGCATCATTTTGCAAATAAGGAACTAAATCAAAGAGTTTAAATGACCCGTGAGTAAAAACTGAAGAGAGAAATCTGTGTCTGGAATTGATGCACTTCGTTTCTAGATTATTTTAGTCTGTTTCCCAAAACTAGTTGGAGGAATGTATAAGAGGAGAGATAATTATGCTCATACAATGAAAGAGATATACTTTCTTTTTGCAATTTAGTATATTTCAATTATATTTTGCAGACATTTATTAAAACTTACCTGGGAATGCTCAAACCAGGTAAAAAAAAGAGAAAATTTCTTTTGGGGACATTTAGCATATTTCAGTTAAAATCAGTAAGCATGTAATGAAGGCTAATTCTGAGCCAATACCTTCATCCCAATAGATAAAAAGATCTTCCTCTAGTAGTTCAGTTCAGTTCAGTTGCTCAGTCATGTCTGCCTCTTTGCGACCCCATGAATCACAGCATGCCAGGCCTCCCTGTCCATCACCAACTCCCGGAGTCCACCCAAACCCATGTCCATTGAGTTGGTGATGACATCCAACCATCTCATCCTCTGTCGTCTCCTTCTTTCTTCAGCCCTCAATCTTTCCCAGCATCGGGGTGTTTTCAAATGAGTCAACTCTTTGCATTAGGTGGCCAAAGTATTGGAGTTTCAGCTTAAACATCAGTCATTCCAATGAACACCTAGGACTGATCTCCTTTAGGATGGACTGGTTGGATCTCCTTGCAGTCCAAGGGACTCTCAAGAGTCTTCTCCAACACCACAGTTCAAAAGTGTCAATTCTTCAGTGCTCAGTTTTCTTTATAGTCCAACTCTCACATCCATACATGACCACTGGAAAAACCATAACCTTGACCAGATGGACCTTTGTTGACCAAGTAACATCTCTGCTTTTTAATATGCTGTCTAGATTGGCCATAACTTTTCTTGCAAGGAGTAAGCATCTTTTAATTTCATGGCTGCAATCATCATCTGCAGTGATTTTGGAGCCCCCCAAAATAAAGTCTGACACTGTTTCCACTGTTTCCCCATCTATTTGCCATGAAGTGGTGGAATGGGATGCCATGATCTTAGTTTTCTGAATGTTGGGCTTTAAGCCAACTTTTCCACTCTCTTCTTTCACTTTCATCAAGAGGCTCTTTAGTTCTTCTTCCCTTTCTGCCACAAGGGGGGTGTCATCTGCATATCTGAGATTATTGATATTTTTCCCAGCAATCTTGATTCCAGCTTGTGCTTCCTCCAGCTGAGCATTTCTCATGATGTGCTCTGTATATAAGTAAATAAGCAGGGTGACAATATACAGCCTTTGCCTGACAGAATGTAGTCTACTGGAGAAGGGAATGGCAAACTATTTCAGTATTCTTGCCTTGAGAACCCCACAAACAGTATGAAAAGGCAAAATGATAGGACACTGAAAGATGAATTTCCCAGGTCAGTAGGTGCCCAATATGCTACTGGAGGTCAGTGGAGAAATAACTCCAGAAAGAATGAAGGGATGGAGCCAAAGCAAAAACAACACCCAGTTGTGGATGTGACTAGTGATAGAAGCAAGGTCCGATGCTGTAAAGAGCAATGTTGCATAGGAACCTGGAATGTTATTTCCATGAATCAAGGCAAATTGGAAGTGGTCAAACAGGAGATGACAAGAGTGAACATCAACATTATAGGAATCAGCAAACTAAGATGGACTGGAACGGGTGAATTTAACTCAGATGACCATTATATCTACTTCTGTGGGCAGGAATCCCTTAGAAGAACTGGAGTAGCCATCATGGTCAACAAAAGAGCCCAAAATGCAGTACTTGGATGCAATCTCAAAAATGACAGCATGATCTCTGTTCATCTCCAAGGCAAACCATTCAATATCACAGTTATCCAAGTCTATTCCCTGACCAGTAATGCTGAAGAAGCTGAAGTTTAATGGTTCTATGAAGACCCACAAGACCTTGTAGAACTAACACCCAAAAAAGATGTCCTTTTCATTATAGGGAACTAGAATGCAAAAGTAGGAAGTCAAGAAACACCTGGAGTAACAGCCAAATTTGGCTTTGGAATATGGAATGAAGCAGGGCAAAGACTAATAGAGCTCTGCCAAGAGAATGCACTAGTCATAGCCAACACCCTCTTCCTCTAGTAGAGGAGCTTGTAATCTAGTTGGAGGTAAATGAACACCATCATATAGAGAGGTAGGTAGAGTAGGATATTAAAAAAACATAGGAGTGGTCAGAGAAAGCTATGTGAGTCTCAAAGGAAGGATAAAATGTTTGAGTTGGGAATAGTAGTAAGGGGATACCAGGTATCAGAAAGAGCGCATTGAAAGGCACAGAAGTGTGAAATAGCATGGCATATTCAAAGGTGACCAGAGTGTAGCATGCTGGATGAAATGTTAAGTGATTATCACGTGAATCTAGAGAGAAGAGAGGAACCAAAAATAACAACCAGATATGCTAGCCATAGTATTGTTGGTTAGCCTTGCTCGGAAAGAATATTCTATCCTAAAATAATTGACAGGCAAACAAATTGTGGTGGTCAGCAGAAAGAGTAAGAATTGACTAGCAGGGGATACCCATCTGGATATTAGATGCTCAATTCAATATGTGTGTCCTGATCATTGGCTTCAAAAAGGCCTGCAATTCTTTGGAAAGTTAAAAACGATGCTCCTTCATACCCTAGCTCTGAAAGTGGGTCCCAATACCTTTATTCTTAGTGTCTTCATTCAATAAGGCACACTCATCCCTTGTCCAGACCTAAAGTGCTGACAGCAGTTAGACAACTCCAGTCAATTCTCTTTATGGACTCTAGGGCCCACAATAGGGTTTCCTTTGGATTTAGTTTCTTTGTCTTGTTACTCTCATTCCTTTGAAGATTTGCAAATGTGACCCCAAATTGTAATCTTGTCAGTGTTTGGACTGTCCCAATGTCTTGATAGACAAATATATGACTTTCAGACTTGAAAGTCTGAATTCCACATGAATCTGTTTCATCCATGTGATAAAATCTCTGCTACCTCCTCTCAAAAATCACTGGGCTCACTAGTAAACTTGCTTTTTGACATTGAATCTTGACACATCCCTTCAAATTTTCTCATTTCAGTTTCACTTGCCTCATATTCTACTCTATTGTGTGAGCTTCATGAAATTACTTACTCTCCATTTTCTTGCTTTCCTTTGCTTCTAACATAAATCATCATACTTCATATCAAGTTCAAGGTAGGGAAACTTATACCATCGTGTGTGAAACTTGCAATTTCAAGGACATTATGCTGTGATAAATTTGCATCTTCTTATACCAGTTAAAGGCATGGATGAACCTTTCCTACAGCAGATTCCACAACCACAACAGACAAAAATATTACTGGGGATGCTGCCCATCATGACATTAGCTAAAATTCTTCTGCACATCTCGGAGCATCTGGTATCAGTTTGACCTTCTGAGAAATATCATTTATTACATAAATATTAACAGTACCAACCACAGAATGGAAGTTGTCACCCTTAACTTTTATCAAAAGGACATGGTACTTAACTCTGATGAGAAAAACCACATGATCTCAGCATTTTGTCTTAGTTTTTCTCACATTTTTACTCCTCCAACCCAGAAGTACAGATAAGTAAACTTTCCTGAAATAAATTCTCAACAAATCAGAGATTTGTTGAAGTCAGGGGATAAATGGAGTCTCCTTGTCCTCCAGGAGAACAATTCAGGACTGTTTCACGTGGTTTCTCAGACCATTCACAGAAGGACTGACCCCAGTTGCCCATAGCACTAATGCACTCTTCTGCATACATCCTTGATCTCTCTCTCCTTCTGGTCTCAATTCTCCTCTCTCACTGGATGAACTCTGGGATCTTCTCTCAAGTAAAGCACCTGCATTCAAACACTGTGTCTATTCTTGACAGACCCACACCAAGATAAGTGATTATCTTTGGAATTGGTGATAACTGGCTGGAAATGCTGCTAATGTTCTTGGTCTTACTCTGGGTAGGGTTAAATGAAATTGTTCAATTTATAAAAATGCATTGACTGTGTATGCACAATTTATTTACTTCTTGTTATATTTGGTATAAATCAATAAATGATTTTATACAAAGCAGTAAATGTACATTAAAATGTGTAATGACAAAAAGTGAAAGTTGCTCAGTAGTGTCCGACTCTTTGGAATTCTCCAGGCCAGAATGTGGAGTGGGTCGCCATTCCCTTCTCTAGGGGATCTTCCCAACCCAGGGATTGAACCCAGGTCTCTTGCATTGCAGGTGGATTCTTTACTAGTTGAGCCACCAGGGAAGCCCAAGAATATTGGAGTGGGTAGCCTATCCTGACCCAGAAATTGAACCAGGGTGTCCTGCATTGCAGGTGGATTCTTTACCAGCTGAGCTCCTAGGGAAGCCCTATAATGACAAATACTCAATTCAAATAAAGCTAAATAGTCATATTGGATGATTTTTTATATGTTGCTTATGGTATTAGAATAATTAATCTAGCTTATAAAATAGCTACCTTTTTCTTTAATTTGTCATTTTGTTTTTTCCCAAAATTTCTATGAATTAAAAAATATATATATATACACATATCTAAATATGTATGTCCGTGTATATACTTATGTTATTTTTAGTTAAATTTAATTTGATTCATTAAAAATTGGATGGACACACATTGACTTTAGTTACATATGGATAAGAAATTAAAAAGCTATATGACTTAAATTTTATATCTACAGTATTCATTTCAGTTCATATCAAATATTTAATACCAGCTATTCTTTGGGATTTGTTAGCATATCTTTTAAAACTTGCCTGCGGCAGTTACAAGAACGAATGTAAAAAGTGGTTTTGATTATCGTTTTAGATTGTCAACCTTGACAGTTTGGGTGGGATTTATAGTCATGAAGAAAGAATACACAGACACTCACACCAATGTACCTTTATCCTTTTCCAGGGAAAGATTCTCTCCCAAAATAACCAAAGAGCTTGTTATTTGTTAGAAGAATTATAGAGTGGAGTTCCTTGGGAGTAACCTGGGACATGAGAGTCTCAGAACCAGAATCTACTAGTGATCAGTTTGGATCTACAGGCAAGTACTAAGACATTAAAAAATATATTTTAATCTGATTTTTTTAGCAGAATTAAAAACCCCATTTATTTTATTTTATAGTCATAATAAAAATATGAAACTTTCATTTATTTTTATATAACTCATAAACATAAGAAGAATTTAAGCTCAAAAGTAGAAAGCAAAAACAAAATACATTAACATGTGGCTCACCGTGAGGGAAAAAGAAAACCAAGTCATTAATTTATTGCTTGTATATAATCAGAGGGTGAACTTTATGCATCCAGATGGTTTAGAGAGGCTACTCAGGGCTATTGTCCCCTCCAGGGAGGGACCTGAAAGAAACAGAACTATGAACTTTCTGACTACAGAAAACCAGCAGTGTCCCTGAAAGAATATGTGTATTCTCTTACCTAAGCCTAACCAACGCTTTAATAATTCATTATAATAAGAGTTCCAAAAGACTTGGCTGTTGAAATGCCCATCTTGTTTTCAAGGGGGTCAGTTTCTGACTAAGCTCTTCTCTGCTCTGATACTAAAGCATGAATAAAATATATTGGTAAGAGGATGATGGTGCCAGAATAACACAACTGAAGAATACTGCATTCAGGTTTTTCCTTAAACTCTTTCACAATTTGACTGGAAGCTGAATTTCAAGATTCTTTGTTACTAACACCCATGCATCATAATTGCTGAGGCGTATTATCATCCATCCTTACATTGAGTCTGCATATAGCTTTACCCTGAAATCCACATGTCTTTGTGAGGCATACATTTTTTTTTTTCATTTAAGTCCTTTTATTACAGTGGTGCCAGCTACTGCTGCTATCGTTAAATGCCTGTCAGCATTTCCATTATAAACCTTATTTTCAGGGGATTTATAACCTAGCCATTTTAATTCACATTCGGCTGAAAGTTGCCATCGAAATTCTCAACATACAGTAGGTGCTGTTTTCTTTTATCACCAAATTTTATTTGAATCTGTTTATCTGCCTGAGATTTAGCAATGTGTAAAACCATAACACTGAGATGGAAGAAAAGCAGTGATGTTTTGGTGGATGTTTTCTAAACCAAAGCCATAAAGGAGTTGCAAAGCCAGAAGGAGTTGCAAAAATTGTCAAGTTCTTGAAAAGCAAAACTCTTAATGGAGAATTTAAAACCATTATTATTTGTAGTGCACTAATATTTTATACTCATAGTTTCTAAAATATATTTTACTGTGAACACCAACTCATATCATGAAAAAGTTATGGTCAATTCAGCATAGCATCCTGTTCACTATAATAGGCTTATTGGCATCATGAAAAATAATATAAACCCATATCCCTTTTATAGTAAAATAAAAAGTTTTAATGTCAAAATTTGACATCTAAATTTTTTAGAAATCTGACCTAACTTTGCTTTTATTCTTTATGAAGGAAATCATGCTTTAATATTTTTTCAAAATGTAAACGGTTTTTATATCATTTAGCTTCTTTAGCTTATTTTTACTGTTGGAATAGCATATACTGGACATTTTTAAACACTCTAAAAACAATAACTCAGATTGTGAATAAGCACAGATGAAAAAACAGATTGCCTCAGGACTTATTGCTGCTGAATACAATAAGAAAATATAAGAATGGGCAACCTAAACGTGTCAAGATTTTTTAATAGTGAATAAAATAATTATGGCAAACAGTGCCCATGATGAAGACAGATAGCTAAATGACAAAAAAAAAAAAATTTGTGAAAACATACAAAATAGGCACAAAAATATATGACTTTATCCAAAAATAAGAATTGAATGTGAAGATACTGTCATGTTTGACTTTATTACCATTTACCATTTGCCCTGTGTTTGGAACTGATGATATGCTTTACACCACCACATTTAACAATCATAATAATTTTTTGACATGGGAATTTATTATGTTCATTTCACATATGAAGAAACTGAGACTAAGTAAATTAAAGTTTTTACCCAAAGTCAGAATGAGGTGATGGAGCCAAAACTTAACTCAGAGTAGCCTAGGTCTTAAGCTTGTGACCACTTGGCCAAAAGGCATAAAAATTGAATTCAAGAAAGATATTCATTTTGCAAACGCATGTGCGTATATCTACAAGTAAAATCAAAGTAAAGTGCATTGAATTGGCTGTCCACTCCCGGAGTTTACTCAAACTCAGATCCATTGAGTAGGTGATGCCATCCAGCCATCTCATCCTCTGTTGTCCCCTTCTCTTCCTGCCCCCAATCCCTCCCAGCATCAGAGTCTTTTCCAATGAGTCAACTCTTCACATGAGGTGGCCAAAGTATTGGAGTTTCAGCTTTAGCATCAGTTCCTTCCAATGAACACCCAGGACTGATCTCCTTCAGAATGGACTGGTTGGATCTCCTTGCAGTCCAAGGGACTCTCAAGAGTCTTCTCCAACACCACAGTTCAAAAGCATCAATTCTTCGGCGCTCAGCTTTCTTCACAGTCCAACTTTCACATCCATACACGACCACAGGAAAAACCACAGCCTTGACTAGACGGACCTTTGTTGGCAAAGTAGTGTCTCTGCTTTTGAATATGCTGTCTAGGTTGGTCATAAATTTTCTTCCAAGGAGAAACCGTCTTTTAATTTCATGGCTGCAGTCACCATCTGCAGTGATTTTGGAGCCCCCCAAAATAAAGTCTGACACTGTTTCCACTGTTTCCCCATCTATTTCCCATGAAGTGATGGGACCAGATGTCATGATCTTCATTTTCTGAATGTTGAGCTTTAAGCCAGCTTTTTCATTCTCCTCTTTCACTTTCATCAAGAGGCTTTTTAGTTCCTCTTCACTTTCTGCCATAAGGGTGGTGTCATCTGCATATCTGAGGTGATTGATATTTCTCCCGGCAATCTTGATTCCAGCTTGTGCTTCTTCCAGCCCAGCATTTCTCATGATGTACTCTGCATATAAGTTAAAAGTATATATCAGAGAAATGGCTAAATAAATGGCTACTTTTGTAGAATTATGTAGCATTAAAAAATAGAAGATATTCCTGGTATATTCTTTAGAGATAAAACAAGTTGCAGAATTATAACAGGGATTAATTGGTTAAGCACGCATATACACAGACAAGCAGAGACATATACACACATCTCACTACATACTACGCCCACAGAGATGCAAACATGAATGCATACACTTGCACAGTAGTTATCTATAAGGGTTGGACTGAAGGAGTGCAGTGTGTGAGGGTGTCCTGTTGGGAAGTAGTGACTTTCTTTTTCTTTCTCACCTATGTTATACATGAACATGGTTTTAAGTGAAAATTTTCTGAGGCTTAGTAAATTAAAAACAAGCAGCACCACACTCCACTCCCACCTCTACCCTTTGTCAGAGGTGATTTTTAAATGTAATTTCTTGCCATGCCACATTTTGTCATTTCTGTTTCTCATACAACGGTACTTCTAAATAACTGATGATACTATTATTTCATGATTTTTCAGATTAGTATTAGGTATCAATTATTTTATTATGAACCTTTTTGCATGCGTCCCTCCCATTATTTCACTGTAAACACATCATACTTTTGTCTGCATCAATATTCAGTCTTTTCATTGTCATAACTTTGAGAGCGGGAGACCATGTGTCAATACTCTTGCATGGATGTTTATTTCATTTGTCTTCTCAAAGACTGTTTCTAATAAAATAGGCAATGTTTGTATCTGGCATCTTCTGATCTTCCTTTCTAGCTTGGTCTCCCAACTTCAGGTAGCAATGTTTCCTAACACCCATGGCTCTCCTGGGATGGTGCACTGCTTCAGCTCAGGCAGGAACTACAGGGTGGAGAACGTTATAATGCAGAGAGTGCTCAAGGATATCAAGTTACTTTACTTTTTCTTGCTTCTCCCTCCTCTTCCTCTTTTCCTCTTCTCCAGCCTCCACTCCTCTTCCTCTCCCTGTCTCCTCCTCTTCCTCTGCTTCCTTCTTCCTTTTTGGTGCATTAAACCTTCAGTGATGGTTTTGTTAGATGTTGGAAGGAAGCAGCTTGATAAAGATTAGTTCGTGTAAAGTTTAACTAGAAGTTCCTCAAGAGTAGAAGGTAAAGTAGCATGGAAACATATACACTACCATGTGTGAAATATATAGCTAGTGGGAAGCTGCTGTATAACAGAGTTCAACCAGGTGCTCTGTGACAACCTAGAGTGGTGGGATGGGGGAGGGGTGATGGGAGGGAAGTTCACAAGGGAGGGGATATATGTATACTTATGGCTGATTTATGTTGTTGTGCAGCAGAAACCAACACAACATTGTAAAGCAATTATCCTCTGATTAAAAATAAATTCTTCAAAAAGAGAGGAGAAGGTATATTTGCATTTCCCTTCAAGAATGCCTGTTAACTCCAGATGACTTCTCATTGATTTGACTTGTGGTGACATATCAAAAATATCACTAAAGCGTCTGTGGGAACATATGCAGGTACACTGGGACAGAGAGGTATCTTAGACAAAATTCCCGTGGTTATAAGTGGAGGCACTCAAATTGACTTGAGGAAATTATAAAAGATTTCAGTTCATGTAGTCCTAGCTAGATTCAGTGGCTTAATGATGTAATCAGGAGTCTAGCTATTTCAATGCAAATTGCAAACTTAATGAGATATCACAGCCACTAGGATACCTCCTATCAAAAAAAAACAAAAACAAAAACAGAAAATAAAGTGTGAGTGTGTGGATAAATTGGAGCCCTTGCACACTGTTAGCCTGATTGTAAAATGGGGCAACAGCTTGGAAAACAGTATTACAATTCCTCAAAAACTTACAATTAGAACTATCATATGATCTAGCCATTCCACTTCTCAGTATACATACAAAAGAAGTGTAAGTAGGGCTTCTAAAAGATATCTATACATTCACTTTTATAACAGCATTATTAGCAACAGGCAAGAGGTAGAAACAACCCAAAAGTCCACTGATGGATGAATAGATAAATAATATGTGGTGTGTACTCACAATGGAATATTATTTAGTCTTATAGACTAAAGGAAATCTTGCCATATGCTACAGCACAGATAAAACTTGAAGACATTATTCTAAGTGAAATAAGCTAGTCACAGAAAAATACTGTATGATTCCACATACATGAAGTACTTAGAATATTCAAGTTCAATATAAAGAGAAAATAGAATGTTGGATATCAGGGGATGAGAGGGGATGAAGGGGGAAATGTTTAATGGATATATAGTTGAAGTTCCAAAGATGAAAAAGTTCTGTGAATATATTATATTTATATATAGAATATATATACTGTATATAACAATATATTACATAATTATACTAATATGTAAACAATGTACATATGAACAGGGACTGTTTTTTTTAATTAATTTTTATTGGAGTACAGTTGTTTTATAATGCTGTGTTAGTTTCTGCTGTACAGCAAAGCGAATCAGCTATATGTCTGCATACATCCCCTCTTTCTTGGATTATCTTCCCACTTAGGTCACCAGCGAGTGCTGGGTAGAGCTCCCTGTATGCAGCAGGTTCTCATTAGTTAGTTATCTGTTTTATATATAGTAGTGTGTACATGTCAATCCCATTTTCCTGAGGAGAAAATTTTATGTTAGAGTTCCAAAGAAGGTAAAATGAAGAAGTTCAAATGGGAATTTTAAAATAAAAGGACATTTCAGGTAATATGTGCAAGACATAGAGAGGTGAGAGAGTAAAGCATATTCAAATATCTTCAAACAGTTTAGTATGATTGGAACATGAAAACAGAGAGAAATGATATATAGGAGGTGGGATCTAGATCTTAGTTCAAGAAAAGCAAGTAGATTTTATTCTGATGGTTATGATCATTCACTAAAGGCCTAAATCATAAGGGACACTGAATTATAAATGATAGATATTTAAGAAATGATATAATCAGTGCCCCACTCAAGAAAAAAATAATCTACTATCCCATGGGAAAGCTTTCATTGGAGAAGATAGTGAAATGACAGATGCTTCCAAAGATTATTCTTTCTCCATTTTTGCAGGTGCCTCTCTAGAACTTCCAAAAATACTAATAGTTTGTCCTGGTGTCACAGCTCAATTCATAGCCATGAAAGATCAACTCATTTCCCTACCTCATCCCTACTCCCCAGCTCATTCAAGATATTCCTAAGAATCCTTCAAAAGAAAAAAACGGCTGTATCATAACTGCACTGACTTTGGCACAGTTAATGTGAACTGCAGTGTAAGCCCAAGTGCTGATTCAGATTCTAGTGCTTCATCATATCCAACTGGCTTCTAGAACATACAAAGAAAACTGCGCTTGAAATTCAGAGACTTTAGGACTTCCCAGGTGGTCCAGTGGGTAGGAATCCTCCTTGTAGTGCAGGGGACTTGGGTTCGATCCCTGGTCTGGGAAGATCCCACATGCCTTGGGGCCACTAAGACCATGCCACAACTAAGACAAGATGCAGCCAAATAAACTTAAAAAAAGAAAAGAAATTCAGAGACTTTAAAATATTAATTTCATAATTTAGTATTTTTCAATATATTCTTACCAGTCTTTTAATTTTTTTCTCTATATTATATGCCGTAATGACTTAAAATTAGTTAGGAGTACGCTTCTCAGTACAGCTTCAAGAACTTATTACTTGAACTCCTTTTTTCTCCAGTAATAAAAGCATTCCCTGGTCATTTTCCTATGAACATACACATTAATATATATTTAAAATATTGAATAAGAAACCAAGTGGAAAATTTTTAGTGACTTTGAACTTTGATAACTTACTGTGTTGTATTAAGAGATAGAGCCCTATTCAAACTAAAAGAATTATTCCATTGATCCGTGGATAGGTCAGGGATATTCATGAACCAAAATTCTGGTGAAAAGTTTAAATTGATGTCCTTTATTTGATCTTTCAGAAGGTTTTGATTATTTAATATGTGGTGGGATTTTATGAGTTGATAACTTACTGGCATTCAAACCTTAAATTTGTTACTTATTGAACATGGTAGATAGAATGTGTTTTTCACCAATATACTATACCATAAATCTGCAGCACTTGCCATTTACTTTGAAATCAGCAAAGTAAGCAAAATACTTGGATATTAGTTTACAAAGTCAGCATTGGCCTTCCGAACTGGTCAGAGATTAAATATATCATTCTATTTTGGATTAAGTAAAATGTTCATAAACTGATACTCTATATTAAATGAGATCTTTGTTACAGAGTTTCTAAAATAACTTCATCAATAACATTTTATGTGTGATAATCATAAAAAAAGCAATATTATACTATTTAACCAAGATTAGTGTAGTAATTAAACACAGAATTTGGTTATAAACTTGTAATTTTAATATGGAAACTACTATTGAAAATTCAATTCTTAAAATACATATGCAAAAAACATGAAGCAAAACCATAAAGAAATTGTGCTTTAAAAATCCATTATCTTAACATTTTTTGTTATCTTCTAAAATGTGACTTTAAGGTAAAAAGTCTGGAGAGGTTCATTCAAAGACTCGTGTTAGCTAAAAAGAAACAAAAAAAATTAACTGCCCTCTTAGGTCTTTATCAGTGAGAACATTAGTTATTTTATTTTTACAGGACAGAATGCAAATTCAAAAATAGGTGCTTTTTATTTTTATTTTTTTCATTCAGGAGCTTGAATTTAAAATAAACTAAAGTCATTCAATGAAAAAGTACATCTTTATTTCAATTTAACATCTTCTATTTAAATAAATTAATTAAAGACTATAGATTAATAAATAGTCTACAGTTCTTCTACTTGCTGTGCTTAACCAATTACATCAGCATTCAGTGAGACAGGGATTCTTATTAAAGGGTTAACAAAGAGAGAATGATGAGTTCTGGCTTCATGATTCTTATCTCCACTATACTGCAAATATAGAGGAAAAAATAGATCAAATAACTATGTTTTCTCTTATTAGTTACTCATTTCACTTTAATTTACAGTGAATTTCACATACTGTGAAATGTCAAAAGCAACCTTAGATTGTTTCATGCAGTAATGATATAGTTAAGCAGCTCCTTTAAATAAATGTGTCAAGTTTCATTCATCTTAGATCCAGATGATATGAGAAAACTTCACATTCTCATGGGGAATGATGGGTAAACGAAAAATTACTCATTCCAATTGCAGTGATGGTAAACACAGATGAGAGTCAGGAGCTTGGATTTTAGCTAGAATGGACTCATTTATTGAAAGAAGAGAGGTGGATGTTGAAAAAATACTCAGAAATTATGAAAAATCAAAATACTCAATAATTATCAAATGATTCTTATCCTAACCACAGATTATTGTAGTGTGTGTACCCAGTACTAATAATGCCAATGAGACTGAACCATATTAATCTTGAAATAAGAAATTTGCAGTTTTTAAATTTCTATCTAAAAAGCCAGTTTTTAAAAAAATCTGATTTCTATACCTCAAATGAGTTTCAAATTATAGTAACACTTAGTAGTGATGAAACTGAAACCTCCTTTCTTTCTTTCATTCTTTACCTCCTTTCAAGGAGTCCTTCTCCATATCTGTTAGTCTCTCTGAAATTTGGTCTTTGGAAAATTAGCAGGTAATACACTTTAGCCAGAAAGAACACTTTCTCCTTGAAATTCTATGTAAAACCATGAAGAATAGTGACTGGTATAACAATAGGGTTCTGTTAGGAAACAACTAATTCATCAAGAATTCAAATGCCATAATGCATTTGTCTCACGTCCTGCTGACCAAACTCCTTGTCTTCCTGTTTATGACTTCAGGGCCACAAATGAGACAGATTATAGTTCTATGCCACTAAGGTAGTTTGTAAAATGGAAAAGTGAAGAAACATGCTTTTGAATTCCTTGCCATATTGTTTTATGTGGAAGGAGTTGTGGCGGTAACCCAGAAAAACAAAGGCTGATATATATATATATATATATACACAGGGCTTTCCTGGTGGCTCAATGGTAAAGAATCTGCCTGCAATGCAGGAGATGTGGGTTCAATCCCTAGGGAAGATCCCATAGAGAAGGAAATGGCAATCTACTTCAGTATTGTTGCCTGGGAAATCCCATGGACAGAGGAGTCTGGTGAGCTACACAGGAGTTGCCAGAGTCTGACACGCCTAAGTTATTAAACCACCACCATTATACAATAACATTCAATTCACACCACACACCCCAGACCAATCAGAACTCTTTATCCTACCTCCGGGGCTACCTTTACATATATCAGTTTGAAACTCTCAAAGAAAGCCTATATCTATTGTCTATCCGTCATCCTCTTTCCCTCTTAGGAAGTGGATAATGTAAGCTGAAAATGTTGCCCAGAATATCCTCAAGGATACAAATTTTTTAACAAAAATAATAAGTAATATCTCAGCTAAGCCAGATAAAAAAGATATAGGCTTAAGAAAATTATAATAACAAAGATTGTAATGCAAGAGACAGAAATGCTAGCTTCCTGAAATTTGACAGATGAATGCTAATAAAATTATTATAAGATTTCTGATTTTCATACTTTAAAAAATTTATAGTTCTAACACTAAATACTTAAAATACTGTTTTTTTTTAAAGTATCACTTTTGAAAAATTTTCTGCAGTAAACTCCTTGCTGTACTAAGCTTATATCAGCTCACAAGGGCCAACTGTTAAATTTTCAGGACTTCCAGTTGTTCAAAATAATCATTAAAAAAAAATCAAATTACATGGACTTACAATAAGCAAACTATATTAAAATCAAAGGTAATACATTTTCACAACTTATTACTTCCAAAATACTTTACCATATTTACTGGGTTCTTGACGTTATTTACAGCTATCATATCAGTATGGTAGAATTACTAAGCATAGCGTGTGCTGCTGTGAATCTCTTCTTATGCCTTATTCAATGATACTGCATTGATAGCTAGAAAATGACCATGATGGGCATACCCCAGAAATCAGTAAAAGTATTAATAAGGCTTTTATAAAAATTTTTCTGAAAAGTCGGTCATTGGACGTTTACCAGCATACTCTGACTATGAATTGTATGGTGAAGCAGCCAACTGATTAGAGGTCTCTGTGTAAGAAGGAAAGGGGACCACAAAGTGATAACAAGTAATACTAGGAAGAACCCTAGACTTGCTACTCCAGACTCTGAAACTTGAGAAAATACTAAATTTAAATTACAAAATTCTTTATATATCCACAGTAGAGATGAACTGAGGATTGGAAATGAGTGACAGAATCCACGTGATTTCTCTAATTCTTTCCAAATATTTTAATGAATTAAATTATCACAATATTTATGAATTGAAATTTGCCATTGGAGATACTGAAGGTTTTATAAACATATTTACTGTTTATGGTTATAGTAATACTGGATTACCGCCAGGGCAACAGAATTTGGTCTTATGTGGTCTTTTATACTATAAAGGACTGAGATATAAATCAAGATAAAAAAATATAAGATTGTGAAAAGGTTTATAATTTAAAGAATGAAAGGCTTGTTTAGGTCACAATGAGCCATATCCTTAAAGATGTCAATGATTTTATTTAATGTAATCTAATATGTGGCCTTAATACATCATATATTGCTTGTAATACTCTTTTATTGAGATGCTACTGTTTAATAGCAAGTTTTAGTTTGAAATTAATCTTGAGACTGAATAAAGCAAATTTAAACATGAAATCTAAATACATAAAGAATAAGTAGCTTTATTTTTTTTTAATCCATGGGCATTATAGAAGAATTAATCTATTTCATGTTTAAATGAACATTTTTCTAGAAATTAGATACAGATGTAATGGGTTGAAATTGTTGTTGATGTCAAGTGATTTAGAAATAGTGTGTCTATAAAAATGGAAATATTTATGATGATTATCATAATGCTGTTCCTCCAAATAATAAAAATGTTATTATATTTTTAAAATAAAATGTTTATGGTTACAAAATAAAGCTGCACAGTTTTTACCTTTTTCATGTAACTGAGAGACAATAAACATTATCTGAAACAAATTTATACATTTCTATGTAAGAATTGTAACCTGGAGGGTAATAATTGTGTTGGAATATTTTGGTCCTTGGTTTTATAATATGATATTGTGATCCATAATCTTTATCACTCATTAAGTAAATGTCTATCTTCAAGTTTTCAATAATTCTGAAATAGTTCTGATTTTGTATCTAAGGGAAAGCATGGTCAATAGACCTTTGCTGGGAAAAAAAGTCATCTGTAAGATGACATACATAAAATCAAGTGCCTTTCCTTCCTACAAAAAGTAACATTCTGTGTAGTTAATATCTTATAATTTTCTAATAGAGAAAAATGTCATTTCACCTCAAAAGTGGTATTTTCTATGACTAAATATTCTCCTTACTGAATGTGAAGCATTTCATTTGGAAGTTTAAAAATCTATTGCACACAAAAAGTTGAGTTTCACACTTAAAGCAATGCTCATAATATCAAAGAATTTTTGTTTTAAACTAATACAGCGATGGAACTCATGTCCTGCATTGGCAGGCTGGATTCTTCATAGTGTGAGCCACCAGGGAAGCCCTAGTCTATGAAGGGGTTAATATAAAATAGGTAAGGAAAAAAATTAAGAATCAACTTCATGTCTGGGAATTTTGTATCAATAATACTTAATAACAAATTATCTCACGATGATTATTTAGAGTCCCCTATATAGCCTTTTTATAATAAAACAGACTTTGATTTTAACACACAGTCCAATATTTTTGAGATGGTACTGTGCTGATTGACCAGTGGGCTTCCCTTTCTGATGATGAATAAGAGGAAATAATAAAAGAAGTTAAGAAAAGGGATAGAAAGAATTATGATGAAAAGAAAAATATTCAACTTAACACTAATATTGCATTTGTATTACCATGTATACTATTTTAGTATTAATATATATCATGACCACTAATGTCCAATAGCACAGATTTTAGTTGGCTTTGGCTTCAAAATATACCTTAGTTATTTTCTGGGGTATTAGGTAACATACATACCTCTCTGCAAAGAAAAAAAAGAATCCAGCAGTTCTTAGTCATAAATTAAAAAGCCGAAGTTAAGCTATCTTTACTGAATGCTACAGATGTTAGTGTGAAAGTGAAAGTCGTTCAGTAGTGTCCGACTCTTTGCTACTCCATGGACTATATAGTCCATGGAATTCTCCAGGCCAGAATACTGAATTGGGCAGCCTTTCCCTTCTCCAGGGGATCTTTCCAACCCAGGGATCGAACCCAGGTCCCCCGCATTGCAGGCAGATTCTTGACCAGCTGAGCCACAAATGGCAACCCACTTCAGTATTCTTGCCTGGAAAATCCCATGGACAGAGGAGTGTAGTAGGCTACAGTCCATGTGGTCACAAAGAGTTGGACACGACTGAGCGACTTCACTTCACTTCACTTCACTTCACTTCATAGATGTTGCTGCTACTGCTACTAAGTCGCTTCAGACGTGTCCGACTTTGTGCAACCCCATAGACAGCAGCCCACCAGGCTCCCCTGTCCCTGGGATTCTCCAGGCAAGAACAGTGCAGTGGGTTGCCATTTCCTTCTCCAATGCGTGAAAGTGAAAAGTAAAAGTGAAGTCACTAAGTCGTGTCCAACTTTCAGTGACCCCATGGACTGCATGTTAGTGGTTGCTATTAGTTGGAACAAATAACATATGTGATCTATTAAATCTACAATGAGCACATTAAAAGACAATAAAATTTTTGTTTAAAATTTATTTTAATGATCTGGATAAATTTCTGTTTAAAATTAGGGACTTTTGTACATTGTTTATTTTTCTATAAAGAATCTTGTTGGAGATTATATGAAAATATCACTGTACTTAGATTTTTCTTATTTGGTCACTCTTTGTCCATTGTTGGCATTAATCTTTTATTCTTAATGACTTAGAAATTCAGACTCAGAATACTGTATTACTACTGGATAAATCAGGCATAAGGAATAGAATTCTATTTATAAATATATCTCCTACTAATCTGAAATTAATAGAAAGGAAGTACAGAAAAAGCACATAACTGTTTTATACAGAAATATTACTGTAGTGAAATATATTTACTTTGTTACCTAAGCTGTGACAGTAGACTCTTAATCTATAAGAATAATCTCCTCTGCTTAGCAGTGAATAAAAAGAAAGATGCATATTACAGATTCTTTGAGTATCAGCATATCACTCTGCTATAATATATCATGCTTCATTGTGACATATTCCCCCATTTGTCACTTTCTGTCATGTTACTGTATCTTAAAAGACACAACATTGCCCAACTCTTTTTTTTTTTTTACATGTAGCAAATGGATACCAAATATTTGACACTGAAAACAGAACTATTTTAAAATCCAGGTAGTCATAGCCAAAGGCTTTTTAAATGGCTATTTCAAGGACTG
This sequence comes from Capra hircus, assembly GCF_001704415.2. Lineage (NCBI taxonomy): Eukaryota > Metazoa > Chordata > Mammalia > Artiodactyla > Bovidae > Capra > Capra hircus. The sequence continues at coordinate 38,817,228 of NC_030816.1, read as the reverse complement.
GATACCCAGGAAAGTAGCTATTTAAATGTATATCTGTACAGGTTGAATATCCAGTAGAGACAAGTATTTCACCTTCCTTGTGAGTATTTTATTCTTAAACAACGAAAACGCCTTTCAATCCTAGTTGATTGAACTCTAAAAAAAGGTTATCTTTCTATTTCTGTTTCTACCAAAAAAAAAGGTGTAATTTTTATCTGTATAGAAATTCTGAAATAGTCATTGCCTTTATCAGCTTTTATATTTAAATATTTCAAGTTAATGTTTTAAAATTGTCCTTTGAAGAAATACATAAACATATGCACATGTATTAAAAAATTAAGGCTCCTTGTTAGAATTCAGGCAATAGATGCTACAAGGACCACAGAGCTATCGGCAATCTTGTTGACGATGACTTTGAGAATTAGTATAATTATGTCAATATTCCAGATACATTTGATAGAATAAAATGGAAATTCCTAAGTAAATAAAAATTGTTATAACCCACCTATCTTCCCATTTAATCCTACCTTATGCATGTTTTTGTACAAATTAAGATTTTCTACCTTCAGTGGTTTGTTCAGTTTAGTTGCTCAGTCGTGTCTGACTCTGCGACCCCATGAACCACAGCATGCCAGGCCTCCCTGTCCATCATCAACTCCCAGAGTCCACCCAAACCCATGTCCATCGAGTTGATGATACCATCCAACCATCTCATCCTCTGTCGTCCCCTTCTCCTCCTGCCCCCAATCCCTCCCAGCATCAGAGTCTTTTCCAATAAGTCAGCTCTTCACATCAGGCAGCCAAAGTATTGGAGTTTCAGCTTCAATATTAGTCTTTCCAATGAACACCCAGGACTGATCTCCTTTAGGATGGACTGGTTGGATTTCCTTGCAGTCCAAGGGACTCTCAAGAGTCTTCTCCAACACCACAGATCAAAAGTATCAGTTCTTCGACGCTCAGTGTTCTTTATAGTCCAACTCTCACATCCATACATGATCACTGGAAAAACCATAGCCTTGACTAGATGGACCTTTCTTGGCAAAGTAATGTCTCTGCTTTTTAATATGCTATCTAGGTTGGTCATAACTTTCCTTCCAAGGAGTAAGTGTCTTTTAATTTCATGGCTGCAATCGCCATCTGCAGTCCTTTGAAGAAATACATAAACATATGTACATGTATTAAAAACTTAAGTCTCCTTGTTAGAAGAAGATTTTGAAGCCCAGAAAAAATAAAGTCAGCCACTGTTCCACTCTTTCCCCATCTAATTCCCATGAAGTGATGGGACTGGATGCCATGATCTTAGTTTTCTGAATGTTGAGCTTTAAGCCAACTTTTTCACTCTCCTATTTCACTTTCATCAAGAGGCTCTTTAGTTCTTCACTTTCTGCCATAAGGGTGGTGCCATCTGCATATCTGAGGTTATTGATATTTCTCCCGGCAATCTTGACTCCAGCTTATGCTTCTTCTAGCCCAGCATTTCTCATGATGTACTCTGCATATAAGTTAAATAAGCAAGATGACAATATACAGCCTTGATATACTCCTTTTCCTATTTGGAACCAGTCTGTTGTTCCATGTCCAGTTCGAACTGTTGCTTCCTGACCTGCGTACAGGTTTCTAAAAAGGCAGGTCAGATGGTCTGGTATGCCCATCTCTTTCAGAACTTTCCACAGTTTATTGTGAAGTGGTTATCATAAACTAATCTTGGAGTCTATGAGTATGTTTCTGTTTTTTATATTAGTTCATTTGCATGATTTAATTTTTTTTAGATTCCATATATAAATGTTATTATATTTTTAATGTCTGGCTATGTCACTTAGTACGCGAATCTTTAGATCCATCCATGTTGATGCAAATAACAGTATTTCATTTATTTTTATGGTTGAGTAATATTCCTGTCACTCTGCTTTATCCATTCATCTGTCAATAGATCTTTAGGCTGTTTCCATGTCTTGGCTATTGGGAATAATGCTGAAATGAACACTGGAGAGCATATATCTCTCTGTATTATGGTTTTCTATGGATACATGTGCAAGAGTGGGACTGCAGGCCCACATGGTAGTTCTGCATTCAGTTTTTTAAGGAACCTCTATATTATTCTCCATTTTAAGTCAACCTTTTCATTCTCCTCTTTTACCTTAATTGAGAGGCTCTTTAGTTCCTCTTTACATTCTTCCATAAAGGTGGTGTCATCTGCATATCTGAGGTTATTGATATTTCTCCCTGCAGTCTTGATTCCAGCTTATGCTTCATCCAGCCCAGCATTTTGCATGATGTACTATGAATATAAGTTAAATAGACAGAGTGACAATATACAGCCTTGACCTATTCCTTTCCCAATTTAGAACCAGTCCATTTTTTCATGCCTGGTTCTAACTGTTCCTTCTTGACCAGCATACAGGTTTCTCAGGAGGCAGGTAAGCCTATCTGGTATTCCCATCTTTTTAAGAATTTTCCACAGTTTGTTGTGATCCACATAGTAAAGGCTTTAGCATAGTCAGTGAAGCAGAAGTAGAAAATTTTCTGGAATTCTCTTGCTTTTCCTATGATTCAATGGATGTTGGCAATTTGATCTCTGGTTCCTCTGCCTTTTCTATATCCAACTTGAACACCTGGAAGCTCTCAGTTCACATACTGTTGAAGCCTACCTTATGGAATTTTGAGCATTTCTTTGCTAGCATGTGAAATGAGTGCAATTGTGTAATAGTCTGAACATTCTTTGGCACTGCATTTTTTTTTTTTTTTGGATTGGAGTGAGACCTGACCTTTTCCAGTTCTGTGGCCATTGCTGAATTTTCCAAATTTGCTGGCATATTGAGTATAGCACTTTAACAGCATCATTGTTCAGGATTTGAAATAGCTCAGTTGGAATTCCATCACCTCAGTAGCTTTGTTTGTAGTGATGCTTCCTAAGGCCCACTTGACTTTGCAATCCAGGATTCAAAAAACTAATATCAAGGCATCCAGTTCCATCACTTCATGGAAAATAGATCGGGAAGAAACTGAAAGAATAACAGACTTTATTTTCTTTGGCTCCAAAATCACTACAGATGGTGACTGCAGCCATGAAATTAAAAGACACTTGCTCCCTGGAAGAACAGCTATGACAAACCTAGACAGCATATTAAAAAGCAGAGATATTACTTTGACAACAAAGGTCCATCTAGTCAAAGCTATGGTTTTTTCAGTAGTCATGTATGGATATGAGAGTTGGACTATAAAGAAAGCTGAGCACTGAAGAATTGATGCTTTTGAACTGTGATGTTGGAGGAGACTCTTGAGAATCTCTTGGACTGCAAGGAGTTCAAACTAGTCAATCCCGAAAGAAATCAGTCCTGAATATTCATTGTAAGGACTGATGCTGAAGCTGAAACCCCAATATTTTGGCTACTTGATGTGAAGAGCAGACTCATCGGAAAAGACCTTGATGCTGGGAAAGATAGAAGGCAGGAGAAGGGGACGACAGAAAATGAGATAGTTGAATGGCATCACTGACTCAATGAGCATGAGTTTGAGCAAGCTCTGGGAGATGGTGATGGACAGGGAAGCCCGGCATGTTGCAGTTCATGGGGTCACAAAGAGTCAGACATGACTGAGCAACCGAACAGCAGCAACAACATACTTTTATGCATAGTGACTGTACCAATTTACATTCCCACCAACAGTATGGGGATTTCATTTTTCTTCACACCTTCTCCATCATTTATTACTTAAACTTTTTGATGATGACCATTCTGACCCATTTGAGTAATCCCTCATCATAGTGTGGAATTGCATTTCACTAATAATTGGTGAATTTGGTATCTTTTCATGTCCTTTGTGGCCATCTGTATGTCTTCTTTGGAGAAATGTTTATTTAGATCTTCTGCCCTTTTTTTATGATGTTGTTGTTTTATATTTTGATATTGAGCTGTATAAGCTCTTTGTATATTTTGGAGATTAATCCTTTGTCAATTGCATCAGTTGCAAATACTTTCTCCCATTATGTAGGTTGTCTTTTCATTTTGTTTATGATTTCCTTTGCTATGCTAAAGCTTTTATGTTTAATTCAGTTCAGTTCAGTTCAGTCGCTCAGTCGTGTCCGACTCTGTGACCCCATGAGTTGCAGGACGCCAGGCCTCCCTGTCCATCACCAACTCCCGGAGTTAACTCAGACGCACGTCCATCGAGTCCGTGATGCCATCCAGCAGTCTCATCCTCTGTTGTCCCCTTCTCCTCCTGCCCCCAGCATCAGAGTCTTTTCCAATGAGTCAACTCTTCGCATGAGGTGCCCAAAGTACTGGAGTTTCACCTTTAGCATCATTCCTTCCAAGGAAATCCCAGGGCTGATCTCCTTCAGAATGGACTGGTTGGATCTCCTTGCAGTCCAAGGGACTCTCAAGAGTCTTCTCCAACACCACAGTTCAAAAGCATCAGTTCTTTGGTGCTCAGTCTTCTTCACAGTCCAACTCTCACAGCTATACATGACCACAGGAAAAACCATAGCCTTGACTAGACGGACCTTAGTCGGCAAAGTAATGTCTCTGCTTTTGAATATGCTATCTAGGTTGGTCATAACTTTTCTTTCAAGGAGTAAGCGTCTTTTAATTTCATGGCTGCAATCACCATCTGCAGTGATTTTGGAGCCCCAAAAAATAAAGTCTGACACTGTTTCCACTGTTTCTCCATCTATTTCCCATGAAATGATGGGACCGGATGCCATGATCTTCGTTTTCTGAATGTTGAGCTTTAAGCTAACTTTTTCACTCTCCTCTTTCACTTTCATCAAGAGGCTTTTTAGTTCCTCTTCACTTTCTGCCATAAGGGTGGTGTCATCCCATTTATTTATTTTTATTTCCATTGTTTTAGGAGATGGATCTAAGGAAATATTGCTGCTATTTATTTCAAAGAGTGTTCTGCCTATCTTTTTTTTTAGAAGTTTATATTTTGTCTTAATCCATTTTGAGTTTATTTTTATGTATGGTGTTAGTGAATGTTCTACTTTCATTCTTTTACATATAGGTGTCTAGTTTTCCCAGCACTACTTATTGAAAAGACTGTCTTTTCTCCATTGGATATTCTTGCCTTCTTTGTTGTAGATTAACCATAGGTGTGAGGATTCATTTCTGGGCTTTCTATCTTATTGAATTGATCTACATATCTGTTTTTATTCCAGTACCATACTCTCTTGATTACTGTAGTTTCATAGTATAGTCTGAAGTCAGGGAGCCTTATTTCTCCAACTCTGGTTTTCTTTCTCAAGACTGTGTTGACTATTTGGGGTCTTTTGTGTTTACATACAAATTTGTTTAAGATTTTATTCTAGTTCTGTGAAAAATGCCATTTGTTTGTCATTTAATTATATGCTTATGTTCCATTTGTCTCTACAGTATATTCATGTTATTTTTGTTCTGTGACTTGCCTCAGAAACCCTTCCATTCCCCAAGAATATAAGCTTATGTTAATATATTTTGTTCTAATAATACTGTACTTTTATTACTTCATATGTAGCTCATTTATATATATAAAATTTATTGTGGCTATGAATTAAATATACAACTTTACATTTTTCCAAATGCCTTCTTATATTTTAAAAGCTTAAGCCAAATGGATAAATTAGATATGTTTGCACTGCAAAAATGAAGTCATTAAACACAATGACAATATTCATTTCTAACTGAGACTCATGGATTAATAAAATATAACTATCCTCTGTTTACTGATGCTGTTTTTACAGTAGTTACTCAGATAATATAAACTTCAAATGTTCCTTTCAAGGGGAGATTTTGTTCCCATAAGTGAATCTAGATGGTCAACTATAAATATTTGGATCAAATATTAAGTCATTGTCACTCTCAAGTATCAGATAGGTACAGGAACCAGAGCCAATCATAGACTACCACCTTTTGCAGAGCAGAAAAGCAATGCTCCTTAGGTTGAGGAGGTCATGGCAGGTGCTGCTGTTGGAGGCCAAAGTAATCTAAGGGATGAACTTCTATTCCTGGAATAAAGAAAGTGGAACATAAAAGGTTAGATACATCCATAAAATGAGTGAACAAAAATGTGCTGACTCATGATCAAATATGATATACTTATGTGAAAATTTCATCACCACTTTTCTCTATCTGTATTTATCTCTTAAGAATTTCTCCTGACTACAACTTCTTATTTGGAAGTGCGCATTTTCTGGGCATAAAGGAAGCAGAAACAGTATCTTCTGACATGAATTCAGGCAGTTATTTCTATATCCTTATGATTTCTACAAGAAGGTTAAAGAGAAAAACTAGACGAGGCTTTTATAAGCATTTGTCTTAGAAAACAGAATGTGTAATCAGGAGAGGGGAATGATAATAGTTTTGCTGCTTACTAAGTGCTAACAACATCTAACATCCAACATCTGCTGGATCATTGAAAAAGCAAGAGAGTTCCAGAAAAACATCTATTTCTGCTTTATTGACTATGCCAAAGCCTTTGACTGTGTGGATCACAAGAAACTGTGGAAAATTCGGAAAGAGATGGGAATACCAGACCACTTGACCTGCCTCTTGAGAAACCTATATGTAGGTCAGGAAGCAACAGTTAGAACTGGACATGGAACAACAGACTGGTTCCAAATAGGAAAAGGAGTACATCAAGGCTGTATATTGTCACCCTGCTTATTTAACTTCTATGCAGAGTACATCATGAGAAACGCTGGGCTAAAAGAAGCACAAGCTGGAATCAAGATTGCCGGGAGAAATATCAATAACCTCAGATATGCAGATGACACCACCCTTATGGCAGAAAGTGAAGAGCAGCTAAAAAGCCTCTTGAGGACAGTGAAAAACTTAGCTCAAAGCTCAACATTCAGAAAACGAAGATCATGGCATCTGATCCCATCACTTCATGGAAAATAGATGGGGAAACAGTAGAAACAGTGTCAGACTTTATTTTGGGGGGCTCCAAAATCACTGCAGATGGTGATTGCAGCCATGAAATTAAAAGACGCTTACTCCTTGGAAGGAAAGTTATAAGCAACCTAGATAGCATATTCAAAAGCAGAGACATTACTTTGCCGACTAAGGTCCTTCTAGTCAAGGCTATGGTTTTTCCAGTGGTCATGTATGGATGAGAGTTGGACTGTGAAGAAAGCTGAGTGCCAAAGAATTGATGCTTTTGAACTGTGGTGTTGGAGAAGACTCTTGAGGGTCCCTTGGACTGCAAGGAGATTCAACCAGTCCATTCTAAAGGAGATCAGCCCTGGGATTTCTTTGGAAGAAATGATGCTAAAGCTGAAACTCCAGTACTTTGGGCACCTCATGCGAAGTGTTGACTCATTGGAAAAGAGTCTGATGCTGGGAGGGATTGGGGGCAGGAGGAGAGGGGGATGACAGAGGATGAGATGGCGGGATGGCATCACGGACTCGAGTGAACTCCGGGAGATGGTGATGGACAGGGAGGCCTGGCGTGCTGCGATTCATGGGGTCGCAAAGAGTCGGACATGACTGAGTGACTGAACTGAACTGAACTGAAGTGCTAACTGTTTTCTGTTATTTTATCCTTTAAAATTTTTGACAGTAACTTTTCATGAAGCTGCTATTATACTCATTTTGTATATGAAGAAAGAGTTTCTGAATAGCCACATAGCAATAGAGTCAGGCTTCTAGCCTAAGCCCTTCTGACTACACAGCTTAGACTCTATCTCTCCCTATCAAGGTTGAAGCCACTTCCATTCTCTACCAGGTACTCTTTGATAGTTCTCTAGCTGCCTTCTACACAAATGACAATAATCTAAATGGCTCATTTTGTTGAATTCACAAACAACCCTTTCAAAAAGACATTACTCAGTAGAAGAAAAGACAGTTTGTACTCCTCAGCTCAGATTTTGCCTTGGATATTACACTGATTCATAGAGCTCAACTCTCCTTGTGACAGTCTTCCTTAACAAAATTGACTCATCCTGAGAAGATGAGTCTGTTTCATCTAAAATACCAATGTCAAGCATTACTTAGGAGATATCAATACTGGGGCAAATTTAAAAGAGCTTTCTCAGCACCACCAAGATTAGAATTCAGGATCCTTCAGTTCCTACTAAAATGAGAATATCTTGAAAGCATTCACTTATAGAGATACCACACACACTCTCTCAATTTCTATGGATTTATAATAGCAAAACCTCTCAGATTCTTGAAAAATCCTATATAATGTGTTTTATGGAAGCAAAATGTCAGTGTCCTTTAGTTCAAGCAATAAAACTCAATCTCAAATAGAAACTGGCTGTGTTTTTAAGCATTATTCATCATCATAAACTACTGAGAATTGCTCAGTTCATCTTCTTCAGGCAGAGAACAGGTAAGTTTTTTTTTTTATAGTTTCCTTAGCATTCACTCATCAAACTTTCATAAGATCACAAACTGTTTAATTTATATTCAGAGGACTTATTGTTCTAGATATTCATATACTGCAAATAAAAACCACTATATGTACATTTGTGAAGGTGAGTTTTAGGGAAATATCTGCTTTACTTTTTAAAGGAAAGAGTCACAAAACCATTCTATTTCTTCCATTCGTTTGTGTATTTTGTTTGAACTTTGGGTGCAGAGGGTGGAGTTAATCACAATTATCTATGGGTCGTTGCTGACATGGGCTCAGGCAAGACACTTCCATGCTTCACTCATTCATTCACTCCTTTTGTCTCCATTTCCCACCCCCATTCATGGGCAAACATTGAAATGTGTTTTTATTTGTAAACTTTCTTTTGTGTGCATTACATTTTTATTTAGCTATTTTTAAAGTTATATGCTGTTTTTACAGTGGTCGCTCTTAATTTAGGCCTTATGTTTACTTACTTGTATTATTTCCTTAGATGTGCCAATATCTATTGATCCTCCCAGACCAGATATTTACTTGGGTACACTGTCCTGTCTTATTGGTCTTCCTTCACTACCACATCCACAAAGATCTTGATAATTCCTCAGTTTTGATCCTGGGTTGTTATGGAATCACTCTGGTTTTCCTTTTTCTTCTATTTCAGCTTTTTTTTTTTTTAAGGTAATAATACATGGTTGTAGACATTCCATTATCCTTCAGTTCAGTTGCTCAGTCGTGTCTGACTCTTTGTGACCCCATGAATCGCAGCACACCAGGCCTCCCTGTCCATCACCATCTCCCGGAGTTCACTCAGACTCATGTCCATCGAGTCCGTGATGCCATCCAGCCATCTCATCCTCTGTCGTCCCCTTCTCCTCCTGCCCACAATCCCTCCCAGCATCAGAGTCTTTTCCAATGAGTCAACTCTTCTCATGAGGTGCCCAAAGTACTAGAGCTTCAGCTTCAGCATCATTCCTTCCAAAGAAATCCCAGGGTTGATCTCCTTCAGAATGGACTGGTTGGATCTTGCAGTCCAGGGGACTCTCAAGAGTCTTCTACAACACCACAGTTCAAAAGCATCAATTCTTCGGCGCTCAGCCTTCTTCACAGTCCAACTCTCACATCCATACATGACCACAGGAAAAACCATAGCCTTTAATAGACGAATCTTAGTCGGCACAGTAATGTCTCTGCTTTGGAATATGCTATCTAGGTTGGTCATAACTTTTTTTCCAAGGAGTAAGTGTCTTAATTTCATGGCTTCAGTCACCATCTGCAGTGATTTTGGAGCCCCAGAAAATAAAGTCTGACACTGTTTCTACTGTTTCCCCATCTATTTGCCATGAAGTGATGGGACCGGATGCCATGATCTTCGTTTTCTGAATGTTGAGCTTTAAGCCACCTTTTTCGCTCTCCTCTTTCACTTTCATCAAGAGGCTTTTTAGCTCCTCTTCATTTTCGGCCATAAGGGTGGTGTCATCTGCATATCTGAGGTTATTGATATTTCTCCCGGCAATCTTGATTCCAGCTTGTGCTTCTTCCAGTCCAGCGTTTCTCATGATGTACTCTGCATAGAAGTTAAATAAGCAGGGTGGCAATACACAGCCTTGACGTACTCCTTCTCCTATTTGGAACCAGTCTGTTGTTCCATGTCCAGTTCTAACTGTTGCTTCCTGACCTGCATACAGATTTCTCAAGAGGCAGATCAGGTGGTCTGGTATTCCCATCTCTTTCGAATTTTCCACAGTTTCTTGTGATCCACACAGTCAAAGGCTTTGGCATAGTCAATAAAGCAGAAATAGATGTTTTTCTGGAACTCTCTTGCTTTTTTCATGATCCTGCAGATGTTGGCAATTTGATCTCTGGTTCCTCTGACTTCTCTAAAACCAGCTTGAACATCAGGGAATTCATGGATCACGTATTATTGAAGCCTGGCTTGGAGAATTTTGAGCATTACTTTACTAGCATGTGAGATGAGTGCAATTGTGCGGTAGTTTGAGCATTCTTTGGCATTGCCTTTCTTTGGGATCAGAATGAAAACTGTCCTTTTCCAGTCCTGTGGCCACTGCTGTGTTTTCCAAATTTGCTGGCATATTGAGTGCAGTACTTTCACAGCATCATCTTTCAGGATTTGAAACAGCTCAACTGGAATTTCATCACCTCCACTAGCTTTGTTTGTAGTGATGCTTTCTAAGACCCACTTGACTTCACATTCCAAGATGTCTGGCTCTAGATTAGTGATCACATCATCATGATTATCTGGGTTGTGAAGATCTTTTTTGTACAGTTCTTCTGTGTATTCTTGCCACCTCTTCTTAATATCTTCTGCTTCTGTTAGGTTACTTTCCATATATCCTCCTGGTTGTTTGTTTGTTTGTTTGTTTTTTGTCATTTGAGTTCTCACCACATTAGTGTTTTTGATATTAGTCTTTGTAATCAGTGCTAAAAATGTAAAATCTTATTTGTTTCTTACAATCTTCATTGATCTATGGTTGTATAGAAAATCTAAGTTCAAAATTTTGTTTCCATTAATACTCTAAAAATATGATTTCCTTTCTTTGTATCCAGTGTTGCTTTAATAGAGTTGATGACATTCTCATTCTTATTCCTGGGGTAATTTGCTCTTTCTGTCTGGAAGATTTTAAAAATATTTCTGTGTTTCTTTTATGTTCTTAATATTAATATAATGTGTCCAGGTATGAAGTTGCTTCCTTACTACTCAACTTTACCAATATGACCTTGTTTTTGAGGTCATTCATTCAGCTTTATTATGAAAAAAAATTACTCATTTTTAAAATAACTTCTCTGATTATTCTACTTTTATTCTCATGTTTTCCTTTGTATTTCTATGTCTTTATCCCTTCCTGCTACCTTCTGAGAGAGTTCTTCAGTTTGGCCTTACAACTGATTCATTTGTTCTACATATGATAGAGGCTGTTTATTGTCTTCTCATACCTCTTATCTTGTTCATATTTTTTCACTTCATTATTTTTTGTTTTTAATCATGTCTTTGCTTTCACTTCAGGTTGTTCATATGTTCTCTCATTTTCTCAAGTAGATTTTTGGTGCTTCTTTTATATTTTTGGTCTATGTCTTTCAGCAATGCAGGTTCAAATGCTATACATTGTCCCCTTTAACATTCTGCTTTAGATTTCTCATATAATTGATATCATACAATATTTCTCTTTCTCTGAATTGCTTCACTCAGTATGATAATCTCTAGTTCTATCCGTGTTTCTGAAATGGCATTATTTCATTCTTTTATATGAACTTATTTACCAAACAGAAACACACTCACAAACTTAAAAAACAAAGATGGTTACCAGGAGAAAAGGGCAGGGGGGCAGGGATAGTTAGGGAGTTGGAATTTACATGTATACACTACTATACTGGAAATGGATAACCAACAAGGACTTCCTGTATAGTACAGGAAACACTGCTCAATATTATGTAGCAACCTAAATGGGAAAAGGATTTGAAAAAGAATAGGTATATGTATATGTATAACTGAGTCACTTTGCTGTACACCTGAAATTAACACAGCATTGTTGATCAACTGTACTCTCATATAAAATAAAATGTTAAAAAAGTATATCCTTTAAAAGTTCATCCAGTTTTTTTAGTTCTTTTCAGTAGCCAATACAAGTAGCAGAAAGTACCATGAAACATTTCTTTTTCCCTCATGATGTTAAAAGAAAAAACTTTAATATATTTGGGGATAAAAATTAAATTTCAAGAATTTTTAAGATAAAAGACTTAAAATGCAAAAATTAAAATAAAGTCCTGCTTTCTTTTTGAGGTAGTTGTACCTTCTCAGTTACATGGCTGCCTGTTTCTAGTTCTGAATACTTTGGGAGAGGTCGAGAGCCTAGTTCCCAGCACTGACCTTAAATTGTATATTTATACTCATTCCAGCAGCGACAAATAGCAATGAATAAAGCAACACCATTTTCTTTTCATCCTAGCATGAGGAACTCTAAAATATGAACATGAAAGTTTTTTAAAGATATGCTGTTGATTTTCTTTTCTCTCTTTTTTAATTATTTTAATCTATGTTATAGAAATGTCAAAATTAGTTCCTTCCTATCACCTAGAAAAGAGATCCACAATTTTTTTTCTATAAAGGGTCATTTCAGTTCAGTTCAGTCACTCAGTCATGTCTGACTCTTTGCAACCCCATGAATCGCAGCACGCCAGGCCTCCCTGTCCATCACCAACTCCTGGAGTTCACTCAGACTCACGTCCATCGAGTCAGAGAGTAAATATTTCAACTTTGTGGGACATGTGATCTCTGTTGCTGCTACTTACTGCTCTTACTGATATTAACTGTGCTCTTAAACTCACAGTTAATATCAAAACCAGTGGTTATGTTTCTTAAAAGTTTATTTACCAAAGATAGACTGTGGGCCAGATTTGTCCTGCAGGTTGTAATTTGTTTATTACAAATAAAGATACATTGATATGTTAGAATGATAGAGAAAATTTGGCTGAATAAAAATTATCCATATTGAATAATTGAGACATGATTCCCTGGGAATACAGGTAGATGGACTATTGTAAAAATATTAGGTAATATAACATGTATTAAAAGTGTTACATGTAACCTATACTTAAGTTATAAAGAAAATATAAAAAGGTCATGCACGCACCCTTGAATGAAGTAGCCTAAGACTAAACTAAGAACTTGTCCCTAATCCCATGCTCTTTTCTATAAATGTAGAAATGGACAGTTATAAACAGAACTTTCATATACATCCTGAGTATTCAATGATAAATTTTTACACTCACAAGTTACTGTCTAGGAAAACAAAAAGATAACTGTATTGGTCTAAAAGTATAATATAATATATTTCCAGAACTGCTTTCTTGGACACAGCAGGGTCTAGTCCAATACGTGTATAGAATTTTCATTATCCTTGTAAAATTGTAACTACGTAAAGACAATGCGATATTATTTTCATTATTGTTCATATTAATAGAATGGTTCATAATGAGTTGTTATTAATGATGTGATGTTATAAAAAGAATCCTTAATTATTAATGGCATTGATATGACATTATTAATTTTGATACTAAAATGAGCATTTCATTATTCCAGATGCAATTATATTGTTAGACACAAGTTATTGCTAATAGATTATACTTTCTGCAGTCTTGTTTTGGCACATAGTAATTATCTGTAGGATTATATTGCTGAATAAAAATTTGGCTTTGGGGTTTTTATTTCAGGACAGTGGAATGATCAGAGCATTGACTGAGCGGAATGGGGCAGGTAAGAAAAATCACTGACCACACTGTGTTCAGCCCTTGTCCATTCTGCTCTGGAAAAGTTCTCAGGCATATACTTGAAAGGAAAGCATAACTGACAGTACTGGTATGTAAAGAGTTGGCTGGTGAAGGGTCTTCTGTCATGTCACATTTTCTACACAGTAAATCAACACAGAAGTCTCTCTTCTGTTCAGCATTGGTTATTAAGATGTGATATTATCCTGTGATTTATATCATGTTGTCACAATGCATTTCATTTTGCTTTGTTTCAATAATACAATGAATTCTTTCATAATTTCTTTCAATTTGCCCCAGGAGTTGTTATATACTCCAGGCTTTTATTTCTTTATATTCTGCTCAGCCTTATTAATACAAGTGAAGAAAGTATATCCCTCCATAATTGCTTATAGCCTGTACAGTGCAATACAGCATATTACCTCATTTTAGATAATTCTTTTGTAGTGCCATGATATTCTAACATTTAAATGCTTTGCCTAGAAGCGAATAGCTTTGCAAATTACTTTATAATCTTGGTCAACTTCAACTGGTTATTCCCACACAGCACTTTAGTCTTTGTCCTTTAAGAGCTGTCCTGCACTTTAAAAATCCTCAGGCATAACTTGAAGGGCAGTTGCACAGAAAAACTAATAGAAGGCATGAAATCTTCTCAGGCAGAGCCTAGAGCAGGATTTCCTAAGGCCTCTCTTGCCCTCTTCATGCCTCCATCCCCTCTTGATCTCAGCACGTATAAACACACTTACTCACAGCTATTGCACCTATCTTGCTCTGATGCCTGGGGTTCGAGAAATCAGATGATTATTTTGTGACTTGAGATAATTAAGGCAGGTTGAATTTTTGTCTATACACTTAGAAAAGTACTTCTTCTAAGTAGTGTTTGAAGATTTGTTGCCTTTTCTTGTGTTGGCTATTACTTACCAGAAACTTATGAGAGGGAATTATAATTGCCAAGAAACTGCAACAGAGTTGTGTGTATGGAAACCTTAAAATCCCTGCACATCTTATTTTCAGGATAAAAGTACCACTATGAAATTTGATGATTTGTTCTCAAGACAAAAATATTACTACTGAGTTTGATGATTTTAAAATTTCCCTTTTAAAATAGAATAAAGGAAAATGAAGCAAAGAAGCATTACTGTATCTCCTCATAAAACAATGGTAACATATGTATACTTGTAAAAATTTCAGCATAAACAGTCTAAGGTAATGTTTAAGCTATTCTTGAGAGTCAAGCAATTATCTAACCAAGAAAGCTTACATTATGGGTATTGTTGTTGTTGTTTAGTTGCCAAGTTGTGTTGACTCTTTTGTGACCCCATGAATTGTAGCCTGCCAGATTCCTCTGTCCATGGGATTTCCCAGGCAAGAATACTGGCATGGGTTGCCATTTCCTTCTCCAGGGGATTTTCCTGAACCAAGGATCAAACCTATGTCTTCTGTATTGGCAGGCAGATTCTTTACCACTGAGCCACCAAGGAAGCCCATTATGGATACTACCAAGTATTTACTCAGAAAGCAGACCACTGTCCAGAAGTAGTACTTTGAGTATCGTTATCTTTCATCAAGACCAGAGGCCTTGCTACCTTGTGTAGAGGCTAAAGGAGAAATGGGTTTTCAATGGTGATACTGGTGGCTTATTAATAGAATAAAGGGTATTATAAATGATATCAGTAAAGTTAACATTATTCAATATAAAGGCATTCTCTGAAATATTGTACATATCTCCATCCTTCTGTTGACAAAGTCAGGGGTTGTTTCTATGCCTTTATGACTGCAAAATGGGCTTCTTTTTAAGTTTTCTTGCGTGCTGCTGGGTCAGACAAAAGAAAGAAGGAAAGTGTTAGTTTCTCAATCATGTCTTTGCGAACCCATGGACTATAGCTCACCAGGCTCCTCTGTCTCTGGAATTCTCTAGGCAAGAGTACAGAAGTGGGTTGCTATTTCCTTCTACCGGGGATCTTCCTGACCCAAGGATCAAACCTAAGTCTCCTGTACTGCAGGTAGATTCTTCACTCTCGGAGCCACCTAAATTCCACCGCTAGAAGTATATTGCACTTGCCTTTAGGTAAAGACTTTATGCAAGGATTTTTCAGAGCTTCAGAGATTATGGGGATGTCAAACTGTTGGAGTGATTTTATGACTCCGCCTCAGTGATTTTCTTATTAATAAAGATCTGTGTAGATTACTGTTGTTATAAACCTAGTAGTAAGTTGTGAGAAGTCGCTAACCTTAGCCCTTCACCTACTTTGATCTCTCTGTTCCTTCTAAGATATACTAAGAAGAACCCAATGAGTTTGTATAAGCAAATTAGTTTAGGTCAGTCCACAACAAAGTGGGAAAATAAAATACAAAATAATCTAGCATTCATTGTATCCAGGGTTCAAAAGATGCTCATTTTCATCTTCTCCACTTATATTTTAGGATGCAATGGTTCTACCCTAGAAGTCTGGTTTATCCTTTTCCATTGATCTTGCCCTTCGCTGACCTAATGGAGCTTCTCCTCAGCTTCAGTCCTCTTTGGTGCACTCTTGTGGCACAACTCTGTAAATGGATTCAATTGGTGGGAGGTCAGGTCTTGTCATTTGTGTCCTCCTGAGGGGAAAAGAGAAAGTCTGGCTTTATTATAACAAAAAGGTAGAGTTATCTAATAAATAGCATTGTGCTTGGGAAACTGTACTTATGGTTCTGAAATTATTTAAGTCCCTATGTCTGTGTTTCCTATATGATATAATCAAAAATGCATTCTTATTTTACATTACTGTTAGACTGTATTTCCCAAGTGATTTACATTCATAAATTAGCTTTTGTATGTGAGACTTTGATGTGAAAGGAAGATAGTTATGGTCTTCCTTCACTTCCACGGGGAAGGCTAAGAAATAATATATTCCAAAGGTTAAGAAATAATATATTTTTATATCATCAGTTTTTCCCTGATTGATTCTTCACCTAGATTTCCATTTACACAATTTCATTCACTACTGAAGCAGATAAAATTATTTGAGCATTACATCACACCACTGAAACTACAAACAATTATAAAAGTGAAATTGTTTATTTTACTGTGAATCAGTTTCTCAACCTAGTAAATAGTTTGTATATTCCCAACAGCCACCACCATTTTTACTGGAGGTAGACAGAGTAACTTGCCCAGAGCCATTCTGGGTCCAATCTAATGTTAGAAGTTTTCATACTTCCTATAAACAGAAGGAAAACAATCTAAAAGATCAATTGAAAATGGTCAAAAGATATGAATAGAAAATTGACAAAAAGTATTTGCAAATGGCCCTTTAACATATGAAAAGATGTTCATCCTATAGCAAAAGAAATGTAAATTAAAACTACACGAAATTATACTTCTCACTTATCAGACTGACAAAAGTAATAAAAAATATATAATATACTCTGTGAATGAGGCTATGGAGAAGCAGGCACTCACACATTATTGGGTGTAAGATGAAATAGTATAACACCAATAGGGAATTTGGCGATTGCATATGTATTACACTGTGAACCATTTATCCTGAAGTTTCATTGTGAAAATATGAAATCCTATATACAGAGGCTATTTGTTGTGACATTATTTATAATCTCAAAAGGCTAGAAGCACTTCATATGCCCATCCATAGGAAATTGATTGAGTAAACAATGGTACTATATGGTGATATAGTAGTAAAAATAAGAAATGAGGAAGATGATTACATAGTGACATGTAGTGATCTCCAGGATAAATTGTTAAGGGAAATGCAAGATATAGAATAGTAATTTGTGAAGAAAGTGGGAGACAAGGTAAAAAGGAGGGTAAAAAGAGTAGAGACAGAAACTAATGTCTATGAATTTACCTTGTCACATAGTTTTGATTTTGAAATTTGTAAATATGTAAATTTGGTGTAATTAAAAAAAAGCAAAGGAACAAGAAATTCCTAAAAGTTGAAAGCAAACTAAAAATGAATTGAACCACATAACAGAAGAGTACTGGAGTGGGCCATTTCCTTCTCCAGGGAATCTTCTCAACCAAGGGATCGAACCCAGGTCTCCCACATTGTAGGCAGACACTTTACCGTCTGAGCCACCAGGGAAGTCAATCGTAACTATATAAAGAAGATAATCACTTTAAGTGACATTAAAATAATGTCATTGATATATTCATCATGAACAAAAATCTGATGGGAATCTAAGAGGGCCAGCAAAGATATGTTCAACTACATTTGCTAGCTTATTGTTAATTACAACAATGTCCTTGTTATGTTGAACAGATAGATGATGATAGTTAGATAGACAGATAGATAGGGGTGTGTGTGTGTGTGTGTGTGTGTGTGTGTGCCTGCTCCCCCTGTCCTGTCTGACTATTTGTGACCCCATGGACTGCAGTCCACAAGGCTCCTCTGTCCATGGAATTTTCTAGGCAAGAATATTGGAGTTGGTTGCCATATACTATTCCAGCAGATCTGTAGATAGGTATATAATGTAAATGAACAATTATGTTACTATCATTAGGAATCAAGCTTTTTGAGTAACAGAAAATAACAAAGTTATAAAATCAAAGAGGTTAATTAAAAACTATGATGAACTCTTGGCTTGCTTCTATCTTTTGAAAAAGAATGTATTTTGTAGCTCTGTTTAACAAAAAGGTCTAGCAACAATGAAAAATTTATATAAAACACCCATAGTGCCTAGGATAATGAACAAGAGCTCCTTGGAAAATGGCTCATTCCAGGTCTTAGTCAGCAATACACAAACTAAGCTTATTACAGAAAGTTAAGCAAGTACTCAAAAATTAAAGGACAAAGAGTCCTTTTGAAGAGATTTCCTCTGGCCTAAAATGAAGCAAAGCAAGTATCAAGAAAAAGAAAAAAAAAAGACTAAAAGAAAAATACAGCAAATATATTGAAGTCCATAAATTCATAATGTATAAATACATTAAAAAAAACTCATTGGTACACCAGTGGCTCAGCAATAATTAAATTGCCTGCAATGCAGGAGATGCAGGTTCATTCCTTGGGTTGGGCAGATCCTCTGGAGGAGGAAATGATAACCTACTCATGGAAAAATCACATGGACAGTGGATCCTGGTGAACTACCATCCATGGGGTAACAAAGAGTTGGACATGACTGAGCAACAGCACACACCCATTTGTATTACATGACTACATTCTCTTAATTTTTACAACTAAAATTAAAGAGTTAAGCATTTGACCTATCTTTATTCTATGCACTATATTCCAGTCTAACTGAACAGTCAATGTGGGAAAGTCCTTTATTATGAAAAGAATTCCAGCTAATAAATGCAGAAGGAAGATAAGAATGGAAAATATTACTTTTGATCATTAATGAAATAATGGTGATTGATCTTGATGGCCAACAAAACTTAAGCTCATTAGGTGAAAAGATAATAGGGAACTTGGTAATGGTTAAACTGCCCAATCTTGTCATCACTAACAATAGGAAATCTAGATACTGTGCTGTGCTTACTCATTCAGTCGTGTCCGACTCTTTGTGACCCCATGGACTGTAGCTGGCCAGGCTCCTCTGCCCATGGGGATTTTTCGGGCAAGAATACTGGAGTGGGTTGCCATGCTCTCCTCTAGGGGCTCTTCCCAACCCAGGGATTGAACCAAGGTCTCCTGCATTGCAGTCAAATTCTTTACCATCTGAGGCACCGTCCAAGCCCAATCTAAATATTACATGACTAATAATAGGATAAGGAGCTCATGATCTGAGCCATAGTCAGCTCCCAGTCATGTTTTTGCTGACTGTATAGAGCTTTTCCATCTTTGGCTGCAGAGAATATAATCAATCTGATTTTGGTGTTGACCATATGGTGATATTCATGTGTAGAGCTCTTCTCTTGTGTTGTTGGAAGAGGGTGTTTGCTATGACCAGTACGTTCTCTTGGCAAAATTCTATTCACCTTTGTCCTGCTTCATTCCGTATTCCAAGGCCAAATTTGCCTGTCACTCCAGGTGTTTCTTGGCTTCCTACTTCTGCATTCCAGTGCCCTAGAATGAAAAGGACACCTTTTTTGGGTGTTAGTTCTACAACGTCTTGTAGGTCTTCATAAAACCATTCAACTTCAGCTTCTTCAGCGTTACTGGTTGGTGCATAGACTTGGATTACTGTGATATTGAATGGTTTGCCTTGGAAACGAACAGAGATCATTCCGTCATTTTTGAGATTGCATCCAAGTACTGCATTTTGGGCTCTTTTGTTGACCATGATGGCTACTTCATTTCTTCTAAGGGATTCCTGCCCACAAAAGTAGATATAATGGTCATCTGAGTTAAATTCACCCATTCCAGTCCATTTTAGTTCGCTAATTCCTAGAATGCCGATGTTCACTCTTGCCATCTCCTGTTAGACCACTTCCAATTTGCCTTGATTCATGGACATAACATTCCAGGTTCCTATGCAATATTGCTCTTTACAGCATTGGACCTTGCTTCTATCACCAGTCACATCCACAACTGGGTATTTTGCTTTGGCTCCATCCCTTCATTCTGTCTGGAGTTTTTCTCCACTGATCTCCAGTAGCATATTGGTCACCTATTGACCTGGGGAGTTCCTCTTTCAGTATCCTATCATTTTGCCTTTTCATACTGTTCATGGGGTTCTCAAGGCAAGAATATTGAAGTGGTTTGCCATTCCCTTCTCCAGTGGACCACATTCTTTCTTCTTAAATTGAAGAAAGTAGGGAAAACCACTAGACCATTCAGGTATGACCTAAATTGAATCCCTTGTGATTATACATTGGAAGTGAGAAATAGATTTAAAGGACTAGATCTCATAGATAGAGTGCCTGATGACTATGGACTGAGGTTCATGACATTGCACAGGAGACAGGGATCAAGACCATCTCCATGGAAAAGAAATGCAAAAAGCAAAATGGCTGTCTGGAGAGGCCTTACAAATAGCTTTGAAAAGAAGAGAAGCCAAAAGCAAAGGAGAAAAGGAAAGATATACCCATTTGAATGCAGAGTTCCAAAGAATACCAAGAAGAGATAAGAAAGCCTTCCTCAGTGATCAGTGCAAAGAAATAGAGGAAAACAACAGAATGGGAAAGACTAGAGATCTCTTCAAGAAAGTTAGAAATACCAAGGGAACATTTCATGCAAAGATGGGCTCAATAAAGGACAGAAAGGATATGGACCTAACAGAAGCAGAAGATATTAAGAAGAGGTGGCAAGAATACACAGAAGAACTGTACAAAAAATATCTTCACGACCCAGATAATCACAATGGTGTGATCACTCACCTAGAGCCAGACATCCTGGAATGTGAAGTCAAGTGGGCCTTAGAAAGCATCCCTACAAACAAAGCTAGTGGAGGTGATAGCATTCCAGGTGAGCTATTTCAAATCCTGAAAGATGATGCTGTGAAAGTACTGCACTCAATATGCCAGCAAATTTGGAAAACGCAGCAGTGGCCACAGGACTGGAAAAGGTCAGTTTTCATTCCAATTCCAAAGAAAGGCAATGCCAAAGAATGCTCAGACTACCACACAATTGCACTCATCTCACACACTAGTAAAGTAATGCTCAAACTTCTCCAAGCCAGGCTTCATCAGTACATGAACTGTGAACTTCCAGATGGTTTTAGAAAAAGCAGAGGAACCAGAGATCAAATTGTCAACATCTGCTGGATCATGGAAAAAGCAAGAGAGTTCCAGAAAAACATCTATTTCTGCTTTATTGACTATGCCAAAGCCTTTGACTGTGTGGATCACAATAAACTGTGGAAAATCTGAAAGAGATGGGAATACCAGACCACCTGACCTGCCTCTTGAGAAACCTATATAGAAGTCAGGAAGCAACAGTTAGAACTGGACACAGAACAACAGACTGGTTCCAAATATGAAAAGGAGTACGTCAAGGCTGTATATTGTCACCCTGCTTATTTAACTTCTATGCAGAGTACATCATGAGAAACGCTGGGCTAGAAGAAGTACAAGCTGGAATCAAGATTGCTGGGAGAAATATCAGTCACCTCAGATATGCAGATGACACCACCCTTATGGCAGAAAGGGAAGAAGAACTAAAAAGCCTCTTGATGAAAGTGAAAGAGGAGAGTGAAAAAGTTGGCTTAAAGCTCAACATTCAGAAAACGAAGATCATGACATCTGGTCCCATCACTTCATGGAAAATAGATGGGGAAACAGTGGAAACAGTGTCAGACTTTATGTTTTTGGGCTCCAAAATCACTGCAGATGGTGACTGCAGCCATGAAATTAAAAGACGCTTACTCCTTGGAAGAAATGTTATGACCAACCTAGATAGCATATTCAAAAGCAGAGGCATTACTTTGCCAACAAAGGTCCGTTTATTCAAGGCTATGGTTTTTCCAGTGGTCATGTATGGATGTGGGAGTTGGACTGTGAAGAAAGCTGAGTGCTGAAGGATTGATGCATTTGAACTGTGGTGTTGGAGAAGACTCTTGAGAGTCCCTTGGACTGCAAGGAGATCCAACCAGTCCATTCTGAAGGAGATCAGCCCTGGGATTTCTTTGGAAGGAATGATGCTAAAGCTGAAACTCCAGTACTTTGGCCACCTCATGGGGATAGTTGACTCATTGGAAAAGACTCTGATGCTGGGAAGGATTGGGGGCAGGAGGAGAAGGGGACGACAGAGGATGAGATGGCTGGATGGCATCACGGACTCGATGTACGTGAGTCTGAGTGAACTCCGGGAGATAGTGATGGACAGGGAGGCCTGGTGTGCTGCGATTCATGGGGCGCAAAGAGTCGGACACGACTGAGTGACTGAACTGAACTGAATAATAGGATATGATAGAATGCACACAGCATCACTTATTCTTTTCCTTTCCCTTAAAACTAAACTTGAATTTATTCAAGTTCTAAATCTCACTATGACTTTTTTGGACTAAGATTTAGAGAAATTTTTATTAAACTTTTCTTCTTCACATCCCCACTGAGGAGATGTGCAGAGCATTTTTTCCCCTGACTGTTCCACCTGTAAAATATTAATACTCTCCATATACTGTACATTTGCCTTTGTACCTTGGCCTCTTGGGCTTCTTCCCTGTCGACACACATCACCACACTGAGAATGCCTGAGTTAGAGGAACAAGTTAAATGACATCACAAGAAAGTAGTCAACCAAGTATTTCATATGAAACTGTTTTTTTTTTCCAAGAAATCAATAAAATTAAAGCCAAAGGAGAAAAGACACTGATAAACAATAGCAATGCTTAACAAATATAACACTTAAAGTAATGTATGGTTGTATGAAACATAGCATTTTATAGTCTCAATCTGAATAAATCAACTGTGAGCAGATTTCTGTGACACTTAGGGGGCTTTGAATATGGACTGAGTATTTAGATAATATTAAGCAATTGTCATTTTTATGAGATGTGACTATAATGTGATAGATTAGAAGAAATTTGTCCTATTGGTGGAGACACTGTTGTTTTTATAGGTAAAATGACAAGATGTCTTGAGATTTGCCTAATATACTCCAGAAAATAAAGTAGAGCGGTGTAAATTAAAATTAGAAACATATTGCTAATGCTTTGAAACTAGAATTATGAGTAATTGAAGGTTCATTGAAATTTTCTGTTCTTATGTCTATGTTGGAAAATTTTCCATTAAAATACTTTAAAAGTAAAGTATTGAAGTATCTTATTGGATTATATTTTATTATATATTATATTAAAATATTGGATTATATCTTATTATATAATCCAATAAGAATGAGTTGTTTAAGCTATGGGAGAATTATGCCAGGAAAAAACATTTGGTCTACCTGATTGGAAAAAACATCTTTCTGCATGGTTCAGAAATCATTGTGGTTGTTTAGTTACTAAGTAGCACCTGACTCTTTGCAACCCTATGGACTGCATGCAGTATGCCAGATTCCTCTGTCCTTCACTATCTCCTGCAGTTTGCTCAAATTCATGTTCATTTAGTCAGTGATAACATCTAACTATCTTAACCTCTGCCACTCCCTTCTTCTTTTTCTTTCAATCCGAAATAAAATGTTCAGAAACAAAATATATTAAAAAAACACCCATCTTGGCAACAATATTTTGAGACTAATAGAATTTAATAGATTAAAATACATTTGTTTGTATTTTTTCATTCATGGTCAAATGGACAAGTAAGTGGTACTAGATTCACTATTTTTAGATCCCAAAGGGTGTCATATCATAACTATAATTGTGTAGCCTCCTTGTTCTACATCAAATTTCTCTTTGTTTTAAATGTGCTTTTGGTGTAGAAAAATTTCAACCTGAAAGATTAGAAATTATGATGTGTCCAAAATTTGGCTGAGAATTCTATGTAAGGAGTATACCATTGTAAATAGTTGTTAGAAGAGCATGTTATCAAAATAACTTTGTATTAGTTTATAGAATATTATGATTTCTATTACTTCCACTATTATAATAAATATGTATTGATAACAGTAGGATTCCTAGAAAGAATAAAAGTAAAAGAAGACACTTTTCCCCTAGTAAAGCCAAGTTGCAAACTAAATAATGCATTTTTAGGCAGTGATATTTATAATAAATTGTTTTGCATTTTTAATTTTAAAAGATCTCAAAATGCAAAATCTGAATTCACTCTAGTTCAATAAAAATAGCTTTTCAGCTAAGCTACAAGTTTTTTTTTTTTAATTGTGGAGCTGATTCATAATGAAACAATAGAAAAAAGGTATAACATTGTACAGGAAGTGGTGATCAAAACCATCCCCAAGAAAAAGAAATACAAAAAGGTAAAATAGTTGTCTGAGGAGGCCTTACAAATAGCTGAGAAAGAGGAGAAGGGAAAGTCAAAAGGCAAAAGGAAAGATAGCCATCTGAATGCAGAGTTCCAAAGAATAGCAAGGAGACATAAGAAAGCTCTTCTAAGTGATTAATGCAAAGAAATAGAGGAAACAACAGAATGGGAATGACTAGAGATCTCTTCAAGAAAATTAGAGATACCAAGGGGACATTTCATGCAAAGATGGGCCCAGTAAAGTACAGAAATAGTATGGACCTAACAGAAGCAAAAGATATTAAGAAGAGGTGGCAAGAATACACAGAAGAACAGTACAAAAAAAGATCTTCATGACCCAGATAACCATGATGGTGTGATCACTCACTCAGAGCCAGATATCCTGGAGTGTGAAGTCAAATGGGCCTTAGGAAGCATCTCTACAAACAAAGCTAGTGGAAGTGATGGAATTTCAGCTGAGCTATTCCAAATCCTAAAAGATGATGCTGTGGAAGTGCTGCACTCAATATGCCAGCAAATTTGGAAACCTCAACAGTGGCCACAGGATGGGAACAGGTCAGTTTTCATTCCAGTCCCAAAGAAAGGCAATGCCAAAGAATGCTCAAACTACTGCACAATTGCGCTCATCTCACATACCAGAAAAATAATGCTCAAAATTCTCCAAGGGAGGCTGCAACAGTACATGAACTGAGAATTTCCAGATGTTCAAGCTGGATTTAGAAGCTTGAAGAAGAAGAAAGGCAGAAGAACCAGAGATCAAATTGCCAAAATCTGTTGGATCATAGAAAAAGCAACAGAATTCCAGAAGAATATCTCCTTAATTGACTAGGCTAAAGCCTTTGACTATGTAGATCAAAACAAACTGTGGAAAATAATTAAAGAGATAGGAATACAAGACAACCTCACCTGCCTACTGAGAAATCTGTATGCAGGTCAAGAAGCAACAGTTAGAACTGGACCTAGAACAATAGAATGGTTCCAAATCGGGAAAGGAGTATGTCAAAGCTGTATATTCTCACTTTGTTTATTTAACTTCTATGCAGAGCACATCATGTGAAATGCTGGGCAGGTTGAACACAAGCTGGAATCAAGATTGCCAGGAGAAATATCAATAACCTCAGATATGCAGATGACACCACCCTTATGGCAGAATGTGAAGAGGAACTAAGAAAAGTGAAGTTACTTAGTTGTGTCCAACTCTTTGCGACCCCATGGGTGGAGGAGCCTGACAGGCTTCTCTGTCCATGGGATTTTCCAAGCAAGAAGAGGAATGAAAGAGCCTCTTGATTAAAGTGAAAGAGGAGAGTGAAAAAGTTGGCTTAAAACTAAACATTCAAAAAATGAAGATCATGGCATCCAGCCCCATCACTTCATGGCAAATAGTTGGGGAAACAATGGACACAGTGACAGATTTTATTTTCTTCTGCTCCGGAATCACTGCAATGGTGACTGCAGCCATGAAATTAAAAGATGCTTGCTCCTTGGAAGAAAAACTATGACAAATCTAGACAGATTATTAAAAATCAGAGACGTTACTTTGCTGACAAAGGTTCATCTAGTCAAAGCTATGATTTTCCAGTAATCATGTATGATTGTGAGAGTTGGACCATAAAAAAAGCTGAGATTTGAAGAACAGATGCTTTTAACTGTGATGTTGGAGAGTACTCTTGAGAGTGCCTTGGATAGCAAGATCCAACCAGTCCATCCTAAAGGAAATCAGTCCTGAATATTCATACTGAAGCTGAAGCTCCCAATACTTTGGCCACCTGATGTGAAGAACTGACTCTTTGGAAAAGACCCTAATGCTAGGAAAGATTTAAGGCAGGAGGAGAAGGGGACAACAGAGGATGAGATGGCTGGATGGTATCATTGACTCAATGAACATGAGTCAGAGCAAGCTCTGGGAGATGGTGTAGATAAGGAAGCCTGGCATGCTGCAGTTAATGGGGTCGCAAAGAGTAGGACACGACTGACTGAACTGAATAAAAAGGCAAAGTTGAAATTGCAGATACTGAATTTGACATATTTTTGCTTATTCAGTCCCTCTTTCACTGATTTTGGCTTATTTCAAGTGTAGTCTTTTTGGATGCTTCGGTGTGTTGCTGGGGCAAGTGAGCAAGGGGAGGGTGTCAGGACCTGTCTTACATGCAGATTTCTTCCACTAATTGAAATAGTTTTCAGGCAAATTCTGCTTTCACTGAAGCCTGAAGTAGTAAGCAAAGAGCCCTGTTTCATAGCTAATAGGGAAGGAAAAAGGGGAAAACCCAGATGAAAACTTAAATTAATAGCTCAAAGGAGATACTTTCTCATAACCTTGACTTTCTTATTGTAGGAAATGTCTAGGTAAGAAATACAATGCTTGGGGAGAGATAGTCCAAAGTCCTCCAAATTTTGTCCTTCAGTGACTACCAAGGCTTTTTAATAACAGGTAATGGTGGCACATAACTTGAATAAAATATATATGTTTTCCAATTATGAAGCAAATTATTCACAGTCTCGGTGTTTGGTGCTGACTTGCTCCATGTTTCTCACTTCTTAGCACCAGCTTTCAGTGAGAAATAAACCAGATGCTCTTTTAAAAACATATTCCTAAAAATCTATGATTTTAAAAAGGCAATAGATTTTTTTTGAAATAGTTCTGGAAGGAAATGGATTTTATTTTTTAAAGAGGCAAATAAAAGAGAAGATTGCAGATTGAGTTTCACTAATGAGTTTGGCTTCCCTGGTGCTCAGATGGTAAAGAATCTGCCTGCAATGCAGGAAACCCGAGTTCAATCCCTGAGTCAGGAAGATCCGCTGGAGAAGGGAATGGCAGCTCACTCCAGTGTTCTTGCCTGGAGAATTCCATGGACAGAGGAGCCTGGAGGGCTACTACAGTCCATGGAGTCACAAAGAGTAGGGCATGACTGAACAACTAACACTTTCACGTTCAATGACTTTTGCCAGCATAGTGTAGTTGGAGTGACTTTGAGGGATTCTACAGCCAGTACTAAAAATGTTGCTGCCACATCAGCACCCCAAGTAGCTGATCTTTGTCCTGTGAATGCAGATTCTGATCATGGTGGGGTCTCAAAGTAAATCTGACTCTATTACTTAACAAATGATTCAAAGCTCTTGTCTCTGTGTGCATGCCCTAAGTCTCTTTAGTCATGTCCAACTCTTTGTCACCCTATGGACTGTAGCCCCTCAGGTTCCTCTGTCCATGGGATTCTTCAGGCAAGGATAACTGGAGTGGGTCGTCATGCCCTCTTCCAGGGCATCCTCCTGACCCAGGAATCAAAACCTCCTCTCCTGCAGCTCCTACACTGCAGGCAGATTCTTTACTGCCAAGCCACCAGAGAAACCCTTCTGTCTCCTCAGTTCAGTTCAGTCCATCAGTCATGTCCAACTGATTTTGATCTCATGGACTGCAGCACACCAGGCTTCCCTGTCCATCACCAACTCCTGCTGCTACTGCTACTACTAAGTCACTTCGGTCGTGTCTGACTCTGTGTGACCCCAGAGACAGCAGCCCACCAGGCTCCCCCGTCCCTGGGATTCTCCAGGCAAGAACACTGGAGTGGGTTGCCATTTCCTTCTCCAATGCATGAAAGTGAAAGTGAAAATGAAGTCACTCAGCAGTATCCAACTCTTAGCGACTCCATGGACTGCAGCCTACCAGGCTCCTCCATCCATGGGATTTTCCAGGCCAGAGTACTGGAGTGGGGTGCCATTGCCTTCTCCGTCACCAACTTCTACCAGTGAGCAAATAATGTATCTTTAACATCTAAACACAAAGCAGTCATTACCTGACTCTTTGATTTGTTTCAGCTACTGTGTTTCTCCCATGTGGTAAGACGGTTGATCTTTGAATTAACAAGTGATTTTAGGTGTGTATATATTTTAAATTTAACATGTCCAGTATGGAGATGTTGAATTTTCCTTTATCTTGAAGTAAAGATATTCCTGTTCTTTCCTGGGCTTACTTTTGGTAGTAATTGAGACAACTCTCTACCAAGTAGGTTAAATCATATAATCTGAGTCATGTCTTTGTTGACACACCCTTCACATCCAATGCTTGAACAAGTCCTGTCAATTCTGTCTCCACAATACACCTTTGATCAACTCTGCCACCATATTTCACAGTTGTACTAAAACAAAACAGACTAAAAAAGCTCTCTGCCTTCATTCTTGGTCCTCTATTATCAATTTTTCACACAGTAGCTAGAATGAGAGTTTTAGAAATGTAAATCATATTATGTTTCTCCTTGCATAAAACCTTTCTAGGGCTTTCCTTTCTTTTAGGCTAAGACTTAAACTCCTACAAATCCTGTCTTTTCCAAGTACCTCTGCAGCTCGAGCTCACGCCCTTGCTCTTGCACACTGTTCCCCAGTCATGTTAGTCTTCTTTCTTATCTTCAAATACAGCAAGCCCTCTTCCACATTAGAAACTTTGCCATTGCCACTGCCTCTGCCTAGAGGGTGTTTCCCAGCATTTTCACTGATTGCTTATTCGTATTCTTAGCTCAAAAATTAGCTCCCGTAAGAAGCATTCCAGATCAGCCATCTTAAATTTGGTTCCCACTTTACTCCCGATTTGTACCCCACTCATCACTCTTTTATTTCCTTTATATCCCTCAGTAACAGTATGTAATCTATTTGTTATATTTTTTTCTCTGTCATTCATCACTGTATTTACTACCAACATAGTTTCTGAGTTGCTAAATCATGTTCGAATCTTTGTGACTCCATGGACTGCAGCATGCCAGACTTCCCTGTCCTTCACCATCTCCCTAAGTTTGCACAAACTTATGTCCATTGAGTCGATGACGCCATCCAACCATTTCATCCTCTGTCACCAACATTATATCACATGTTGAAAAATATATGATGAATATTTGTTTAACTTATCAACTCTCCAATGCTTAGTGTATTCTCCTGCAAATGATGAACCCACAGGACTGGCAGCCCAATAGTTGAAATGATATCAACAAGGTTATATGAATATCCAGAAGAATCAGTTTTCCCACCCAATTCTAGTAGTCGTGATGTTATTGAATGTGGTCTCCACAGATGACTCTAAAATTTATATTTTTTCTTTGAGTCCATGGCTAAGCAACCATTTGTTTTCTACCAAAAGGAAAAGCTGGCAGCTGTCAACATAATCAGCATACTCAACATATCAGTAGAGTTGAATAGTAAAGTTCTCCATAGACCTTACCTATGCCTGGAACCACAGTTCTCCATTTGGATTTAGCAGTGATCTGAATTGTATTTCACAAACTTCCTGATTCCTAGAGGCATTTTTATGAGGTGGTTTTTTAGCCACAATCTTAAAGGTGTGCCATTTCGTAGATTTATGTGTAGTAAGCTTCTAATTGGAGTATTGATTTTTAAATCTCTATAACTATTTATTTTAGATGCAATTAAATATTATCATAAATAATTGAAACTCAGATAACAATGTCTAAGTAAATTACAAAGGATGTCTTATGATCTGAGATAATTTTTATGGTGTTTACCATACACTAGTCCATAAAATACAGCAGTTCTAGTTAGCAGTTGTTCCTACAGAATAAAAGATTAAAATAAAATAAAGTCTGCAAGGTATTTTTCACTTCAGTTATAGCTACAGGTTATTTTTTTTAATTTATACTACAATAAGTAAAAAGGGTGTTCCTGGTGGCTCAGTGGTAAAGACTGCCTGCTAATGTAGGAGATGTAGATTTGATCCCTGGGTTGGGAAGATCCCTTGGAGGAGAAAATGACAACGCACTCCAGTACTCTTGCCTGGGAAATCCCATGGACAGAAGAGGAGCCTGGAGGCTCCTCCACTGTTTATGGGGTTGTAAAGGAGTCAGACATGACTTAGTGACTAAAACAACAACAAAAATAAGTAAAACTCATAAATTATATATGTGCAGCTTTTCTTGGCTTCCCTGGTGGCTCAGATGGTAAAGAATCCACCTGCAATGCAGGAGACCTAGGTTCAGTCCCTGGGTTGGGAAGATCCCCTGGAGGAGGGCATAGCAACCCACTCTAGTATTCTTGCCTGGAGCATCCCCATGGTCAGAGGAGCCTGGCAGGCTATAGTCCATGGGGTCACAAAGAGCTGGACACAACTGAGTGACTAAGCACAGCACAGCTTTTCTTACTCATCCATCCAGGCTTTTAATAAATTCTTATTGAATTACTGTCATGTCCCAGGTCCTAGACTAGATATAGGAGTCCCAACAGAAAATAAGGTAGATGGTGTCTGTTTCCTCTTGGTGTTTACATTCTAGTATGGCAGACACATAGTGCTACATGACCTCATTTAATATATGAGATGGGAGGATATAGTTAGTATATTGTGTGGGGAAAAGGTAAGGTTGTCAGTGACTACTTGGAAGAAATAGGACATATTGAGGCAGAGTGTGGGATAAGTGATTCAGGCAGAGGAAAGAGAATGTACAGAGACCTGGAGGCAACAGAGAGCATGGCTAGAGGAACTGGAATAGGAACATAGCATGCAAAAGAGGAAGGTACAGAGATATATTCAAAGGGTCTAGATGATGCAGGGCCTTATGAGTCTATTCCAAGAATTTGGACTTATTAAAAAGACAATAGGATTAAATTGGGAATTATGTCATCAGATACATGTTTTAGAAGGTCTTTTTTGGATGCATTGTGGAAAATGGATGAGAGAGAAAGAAGACACTAGGTGAGGATATTGCCAAAAATAAAACCACTTTTTAGTCAAAAATATAATGGGGTAAATTAAAATTAAAAATAAAATGCAATGACAACTCCAGACAGATGGTAAGGTTCACAGAGCCAAACTTGGATTAAAATGCATAAAATATATAAAATGTGATCTAATCAAATGCAAGATGTATGCTAAATTCACGTTCTACTGAAATTTTAAGATTCTCAAAGGAGGAAATAGAAAACTAGAGCATGTGAAGCCACATTGGCACAACTGCTTGGTATTATCCCATGTAGACATACCAAGTACATTTTCCTTTAATAGGAAAATCCAAATGGTCACTGCTGCAGAACCCCCAAACCCAGGAATGCAATGGCTTATGTGTCTGTGGTATTTCATGGCCAGAAAATTTTCAGTATTAACTCCTCATCCCACCTGATATATAAAGTCCATTATAATCCTGGTGTTCTATAGAGAATCCAGGGTAAAATCATTTGATCTCAGACAACTATTTAAGGGTGTTATATAATGAGATGCGTTTTGTTCATTTTTCTGAACAATGTCACCAATCATGCAGACCTTCACCTTGAACACAATGACATTGTGTTTAGATGTCCTGGTTTAAAATATAGATAATTTATTATTTCCTTAGAAATTTTACAACTGCATACCCTAGCAATGTTAAAAGATAGCTGCTTTGACTTGTTCCTCTTACCACTTTATTCAACTTTCTCTAAAGAAAGGAGAAATACTTCAAATACACCTTCAAACCTGCAAGGATAGACAGGGCAAGCTTCTAACAGTATGAATTGAAACAAATTGTTAAGTGCATGTTCAGTTCCAGATTTTGAAGCAAAAATAACTTTGAACATTTTGGGGCTAGAATTAACAAATATTATAGAATTTCCTTCCCACATTTGAAATTTTAATTTCATAGTATTTTCAGTCCTCTGGGCTGAAACGAGGACCAGATAATATTTTAGCAAAAAAGGTGTTTTGTTTTCACGCTTTCATCATGCAAAAATAACCCAACTAATTTAGTTGTAACTTTCAAAAAATATTCAGTTTCATACAGAAATCAACTATGTAGTTCTCAGGCCAAAACGAATATTTATCAGAAAACTCTGAAGCAAAGATATTTATAAAAATATACTCTTCCATAAAGTTTTATTTTCAGTCATTTTTGACATGATGTAAATGAATTACTGTATTATTGCCTACTAGTTGTCTCATCCTTGATCTGCCAGGATTTTTTAAGAATTTTTTTGTATAAATTTTGATCACTAAAAAAAAAAAAACAAAACAAAAAAAACCTGGGGCCAAACTGAAATATTACAATGTTATAATAATTATGAAAATAGTAGTGGTTGTCATTGATGTGCTGATCCTAAAATGTCAAATGCTACGTACATATCATCTCTTAACTGTGCCACAATCTTTGGAGGGAAATATAATTGTTATCCCCAATTCATAGGTAGAGAAATAAGTTCTAAAACAGATTAAATAATTTGCACTGAACTGTTGTGTTAGTATGTAGTGGAGTCAAGATTCCACAACCCCTTGGCTCTCTGACTCCAGGCTTACTCAAAAGTGGTACCACTTTCAGAAATAGCCTCTGGCATAGCCCCAGTCAAAACAGTTAGAGTGAGCAGGAAGAACTAGGGTAATGAGATACTATCATGTGTTATAGTAGGTATGAAAGAAAAACTGAAAACTCAAACCCTCAGGTAAGTTACACAGCCATTGGATTTATCCACTGTGTTAAGTCGGTGGTGGATTAAATCAGCAGAGTTAAAAACCAAATTAAAAGCATTTATGGTATTTTAATACTGGCAAAATGCATCAGCTTAATAATAGCCATATGTCTTCTTAGTTGTTAGGATACTTTGGCCAGAATCTCAAGCCATCAATGGCCATTCTAAAGACTTTTGATCAGTACAAAAAATACGCTGGTTTCCCTTAGAGTTTTCACTCCATAAGCTATTCTGAGCATTGCCTCTAAGAGGACACTGGCATTGTTTTAGGTGCTGGAATGAAGGACAATCAGGTGAGCAGTAAATGGATCCTGAACTTAAGGAACTTAATCTTATACATAGAATCAAATGAATAAAACACAGGGATTACAGAGCATATATTGCCAATAATACAATTATGTATAAAACCCTATGGGATGTGAAGGAGAGGACAATGAGTCTGCCATGAACAGGGACCTATAAGGCACGCGGGACTTGCTCTGGCTGAGCTCTGACCATATCTCTTTCTTACCCTTCTCCTTGCTCACTTCTCTCCTACCACCCTGGAAATGGGTATCTGTTTCTTGCAAACTCTGAGCTTGGGGG
Organism: Capra hircus; assembly: GCF_001704415.2. Lineage (NCBI taxonomy): Eukaryota > Metazoa > Chordata > Mammalia > Artiodactyla > Bovidae > Capra > Capra hircus. Next base: position 38,783,897 of record NC_030816.1, on the reverse strand, counting down.
CTTTACATCTGTTCTTACCAATGCCTGGACTCTGTAGGGTTCACAATGTGCTTGGCCAGATTCTTCTCTTCTTTCAGGACTCAAATCCAACATCACCTGCTCAGGAAGGCCTTGCATGACTCCTATTCCTAAAGTGGTTCCTCTTTCATCATTCTCGATCAGAGAATCGCTTTTATTTCTTCATAGTACTTAAAACAATCTGATAATGTAATTTAATAATAAATTCAATTTTGCAATTTTTGAGCATATAGGTAGCTGTGAAAGTGATTAGGTGGCATACCAATGATAAATGTTTAGGTTTGAGGTATCAAAGACTTGGTGATCAGGGTTCCAGGCCATGCTAGGCCATGTGTACATGCCCAGGCGTGTATGACTCTTTGCGATCCCATGGACTGCAGCCCATCGGGCTTCTCTGTCACTGGAATTTTCTAAGCAAGAATACTGGAGTGGGTTGCCATTTCTTACTTCAGGGCATCTTCCCAACCCATGGATCACACCAATGTCCCTTGCATCTCTTGCACTGGCAGGCAAATTCTTTACCACTGTGTCACCTGGGAAACCCAATCAAGGTTCATGTCTAAGCAAAACTGAAAACTTCAGCTACTGCTGGGGCACTCTTGCTTCTAAGGTACAGATCCTAGAAGTCAGTCCCAACTCTAGATTCAAATGAGATTGGGAAAGTAACTGAGAAGTCTTTTGTCAACAGCTTCTATCTCACTAGGTTGGGCCTGAGCACTAGAACCTGCTTTCCCACCATTTCCCTACAAACAACTCTTCCACTGGCTAGCTTCCTTCTGAGTACAGTTCTCTCTTTGACTACATCCCTGTAGGATCATTATCAGACACTGCTCCAGAATTTCTAATGATCAATAACTCAGGACTTGAAAAGTATGAATTGATTTTAGATGCACAAAATTCTTGATGTTCTTCCAAAATTTAACTGAAATTAGCCCTCTCATAAACTTGGAACCCTCTCACTCTACTCATAAATTTAAGCCTACACCTCAAAACTTTTCTCTGTCTTTTGTCTCACATCATTGCACATATTTAAAGACATCAACCACCTTCCCCTCCACACCTTCTATTCTTCAGGCTAAATTCACTTCCTTTTATTTTTCTTCCTTTTAAGAAACAAGTCTTTGAGTTGCTGCTACCTGCAGACACTAGGACCGGCACTAAAATAACAGGTTTCGATTCCTTCTGTAAGCCTAAAATTTTGCACTGCACTGATCTGCAGTTTGCCTGTCGCACACAGTTGACACCTTAGTGTCCCTTAGTGTGGGCACTATCCATCAAATAATGTTTTCTATTAGCCAACTGGTTGAGAAGTACATTACCTTGTGGTTCCAGCAATTTCTAAACTTGTCATTCTCATGTCTTAATCACAATTTTGCTGTATTTAGATACTGCTAGTACCATTTGATGATCTTCTTTCAATTTTCTCACTTTTGTACCTAAATAATTTTTCAAAAGAAATTTTTATGTCATACCATCAATAAAACAACACTATCACTTTCTGTATATGTAAAGAAGTTATAAAATAAATACAGTGAAAATGCTATTACAGTTCAACATCAAAATTAATGACATGTGTCCATGATATAATTGATGTTTTAAATTCCTATTTTAAGAAAAAAATGATATTAATGAAAAGGATGGAACTATTTTTACTAGATACTGAGTAAGCAATATATTTAAGGAACTAGATCTGCTAGACAGAGCACCTGATGAACTATAGACTGAGGTTCATGACATTGTACAGGAGACAGGGATCAAGCACATCCTTAAGAAAAAGAAACGGAAAGAGGCAAAATGGCTGTCTGAGGAGGTCTTACAAATAGCTGTGAAAAGAAGAGAAGCCAAAAGCAAAGGAGAAAAGGAAAGATATACGCATCTGAATGCAGAGCTCCAAAGAATAGCAAGAAGAGATAAGAAAGCCTTCCTCAGTGATCAATGCAAAGAAATAGAGGAAAACAACAGAATGGGAAAGACTAGAGATCTCTTCAAGAAAATTAGAGACACCAAGGGAACATTTCATGCAAAGATGGGCTCAATAAAGGACAGAAATTGTCTGGACCTAACAGAAGCAGAAGATATTAAGAAGAGGTGGCAAGAATACACAGAAGAACAGTACAAAGAAGATCTCCATGACCCAGATAATCACGATGGTGTGATCACTCACCTAGAGCCAGACATCCTGGAGTGTGAAGTCAAGTGGGCCTTAGGAAGCATCTCTACGAACAAAGCTAGTGGAGGTGATGGAATTCCAGTAGAGCTATTTCAAGTCCTAAAAGATGATGCTGTGAAAGTGCTGCACTTAATATGCCAGCAAATTTGGAAAACTCAGCAGTGGCCACAGGACTGGAAAAGGTCAGTTTTCATTCCAATCCCAAAGAAAGGCAATGCCAAAGAATGCTCAAACTACTGCACAATTGCCCTCATCTCACACACTAGTAAAGTAATGCTCAAAATTCTGTAAGCCAGGCTTCAGCAATATGTGAACCGTGAAATTTCAGATGTTCAAGGTGGTTTTAGAAAAGGCGGAGGAACCAGAGATCAAGTTGCCAACATCCGCTGGATCACTGAAAAAGCAAGAGAGTTCCAGAAAAGCATCTATTTATGCTTTATTGACTATGCCAAAACCTTTGACTGTGTGGATCACAATAAACTGTGGAAAATTCTGAAAGAGATGGGAATACCAGACCACCTGACCTGCCTCTTGAGAAATCTGTATGCAACTGGAAGCAACAGTTAGAACTGGACATGGAAAAACAGACTGGTTCCAAATATGAAAAGGAGCACATCAAGGCTGTATATTGTCACCCTGCCTATTTAACTTCTATGCAGAGTACATCATGAGAAACGCTGGGCTGAAAGAAGCACAAGCTGGAATCAAGATTGCCAGGAGAAATATCAATAACCTCAGATATGCAGATGACACCACCCTTATGGCAGAAAGGGAAGAAGAACTAAAAAGCTTCTTGATGAAAGTGAAAGAGGAGAGTGAAAAAGTTGGCTTAAAGCTCAACATTCAGAAAACGAAGATCACGGCATCCGGTCCCATCACTTCATGGCAAATAGATGAGGAAACAGTTGAAACAGTGGCTGACTGTAGTTTTTTGGTCTTCAAAATCACTGCAGATGGTGACTGCAGCCATGAAATTAAAAGACTCTTTCTCCTTGGAAGGAAAGTTATGACCAACCTAGACAGCATATTAAAAAGCAGAGACATTACTTTTTCAGCCAAGTTCTGTCTAGTCAAGGCTATGGTTTTCCATTAGTCATGTATGGATGTGAGAGTTGGACTGTGAAGAAAGCTGAGTGCCAAAGAATTGACGCTTTTGAACTGTGGTGTTGTAGAAGACTCTTGAGAGTCCCTTGGACTGCAAGGAGATCCAACCAGTCCATTCTAAAGGAGATCAGTCCTGAGTGTTCATTGAAAGGACTGATATTGAAGCTAAAAGTCCAATACTTTGGCCACTTTATGGGAAGAACTGACTCATTGGAAAAGGCGCTGATTCTGGGAAAGATTGAAGGTAAGAGGAGAAGGGGATGACAGAGAATGAGATGGTTGGATGGCATCACTGACTCAATGGACATGAGTTTGCATAAACTCTGAGAGCTGGTGATGGACAGGGAAGCCTGGCATGCTGAGGTCCATGGAGTCGCAAAGAGTCAGACATGACTGAGCGAATGAATTGAACTGAACTGAACTTTATAATGAAGAGAGGCACTAAGTAAATGAAGAAATATCATATATGATTTTGCTATTAACTGTCTTTTTGAATTTTTATTAATGTATATCCCTAGACCAACCAGCGATGAAAAGATTGGCTATATTGTAATTAAATGTTTAATGACTACACATGGCCCTTTGATCATTGGGAACAATTTGCAAAGCAAAAAGCTTGGTTACCATTCTTAGTCACTGAATTTAGCCTTCACACTTGCTCCAGGAGACAAAAACATAAGAAACCTGTGAAATGAAAATACCTCCCAAGGATGGCAGGCTGGATACATACATTATCCTCTGCTACTCTTACTGCCCCCCAGTAAAGTCCTACTATAACCTCAGTAAAGGAATGGGGGAGAAAGGTACTCATGGGGGAAAAATGGGAGAGAAGAGAGTAGCAACAACTGACAATAGATGAAAAGTTTTTAACTGATTGAACAGATCTGAAGAGATGGATCCTTACCTGACTATGGAAGGAGCCAAGAAGCAATCTGACTTACACAATTCTAAAAAATTCTCAGAAGTCTCCAGTAACTGGATGATAATAAATATTTCTGCAAGCATGAATGAAGGTGGGGCTAAGAATTTTAAAAATGGTTAAAAGATGATTTAGGAAGCAATCAGAACCCAATGGTACCCTCCTTACCAGATATTGTTGTTGTTTATTTGTAGGTTGTGTCTGACTTTTTGCGACACTATGGACTACAGCCTGCCAGGCTCCTCTGTCCACGGGGATTTTCCAGGCAAGAATACTGGAATGGGTTTTCATTTCCTTCTCCAGGAGATCTTCCTGACCCACGGATTGAACCTGGGTCTTTTGTATTGCCAGGCGAATTCTTTATCACTGAGCCACCAGGGAAACCCTTAAGGGATGACTAGAAGTTTATTCTTTGTAAATAATATAACTGAGGTCACTAGACAAGAGAGCAAGCACAGTTGAGGTCAGGGGCCCTCACTGGAATTAGGGGCATTGGTGAAAGCTTTCATCCTGAATATGGGATCTCCAACCTTACTTCCTACCGACGTCCTGAAATGCTGCTGCTGCTAAGTCGCTTCAGTCCTGTCCAACTCTGTGCGACCCCAGAGACAGCAGCCCACTAGGCTCCCCCGTCCCGGGATTCTCCATGCAAGAACACTGGAGTGGGTTGCCATTTCCTTCTCCAATGAATGAAACTGAAAAAGTGAAAGTCAAGTCGCTCAGTTGTGTCCAACTTCTAGCCACCCCATGGACTACAGCCTACCAGGCTCCTCCGTCCATGGGATTTTCCAGGCAAGAGTACTGGAGTGGGTTGCCATTGCCTTCTCCGCCTGAAATGCTAGTATCTATGATTATGTCATCCAAGCAGAAGGCTGGAAGGAATTTACCTGAAAAATCTCACTTTATTAACCAGTCCATGAGAAAAAGGTTAAAGCTGCTGACATCTGAGTTTTTATCCCCAAACCCCAAAATGCCTCAAAAAAAAAAAAAAAAAAAACAAAAAACCCAAAACCTCATTTGGCAATGCCTACCCACACATACAGAGGTTCTATTGGTTTTTATTTGCCCACTCAGATATAAGCAGACATTTGATAAAAGTCTCTATGTGAGAGTGAGATCAAAGAAAACAATCCAAATAACACAATCAGTGCCATGAGCACCACATAATAGGAAAGTGATGTGGTCCTCTCAACTCTCTGGTTTCCATTTAATAATCAGTAAACATTAATTAAGCACCTACTGTTGGGGTTTGCAACCAAATAAGTGATTAATTGAATCAGAAGGAAGCAGTTCATGATGTGAACTATTATCCTGAAAAAACTATATAGGAGGACATGTCTTGAGTGTCTAACGGCAGGGGCTGTAGATACTACACTAACCACCCACTCAAAGAACCCCCGGTCCAGAAACCAGGGAGACCAGATGGAGGAAATTTTTCATCTGAAGAAGAGGCACAATGCACTGACCCTGGACTGCTGCCTTCAGCTAAACTGAGGCACAAGCAAGGAAAGCAAATATCCAGTAATTACCAGTTTTCCATTGAATAGTTCTGCCCCTAAGTGGGTGAAGAGTGAAGATACCAATAGCTGACACCCACCAATCTAGCAGCACTTCCTTCCTCCAGAGAAAGTGAAAGTGAAAGTGAAGTCGCTCAGTCATGTCCGACTCTTTGCGACCCCATGGACTGTATAGCCCACCAGGCTCCTCCGTCCATGGGATTCTCCAGGCAAGAATACTGGAGTGGGTTGCCATTTCCTTCTCCAGGGTATCTTCCCGACCCAGGGATTGAACCCAGGTCACCTGCAATGCAGGCAGACGCTTTAACCTCTGAGCCACCAGGGAAGCCCAAGAGAAGTGAGTAAATGTGGAAGCAGAAGCCGCTGGTGCAGTGCTGCTCCAGGGAAGTCCCTCCCCTGGGAAACATGAGTAATGGAAAATAAGTTTTCCCTGGTAATGCCTGCTATATTGTAGGCTCTTTTCCCTGTGAACTGAAACCAGAGCCATTCTTTTCTATGGTGTCATTATTCAACTTATATTTATCTCAAGTCATTTAACCTAAATTACTTTTGGACAATTTTTTCCAAGTTGACATATTTTCAAAATGTGATAATAACCAACCTACCTACCAGTTTTGGATCTACATATTCAAGATTTTTTTCCTTTCTACATATGTATCCGAATAAATAATAAGCTGCTATAGAATACAGCTAAGGACAAGACCATACTCCTCCATGGTATCAATACTATAATTACATAATTTTGAGGGTATGGCCATTTGATTAGTTTATGTCTACTTAACTAAACACAGTTCAGATCAAATTTCTTACCACCAAGATAAATCAAATCCTTTTATCACAAAAGAAATATTAAGAGACTTTGATCAAATTTTGTTCTGAAATTCACATACTTGATGTCCACTGCAAATTCTTTATTCATTTATGTTATCATTTTTCCCCAAAATATAAGGATATAAGAGGAAGAAAAGGGATTTGTTTAGAATGATTTGTTGTAGATGAATTCTTTCAAGATAGCAATGAGCATCACTTTGTGTTCTCAGTGCTAATCTAATAACCTTTTAAAAAACTTTTCTGGAATTTTATCAGTGATAGGTCATACTCATTTACCTGAAGTTTCTAACTTTATTTCTTGTCCTTTAATGTCTTGTTCTTTAATCAGAAAAAAGCTTTCCCATTTCTGATTTTCTAGCAAATCGTTGTCAAAGGTTATGAGTTAAGGCTCTGCAGTCGTGTCAGTAACTTTTTTCAGTTTTGTAGGATGAAATTCACCTAGCCTAGAGATTTTGATTCATTTAAAGAATCTCAGTACTTTCCTACTGTCTTCTCACATTTACCCCTTCATCATTTTTAGCCTTTCCTGTTTGTAAGTCATTCTCCTTGAAGAAAAAGACAAAAGCAAAATACTTGTGTAGTTTTGCTTTCTCTGTGTCAGCTGTCAAGTCAATCTCTTTCCTCAGTAATAGAATGATATAATATCTGTGTAGAGTCTGAAAAATCCTTTTTGCTCAGCATTTGTCTAAAAAAAAAAACACACACACTCCTAGAAGAAGAGATAGCAGATTTTTTTTATATCCTGAATATATGCATTGATTTGCTTCTTGTCCACTGAGTCATTTATGGGAGAATGATTAAGCACCCATCTGCTTAGTGTCAGATATTATGCTAAAAATAGATGATAGAAAAGTAGAGACTATATCACTCCCACTTAAAAGACTTTATGATTTAGTCACTGGATGTGTATGTTGGGGTCAGAGCATGAGAAAAGACCAGAAAAGTTAACCAACAAACAGAATATGAAGATTATATATTCCAACTGGGCACCAAAGAAAGAGCAGTTGGGATAGGGAGGCTGTGCAGTAGAATCAGGCAAAGCTTGCTTGAGGAGTCAACCTTTGAGCTGAATCTTTAAAGGTGAGTAGAAAATAGCCTCTGGACAAAGGGAGGAGGGTCAGAATAAGCAGAGGGAGCCATAAATGGTTAAAGAGGTCATGTCCATTTAAAAATCTCCAAGTCCTGGTATCTGATAAAGTTGAAAGGTGATGCAGTGTATGCTTTCTTAGTGATACATTCTTCAAAAGTAAAATTTTCAGGTAGCTAGTTTAGATTTTCTCAAGTGTTCTTTATTTTGTTTTCATTCATGCCTGTTGAGATCTTGTGTATAAGAAGTGATTTTAAACTTCATGCTGGTCTTGTCTTGTTCAGATCAAATTTACAACTCCTTCTGAGAAGCAATGTTTGCCTTCAAAGGCTTTGCACAGTGAACATCTTCTGGCCTGGGGTGCCCTCATTTCAGGTGTTTTGTTATCTCTTATACTAATGTATTCATCCCACTGTTTATAGAACAGAGGACTTTATATGACAGAATACTGGAATTATTGAAATTCCGGATTTTAAATAACTCAGAGAGCAGAGAAAAATAGATAATGAAAAACAGAGTGCATAGTACAACCAACACAGTACTACTATAATTATTTATTATTAATACTTTATGTAGGTCTAAAAAGTGTCTTTGATCATTCCAGATTATCATTCATAGAAAATGCTCTTCTCAGACAGATGACAGAAATGTCCTTCTCTGTTTTCTTCATAAAATTTAGATGATGCTTCCCAATTAAAATGATATTGGGCTATCAGCCTTCCCCAAATTCCTATTTAGGCACATAAGAAAACACTGAAATACATGCATGTACAGATACATATAGACACCAGGTAGGAAGCCTGTTTATTATGCATTTCCCACTTTTTTTCACAGTCAAATCATCCCTATTGCACTCCAAAAATGTAAGTCTTAACCCCCCAAAACATGTTCATTCCAAATGTCATAGTTATTCTGATGGAGGCAGTCAGTGTACCACTTCACCCAAGGTACTTTTTCTCTTGCATTCAGAAATAACGATTCCCAGGTAACAACTCCCCAGGAGAAGATGAGTTGCTGTGTTTGACCTTATGGTGGCTGAAACTGCTGTCCAGGCCAGTCCAGCCCATGCATGTAAAATGGCATTATGTTCATTTTTATGCCCACATAACCTTGCTTGGAGCTGTTTCTTCTAATTGTTGCAGAGCAAAACAATCCCTCCATCAGAAATTAACCCACCAGAATTATTCTGTAATTATTTCTTGAACTCCCCAGAGAGTGTATATATCACATATGTTCACAAACAAGTTCTGTCAAATGCCATCCCTAAAGGCATCTGCCATGCTCCATTTTTCCTGCTACAGTTGTGCTCAGTTGAGGTACTGCATCAAGTCATCTAGAGAAACCTGATAATGGTCCTGTGGATGTGGCAGTCATGACACCTATGTCCGAGCAAAGATCTCCATGTTCTCAAACCCTCCAAAGAATTACTAAATTTTATATGAAAATGATCAGAAATGTCCCTCTGTTAATGTCTAAGCCAAATTTAATTAGTTGGTCTTCTAGGTGACTCCAGTTGTCACCTATTACAAACATTTATTTCAGCATCTATACTCTGCTCTGCCTTTTTTCTCATACCTTTCATAATCTTCAACCTGCCCTAACCACAAGAAAACACTCTCCTGCCACCCCCCGCCACCCACTAATTGCCCATTTCCATAGGAACAAGCAAACAAGCAATAGTTCTGACAAGATCTATTTTAGTATATGCTCTACAAAGAAACATTTCTTTGCACCTCTATCCAACTTTTACTTCAAAATGCCTGAATGAACATGTAATGGTGCACACACACATGCAGTGGATCTTCCACCCTCCAGTTGATCTACCCTCAACAACCCAATGCAACAGAGATAAGCTGGACCTGCTGATTTTGTAATTACTGAGTTCAAAATTGCACATTTGTGACCAAATGAAATGATTGTGGCTATTTGAAGCCATGACATATAGGGGTGGTATGTTATGCAGCCATAGATAACAAACACAGCTGGGTACCTGAAGTGGGACCCTCCTGAAACAAAAGTTCTAAAGTGTGTGGCATTGAGTTTGGGATCAGAAGCAAGTATAAGCTGAAAAAGTCTCAAGGACAGTTACTGAAAGCTCACAGGGCTTCAAAGAGTGTGTTAGCAAAGACCCAAAGAGAGTATGTGTGTGTGCGAATGCTCAGTCATATCCAACTCTTTGTGACTACATGCTCTGTAGCCCATCTGGCTCCTCTGTTCATGGGATTTTCCAGGCAAGAATACTGGAATAGGTGGCCATTTCCTCCTCCAGGGGATCTTCCTAACCCAGCCACCTAATGCGTCTCTTGTGTCTCCTGCAAGCGATTCTCTACCACTAGTGCCTGAGCAGGCTGTCACTTAGACCCTAAAGATCTGTGGAGGAATTGTTATTGGCTGTTGGAGAGAAGAGGGCCTTCTTATGTTTCACCAGAAAGTTTGACAAAACTGTTGCCTGAGTTAATGTGAAACAATAAGATATGTCTAATTTTCCAGTAGTCATGTATGGATGTGAGAGTTGGACTGTGAAGAAGGCTGAGCGCCAAAGAATTGATGCTTTTGAACTGTGGTGTTGGAGAAGACTCTTGAGAGTCCCTTGGACTGCAAGGAGAGCCAAACAGTCCATTCTATAGGAGATCAGCCTTGGGTGTTCTTTGGAAGGAATGATGCTAAAGCTGAAGAGTTGACTCAATGGAAAAGACTTTGATGCTGGGAGGGATTGGGGGCAGGAGGAGAAGGGGACGACAGAGGATGAGATGGCTGGATGGCATCACTGACTCGACGGACGTGAGTCTGAGTGAACTCCTGGAATTGGTGATGGACAGGTAGCCCTGATGTGCTGCGATTCATGGGGTCGCTCAGAGACAGTATGGAAGATACCATTTGACTTTTGCTAGCTGCCTAAACTAAAAAGAGGGATCAGAGATGAGCAAAGAAAAGAACTGATGTGTTTGCAAGGCAAAATTTAAGGAAATATAAGTGATTCAGCACTTGTGAGGTTCCAAATTAAACTGTTTCTCATTCCCATCTCTCCTAAAGGCAAACCATTCTCAAATTAAGAAACTAATCCTGGTCAAAGATCAAATCAAGGATAGTCTATAAGACACTTTATTAAGAGTTGCCCCTTACCTCCATATTGAAATTGAAATTGTTCTCCACCAGTTGGTCTTCCATTCTAGGCATTCAAGTCCTGTTACATATCTGAATTCATCCAGCCCTTGTACGTGTTCTGCTCTGGGAAAATTCTATGCTTTCTCATTTATGTCTTTCAGTGAGATAAGCATCAAATTTTATAGAGGTTCAATAAATGTTTCTTGGTTCTAATGAAGATAACTTAGCTTTCTTGAACTATTTCTACCAAGCCTCGTGAAATTTGTAGATTTGGAAGCTGTATTTTTTAAGTTTAAGATTGTTTATTATGCAGCAGGTAGATAAATGAAAAAGCTTTATATTTAGGTTATTTTGGTACTTTCTGATGATTTTTCTAAAATAGTAATTCTCATGAGAGTAGATAATACTAAAGATAATAAAAATACTTCAAATTTATCAAGCTACCTAGTTCAGCTTTATTTAACTGTTCAATATTAAGGAAATATGTAAACAGTATTGTAACCACTTGCTTGGCTATTTTGAAATTTCTCGAAGTGCAGAAATAAAAAGCACTCATTTGTAAAGTGTGTGAAAAAAGACATCACAATATTATTTTCACATCTGATCAGAGCTATGAGAAAATAAGTATATCAAAAAAATAAAAAGTGGCAAACCAAAAAAATAAATACCATTCAAAACTAAAATAGTGGAAAGGCATTCAAGCAATTCCTCAAAATGATGTGACTATAGGTAGTCTTGCTAATCTTTATTCTATTCTCAGTAATTTCCAAAAGTTCTAAAATATTTATTATATTTATAATAAAGACAGAGTTTGCTAGTTTTTAGGAAAATAAATGATTTAATGAAACATCTGCACAAGGCATAATTGTGGCTTTCTGGCTGTTGTCATTTTAGGATTTCAGAGCAAATAAAGCATAACAGTTATTTTACTTTTCTTTAAAGAATTTTATAAATATGACTAGATAAATTGGTTTATTCCTTTTGTTTTATTTTCCTACTCTTTCTTGAATACAATCTTGAAATTTCACACTAAATGTATCATTCATTTTTCTACATATGTAACTAATTAGCAAATGCCACAAAATGGCCTTTCCATAAATATTGCTCCCTGACTCTATGGGTCCTTTCTGCTGACTCCTCAGCTTTTTCATAGTACCTTTCTGTGTCCTATAGTTCTTGGAGAGATAGATGTAATTTTTTTTTCTCAACTCTCCTCTGAAAGAGCTGTTCTATGATGGTTTTGACTCCTTCTCTGTGTAGATAAATCCCCAATTTCTATCTTCATCCTTCTTTCCTCTGCCAGTCTTGCATTTCTCAGTGTTTTGTTAATACCTTCCTTGGGCCTGCTTATACACTGAAGACTTCATAATTTTTCAAAATTTCTTGCTTATTTTTCCCATCTCTATAATATGAAAAAGTTTTCCTCTCTTTTTCATATTTGCTATTCAATCATACCAGACTACTCTGATATTTGCTTCTTCCAACTTATCACTAAGTTTTCTTCATTTCACTCCTTTCTAGCACCCCACTCCAGTACTCTTGCCTGGAAAATCCCATGGATGGAGGAGCCTGGTGGGCTGCAGTCCATGGGGTCGCTAAGAGTTGGACAAGACTGAGCGACTTCACTTTCACTTTTCACTTCCATGCATTGGAGAAGGAAATGACAACCCACTCCAGTGTTCTTGCCTGGAGAGTCCCAGGGACGAGGGAGCCTGGTGGGCTGCCATCTCTGGGGTCGCACAGAGTCGGACACTACTGAAACGACTTAGCAGCAGGAGCAGCAGCAGCAGCAGCCATCCTGGGAATAAAAATGAGCAAGCGTTTTGTTTGAAGCAAGTGAACAACTCAAATATTCACCTCTTGCACAGAGCAAACTTTCAGTCAAACCTGATTCATTTCACCCTTCTCTTCCCAATCCATTGCTTTTGTTATGCCAAACAAGCACACACTTCTTACCTTCCATTCTCTTCATTGTGGTCAGACTAAATCCCCAGAGTCACAAACATCTTTCTCATCTATTCCTTTGCCACCATAACTCTTCATCATAAATCCCCACTGACACTGGATTTTTTCTCTGTCACTAATGAAGATGATTGATTTGAAGCTGCAAATTCTCCAGTAGCCCACCCTATTGACTCATCTGATACTCCATGATCAGGCAAGCAGACTTGCTTTCAGTTCAACAAACAGAAAGAGAATTATTTTAAAATCAGGGGAAAAATTCATCTGGGAGAATGAGTGATCTGGAGTTGTCAGTAAGAAAAACTAACATTTAAAAATTATCATATTTATCCATCAACAAATCAAAACATATCTAGTCACTTGTTTTGAATTTGTGTTTTTGTGTGTGCCTGTGTTTGCTTACTTTTCCTGCTTGGGAAAAAAGGGAAGATGTAGCCCTAGTAAGACAAATAGACCCATTTGAGCAAATATGAAAATATGTTTGCTTGCTTATTGCAGAATAGTATAAAATGTGATTCTCTGTTTATAAACAAAATTGATGATTAGGTAAATAAAGTAATGATATGCTATACTCTTAAGTATGTGTAATACTTGAGTATATATAGAACAGACACTACACTAAATAGAATATGCAGAGTAATGTAGTAAGTTTCTAAATATATATGGAGCATGTTACACATTGCTCAGGTTAACAGGGGCAAGCAAAGTAAAACAAAAATCAATTGCCATTTTTTATATTAGGTTATCAAAATTTTTAAATTAAATTATGAATGTAGACAAGGAAACCATAAAATTATCACCCTTCATTTTTAATTGGAGGCATTATCGATCGGTACAAGATTTTGGAAAGCAGTTTGGCAATATCTACTGAGTAATAAAATATTTGCAACCTTTGAGCCAATAACTGCATTTATGGAAATTATTTTGGAAAAGTAATCCAAAAATAGAAAAAATATGCATTTTTATGACAGTAAAAAAAAATAGCTAATATTACTGCCCTCAATTACTCAATGGAAATTATGCTACAGGGCAAAATTAGTATTACAAATACCATGCTATGGAAAATATGGACACATGGAAACTGATTTATTTTGTTACTTTTGCTGCATTTCTTCTTCCGAAAAGGAAATCTTAGCATTTTAGTTTGTTTTTAACATTAAAAAAGTTTTTTTTGGCCGTGTCACATGGCTTGCAGGATCTTAGTTCCTTAACCAAGGATTGAACCCAGTCCCTCGGCAATGAAAGTATAGAGTCCTAGCCACTGGACCACCAGGGGATTCCCAGTAAAAAAGAAATCTTAGAACACACTCTAGAAGCTATAGAATACAGAAACATATAGCAATAAAAATTGTACTCTCCAGACATAATGCTATTAACATTATTTTACCTTTTGTTTCATGAAAAGATGGATAAATTACCTGATAGATAGATACACAGATGAACAATTATATATTGCATGAATATATGATATAACATAATCATAGAGTTTTCAGTTTGCTGTTTTTTGTATAATACTCATATGGAATGAGAAGCAAAACAAAATTGAAGGTAAGGTGATGATAAGAAAAATAACTAATTGGGGGAAAATGAAGGAAATACTGAAAACTAACACTGGATTGGCATAGTGGAATGTGGTTAATTTTCTTTTTTTAACTTTGCAAAAATTTTGTTCTTTGCTTTGTTTTTGAGAATTCAGTTAATATTTGTGGTTTGTGATTTTGACTACTCAGATTCAAACACCCTTCCTCTTTGGAAGAACATCCCAAAATAAGTGGGAGGTAGGGTCTCCTACAACTGAGAAGGGGTAGCTGGTACCTTCTCCAACTGCCTTGCATCTAATCTTCTATGAATATGACACAGGCAGAGCTCATTAGACATTCTTGTCTGGACTCTTCAAACTTGGGAGTGCCTAAAGGGTAATTTTAAAGTGACTGTGGAAAACAGATATGGTTTGTGTCCAAGGGTAATAATACTAGTAGCTACAAGTTAATCAGATTCTTCTTGTGAGGAATTTTGGCTATGCCATACATACCTTGGGGTCTGTGGATGAGCTTCCAAGAGCTGGAACAATAGACCAAGTATATTCTGTGCATATATGCATTTTTCTTTAAGAAGAATCCATGCATTTCCTCAGATAGGCAAAGTATTTCATGACCCAAGATAGGCCAAGAGCCTTTGAATGGGTCAACATTCCTGAGATGCCCTATCCCTTTCTGAGTTCCACTGATTCCTTAGAAGATAACTCCACCTACTTTAATGCTTAACAGGCTGAGGTTTTAATGAATTGTCATTGATCTATTGTTTTAGTCAACTAATGAATCAAATGGATGAATTCATTTGTTCAATTACTTAAAAAAAAATGTGTTGCCACCTCTACCTGCGGGCATGGTCTGGCAGAGGGCATACACACAGAGGAGGCCTCAAGGACTTTCCAGGTCAGGAATAACATAGATTCATGAAGTCATTTCCATTTTTCCTCCTGGCAAAAGGGCAAGCTAGATGTCCTGAATATTTCCCACTACAAAACATATAAGTACTCCAGTTAAAATACATATAGGATCTTCTTATGAGTAATGACCTCACCAGATAGTAATAGAAATCCTCAAGAAAGTAATTCAGGTCAAGGATGTGGGTGAGTCCCACAGTGACTTTAGCTTTAAAGGACATGTACAGAAGAGGAGAGATTTCTGCAGTCAATGGAGATCCAACACTTTGATATCAACTACCCCTTCTCAGCATCTGTTTTGGGAGACCCTATTTCCCACTTAGTTGGAGATGTTCTTCCAAAGAGGAAGGCTTTTTGAGTCTGGGTAGTCAAAATCACAAATATTCATTAACCAAGTTAGCCAATGGGTTAACTCTGAGCTTTCTTGCAATTATAAATATTGGATTCCTGATGCTGCAGGTCTCCTTTTGGCTGATCTGTATGGAGATGAACAAACCATTCATATTCTTTTATCTCAAGTCCCCCACTATTGAAATTTTAATAACAATACTTTCATTACTTTTGCAGAGAATTTTGCAGGTAAAAATACTGATAAATGTTGTGTCATTATATCTTTATATGGACAGCATCAGACCACATGGAAGGCTCCGGTTGGACTACCTTTGTATCAGGTCCTCACCAGAGGTCCAAACAACAGAATATTATCCATTTTGTGCTTACAGGATCATCCACCTGGGCCCGTTTCCCCCAGCAGGACTTATAGGCAAGAGTGCCTTAGAAGGAAGTATGGAAGGAATTCTGAGGCTTTGTCTGTCCAACTAAGATGGATAAAGTGTTAATTCATAAAAAGAGAACATTTCCTCCATTCTTAAGCTAGAATGCAAAGAAGAATGATTTATTTTTATCCAAAAGAGTAGCTTAAGTTCAATACGTTCTTGAATTATGCCTTTCAGAGTCTAATAAAACAATAGAAAGAAAATGCTTTTTGTGAGCTAGCGGATGCACTACATGGCTTGATATGTATTGTAGTATGTTAGATTAAAAATATGATGAACCCCAATAGTCTGGGAATTGTGTGATGCATCAGTCATTCATCCACATGAAAGCATGGAAGTGAAAGATAAAATAGATAAAAATAGACTGAGTGGAAGGGAAAGATAAAACAGGTAACAATAGACTGAGTGGCAAGACTACCTAAGATTTGTGTGTATTTTCCTTGAAGAAAGAGATAAAGGGAAATGGCAAGAGTCTGTATATTACTTTGATTTGACTAATTATTAGAAAGGGTAGCTGAATCACATATTACATTTAGGAATATCCCAAAACTTGGGTGGTTTGCAAGCACAGCTATAACTGAAAATATGTTTACAGAATATAGAGAGGTTACAGGTCTGAGTAGGTGATATCAAAATAAGATTAGGCTCTGAAAGATGTAAAGTAATACATCTTGGATGAAAATTCACAGATAATCAGGGAAATGGAGCTACTGTACTTGGAAAATAGGAATGTTGAATGAAACCTGGGAGTGATAGTTATAGAAAATTAGTATGAGATTGCACAGGATGATACAGTGGTTTATAAAAACTGTTTGGGCAGCACATGCAGAGATAACACATCGTGAGTCAGACAAGTGTGTCCATTTATGAAAACCTCAGAAGCTGAAGGATGTCATCGTACTGGAGGAAATTCAGAGAGAGCTACAAAAATGATTGAGGGGCTAGAAGGGCTGATGTGAGATAAGATTAAAAAGAACTAAATATGTATGACTTATCCAAATAGACACTGTATCACCACAAAATGGAAGCTGCTCACACACTGAGGAAAGGGGGAAAAGTTTTCAAGGAAGTTTAAGCAAATGTTATCTGAAACGTTCTGCAGAAAACTAACAACGAAAAGTTAAGGTGAAATACAGGTTCCCTAGTGGGTTAAGTAGAGAAAATAAGTATATCATTTTTGTTCTCTAGACCCATTTTCCAAAATGAAAAAAAAAAAAAAACTATAATCTCCTAGTCCTTCAGTTGCCACATTTTTAAATCAGAAGTAATGAACCCTTTTTGGCAAACTTAAAGAGTTTTGGCTGGCAAGATTAATTCTGGCCATATTCATTAAAATATTATTTTAAAAAGAATTCAATGCTTAGCATCTAGTATAATAGGATATAGTTTTTTTCAATAATTGAATAAAATTGATCTAAGGAATGTGCAATATACTTGATTTATTTATTATTACTTATTTCTTTGATTATTACTTAATAAAATGTGAGTGAAAGTGTGAAAATCATTCAGTGATTTCTGACTCTTTGCAACCCCCATGGGCTATATATAGCCCACCAGCTCCTTTGTCCATGGAAGTCCTCAGACAAGAATACTGGAGTGGGTAGCCATTCCCTTCTCCAAGAGGTCTTCCCAATCTAGGGGCTGCCCCTGGGTTTCCTGTATTGAAGAAATATTCTTCACCGTCTGAGTCACCAGGGAAGCCCTGCTAATAAAATTGATAGAGTTAGATATAGGTGTGCAATAAGGCAACTTGAATGTATTATGGTTTCTGACATCAAACAGTTTACAGTCTCATGGATAAGTAAACATGTTCAAGTGCACAAGCAAAATATAATAGTAGTTACAGTAGAGGTTGAAAAAAGAGTAATTGAGATTCCAAAGAATCAAAAGGAGAATGTTTCAAGGATGCACAGAAGCAGGTATCATTTGAACTGAGCCTTGAAGGGTAGTAGGAGTTTAACAAGGAGGAACTGGGGGATTCAAGGGTGGAAGAGTCTATGAACGAAAGCTGAGGGAAAGTACAAAACTCGTGGTAAAAACCATGAGTGTCCTGGCGTGACTGAAGCAAGAAACACGGAAAAGTATGACATAGTACAAATCTGGACAGGTGTGCTTCATTCATTGGAAAAAGGCCATGGCTGGGACTCTAAAGGGAGTGGAGACCATATATAAACCAATGGTTTTCAAGCAGTTTTTAGGCTTTCATTAAATGAAATCTTTAACAGAAGTCTAATCTATGGAACAGATAAAATCTGTACTTCTCTACTTGAAGTAGGTTAGATGTCAAGACTCCTGTTCTCCTTTGTCCTTTGAAACATCCTTCCTCCCTACTCCCAGAAGACCCCAAGGCCTCTCAAAAGGCCCATAGAAACTGTGGTGCAGCTTGAAAAACACAGCTATTAGTGAAAGGAATAAATGAGGATTTTTTAACAAGGCAATGAAATGACCAATATAGACCTTTAACTGGGAAAAAGGAGAGGGTAGGTAAAATGAGGGGTAGAGACTGCATGAGTCTCAATCTAGGTGTTAACTAAGGACTAGAAAAGATGTGACTTCAATATTATAAACTCACAGCAACTCTCAGTTCAGTTTAGTTGCTCAGTCATGTCCGACTCTTTGTGGCCCCATGGACTACAGCTCGCCAGGCTTCCCTGTCCATCACCAACTCCTGGAGCTTGCTCAAACTCATATCCATCGAGTCAGTGATGCCATCCAACCATCTCATCCTCTGCTGTCTCCTTTTCCTCCTGCCTTCAATCTTTCCCAGCATCAGGATCTTTTCCAATGAGTCAGTTCTTCACATCAGGTGGCCAAACTGTTGGAGTTTCAGCTTCAACATCAGTCCTTCCAAGGAATACTCAGGACCAATTTCCTTTGGGATTGACTAATTGGATCTCCTTGCAGTCCAAGGGACTCTCAAGAGTCTTCTCCAACACCACAGTTCAAAACATCAATTCTTTGGTGCTCAGGTTTCTTTATAGTCCAACTCTCACATCCATACATGACTGCTGGAAAAATCATAGCCTTGACTAGATGGACCTTTGTTGGCAAAGTAATGTCTCTGCTTTTTAATAGGCTGTCTAGGTTGTTCATGGTTTTTCTTCCAAGGGGCAAGTGCCTTTTAACTTCATGGCTGCAGTCACCATCTGAAGTGATTTTGGAGCCCCCCAAAATAAAGTCTGACACTGTTTCCACTGTTTCCCCATCTATTTGCCATGAAGTGATGGGACAAGATGTCATGATCTTAGTTTTCTGAATGTTGAATTTTAAGGCAACTTCTTCCACTTTCATCAAGAGGCTGTTTATTTCTTCTTCGCTTTCTGCCATAAGGGTGGTGTCGTCTGCATATCTGAGGTCATTGATATTTCTCCCAGCAATCTTGATTCCAGCTTGTGCTTCATCCATCCTGGCATTTCGCATAATATAGTCTGCATATAAGTTAAATAAGCTATGTGACAATATGCAAACTTGACGTACTCCTTTCTTGATTTGGAACCAGTCTGTTGTTCCAAAACAGTTCTAACTGTTGCTTTTTGACCTGCATACATATTTCTCAAGAGGCAGGTAAGGTGGTCTTGTATTCCAATCTCTTGAAGAATTTTCCAGTTTGTTGTGATCCACACAGTCAAAGGCCTTGGTGTAGTCAATAAAGAAGAAGTACATGTTTTTCTGGAACTCTCTAACTTTTTCTATGATCCAATGGATGTTGGCAATTTGATCTCTGGTTCCTCTGGCTTTTCTAAATCCAGCTTGAACATCTGGAAGTTCATGGTTCATATACTGCTGAAGCCTGGCTTGGAGAATTTTGAGCTTTATTTTGCTAGCGTGTGAGATGAGTGCAATTGTGCAGTAGTTTGAACATTCTTTGACATGGCCTTTCTTTGGGATTGGAATGAAAATTGACCTTTTCCAGTCCTGTGGCCACTGCTGAGTTTTCCAAATTTGCTGGTATATTGAGTGCAGCACTTTAATAGCAACTCTACTTGATTAAAAAAAAAATAGCTGTAAGAAGTAGAATAGATAGCAAATCAGATTTTCAGAATGGATAAGCGGGACCTTATAATATCAGTAACTGAGAGTGTGTATTTTTATTTAATACATAATTTTGATTTAAGTTTGAATCTACCGTAGTCTCCCTTAGTGTCTTTATTTTAGAGTGAGCCAAAGTACAGTAATAAACTCTATTGGTTTAGAAGTTATAGCTTTATACAATTTCTTTTTGTTGAATCTTGAATTACAAAATTCTGTCACCTGCACCAGAAGGGGAGGATGGATATAACATGTGATATCATTTTTATAAGTGTATTCATTCATTCCTTCAGTTGTTTGTTATGTCATCATTCATTGATTATTTTAAGGATATCACATACTATAGGAGATGTAGGGGTAACTGAAATTTTAATTATATTCGTATTTTGTATAGATTAGGAAACTTTAATCCTCTTAAGAAACTCGTAAGATTAGGAAATTTAGGAGATTAGGAAACTCTTCTTCCAAACAATCTTTAAAAATAATACTTTCATGTTAATATTTTTATATAAATATAATATTACTTCCTTTCCTTTTCTTTTCAGACCTTTTCCTTTTTTATACTACTTTTATATGTAACTGCTAAGTTACTTCAGTCTGTCCGACTCTGTGCGACCCCACAGACGGCAGCCCATTGGGCTCCGCCGTCCCTGGGATTCTCCAGGCAAGAACACTGGAGGGGGTTGCCAACAGTGCCATATATTCATGTGAGTCATGTCGTCCTGTTAGTCACTTTCAATTGTGTCCGATTCTTTCAACCCCCTGGACTATAATCCACCAGCTCCTCTATCCATGGGATTTCCAGGCAAGAATATGGGAGTGGGTATTCTATACCAAAATTCTAGTCACAAATCAAGGCATTTGAATCATGTGTTATCAAATGTACATATATTGGATAGTATTCCAATAAATAGTTGAAATTCTAGTTTATATTTATTTTAATGGGACTCTAGATTTATAATTTTGGTAATCTTTATCAAGCCAAAAGCTAAATCTACTAATTCTATTTTGTATCAGAAAAGAAATACTCAAGTTTATTTTGTGCTAATATGAAATCTATAATTATTAAAGAGAAATCTATGTCCTACAAAACGAATAATGTGATCAGGGTGTACATTTCACCTATAAACTCAGTGCCATGATGTTGTCACTTATTTTGTATGACTAGAATAATTCACAACAATACTGAAAGCTAAAATAAGTTTTAAAAAGAATTAACTACTATCAATATATTCTAGACTAATTAGAGAGGAGTTAAAGATAAAGGTGTTGGGTATATAACCTCTAATGTATGTAAATCCAGAGCTATACCTTTTACATCTTATCTCATTTAATCCTCAAAACCTACGTGGAAAGTAAAGCTACCCATTTTATAAATAGAGAAGGTTTAACTTGCCCAAGAACACAAGTAATTAACAGAGAAAAGTTTATAAACCTCCAAGTCCAATTACCTTTCAATAAAAGTGCTCCCTACCAGTAAATAGTAAAGAATTCATTAATAAGCATTCAATATCATTGCCATTGGAGAAGGGGTTAGGAGTTAATACTTTATAGCAAAATATCACAATTTTCTTTCCTGTCATATCTCTGCAATTGTCATTTACTACCATAATAGTACAGTGATGTATCAATTTAACTTGATGTTTTCCTGTCCATTTTTCAAAGAGTTATCTCTGGGCAAATAGCCTCTTAGAAGAGAATCTTTCATTTTGAATTTCCTGTAGGTGAGCATTTGGCAGAAACATTGATCATCTTAGTCATAATACCTCAAAATTACTGTACAAACTAATCAATATCATCTCAAAAATATACAAACTAATTAATAATATGAGAATACACATGTTAAAAGAATGTCAAATCCATTATAGATATCTGAGGGGTTGGCCTGTAAACTATTTAGAAGTATTTATAGAGAAATGCACATCAAACTAGAAGAAGGTGAGGATACATAGGTTCTTAGAGGAAGTATTTGGAAGACTGGTACAATGACATTTATGGCCTAGAAAGGAGTTAACTATTTTTGTTTTACCAAAGATATTTGTCTAGTTACAAGATATTTGTAACTAAAGTATCAAATAAAAGTAAATGAAATAAAACAACAAAATAGAGACATCCACAACTTACAGTTGTTCAATTTAAGATTTTTCAACTTGATGGTGGTATAAAAGTCATATTCTTTCACTAGAAACCAAATCAAATTCTGATTGTCTTTTTTCAAGGCTAATGATAAGGAATACAAACTCTTGTGATGTTGAGTATTAGCAAGAGCTGCAGTTTCCATCAGCCATGTGATCACAAGTGTACACAACTAACACACTGAGAACTATCTGTGCCCATACATTCCTCTTCTTTTTCACTTAAGCAGAATACTGAATAAATTATATGAGATATTCAGCATTTTATTATTAAAAAGGCTTTGGGTAGAGATTATTTTGCCCAACTGTAGACTAATAGAAGTGTTCTGAATATGTTTAAGATGGGCCAAGCTAAACTATGGTGTTCAATAAGTTAGGTGCGTAAAATGTGTTTTCAACTTACAATATTCTTTTATTTACGAGTGTTTTGGGATACAATCCCATCCTAAGTTGAAGAATATGTGTAGACTTTTCTCTGTAAAAATTCCCAAGAGTGCTTAAGTTCTGGCCTATGTGTAGATCTTAGCTCTGTGACTTCTTATCAACATGTCCATGGTAAGTTATTATGCCTCTCTCTCTGCATCTCAGTTTCTTCACTTCTAAGTAGAAATAATGTGATTGTCTAATTCCTCAAGTCATTTAGAGTATTAAACTAAAAAATGGGTTAATCCGTATAAGTGTGTAGATGATGTGGGTGGAAATAGGATAAATCAAGCATAGCTAAAGGAGAGAGAGTAATGAGCAGGATGACGCGGAAGTAGTTGGGCAGGAGCAGGGCCAGGCCATGTGCTCTGGGGGCCATGATTAGAGTCCTAAAGTCTTAGCCTATAAACACAGAGGAAACCTTGAGTCATTTGAGGCAGGAAAATAACATGATCAGATCTATCCTAGATGACAAACATTGAAGCTAAGCAAAGAGGTTATGTTGATTGTCTTTTTTTTTTTTTTTTATTCTGGAAAATACCAGGGAGTTTGTTTAATCATTTGTCTTTTTGAAGTAGAATCTGAATCAGATTCTGATAGAGATACTCTCTTCTATAATTCCTAAAATAGAAAGACTCATCATTGTGTAGTATAAGGAAAAGAGAACAATTAAGAAAAAAGACAATAATGTATATAAGAAAAGACAAATTAGTGCAGGAGGCTAATAGAAAAGGCAGTGTTAATTTAAGCCATTATATTTAGAAACATACATATGTAGCTTATGTGGTATTACTTTATAAAAATGATGCATCATTGTCAATGAGTAGGGAAATAAAGGACAAAATTCAAAATGGAAAAATATATTGCTTATCAACACTTATGCACACAGGAATAATGAGTAATAGCCTCTTTACTATGTTTTAGCATGGTGAATCTAGCATTTGTGTATCCATGGATTAAAAATATGTAATTAATAAAAGTTTGAGGTAAATGTAATTTTTTAAATATTTTATATATCACTATCAATGTGGCTATACAGAAAAGAACATAATAAGGATATTAGAAATGAATGCATTGGAATAATTTGCTTTAAAAAATAGGTATTTAGTACTTGGGTGTTCAAAGGAAGAAAAGGTTTCTGGCCAGCCAAATCCATAAAGAGCCAAGCACAGCTCCAATCTATCATCTGGAACGCACTAGTGCTGAGCCCTAGCTTAGCCAAAAGTTGAGTATAAAATGTACCTCTGAGTCCTCTCCAATGTTTTGCACTCTGCTTTGGCTGATGTTCATTTAGGTTAGGTTGTCACCTTTTTTTGTCAAAAGAAGAAATCATATTCAATGTAAAAATGTCTGTAGTAATTTAATAAATGCAAATAATACTAAAGTTCAAGTTGTAGAGTTGGTTATGACTCTAGGTAACATATTTCAAAATATCATGTTATCTAATTATCTGAATTATCCAAGAAAAATGTTTTCTTTATTCCTTTCTTTCCCTCCTTCACTCTCCCTCCTTCCCTCCCTCCCTTCCTTCCTCTTTCCTTACCTCCTTCCTTTTTCCTTCCCTCCCTTTCTTTCTTTTTTCTCTTTCCCCCTTTCCTTTCCTGCCTTCCTCCTTCCCTTTCTCCTTCTTTCTCTCTCTTTTTTTCTTTCCTTGGCTAAGTTAACCAGGAATTGTTCTATTTGTAGAACACAGTCCAACAGAATTGTCATTCTGATAAATAAATAAAAGCTAGTTTATCATTGGAAAAGACCTTGATGCTGAAAAAGGTTGAAGACAGGAAGAGAAGGGGACAACAGAGGATGAGATGGTTGGATGGCATCAGAGACTTGACGGACATGAGTTTGAGCAAGCTCCAGGAGTTGGTGATGGACAGGGAAGCCTGGCGTGTTGCAGTCCATGGGATCACAGAGAGTCAGGCATGACTGAACAACTGAACTGAACTGAATTTATCACTAAGGGATTTATTTTTGGTTTACATTTTTTATAGTCAGTTCTAGTCACCACATTACTTAGTCTTATGTCATCAATTTAGGGAACACAGAGTTCAACCTTCAACCACTATGTTTGTCTCATATTATAATCTAGGCCTTCAGACTCAACTAATTAATATATTAAGGAAACTGATATGAGAGACAACTCCATAAAACAATATATAATTTGGATATTTCCTTAACTCAAGCATCTAATGTTTCTGCAGAAGGCATATCATACTTGTATGGTACTTCATAGATCATAGCAATCATAGATCTTTATATTATTTTATCTCATTCATTTCTTCAATATTAATTCATTCACAGAGCTATTGCATATTAGCTATATATAAAACCGAAGACTGTCCCTGATCTTAAAGAATTTATAATCTCGTCACTTACTCCTTCCATAAACTATAAAATGCACCTGTTATTATCTCAACCTGAGACTTAAATAATTTAATAATTTAAATCCACAGTGTGGGAGTGCTGGCTAGAGTATTCTAAATCCATGATCTGAGTTGCTGACACAGCCTCTGCTTTTCAACCCTTCCTAGTAAGGCCCACAACAAATAACTTGGTTTCTGGAGTCAAGTAAATCTGAATTAGGATCCCAGCTCTGTCTTTTAATACCTGTATAGTAGTAGAATGTTAATTGCTTGGTGGTGTCCAACTCTTTGCAACCCCATGGACTGCAGCCTGCCAAGTTCCTCTGTCCATGGGATTCTCTAGGCAAGAATACTAGAGTAGATTGCCATTCCTTTCTTCAGGGGATATTCCTGTTCTGGGGATTAAAGCAGGGTCTCCTGCACTGCAGGCAGATTCTTTACCATCTGAGACACCAGGAAAGCCCTAATACTTGTATGAATGTGAACAAATTAAATACCTTCCCTGTGTTCCCATTTGTGATAGGGACTGGCCAGGCCCACCCTTCAAGGTTGTGAGGAAAATTACACAAGACAGCGGAGGTGAAACACAAAGGGCTGAGACTAGTGTGAGGTGACTGAGGCACTCACTGTGGGTACAAGAATTTAAGGAGAGCATGCCATCAATCAATAAATAATATTTAATTCCATGTTTTAAAAATTCAAAGTGGAAAATTATGACTCAGAGGCCAGCTTCCTGTTTTTGCTTTAAAAAAATTATTTTTTAATCAGAAAAACAGTTGGGTCTTGGGTAAGAAAGTGAGTCATGGTCATGCAAGGGCAGGTTTAAATCTTGTTTTTATTTAAAATTTTGATATTTTATTCATCCTTATAGTATGATCTTAAGTAGATCCAGTCCTGCCTGTGATAGGCTTTTGATCCACAGAAACAGAGATAATAAACGGCAATTGTTTTAAGCTATAAAGTTTGCAGTGATTTTGATACAACAATAGAACTAATACAATTATGAATATTTTGCATTACTTTCTATTTTAAAATATATTGTATTAATATATCATTTATCTTGATTATTGAGTTTTTTTGGTACTCCGTCTAATTTTGTACTTGAGTACAGTGTCTCATTATCTCACTCTAATTTTGATCTTACAATGTTTGACTTAAAAGCAAGAACACAAAGCATGTTGTTATCTTTATTAATTCACAATGTCCTCCAATCTAGTCTTATTGATAAGAAATCTCCTTAATGGGCTTCCTTGATGGCTCAGAGGGTAAAGAATCTTCCTGCAATGCAGGATACCCAGGTTCAATCCTCAGGTCGGGAAGATCCTCTGGAGAAGGAAATGGCAACCCATTCCAGTTATTCTTGCCTGGAGAATTAGTCTTCCTATTCTTTTAAATTTCTCTTCTCCATCTGCCCTCCTGAACAATGGCTAACATCCATACATCCTTACCCACATCAGAGCCACCTAGTCTGAGGATTAGCCAGGTGAGTAGCTATTAAAACAGTATCTTAAGGATACCATCTGATATCATGCCATGTAATTATCTTCTTTAAAAGAACCCTGTTTCTCAAACAATTCAAAAGTATTTTCCTCCTACATATCTGGACACTTCTTTCATCATTTGGAATGGTATTTTGTATTCATATTAATACTAAAAGTCACCCCCACAATTCACATTTTTTTTGCTTTCTTTTAAAAATACTTTTGCTAAGTATTTTAAGGAATTTTGGAATACGTGCATTTGAGAAAAGTGAGTTTGGATATGGGAAGATAAGAACAAAAGGGAAAATGGTGAATAAATTTGTTGTCTGATCTAGCTTGCTGCTGCTACTGCTGCTTCTAAGTCGCTTCAGTCATGTCTGACTGTGCGACCCCATAGACAGCAGCCCACCAGGCTCCCCCGTCCCTGGGATTCTCCAGGCAAGAACACTGGAGTGGGTTGCCATTTCTGATCTAGCTTATATGTGTCTAAATTGTTCAGTTAACTCTCACTCAGGAGTTCCTACTTTATTACAAAAAGAAGAGAAGGAAAGTAGCTATAAGAATCATTTGTAAGCACCCATATTGGTGGCTATTTTCACCATGATTGAATCATAGATATTTTATGTCTATAGAAAGTGGTCATTTTTACTGTATGTGTTGATTCATAGCTGCATAACTAATCATGACAACTTTATTAATTGCTTATTATCAAGGGTTTTCTCTTTTATTAGAGAACAAGTGACTTCCTTCCCTTATACTGGTGTGTGTATATATCTCTGTGTGATAGAGATTAATGCATAAAGCTTTACAGGAAACTGCCTCATTGATTTTGTTGCCTTTATATTTGTCTTCCTTAGATGACTTCCACTAACATAGATGGAGGATGTATAGCCCATTTCAGTGGGATATCCAGGGCCCTGCCCACAGGTTCTGGAGTTCTGGCTTAAATTCAAAAATCTGAGTGGCTCAGAGTTTAAAGAGATATTTTCAGAGAAATGGATACATTGTATCATTGGTTATTTTAAAAGTCTCCTATGTAGCTTCTTTGATGAAGTTGCTTTTATAAAGCATTAGCCCTTGCTTAATGTTTTGTATACCAATTAGAAAATGCATTGCCAACACTGATGCAATGATGTGTCCTGGAATTTAATTCAATGTTGTAAAGAGTTGTGCATAAGTTTTATTTCTGGAATCTATGTGTTTAAATACCCCTATGCCTAATTTCAAATTCTTCAAATCTCATGTTAGCCAATCCACTGCTCAACTGTACAGTTCAGAAATATTTTCAAAACCTTATATTGTTTTCCCCCATCATTGAGACTGAAATTTATTTCTGAGATTTTTATGTAGAAAATTCTATCCTTAAACAGAAGTTAATCTAGCAGCATCAGTTGAAGATGAATATATGAAATCTATCTCAGTTCATGCTACCTCCTTTTAGAGAAAACTCTCCCCAAAACTCTTTATCAAAGAAAAGTATCAAATCAGTGCCTTAGAGTCTTCTGTGCTATGATAGTGCATTGAATACAAGAAAGCTGATGGGGTAGTTTTAAAAAATGTCCTGACAGAGTCAAGGTGATGGCCATTTTTAGCTGCCCTGCTATCCATCACCTCTTTCAGCCAAGCATACTCCATCATATGCAACAGCCTCATGAATTTATGCATCAAGCTGTGCAGCCAGTCGTGCCGAGGGCGCTGGTGACAAGTGAAATTGCTGTGCGCCTCATTTAGCTGTTTATTGCGCCTGAGTACGTGTTGCAGCTGTCATCCCACGATGGGATGATAGTGCTCGTTAATAGACAAGACAGGCAAATAATGATGGAGGCCACAGCAAGAGATGCTCATCTGCCAATGGGCTCTGAGCAATATCACAAACATCCACAAAGTTTTCCATCAAAAGCAGCTCTGTAAGGAAATAGAGAGGGCAGGGCTCTTCTTCATGGGACTAACAATGGAAATTAAACTTTTGAAAAAAGTATAGCCCAGTGGGTTGTATAACTTAGGGCTGGCATTTGGGGTTCCACACTGTGCTTGCCTTTTAAAAGAATCTCAGGAAAATGGCCACATGCACCAAAGCTTTGCTACCCGTATTCAAGTTGACTGTATTCCTTTTATACATCATGGAATTAACCTTAACCCACTCAACAGTCAGCCTCATTCTGCTGTCAACCATGGCCCTGAGAATTTCTGAATGTTATTTTTCAACTATTTGAAGACTTGTTTCATACATTTAAGATTTGGGATTACTCTCTTTCAATTCTTCTCAGTAATTCAGCGAAAAGTAACTTGGAATAGAAATATTCTATCTTTAGGTTTGAATGGAATTTTCTTTTGTATAAAATTGAATTATATTCAAGCATTCGTATCTTGGCATATAGGAAAGAGGCTCTTAATAAAATCTCTCCCAGATGAAATTCTGTTAAACAACTTTCATTTCTGTCCTTCTCTGAATATGTAGTGCTTAATCTTATGGGTATTTTACAGTTGGTGATTAACAAGTGCCTAAGGTATGGGCTTAAATGTGACTCTTTACGTTTTCCCAACCAGTTATTCACTTTATTAGAACATAGAACTTAAAGAGTTAATTGACATGTTTAGTGTAATGAGTGGAGAAGGCAATGGCACCCCACTCCAGTACTCTTGCCTGGCAAATCCCATGAACAGAGGAGCCTGGTGGGCTGCAGCCCATGGGGTCGCTAAGAGTTGGATACAACTGAGCGACTTCCCTTTCACTTTTCACTTTCACGCATTGGAGAAGGAAATGGCAACCCACTCCAGTGTTCTTGCCTGGAGAATCCCAGGGACGGGGGAGTCTATGGGGTCACACAGAGTCGGACACGACTGAAGTGACTTAGCAGCTTAGCAGCAGCAGTGTAATGAGATGAAACAATTTCTGACAATCTTTTTCAGACTTTTACATGTTACAGAAATACCCAAGAGAATTTGAATTCTATCCTGGCCAACTGGATATTATTTTGAGTTTTAAATATAGAAATAAATATTAAGGTCCAAATTATAAACTCAAGACAGAAATAATTATAAAAATTTATAATTTACTAGAAGAGCTGGGAAAACCTGTAACCATTAAATGTAAGAATAATCACTAAAAATACAAAATACACTATTTAGGAAATGGTGTTCTTGAACATGATAATATGTGGCCATGGTTTTTTAATGGTCTATCTTACTATGAAAAGGACTGCCAAGTTGAAAAAAGACGTTGTTATTAGCAAGCATAGAAAGTACTGACCAGGACAGCATAGGAAAAACACCTTCATTGGGATCTCACAATGGGAAAAATATGTTTCCCTTTAGTGTGGCCTCCTCATTTTAAAGATGAGGAAACCAAATCCTAGAGAGGCCACGTGACCTAGCAAAGTCTGCAGTGATTCACCTGTAGCATCTGCAATGAATGTGGGTCTCTGGGTCCAGAGGTGCCTAGTCTGTGACATTTCTCATGTCCTTGCTGTGACTGGCAGTATCAGCTGTTTTTTTTTTGTTTTTGTTTTTGTTTTAACCATTCACTAACAAATGTATTATTTGTATTTATATGTACCTTTGAAAGAATATTCTGATGTGTTTATTATTTATATATGTTTATTTCTTTAAAAAATAGTATAGTGGAGTAGAAAATACAAGGTACTTAACAATAAGGTTAAAATAAGGACTGTGTCATGAAAGAAAAGAGAGAGTTATAACCTACAGTATCAGACTAAGGATAATTACTAGATTTGAGTATAAAATTTACCATTGATTTAAAAGGGTTGATTCATTCTTAAATGTGATCCTTGTCTTTGAGCCAAAAATTACTTCAGTGAGAATGGATCTTCAGTTTTATGATGGAAATAAATGAGAAAATACAAGTTAACTTGCAAAGAAAATAGTTTTATGATGCACATTTCAAGAACATACGTATTCTGTAGAGTAAGGCCCAGCTGTATTAATTATTTAAAGGTCCTTCCTTCTTTAAAACATTCATATCTATGAATCTTCTGTTATTCAAAATGTAAAATAAAAATCATTAAAAACAACTCTCAACTGGGTATCTTGATGCAGATATATCTATTGTCTTAGATGTCTTTGCTAACAATATACAGAGCAATGTATATTCTACTGCAATTAATTTGGATACACAGCAGACATCATTATATAGGAGGTATAAAATCACATTTGGATTATATATTACAGTAGTATTTTAGCTCAGAGTCTTAGTGTAAAATTCCTTGGACTAACATGTAATAACTGTATGTACTTTATTTCGTTTTCCCTGTTTTGGGCTTCCTATGGAATAATACCGAAGGAGCTATATTATTCTGCTCCTTTGCCTTTTCAAGAATAACAACAAAAATATTTTTTGGCATTTACAGAACTAATGGTCAGTAAATTTGACGATGTTGACTCCTTGATGTTGACTCCTTTTTCTTAATGAAATGGAAAAGAGATGTGTGTTACATACACACATACAAAGTTTTATTAATGTTTCATAAAATGGTTGCTACAATCAAAGGAACTGCTCTGAAAATTAAATTACTGGGCTGACTCTGAAAATCAGCATAATATGCTCTGTTTAATTCAGTCATGCTAAGATGTTAGATTCTCCTTCATTCTTTCAGCTTTCTCTCTCCTTCACCTGGGGGCATCTGCTGATGAGTCTCTTCTAGAGGTTGTTTAATGACTATTTTACAGGAACTGTCAGCTTTCTAAAGCCCAGTGGCATTGGGCGTCACTGTATTACCAGCCTTTTTACACAATTTGCCTGACTGTAAATTGGAGGTTTAAAAGTACAAAAAAAGCTCCTATTTGGTTTAATGACTGACTGATGGAGGTTGATTAATCTTTCTATGCTCAGATGTTTTACTCACAAAGGTCATCTATTGTTTGTTTATACTCACTTTTTTAATTTTAGAAACACAAGAAATAAGAAGACCATTTGGGAAGAGCAGATAGTTGCCTTAAGAAAATCTCGTTCATCTGTACTCTGGGATTTGGACTCAAATTGTAATTATACAGTAAGTGAAATGAACATAGTCTTTATATCAATCTAATGCAGAGCTGCAAAACCATGATACCTACTTAATTTGGTTGGCAAGAGGGGTTATTTGTGACATTTGACAAAGCAGATCTTTTTGACTGTCTAAGAAAAAGTAATATTTCCCTTCCCACTCCTATCCCCTTCTAAAAATCCAAACAGGGATCTTTAGAGCAGTATCATCTTGTTTTACTTAGGATGTTACTTCTATTCAGCATTAATTTTTTAAATGGGAAATATATCCTTTTGTTCAAATTTGAGCAATTCATTATCATCTGGATATATAATGCAAATTCTTGCTTCTTGAATTTTATCATGAGTACTCAGACCAACCATCAAATTATTTTTGTCAGTATTAATTTTTGATCAAGGGATAGTTTCCTTAACTAAAGAGTAGACCAGTCAATCAAAGCTAATCAGCAAAGAGCATGGCCTAAGATCACAAAAAGAACACAGAAGGTAATGTGGGGAAATACTCAACAAGTTTGTAAACATATTTTTTAAAAGTTAAGACAACATAGCACAGTTATTCTTCAGCCAGTCAAAATATGATCTAACCACTGGCTCCTCCAAACAAATGGAAGGGAGCAATGATTCCAGCATTTTTTCCTAAATGAAGGCTTCTTATTCCAAGTGACTACATGAGAATAATATCCATGAGCAGGTAGGGCATACATAGTGAACAAGGATGGCTGTAAAAGCGTCCCCCTCCTTTCAAGAGTGGGAATAGTATCAACACTGAAGAAAAATAGAATTTCTGCTATTACCAAGAAATTCAGGGTATTAAAAAGCCACAGAAGTAAACTTAAGACTATTTACTTTCTATTTGAATCTCAGGTTTATGTCTTACTAACAAATGGCCATAGAACAACTATCAGTTCAGTTCAGTTGCTCAGTCATGTCTGACTCTTTGCAACCCCATGGACTGCAGTTCCCTAGGCCTCTCTGTCCATCACCAACTCCTGCAGTTAACTCAAACTCATGCCCATTGAGTTGGTGATGACATCCAGCCATCTCATTCTCTGTCGTCCCCTTCTCCTCCTGCCTCCAATCGTTCCCGGCATCAGAGTCTTTTCCACTGAGTCAGTTCTTTGCATCAGATGGCCAAAGTATGGGAGTTTCAGCTTCAGCATCAGTCCTTCCAATGAATATTCAGGACTGATTTCCTTTTGGATGGACTGGTTTGATCTCCTTGCAGTCCAAAGGACTCTCAAGAATCTTCTCCAACACCACAGTTCAAAAGCATCAGTTCTTTGGTGCTCAGCTTTCTTTATTGTCCAACTCTCACGTTCATATATGACTACTGGAAAAACCATACCTTTGACTAGATGGACCTTAGTTGGCAAAGTAATGTCTCTGCTTTTTAATATGCTGTCTAGGTTGGTCATAACTTTTCTTCCAAGGAGTAAGTATCTTTTAATTTCATGGCTGCAGTCACCATCCACAGTGATTTTGGAGCCCCCCAAAATAAAGTCTGTCACCGTTTACATACTCAGATAATGGACAATGTTCTAGTAAGTTTCTCTTAACCTCTTCTTTGACAGTCATTTCTATGGGCAAAGGTAGGAGGAGAAGGGATGGCTGGTAGGCGATCTCTGATAGCACTGGCAGAACAGAATGTAATGAAACTCAGAGGCATGGTTCAATCACCGCTCCCTCCCTGGCAAGTTCCAGAACTTCTTTTACTGCACAGCTCCTTCCTGGGCTTTTATTGCACTGAATTATATTTGTTTGTTTGCATGGTAGTCTTTCTCTGGAGGTTTGTCCTCACAAGGGCAGGCCTGTTTTATATTTATCTTGACAAATCTCAAACATCCCAATACCTAGGGCAAGGTTGGCCATGTGGGTGTGTGTGTTCTGAGCTATGCTCAGTTGTGTCCGACTCTTTGTGACCCTATGGCCTGCAGCCTGCCAGGCTCTTCTGTCCATGGAATTTTCCAGGCAAGAATACTGGAATGGGTAGCCATTCCCTCTTCCAGTGGATCTTCCCAAACCCACATCTCCTGTGTCTCCTGCACTGGCTGGCAGATTCTTTACCACTAGCATAGCCTGAGTAGACCGGGTTGGGGATAGGAATAAGTATTGCTCAGATTAGGTAACCAAGTTAGAGTATGTTCTAGTTCTATGTGTAAATAACTTACTGAAGTGTTCTAAATTCCTCATTGGAATTTCAGACTGTCCCCTACTGCTAAGCATAAGGGAACAATGAGATTGGAAATGGTGATGGAGGCTTAAGTCTCAGTTTTGCCAGTTTATGACTGCCAAGCAGACACTTCCGTTTCCCCATGTCTTATCTGTAAAACTTAGGATTGGATATTTCACAGAGATCCTTGACAGCCACAATGACTGATTCTTACACCCCCTCTATTTCATATGTAGCCAGCCATTTTCTTTTAGCCTACTTGCAACTCTAAGTTATTACTAACAACTAACATTTATTAAGCATTTACTTGTGACAGTGATATTAGATTTATGACATTAATAACGCCTCCTCTAATTCTCATGAGTCCCATGAATTAAGTTTTTACATAAAGTGAAATTAGTCAGAAAGACAACTTATCTGAAGGATCACATTAGCCACAAGTGGCATAGATGAGGCTCAAGCCTTGGTTCCTCAAAGATGATTTTCCTGCTCTTTTTATTGTGCTGCCTAATTCTATATGTGGGTCATTCCTTCCTGAAGGATAGTATTGTAATACTATTAGAATAAGGATAGTATTGTAATATTTTAAATAGCACCCATGGTGAATTCACGTTGATGTATGGCAAAGCCAATACAATATTGTAAAGTAATTAGCCTCCAATTAAAATAAATGCATTTATATTTAAAAAAATTGCATTCCTGAGAGAAACAGCAGGACCCTATGTGCAAAGACCAATTTATTATGAATCAGGTACTCTGAGTTTTATTGTTATCAGAAGTGATGAGGTTCCTCTCATTCCCCATACCTTTTCTCATTGTCTGGTGGCCAACGTCATGCATTTTCAAAGCAGCTGGCGGATGGACTCTGAGGCCATAAAACAGAGCTCAGAAAGCTGCTCACACAAGGACTGAACTTGTGACCTCAGCATCATTTTCATCACACCCCAAGCAATAGAATTAAATAGCTAAAGACAAGTCTAACAAACACTGCATGAAATGAAACATAGCCTCGGAGATGTTCCTATTCATCATTCAGTCCATTCATATCTCAGTTAATATTGATAGTTTATTTTTGATTTGCACTTTGTAAAACAATGTACTAGGAACTGCAGAATAAATGCATAATTTGGACACAGGTCCTAGGAGAGGACGAGCCAACTGTCATGGGGGTACAAAGCCAGAACTCTCATCCAGATGGAAGGTAATAGAAACAGCTTTGTCGGGACCCTGATAATTTCTAACTCTGTCCCGGTGCCTTTCCACATCTATAACATCCTTTAAGATCAGGAATAGCCCCCCTAGTAATCATGCCAAAATAACATTTTAGCAGCTCCTTGGCTCTCATAGCTTCTTGAATCCCTAGTCCTTATAATGGCTCTGGCTTGACTTTGATCATCTTGTCTATTGTGATCTTGTCTTTATCTAAGCCCAACAGATCCAGTGATTCCAGTGATTCCCGGTTTATTCTTTCTTTAACCGGTTCCTTCATCCTGTTGGCGCTACCATGACCTGGTCTTTGATCTTGCTTTGGCATCCTAACTCTTTTTGTTTACTTCCACTGCATTATACTGATGGCCCTGCTATAGTTGTTGTCTGGGTTCCCTGAAGCCTTTGTTACATGCTGTTCTCTCCAGCTTCCAGAGAGGCCCAGAGATTTCCATTTTAATCCTTTTGGGATGCTACAGCCCTGACTCCTTTGGAATAAGTGTTCTGGGATATTCAGTATATCTTGAAGCAATGAAGCTAACATTTTATTTTAAATGGAGTGAACCCAGGAACTGTGAGCTAAGGATTTAACCCAAGTTTAGCTTCACCAGATTTACAAATGGACCTAGACTTTCAGTGAGTGGGTAAGGAACTAACTGAGGGAACGTTGTCAGGAAATGACATCCTGTTCTTCAGCGGAATAGATGTTTGTGTGTTCCCCCAGATTCACTGTTAAAATCCCGATGTAATCTCCATCACATTTTCCCAATGTGATGGAGATGGAGGTAGGGCTTTGAGAAATAATTAGGTCATGAGGGTAAAGCCCTTTTGGAAATGTCTCCAAAGGCCTGTCTTACCCTCTTTCCATCATATAAGGACACATAAAGAAGAAGGAAATCTACAACATAGTAAAGGAATCTGACCAGAACCCTACCATGCTGGCTCCCTGAACTCAGAATTCCAGCCTCCAAAACTGTAAGCAATCAATTTTTATTGTTTATAAGCCATCCAGGCTATGGTCCTTTGTTCTAGCTGCCTGAATGGACTAAGACACTCATGAATCTTCAAGCTCTCCTCTACTGGCATTTTCTTTGAAGTCTCTCAAACTCCGAGATTCTGCAAAATGCAGCGTTAACCAAGCCGAGCATATGGGACAATGTGATGGTTTGTTTTATTACTTCTATTGTCTACAAATCTGTTGTTTCCTTCTAGGAATTTAGTCCATAAAATGAGAGGTTTTTTTTTTTTTTTCCTAAACCATGAAAAGAAAAATTTTTAATCAATGGAGTTTAGAAAAACAAGAATGTTCTCTATTATTGTTTCAGTTCAGTTCAGTTCAGTCGCTCAGTCGTGTCTGATTCTTTGTGACCCCATGAATTGCAGCATGCCAGGCCTCCCTGTCCATCACCAACTCCCGGAGTTCACTCAGACTCACGTCCATCGAGTCAGTGATGCCATCTAGCCATCTCATCCTCTGTCGTCCCCTTCTCCTCCTGCCCCCAATCCCTCCCAGCATCATGCAATAGCCTCACTGTCAATTCCAGCTCTTAAGTTAGTATCCCTAGCAAGCTACGCATAATATTTAAAATTCACTTCAACTTCATTATCACTATATGTGCCCAAATTCTTAAAGTTATCTCAGTCTTTATAATATACAACTTCAATTTTCTATCTTACTATACATTATTTTTGAGATCCAATTTGGGTAGACCATACCCTTGAGTATGTTTGAATGTTTTCCTAAGGTTTCTATGAAATAACACTGACCAAAAAAAAAACAAAAAACGAAACCCAATTTATTAAGGGTGAATTTCCTACTAGTAATAGCATCTAAAAGAAAATGTATTTAAAACCAAATTTGCTAGAAGATTGTTTTCTATTGCTTTGACAATAGAATTTTGGGGACCTTCTGAAGTCCTTTTCACCATTTTCTGCATAAAGTTTCCATGAGTTTAACAGATTGTCTCTTTAGATCTGTAATGACTGGAATAGGAAATTCAGACAGCAAAAGAGGTCGCTTCTTAGGCTTACTGCCAGATTTTGAAAACCACTATAACAAGTCATTTCTGCCAAGTAAGTGCAATCTGAATGCTGGCTAAAACATTTTTTAAAAATGGAAAGAAACCCATGCTGACTAATAGGCGCTAATGTGTGAATAATAATTAACGCAATTAGGTGACTGGTGCTGTGCGGGTGAAATTTTCAGAATACAAAACATTAATGTAGGGGTTTACATACACATAAACAAAGCTTTAAAATGGGCTAATGTGAGCTGTGATATGTGGAAGTGTTATGGGTCAGGATAACAATCGTGGAATTTCTATTGAAGGTATGTTAATCTAAGATACAGAAATTCTATGAGTGTAAATTATTGTTATGACCTTATAAAATCTTCAGAAATTATATCTATACCTGTATCTATAGCTATAGCTATAACCCTATATGTGCAAAACAGGTTTTGAAGTCTGATAAAGGGTATAGTGACACTAAATTAATGTGCATGAAGTTAGAAAAAAATTCACATGTATGAAACCACAGTACCTAGATGACTGCTAAGGGAGCTATTTATTCTTCCTTACCTCCTGGCCACCCTCCCTCCAGTACATCTATGCTTCCATTTAAAAATCTGTTTTATGTCTCCTATCTCTGTGTCTATCTCTTCCTCCACCTGGAATTTATCTGAATATATAGGACCAGTTTTTCAGTAAATAGTATAGAATTATAGCTGAGAACCACCATGGGCTTAGTTCATTTAACATAGAGAATAAATTATTATTCTCTTTTAGAAATACTGCTGTGTCAAGGTCAGGGTTGAGGTCATTTACAAGGCAATATAGAGGACAGCATATAATTTACTAGCCAGAATCACTCACAGCTGTTGGTGCATTGGGGGGGGGGGGGATGGGAATCTTTCTATCAGAAATCTATACTCATTTAGCATTCATAAACAAATGCTTTTGAGTATAAAAAAATTCAGTGTGGTGAGCTTAATTAAGAAGCATCAAATTGCCCACTTCTTTTGTTCACCTTTGAAAAATATATTTAGTAGCTGATGATTAGTGACCTGTGTGTTTATTCAACAGGAATAAGGAACTCTAAATCAACATGTTCTAATGTGCTGTCCTTTGCAAATGAAGATAACACCATTGATTCGCAATCAACGGGCATGCATTTATTCTTTCTTTTGGGGGGTTAAAGTATCGATGATGAGTATACTATAATCTCTAGTTTCTTACCTTGTCTGATTTGTGACCAACAGCTTTAATTTAACAAATAACTGCTCAGAACAAAGCAAGGAGCCCTGAATTGTGAAACTGAGTTTTGTTGTTGATGTTCCCTGTACAAAATGACCTGGAGACCTTTAAAATAGTTCACATGCTCATAGGTTTCAGTGTTTCAGAATGCTTTGATTTGACGCTCTCATTTGCCACTACTACTTGCTTCATATTCTCTGTACATGCTCTGTACAGCCAAAAGTGTGCCTCTGAAAGAAGGAGCACAGAAAAGGGGGCTAGCAGTAAAGAGTTTTAAAAAATTAATCAGAAACCATAAAGGTAAAACTGATCTGGGTCTACAAACATGGCAAGTAAGATAACTCTGTAAACTCGACTCAAGCCCATCTTATCATTTCACTCAAATTTCAAAATATTATGAAGAGTCCCCTTGGTTGACAGATCCTGTTTCTCCGCTCTGTATCCCTAACCTGTGTTTTTTCATCTGTTCCTAGCCATAGACATTGTTTCAATAAATGTGGCTCTAAGCAAAAGAGATTTAAGGACAAACTAAATAGGGCCCCAAATTCCCTAGCAGGAAATACTGTCAAATAAATAGATGATTGTCTAATGTATATGTAAAGAGTCACAAATACACATAAAAGGGATACTCAATCCATGCCACAGCTAGAAGCTAAGAGGGAATTAAGAAGTTGGAGTACTAGAAGAAGCTCCTTAGGAAACTGTTTGTTACCCCTGAATTTCAAAGCTCTCCTTCTCCACTGACATTTCCCCTGTACTCTGGAAGCTCCAATCTCCCCCTCACTAAAAGAAAGGAAAATCTTCTCTCAGCTCAGTGTTTCTCTCTAACAAGAACCCAGCTCTTCCCACGCCCTTGGTCAGCCAATTTTCTTCCATGTCTGGTTTATACTGTCTCCACTTTCAATTTCACCCCTTCACTAAAGCTTTCTAACTGATTGTCACTTTTGAACCCTCTTTCTTTTTAGAAACTTTATTTGCAGATTTCCATGGCATAGCTCATTCCTGTTTCTCCTCTCATCTCTCTCTCGATGCCAAATCCTTTCTTCTGCTCCCAATTTTAAAAATGGTGTTCTTGGGCTCCTTCTGTGGTTGATTGCTATATACATTGTCCATAGTGATATGTCTGTGTTGGGAGTGGGGGTCAGGGGAGAGGGCAGGGTGGGGGGTATCTCATCCATGCTCTTGGTTTTAACTGCAGCCTTTATACTTCATCTCTAGGCCTAGGGTCTTCTCTGAATTTCAGGATTGAGTATAAATGTTATGAGAAATCTCTACTTGACTATGCCAGAGATATTCCCACATTTTCAAAATGGTCCAAAATTTCTCTCATCCTTTCCTCTTCTGTCTATCCTATTCATCTCAAAACTTATTGCTCCTTATGATGCATCTAACTCAGAACCCCAGGAGTCATTCTAAAATTGCCTTCTTTCTTTCTTCCCTTATAGACCCTCACCAACTCCTCCTAAACATTTTTCAGCTCTATTTCTCCTTGGCCCAGTTAGTACCTTTAAACTTCTTAAGGTTTCTCTTGTTACACCGTAGATAGGGTTTGAAGACATATGTAACATAAACCTAATGAAGCTTAAGCTTCTGGCCCCTCCTCTTCTAAGGCCCTGGGGTCTCATGGTGGGTGCTAATGACCATATTTTTTGCAAATATATGTAAAATATTTTGACCACAATCAATTCAGTTCACTGTCTCTTTCCACACTGACTTCTCCATAGCACTTTTCTCTAAGTTGAGTAGCCATGGAATGACTGTAAGCATTTTAAAGCTCTGGCTAAGAGGAGTGAATTGGGAATATATTGCTTTGGCTTTATGTGATAGATTTATGGGGTTAGCAATCACTTCTGTGGGGAATTAAGTTATTGCTACCATCCAGGACTAAGAATGGCTTTCAGGAATATACCTCATCCCCACAGTAGTCAAACACAGCAGCCGGTACAAGTTCAGGTCATGATGTGACCATGTCCTGCAGTTGCGGAAGCAGAAACATGTGTGCAGTAGAGGGCAAACTCGATTGGAAATGTATAAACACAGAATCTACTCTGGAAAATTTCTTCCAGGCAGCAAACATGTGAAAGTACAAGTGGAAGGCTTATGTTTCATTGATCGCTCGTCAAAACAGAAGTTACGTCATGTCAGGAATATGCTAAACATACAGCAAATATAAGTCCAAAGTGGATTTTTCTTCTTTTTAATAGAAGTAACATAAAATGGAATTTATCAAATTCCTGTATTTTTAGGGCAAAATCTTATAGTAGTGAGTGCTATGGGAAAAGCCTCATATTTAGGGCATCCCACCATACTGAAATACTTCTTAATCTACCTGGCTCATCTTGTCTGAAAAAACTCCATCAATTCCAAAGGAAATGGCATGTAAAATTAGCACTGGTGAAGAAATAGCCTAAAGAAATGAGTATTATAGTGATAAAACTCCTGCATATGTTAGTACAGTATAGTCTATGTAGTATAAAAAGTAATTTGAGAGCACATTCAAGTCATTCAGTCATTCTAGTTCCTTTCCATAAAGAGGACCCCAACCTTGCTAGGGTTAATTGTCCCCATTTTACAGGTATGTAAACTGAAGCACATACAATTTATATAACCTTTCCAAGTAATAATGGTGAGAGTAGAGAGTCAGTCCACTTCTTTTAATTCTAAAATCCTAATTATTTTACTATGCCATGATACTTCCATGTATAACAACTGGTTAAAAAAATGTTTTAATCTATAAAATAGTTTCTTCACCCAAGACCAAAAGTTAATTACCATTTCATGACCAAATGCTGCTATATTACAAGAAAAAACTTTGGTATTTTTAAAAATATTACTCTCATTCTAAATGCTTTCTCTAAATTAAAATTAGTTGTAGATATTATTGGTACCTACTGATATATACCATATGGTTTCTTAAGACTTTGCTAATGCAGATTTCAAGAATTATACTACTTAAATCATAGAAAATTTTATTAAGTGCCATAATGGAAATCACATTTTTAAATTTGTTTGTAAATCTTCAAAATTATTAATGTGTGAAGGCAATCTGTTCTTCACACTTTATATTTGAAAGTTGGTATTAGCCCTCTGAAAGCAGCTAAAAGGACTGAGGTAATAATAAATGAGAAAATGAATCCCTAGAATAATAATTAAAATGGCACCCAACTGAAAGATCATGACAAAACATGCCATGACAGGTAGTGGAAATTAAAAACCAAAATTAATCAAAATATGAAATAAGCACCAATAATTAAAACCTCTTACAAAACTTAGCGATAGTGACTCCTTTAATGATGAAAGAAGCCTTAAAGGTGTGGATATGATACATCATAATACAACCTGATATTTCACGGCAGCCAACTCACGAATATTCACGTAGGAGGAACAGAAAAAATGTTTCTTACATCTTGAAAGCTGAATTCAAATAAAAACGAACTAATAAGCAAGTCTGATGACAGTTTTCTCTTCAGCATTATATAAATTAAAATTTTTAATTTTATTTCTTATATTGATTACAGAAAAGCATTTTGGGGGAAAAAAATCAAGAGATTATTTTACCTTAGATAAGAAAACCTTTTAAGTGGGAAGTATACTGAGGCAAGTGAAACAGTTCAGTTAGTTTGACCTTTACAGTTGTTTTCATCTTTAGAAATATTTCACTAAAATATTTAACAAGAGTAAGACTTGAAAGCCTGAAGTTGATAATTGATCCTTAAACAAAGTGAATGTTTACTGTATATGGAATAGATATAGGTACCATTTTGAGTTGGAAGGGGACAATGATAAAAGTATCTGATAACCAAAAGTGTAAGAATAAGGAAATAAGATATGAAACTGAATAAAGGGGAAAAATAAACTGGAAAGGTGCTGTGGCTTCTTAAAATAGGTAAAGTTGATTTTAAACTATTACTTTATTTCAGTGTTGAGCTTTATTGGTTAAAAAAAAGAGAGAGAGAAAATCAATCTATGGGAGTATTTTAAATTTTCTCTTAACCTTGTGAATTTATTTCCAAATCTTCAGGCATTCTAAAGACCAGACAGAGTCTTTGACTGGTATAATATATGCGATCACATAGGAAGCACAAGTTCTTCAAAAGATGGAGACTATTCCCCAGGGTAAAATAAAACTTAAATAAAAGTCAAAAATTCTTTGAAGAAGTCACAATTAACATCAACAGTCACTAAGTGGAACCCTGGATGCTATGTTCATATATATGAAATTACCAATGATTTGTGTAACACCATTTGTTAAAGTGCATTTTCATCAACTCCAATCTCAAATATAAAAATTTCTGCCTCCAATATTATAAGATTAAAATTCATTCTCACAGATCCCTAGCTCTACATTCGTCATATCTCCAGGCAGGAATGAATTTTACAGAAAAAAAGTATATATTTTAGACAGAAGATGATTTTCCCCCGCTCTAGGAGGAATAGCATCAAAGATACTCCATGGAGAAACTGGAAAGCAGGCATAACAGTAAGAAATGAACAGGTGACAAAAACTGGGAGGCAGTTATCCTTCTTCATTTAGAAAATACTTTTCAGAAAAATGAAATAAAATAGAAGATAAAAAGGAAGAAAGCTTTGTTCTTTATAGCAAGATGCTTGCTCTTAGTGTTGAATTACCACCAACTATTCCAAAGCTGAGAAAGCACAGAAAGATAAATGATGGGTGCATTATATAGCATGGAAGTCAGAAATGAAGAATGGCAGAAAGAGACAAGAGAAACGGGAAGGCCGTTACACCGACACTGAATCAGGCATCTCCCAGAGCATTATAGCATTCCTATCAGAGATGCATGGGATTACAGAAAAACTGGATTGGAGTCAGTAGAATTTTGACTTTGGCTGCAGCTGTCACACACAGATAAAAGGCCTGGAAATGATTTAAAGTGCATTAGATGTCCCATTTCTTCCAAAAATCTGACCTATCCATTTTCAGTGAAGAACGTTGCATGTGTTTTATGAAAAAATAAATTAATTAGTGTCCTTGGCTCCCTTAACTTACTCAAAAGTCTCAGAGCATTTTTTTTTAACCAAAAAAGTCTTTTCTAAGGGGAGAAATATTACAGATTATTTCAAAACAATTATATTGCATTCTAGATTTGGTACTAAAACACTTTAATTGACACTCCCCCTACCTAATGGCGTGAGTAGTAAAGACCCTGCCTGCCAACGCAGGACACCTAAATGACACGGGTTTGATCCCTGGGTCAGGATGATCCCCTAGAGGAGGGCATGGCAACCCACTCCAGTATTCTTGCCTGGAGAATCCCTTGGATCAAGGAGCCTGGTGGGCTACTGTCCACAAGGTCTCAGGGAGTGAAACATGACTGAAAAGACTTACTGTGCATACACACCAGATCACTGTGTGTGCTCAACATATTATCATCCCACTTCTCTTGTACAGGCAGAGCATGTCATTTTTCACTATCCTTTTGCTACCCATTTTTCTGTGTTATTTCCACTTTTCCTCTTCATGCTGCTGTCAGTTGATTAAAATACAGAGTTCAAAGGTAGGCAAACAATGTTGGATATAGGGAGAGTCACTATGTGAGGCTTTTGATGCTATGTCCTTATTTATACATTTTTCAAGACCAATCATCAATTACCTACAGGCATTGCTGACTCATGGTTAGTTCTCAAGTCTTTTTGATCAATAATGCTCTTGCCAGTCATGCCCAATTTTATATCTGTGAAGTCATTGTGGGTTTTCTTATATTTGAAAATATAATGTCACTTTCTGCCTACAGCTTCTCCAGTTTTAACTTTGTTCCCCACCTGTGTTCACTGTGTTGATAATAGATCTCTGTTCTAAGTTATAATAAAACCAAATAAGTTCAGGTCCTTGGGACTCTCTTTGAAGGACCCTCTGGTTTAGTAATGAATTATTCGTCATTATCTAAATCCCTGCAAATCTGTAACATGTTTTCAATGTTTAGAAGTAATATGAGCAAAGAAAACATTTTTCTAATATGTAGATGCTTCTGCCTAAGGCTCATCAAATAATAAATACAGATTTGTAGCTTATTGTCTTAAAATCTATATTATCTTTCTCCATCTGATAGGATCTGTGTTTTATCAAAAAATATTAAATATTACAAAAGAATTTCTCAGTACATGATTGCCAACATTATGGGTTAGTTACAAATTCACCCCCAATGAGCTCTGATTTAGTTTTATAATAATATATCATTTAGAATTCCATTAAATTAGAGAGTTAAGTCTTAATCTTAGTAAATTCTTGAAAAATTAAATTGACTCTGTTGCTAGATTTGCTAGCACCAGAGTTCCCAGAATATCCTGCAAGCAAGTAGAACAAGATGCCTCTTAGAAACTTGAAGAAAAAGGAAAGAATCTTTAGAAGGGAAAAAGTAGTTAATGAGAAAGGAATAGCTGACTATTCACAAGTGCAGTGAAGTGCCTCAAGATACAAAGCAAAATTACATATAGCTGTCTAATACTGACTTACTACCGAATACGCTCTTGAGTTTTCACGGTTTTTCTCATGAGTTGTGACAAGATGACAACAAAACTACTGCCTTAATTACAGGAAGATTGGAAGGTGTGTAACAGTCCCTCGAGATGACTGAAGAAATTTCACATGGAATACAAACCTCGACTAGTATTTAAATATGCCAAGATAAAAATTTTAAAGTTACACAGAGACTATAATCATCATACTTTTATCAGTTCTGTGATACATTCTACTGTTTACATTTTGAACCAAAAGACTACTACCCTTTTTTAAAAGCAAGATGTAAATCTATTTTCTGAAGAGTTACAGCCCTCATTAGAAATCTTCTTTTCCCCACAAAATAATCTAGCATAAA
Organism: Capra hircus; assembly: GCF_001704415.2. NCBI lineage: Eukaryota > Metazoa > Chordata > Mammalia > Artiodactyla > Bovidae > Capra > Capra hircus. Next base: position 38,739,066 of record NC_030816.1, on the reverse strand, counting down.
AATCATGGATGCTGTTAAGTGATAAATTTCTAATAATGCATTATTTCACCTGGTGGCGTTATTTTTGTTTATTTGTTAGGCCAGATCTCCCACCTGAGAAAAGTTCTCCTCAAACCAATTCACAGCTTGCCATTGCCCTCAGTATCTAGAGATGACATTCCTGACACCTGATTGCTCTCCAAATGTAAGAGTGGAGGAAGAAACCATTGTACAATAATGCTTCCCACATGTAAAGATGTCTCTTTAAGTTTCAGGGTCTCTGAGACTTGTCGGCGGCTCAGATAGCTTATTTAAAAAGACCCAGATGCTTCTGACTGCAGCGTGCCCAACTTCACCGTCTACCCTGACAGTCCCCATCTCAGGCCAGGTGGTTGGATTTTGAGCAGCTAGGAAAACTTCATGTGTTTTCTATTTTATTTCTCATTGCCTGCTTTTGCCTCTTTTCGGTCCACTGTACAGAAGCAGCTTAGAAACCTGACTGTCTTTCATTCTCCAGAAATCTACAGCCTGTGAAGGTTGTGCTGTGATGACCTGGCAGAATGGCTGAGTTCCAGCCCTAGCTTTGAATGATCCTCTCACCAGTAAGTGTGAAGTATGGCCCATTTCTGGGCCAGTGAGTTCAGGAGAAGGTTCTAAAGAAGGCCTGCCAGGACTATAGAACTCTACACGGGGACTGTTCCTGTCCCCTGACCATTAAGTCATTGATTGTTCCTGGGGTCAAATGCGTGTCAAAAGAATGTGGATGATTAGTGTGGTGTGTATGTTCAAAAGCCAAAGGATTTCATATCTAACTCCTCCATATCACTAATAAGGCACAGTATGCTTTACTGAGTGATCCAACAATAACAGCAATGACTGCTGTATTGGTGGTCTATTTAGATGAAGGTAATTAAATTTATATTGTTTATTCTTTAATATATAAGATTGAGGTGCAAGCCAAAACTGATAAGTTGATATTCATATGTGTTTGTGTGTATGTGTGTGTGTGTTGTGATGTTCATATTTATAGCTAAAACAATTTAAAAATGAATAATTCAACAAATTTAGGAGATTCTCCTAATGATTTTACTGACTACTTAAAGTAGAATCTAAACACTCAGATCTTATAATGGACTAGCTCGTCCAGCCCCTGTCATCATATAGGAGAAAAATCTGTACCCCATTTTATACTAGGCAACCAAGTTCAAGGACTGTTACCTGAGAGTAAGAAGCTAGAGAAGGTAGATATGCAGCTTCATAAATCAACCCAACACCACTCAATTTCAATACTCCATGCAGTTCATCATAACACCAGTGGACATGGAGAATTAGCAGAGATTTTAGAATTCAATAAAGTTTAGAACTAAAACTACCTCTTGTGCCCAAACTAATTTGATTATTTCATTATTTAGGTGATTTTTTTTTTAAGATAATGTTTTAACCTGTTGGATAGTTTAAAAAAGAAAAAAAGAATGAAGAAAAGATACAAAAGAAAATGTCTCTAAACCTGCTATTGGTGTCTCAAAGTGAAAGTGAAAGTGAAGTCACTCAGTTGTGCCCGACTCTTTGCAACCCATAGACTGTAGCCCACCAGGCTCCTCCGCCCATGGGATTCTCCAGGCAAGAATACTGGAGTAGGTTGCCATTTCCTTCTCCAAAGTGATTGTAAATAGCTGAGGAAATGCTGATAGTAATAATACGAATTCTTTCATTTCCAGAGTGGAGAATAAGGGAAATTTAGGTCATGACATTAATAATATAATTTTATTAAGACATTGTATTTCTGGAACATATTTTAGATATATTACTAGTTTATGGGCTTCCCAAGTGGCTCAAGTGGCAAAGAATCCACCTGTCAATGCAGGAGACATGGGTTCAATCCCAATCCCTGGGTCAAGAAAATCCCCTGGAGAAGAAAATGGCAACCCATTCCAATATTCTCACTGGAAAATCCCATGGACAGAGGAGCCTGGTGGGCTACAGTCCATAGGGTCACAAAAGTGTTGGAACAACTTGGTGACTAAACAACATACTAGATTTATCTTAAAGATATTTGTTTGAGTAAATAAAGTTTTTCTCTCTCCAAAGTAATATTAATTATCATTTTTAGCCAAAAACACTGTGATTGTCTGTGCTTGTTTTTGAAAATTTTGTTTAATCTTTTCCTTTTATATACAGCAAAAATTTATTTCTCACTGTCCTGGAAGCTAAGAAGTCTAAGATGAAAGTGTCAGCAGACTGGTATCTGATGAGAGCCCATGTGTTGATTTTAGTAGGTTGTGTTTTCCATACATGTGCTTACATCTGTTTACATGGTGGAGACCTTGTTTAATATTTTTGATACAGGAACTGTAAAGTCTGATTTTAATTTGTTTATCTGGATACTTTCATTTTATTACATTATATTTTATTTCATTTACATAGATGGCATCTATGCCACGTCTATAAACCCTATAGAAACAATGCAAAATTTATAGTCAGCATGAGCTTCATTGTGGCTATATATACACATTTCACACTTTTATGGTAATAAAACATATTGGCCAATTTTTTATTACATATGATTAGACTGTCATTTTTATATCAGCATGGCTGAAGAGAGTGTCATGAAAGGAGTCCACGTCTCAGACTTGCCAGAGAAGACCAATAAGTAGTACAGGAGAGAGAGAAAGAGGGAGAGAGAGGGGAGAGAGAGAAGGGAGAGAGAGCCTGAGAGAGGGAGAAGGAGATGCTTCTCCAGGGTCCAGCATGCCCACCCTTCTCTCAGGACACAGGGCATTATCTACAGTGCATGCCAGACCCAGGTGCAGAGGCACTCTCTATGTTAGGAGGGTATTAATTAAATATTAGACATTTATAGGCATAAATTGCATATAAAGAGAATTTTAGTATTTTCTTCCCACACATTCCAATTTGGAGACTCTGCGCTTTAGCACATATTCACTTTTATTTCTCTTGCCTTGACTGATTCCAGTTTACTTGCATATTCTCTCACACTTCCATTAGATTATGAACTCTGTGAGGACAGGATTCTTGATTACCTCATTAAGCACCTCATCCGTGTGTCTCATAGCCGTACTTAGCACACATTTGGCGTTCATTGAATATTTGTTGAGGGACTGAAGGAATAGATGAGTGAATTTGTGAGTGTAGTTGTGAATGAGTTACCCTGGGACTTCCCCCTCTCTCCTTTACCTGACTCCATCCTTTGGACATCATCACCATCTACTCTTGCTGAGTTCTGTGGCTTCTCCTAGATTCTGCCACAGCTACCACTACCTCATCTCAACCAGGCATCGCCAGCAGCAGCCACTCTCCCATATTGGGAATCTAAAAGTCATCCCATCTGCCATGTCTGCTCTCTCCCACTGGGCCTCATACCTATGATAAACTATGGTCTTTAACATGGTTAAAATTGTTTCATTTGCCATGCAAAAATGGGTGAGCACTATCTAATAATGCTAAATATAATAATAGTAGCCAAAATGTACTGAGAATCCGCAATGTGCTAGTCACTAGGCTGAATTTCTATTTACATGCTGCTGCATAGACCACAGCTAATATGGTAGTACACTATATCACATATGATGTGATATACATCAGCATTATTCCCACTTTGCGTGTTTGTTGTTTTAGTCGCTAAGTCATTTCTGACTACTTGTTACCCCATGGACTATAGCCCACCAGGCTCCTCTATCCATGGGTTTTCCCAGGCAAGAATACTGGAGTGGGTTGCCATTTCCTTCTCCAATGTCCACTTTACATGAGGTTAAATGGCCGAAAGTCACACAGTTAACAGTTAACTAAGTGGAAACCTAGCCAATGTCCTTTCTCAGTGTCTACGTTCTCACCACAAGAGACAAGCAAGAGCACTGCCTGCATCTCAGTGGTTTATAGAGGTTCTGTTGATAGTTTCAACCTTTAGTGGTACAGCACATGTTTGCAGGTGATTTTCTCACCTCTACTCTCAGGATCAAGTTTATCTGTTTCTTTCTTTCTTTGTGTGGTTCTTTCTCAGGAGAGGTGTTTTTGCTTTCAAATTTCTGTAAGCCTACATCATCAGTAGGATTCCTGGAGGGTAGAACCTATGCCTTTGTTCTCTCTGTTCCTAGAGACTGTATCAAGCATTTCCCATTATAAGGACTCAGCAAGCACTTCTTGAATTTATGAATTAATTGGATTGAATTCAAAGATAAGTTGTGTACACACAGGTAGCAAGATTAAGTAATGCAAAGAATACTGGTCAGAAAGATCTCTTCAATAGTTCAATGCCATTTAACCATTATCTTGAGAGAGTTACTTAACCTTTCTGATTCTCTTTATCACCTATAATCTCCTAGGATAGTTGTGAAGATCAAATGTCAAAATCTCAGTGTTTTTAAGGAATCTGTTAAGTCTAAGCAGAAAAGAAAAGAGAGCTATGTAAAGCAAGAATGGCTCAAAGAATTGACCTTAGGCAGGCTCAGCTTCCCCACTAATTGGTTTATTTTCCTTTACCGCCAGTGATCTTGATCCGTATCTCCTTCTGTCCACCTATTCAGCTCCCCCAAGCATCTTGTCTCCTTCCTGTCTCTCACACCAAAAGACCAAGTTTTGATATTTCCACCTCACCTATCTTAAAATGGTCTCCTCTCTGTTCCCTCTGGTTTAGCTTTATTCCAGGCTCCATCACCTCTCTCCTGGTCAATTGCAATAAACTCTTGGACTTCCTGCTTTTAACTGGGCTTTCAAAATCAAACCAAACAAAGAAAAACTTTCTCTCCACAAATGTTACTAGTGGAGAACCTATGAATCTACTGGATTTTCTGGGGGAGTACTGATTTTAAAACTAATTTCTATATATTGGTAGAATATCCTTGGAGAAAATTTTTCTTTTCCAATTTTATTTTTGTCATAGAAAACAAATTCCTATGTTGGGCCTTTGCCCCAGTTTTTAATTCAGAAGATATGGCCACCGTATCCTGGAATTGCCTTGTGCCCAGGAAAAGGGAAAAAAGTCTCTTCCTCCCTCTTCTGTTTCAAAATGAGTTACCCCTAGCTCAGACCTCAGACTTCAGGCTAATACAGTAGTATAGCTAAGGAACATCATGCTTTCACAATACTTATGTGGACCAGCCTTAAAACCAAACAATGATTTACAACATTGATTCTCCGGGAAAGGGCATTTGGTCCCACATGACCATCTAACAAATGCATTTTGGTAATACAACCCATTTGTAAGTTGGACACTGCCTTTATTATAAAGAAAATAGTAAATCAAGAGTTCTCATCTGTAACTTCAGCATTGAAGTGGAGTACTGCATACTAGTTGTTTAACTGATGAGCAGAAAAGGAAAACTTTACTTCAAGCGATGCTTTCAAATCATGTCCTCTGACTTTGTTTCAGCTGTCTGCCTAATAAAATTCTGGAAATCTTTTTCTTTCTTTCTACACTTTCTTTTCCTTTCCTTCACCAACACTCAGTAACATTTTATTATAGGCCTGAGAATATTATTTGATTTTCAGTAGACTCTAGTGGTAATATAGCATTACTCATTTCACGGCTTTATTTTCTTGAGACACAGAGCAAACGTGTAGTTAGTGATACCTCTGTTCAAATGCTGCTGTATAAAACAAGTGAGCAAGACTCATGGTCCTGTCTCATCATGGAATGATTTCAAGAACAGCACAAGTCAATACATCGAATGAAGGGATTTGTATCTCCTGAAAAATTTCACCATAATTCCTCCAAAATATTTTAGAATTATTTATAATGTTTTATGGTAACACCTTCAATCTAGGAGCACTTTATCCTTAATTTTAATGAGAAAAGGAGGTTACTGTTTACATGATTCTGTACTGAGGTCATGAAATTTTATAAGATCTCTTTTGTTCTGTTGTTTGCTTTTTGCATTAACGAATCAGATTTTGCTGAGAAACTACTTGCAGTTTCTACCAAATGCTTCCCATGAGGAAAACAGTGATGTTCTTCACTACTGCAAATACCAAAAATAGTATGGTTTTCTCTGGATGAAACTAGAGAATTCTCTCTCTGAGGGCATAAAGCAAACTGATCAAGTCAGAGAAGTGTAATCCCTATGAGAAGCCCACATTCTTTACTTAAACATTCCCAGAAAAGTCTAGGAGATCTCATAGGAAGTCACACCATGATCCATCATCATATCTAAGGTATTTGCAAGTCCTCAGCAGGTCAGCATAATTTACACTTCCTAAACATGTAAACACATATGAGATCCCTCACTACTGAGAATAACCTAGATTGTTCTCCATTTTTTAAAATAATGTCTCTTTTGTTAAACAGACTAAATACATTTGTGTATATATACACATATATACATATTACATTTCAATCTGTCATAACAGAAACCTCTGATATAATCCATTTTTAAGGATTTATGTTTAAAATGTGGTACTCATCCTACTATTTTAATAAACATTCTCAATATTCAAAATGCATGAAACACATCACCCAGGTTCAATGATAAGAATTTATTTAATATTGCTGAAGGATCCATATAGCAGGCAGATAAGATGTGGAGCTTCTATGTAAGACTGAAAGTGAAAGTGAAGTCGCTCAGTCATGTCCCACTCTTAGCGACCCCATGGACTGCAGCCCACCGGGCTCCTCCGTCCATGGGATTTTCCAGGCAAGAGTACTGGAGTGGGGTGCCATTGCCTTCTCCGTACGTAAGTATGTAAGCTATGTAAGACTGCTGCTGCTGCTACTGCTGCTAAGTCGCTTCAGTCGTGTCCGACTCTGTGCGACCCCTGGCTTCAAATCGCTGCTCTCCAACAGATGGGCTGTGAGCAATGAACGAGATACTGACCTCCTGGTGTTTCATCTGTAAAATGAGAATGAAAACTGTTCCTGCCCTGCATGGTGGTTGGGATGATCAATAGACTTGGAAGAGTTCAGGACCTTGCATGTGGAATACACCTGATAACACCATGCATCTTAGGGTCTTTAGCCTTATATTTGATAGTTTTTCCAAAAATGAAACAAAATGTAAAATATTAGCATATCTTTATCTGTAGTTGAAGAAGTTACAATTTTGGCTCTTGACTCTTAAAGGGAACAGGAAATTCTGCATTCTGCTTTTCACTTACAACAGTTCAATTTTAATTAAACAAGTGATACTTAAAATATACAAACTTTCCTACTCTGGGGTTCATCTTTGCTAACTATCAATATATCCACAATTTTGTTTCCACTCTCCATGGACAAAGGAACCTGGTGGGCTACAATCCATGGTGTTGCAAAAAAGTCTGGCACAACTGTGCAACTAAACAACATTCACAAGCAAATAAAAATAGGAACGTATATCAAAGGGCAAATATAAAAGAAAAAAATAAAATTCTTAGACAGTATATTTTACCTTCTCTGCAAATTGAAACTATTTAATAACATTTTGTAAAATTAATTTGAATCCTTAAGTTGTGCCTTATATAGGAGATCATAAATCTCATTGAAAATTGTGAAAACACACATTTTTCCAAACTCCTGATTCGCATCTATCTGTTCTTTTTAGGAACAAATGGTCTAGCCACCACTCCTGAGGTTGGCTGTCCTCAAACTAACTCACGGATGCTATCTCACATTTCTGAGTTTAGCAATCTGGAGACATATGGGGAACGTGTGAGCTGGTCAGCAATCAGCAGAGCTTGATTCAGTCGCAGAATATCAATTAAGGGAGAGAAGAGGCTAATGTTCATTCCACTGGAGAAATGACTGGAATATTATGTCTCCCTAAACCTACCTAGTGACAGCTGACTTGTGCCCATAAACTTTGGTGCACAGACCCGTGAGTCCACCTACTTTGATCAGCTTTACTTTCATTAACGTGCCCCAGCTGTGATTTTGCCAGAATTTTCCTCACCGATGTTTGTATTTGGAGTGGCCCTAATATGCACAGTGATACTGGCACACTCTGTAACACAATCTTGAAATTGCCATACACAATTTATGAAAAGTAGTGTGGCTGGCCCATTAAGATGATCCTACTGTTCAGTGACTTTGAGTGCTGAGCATTGCCTTGTTCGTCCCAGCAAAAGACACCTGCCCTCTCAAATGCCTGGAATTTGTGTAAAACGATAGAAGGAGGTGGAAGAAAGAGAGAGAGAGAAAGAGAGTGTGCACACAAAGAGCTTATCCCTGTTTACGTTTTCATCCTGTGTCTACTGGATTGATCCCCGACTTCATGTCAGCTCACCAGGCTGACAGCAATTCTAGCAGAGAGACACAGGGTAAGAGGGACTTTGATTCATCCCCTCCCCCTGAGTCCCTGCTTGTCATTGTCTGCTCCTGAGTAAGCAAAGTGAACATGGTCCGAGAGGTCCAAAGCTGCTGGAGCTGTGTTTTCCAATCTCAGGGGCGGCCACCTTCTCATCAACAAATCCATGCAAGCATTCTCTGCATTATGCCGCTTTTCACTCACAAGTTTTGTTTTTCACTAGAGAAGCACTTAGCCCAAAAAAGACAATTCACTGTCGAACTGTGTGTGTGTGTGTGTGTGTGTGTGTGTGTGTGTGTGTGCGCAGACAGATTGAGTGAAAGGTGAAAGATTGAGAGGTTTTTTTTTTTTTTTTTTTTTTTTTTTTACGCTCTCATCCCTGTTTTTAAAATGTGATTCCCCCCTTCTCCTTATTCTTCCAAAACTGCTCTGTGATGTGATCACAAATACTCATGTGCATAAATTCCCATTATCATAATAGGAGCACTGCAGTGAGGCTTCTTCTGAAAATAAATTACTCTGTAGAATATATTAGGACTAAACCTAAACAAGCTAAATTGTGTGTTCTTCCAACCTGTAAGTTAAGCATTTGAAGATACAAAACCAATTGCAGTTTTCACTTAACATATATTTGTTTTCTTTTTTATTTGCAACTTATCTGGTTCATCTACTCTATCCTTAAAAAAAAAAAGACATTTCAATTATTAAATTTTTTATTTTCTTTCAGTAGTCTTAATCATTCTGTTAGCTGCCCCTCACTTTTCAACTCATTGTAGTCCATGTCAATATCCATGGGTGACTTCAAACACATGAATATGTATGTTCTCAAAGGGAGGAGATGTGCTCACCAGGGCAGCGGGCAGTCTAAAGGCAGAGAACAGGCTCAAAATGTACGCTCTTGTTCTGATATTGCATAACCTTGAGTTGATCACCAATTTGGTTTTTCTCTCTCTTCATTACTAAAACAGGAACAAACCAACTCTCCTACCAACTCACCATCTTCAGGATGGTATAGTTACACAAATTACATAAACTGTAGGGAAGAACTTGAAACTTTAAGAGAAACATCATTGAATCCAAGGTGATTCAAATTAAAGATTCTCAACTTAGAATTTATGGTACATATTTTTTAGAAAATTTTGGATATGTTTGTAGGTTAGTTTAAAATTTTTAACTGCTGTGGAAGTGACTGCATTTGACCTGTATTCAAAAGAGTTAGGATTTCAATGCATGCATTACAAAGGGTTTTACCCTTAGTGGGGATGAAGGTTGCTGAGAATATTAAAATCACCTTTAAAATGACCCAGAGGTGTCTCTGCCTCTCCTGCTCCCAACAGCCATCCACTGTCATTGATTCAAGGGTAGACATTGAGCTAAATAAGAATGAATTTGATGACATATGGATTAATTTTAAAATATATAAAATCTTTCTTGATATATTTTAAAAACAGAGCTCTGAGGGATTTTCTTTGAAATTCAATGTGAGCTCGAGTTTGTGAGTCAAATGGATACATTAAAATATCTTCAAGTTAAGGTTGAAATTTGTTTAAGATTATGCTTGTCATGAAAGACATAAACCAGCCTACCTGCTTTGTGAATATATCAGACAAATACCGTTCATGATCTTATGCATTTTATCTTCTGCGGGGCGAGCTCCACTCTGCTTTTTACTGGTTTATAAGAGAGATCCACACAGATAAGAGGTGATATTTGGCCAAGTAAAGAGGTTCATAAGAATTTTATTCATTTTCCAGATGCATGTGTACCTTCTTCTTTTCTACTTTTGTCTATCAAGAATGGTAATTTTTTACATCAATTTCAGCATGCATATCACTTGCGCCATTTTCATGTCTTGGCTGGTGGCAAAGTGCATGTATACTGGATTTTCAATGACATACAGGAAAAAAGCAAACTCCCTCAAGCCAAGCGGAAAAGGATTTAAAACTCAGTGTGCATCCCCGTTAGGGGTAAGGGAGCCTATTGTAGAAACAAAGAGTGAAGAGAAAATTCTATCCTTGGAAGCTTCACAATGACACAACCACAGCTTTTCATGTAATAGCTCAAATGTTCCCACTATAGCCATTAACAATGTAATGAAACAAATCACTTGCTATCCGTCACAATTATGATCGATGGAATCCAACTGGCCTAACTTTGGAGAAAAAAAAATCACATCTCAAAGTGGATTCATTTTAGAAAATAGCGAAGTATAAGGGGGAGAGATGACACTTATTTCCCATAAACAATATCGGCAGGCATTTGATCTATCTGAACCAATAGGTTACTGTCTTGATATGTCTTTCCCCTGCAATTTTCCCTTTTTATTTTATTAGGCCTAGTGGAAGGCTTCTCGCTGCTTGCGTAAATAAGAGAACTAGTTTAGGACTACACAGAAAGTAACATTGAGATAAATATGGCAAAACTGTGTTAGAATTGCTCATGTTTTTATTCTACAGATAACTACTTTTGCTTTTTTGGGTTTTCATTTGGGATTTCTCTATTCCTACCACTTTTAGAAGTCTCCAGGAATTTTAATTGGGGTAAATGTTACTATATTTTTAAGGTGATAATAACAGAGACCTATACTGAGAATAGATAATATATTGTATTATATAAAGTATGTGGCCAGTGGCTTTATGATATACTTCAGAAGTCAGTTCTGTTTTAAGTTATGGTTATAAGTTTAAATATGTTCTCTTGAGAGGAAAGAAAGATAATGCAGAGGGCACTGAATTTAAACTGATTCACAGGACGAGGTATAATCATTATCATAGATAACACCTGTTATGTACCAAATAAGTATGCATGTATGATCTGAATTCATTCTGCATTTCTGTGGTCTTAGTAAGAGCTCATTTTTTTAATCTCATTTTATAGACAGGGAAACTGAGGTTTACAAAGGCTAAGCAAATTTGTCAAGAGCAACAAGCTAGTCAATTGGACTGGAAATTGAATATTTGAATGTCTTCCTCTGAGTCTATGTTCTGCCCATTGACCAAAGTGCCTCAAGTTTGATAATTCTTTCAGACTTACACATATACATGCACATCATTAGGCATATAACATTCACTCTATAGTAGTGGTGCTTGTCGACAACACAAAGCTTAAAATTACTGTCACAGTGTAGAGCAATAGGCCAGGGTATCCATCAGTACAGCTCATAATGGTCACCGAAGTCCCTTAGGCAGTACCTATGTATAACACTATTTGGTCAAGCAGATAAAATTGTATTTATATTATTATTGAAATAAAGATATGAAAACATAAACTGAAAAAAAAAAAAACCACACACACAAACCTTGCTGTAAAGTGCAGCCCCTGAGAATATGATCTACACCCCCACCTGGAGACACAGCGCTTCCATCACACTGATGCAGAAAAGACTCAGGCCTCACTGCTCTGGCTGCCTTTTGGAAAAGGGGAGGTGAAAATGCTGATGCTTCTGAACAGAGGCATGCTATTTTCCTAAGAGGCATGCTATTTTCCTAACAGGCATGCTTATATAAAAACATTTCATCCCTGACTTCTGAGTTCAAAAGCTGCTATCACAACCTTGGGGAAAGTAGGTTTCTATCTAAAGGGATATGAGTGACCACAAAATTCCTAGCCTAAAGGTATCTCACTCTCTGTTTATCTCTTTTAGCTAGCAGGACATTCTGAGAAAGGCATGAATTTTAGAAGATGACTAGTAAAGAAACAATAAAAAATAAAAAAATAAATGCTTGAGATGCAGATAAATCTAGATTTCATTTCTGGGCAGTGAAAAGCAGACAGTAGGAAAGGGATACAATAGTATCTTACAGAGTTGGGTCAAAGAGATTATGTTGAAGTAATACCTCAGTCTGATTGGAAAAGTGAGATGAAACAAGGCATGGAGGACTCTCAGAGGACAGGAAGTGTTGCTTTCCTGAAAAGGTAAGTGCCTTGCTCAATGTGGGTCCTAATACATATTAATAAAGGGGATAAAGAAAGCAGTTTCAAGGACTCAAATTAAGAAATGACTAAGCTCCAAATAATGATTTGGCGCTAGAAATGGCTGATACTTAGAACATTTGGGGTACTACAAAAATAATGATTAAATAATAACCAGAAGGATATAGTTAATTAGCCTTCTCTCAGGAGAAATCATGTTTTAGAAGTGTTTAAAGAAACTTTTATGCTGGAAAGGTAAGAACTTGAAGAACTTAAAAGAATAATGACTCCCCAACTAAAAGGTGGGGAAGGGTGAATTTGCTTTCTTAGCAAATTCCTTTAGTGAAGCCAGGAGATCATTAGAGCAATAAAGCTAAGGGTGGACACAGATGAGGTTCTATGTCCCAACCTATGAGTGAGGAAAGATCTGCCTCCAATAAAATTAAAAATAAAGAAAGAAAGAAATAAAAGAAGAGTCCATCTTATTGCTTAATCATATAAGCAAGAAAAAAGAATTATTTCTCCTTCAAAGAGCAAACTACTGGTGAAGAACTTTATGATGCTTACTTCTATATGTTCACTTGACTGGACTAAGGGATGTCCAGATAGCTGGCAAAACATTATTTCTGGATATGTCTGTGAGGGTGTTTGCAAAAGATATCAGCATTTGAATTCGTAAACTGAGAAGAAGGTCACCCTCACCAATGTCTGCAGGCATTATTCAATCTGTTGAGTGCCGGAACAAAGAGAGCAAAAAGGTGGGAAAGGGTGAATTTGCTTTCTTAGCTTGAGCTGGGACACCGATCTTTTCTTGCCCTTGGACATCTTAGCTCCTGGTGCTTGAGTTTTCAGACTTAGACCAGAATTACAGCATCAATTTCCTTCATTCTCAGTCCTCTGGACTCAGACCAAATTACACCATTAGCTTTCTTTGGCCACTACCTTGCACAAAGCAGGTCATGGGACTTCTTGACTTCCATAACCTTGTGAAACAATTTCTATAATAAATCTCCTCTTATGTATATCTACATATATCATATTGGCTGTTTCTTTGGAGAACCCTAAGTAATACCGACTCTAAGCAGTATTTCACATCATTCTGGTATTGTTCTTCTAGCACATTTTGTTTTCTAATTCAAGTCTAACTATAAAGGCTAGTAAAGTTTTACCAAGTTGAAGATAGAAATGACAGACTATACAATAACTTGAAAATGAAAGAGACAAACAAACATCAGACACAAACAAACAAACAATTTTTCCATTTTACATTTGAGACTAAAGAGTTACAAAGCTCCTTCTGAAAATGGGACATGAAAGTTGAGCCAATTATTGTCACTAATTCTCCAATAACTCAGCTCAGGTGGACAGATATAGAATAAGAAGGCAAAACAAAGGACAAAATAAAAACAAAACAGTGCTTGGTATTCATGCTAGATCACCAAAGTATTTCAAATTTTCTGAGCTCCCCAAATTGAGTTGGCAACTGCCTATTTTGTGTTCAAATCTGTATTTTCAGTCTACTTTTATTATAGTACATTTTTCACATTGGTTTGTTTATGTTTTATGTCTGCCCATTATCCAGTGAGTTTTTTGAGGGCACTAACCATATCTTATTCATGTTTAATCTATCCTGGGAAATAGTTGACTCAATAATTGTTTGTTGAAATTAATTGAATGAAATTAAAATGATAGCACAGGTTTAAAATATTAACTAATCCCAACTGGTTGCTCCATGTTACCCACAGGACTTAATTATAATTTTTCTATAGCCTTGCTACTCAGAGTGATCCACAGAACCAACAGCAATGGCATCACCTAGGAGCTCATTAGAAATAGAGACTCAATTCTCAAGCCCTACCCCAGACTGACTGAATCAGAATCTGCATTTTAACAAGATCCCCAGGTGATTCATCTGCACATTTGAAGTTTGAGAAGCATTGATTCGTCTATATTAGGTCAGTGTTCATGTATTCATTTTTCAATAAGCATTTATTGTGCATCTACTATGCTCAGAGAATGGTTCAAGGCACTGTGGATAAAATGAAAACAGTATGTACAGGTCTTATAAAACTTGTATTTCTAGCAGGAAAGACATAGCAAAAACTCTTCTGCAGTGAATTATTTAAATACGATATAAAGATTGCTCTGTTAGAGAGGTGTATGAGCTATGAGAGATCTGGGTAAAGAGAGAAGTTTTCCTGAGAAATTGATGTTTGAACTCAGCTCTTAAGAATGAGTACCAGTTAGCTAGGGAAAATCTCAGTTGTACAGAAGGAGGGCTTCTAGGAGAGGGGACAGCAAATGTGAAGACCATAGGACAAAAAGATGTGTGGCATTTTGGAGGAACTTAAAATAGCCAATGGGATTGTAGTTCAGAGAGTGAGACAGACAATGGAAATAGATGAGACATGGCTGGGATACATCATTCAATATCTTAAAGATAACACTGAAGAATTAATTTTGATCCTAAGAGTGTTGAAAAGGGTTTTGAAAAATGTTAAGCAGGGTATTAATAATGATAAATATACATTAAAAAAAAAAAAAAACCTCCGGCTGCAGTATAGAAAAGAGAAGAAACACAAGGATGAATGCAAGGAGGTTGACCTGGTTATTTATTGCTCCCTAACAAACTACTTCCAAAACTTAGTGATTTAAAGAAATTGTTTTATTTTTTGCACAGTATGTGGGTCAGGAATTTGGGGATGATTTAGCTGAGTAGTTCTCTGATTCATGCAGTGTCAGCTGTGTGAGTTTAGGCATCTGGGGCTGGACGATCTGCCTCTAAAATCAAATGTCTGCTGCCTGGGTTCTTCCTTTCTTCCTCTCTCTTCATTCCCTCCCGACTCTCTCCCTCCAAGCATCTTATCCTGCAATGCCTCTGAACATGGATTGGCTTTCTAGTAGCATGGTATTCTCAAGATTCCAAGAGTGAATACTACAAAAACAAGGAGTCAAATCTGCTATGCTACTTTTTTAAGGCCTAAGTCTGGATATTGGCACAGCATGAATTAAAGCAGTTAGAAAATCCAGCCCAGATTCACTGGGAGGAGATTTAGAACACATTTTTCATCCACCCAACCCCCACAATGAAATGTGAAAATAATTTCAAGCCATCTTTGATCTACTATAGAGGGGAAGTTGACAATTATGAAAATAACATGTTTTGTCATCCCATCAAAGTCTATTTTCCAATTTGGAGAAAAGTCTCATTATTTGAATCTAAAATCAAATGAATCAGATATGTCCATCCTCAGATACCTGGGATGTGGAAATATTTCCTAGTCTTCAGTTCAGTTGAGTCACTCAGTGTGTCTGACTCTTTGTGATCCCATGAACTGCAGCATGCCAGGCCTCCCTGTCTATCACCAACTCCTGGAGTTTACCCAAACTCATGTCCATTGAGTAAGTGATGCCATCCAACCATCTCATCCTCTGTCATTCACTTCTCCTCCCGCCCTCAATCTTTCCCAGCATCAGGGTCTTTTCAAATGAGTCAGCTCTTTGCATCAGGGGGCCAAAGTATTGGAGTTTCAAGCTTCAGCATCAGTCCTTCCAATGAATATTCAGGACTGATTTCCTTTCGGATGGACTGGTTGGATCTCCTTGCAGTCCCAGGGACTCTCAAGAGTCTTCTCCAACACCACAGTTCAAAAGCATCAATTCTTCGGCACTCAGCTTTCATTATAGTCCAACTCTCACATCCATATATAACTACTGGAAAAACCATAGCCTTGACTAGATGGACCTTTGTTGACAAAGTAATGTCTCTGCTTTTTAATATGCTGTCTAGGTTGATCATAACTTTTCTTCCAAGGAGTAAGTGTCTTTTAATTTCATGGCTGCAATCACCATCTGCAGTGATTTTGGAGCCCCTCAAAATAAAGTCAGCTACTGTTTCCACTGTTTCCCCATCTATTTGCCATGAAGTGATGGAACTGGATGCCATGATCTTAGTTTTCTGAATGTTGAGCTTTAAGCCAACTTTTTCACTCTCCTCTTTCACTTTCATCAAGAAACTCCTTAGTTCTTCTTCCCTTTCTGCCGTAAAGGTGGTATCATCTACATATCTGAGGTTATTGATATTTCTCCTGGCAATCCTGATTGCAGCTTGTGCTTCATCCAGCCCAGCATTTCTCATGATGTACTCTGCATATAAGTTAAATAAGCAGGGTGACAATATCCAGCTTTGACTTATTCCTTTTCCTATTTGGAACCAGTCTGTTGTTCCATGTCTAGTTCTAACTGTTGCTTCCTGACCTGCATATAGGTTTCTCAAGAGGCAGGTGAGGTGGTCTGGTATTCCCATCTCTTTCAGAATTTTCCACTGTTTATTGTGATCCACACAGTCAAAGGCTTTGGCATAGTTAATAAAGCAGAAATAGATATTTTTCTGGGGCTCTTTTGCTTTTTCGATGACCCCGCGGATGTTGGCAATTTGATCTCTGGTTCCTCTGCCTTTTCTAAAACCAGCCAATCAAATATTCCCAAACAGTTGTGTGCCTTTGAAGGAAAAGACCCTGGCTTTGATTTCTGTAGTCTTATATTCCACTGGCTCTGTTGATATGCTGAAACCACTTCCCCAGCATTCAATTATCAGTTACCTACTCTACATTAGGGTTACATTAATTTTCTAAGTAGTTCACCCAGAGTTGGTTTCTGTTGCCTGAAATACAGAGTCCTGAAAATTAGAGTAATTCAAATAAGAGTTCATGGTAATTTCTACTAAGTGGTGGCAGCAGAAAAAGAAAGAACAGAATTAAACAATGTCATGTAGATCAAACATATAGTGTCGGAAGAAACATGAGATGAGGGAAAAGATTGCCAATCTATATGGCTGACAGTACTATTCACTGAGATGTGAAACACTGGAAAAGGGTTATGCTGTAGATAGTCCCTCATTTTAAGTTTTGAATATGCTGATTTTGAAATACCTCTGAGAGATTTGCCTCCCAGTTGGCATTAATGGTTAACAACCCACCTGCCAATGCAGGAGATACAAGAGACACAGGTTTGAGCCCTGGGTTGGGAAGATTGCCCTGGAGGAGATATGGCAACCCACTCCAGTATTCTAGAGAATCCCATAGGCAGAGGAGCCTGTCAAGTTACAGTCCATAGAGTCATAAATAGTTGGACATGGTTGAAGCAATTTAGCATGCACACTGAGAGATTCAAATCGAGATGATATATAGATAATTTTATATATCATTAATAGTTCTCATATGATGTCTGGACTAGAAATAGAAATATAGTAATAATTACTTATAGACATTTAAAAAAAGCATGTGTATGGATGAATGACTCTGTAATGAAGAGAAGCAGCTTCTTCCTCTCTCTCTTTTTCAGTAGCCTTTTATTCAAACAGGGCTTACTTATATAGAATTGTCTTTGAGGTTCTCTCCAGAAAGAGTATGCATTGTTTCTTTAATGGGGTCCATTATGAGAGAACTTATTGCCAAATTCAGATTTAAATTGAAGAAAGTAGGGAAAACCACTAGATCATTCAGGTATGACCTAAATCAAATTCCTTTAAATTGTAGAGTGGAAGTGACAAATAGATTCAAGGGATTAGCTCTGATAGAGTGGCTGAACTATGGACAGAGGTTCGTGACATCATACAGGAGGCCGGGATCAAGACCATCTCCAAGAAAAAGAAATGCAAAAAGGCAAAACGGTTGTCTGAGGAGGCCTTACAAAGCTGAGAAAAGAAGAGAAGCAAAAGGCAAAGGAGAAAAGGAAAGATACAAGCATCTGAATGCAGAGTTCCAAAGAATAGCAAGAAGAGATAAGAAAGACTGCCTCAGTGACAAATGCAAAGAAATAGAGGAAAACTATAGAATGGGAATAGATCTCTTCAAGAATAGACCTCTTCAGAATAGATCTCTTCAAGAAAATTAGAGATAGCAAGGGAACGTTTCATGCAAAAATGGGCACAATAAAGGACAGAAATGGTATGGACCTAACAGAAGCAGAAGATATTAAGAAGAGGTGGCAAGAATACACAGAAGACTACACCAAAAAGATCTCCATGACCCAGATAACCACAATGCTGTGATCACTGGACTAGAGCCAGACATCCTGGAATGCAAAGTCAAGTGGGCCTTAGGAAGCATCACTATGAACAAAGCTAGTGGAGGTGATGAAATTCCAGTTGAGCTCTTTCAAATCCTGAAAAATGACGCTGTGAAAGTGCTGCACTCAATATGCCAGCAAATTTGGAAAACTCAGCAGTGGCCACAGGACTGGAAAAGGTCAGTTTTCATTCCAATCCCAAAGGAAAGCAATGCCAAAGAATATTCAAACTACCACACAATTGCACTCATCTTACATGCTAGCAAAGTAATGTTCAAAATTCTCCAAGCCAGGCTTCAACAGTACATGAACTGTGAACTTCCAGATGTTCAAGCTGGATTAGAAAAGGCAGAGGAATCAGAGATCAAATTGCCAACATCCATTGGATCATTGAAAAAGCAAGAAAGTTCCAGAGAAACATCTACTTCTGCTTTATTGACTAGGTCAAAGCCTTTGACTGTGTGGATCACAATATACTCTGGACAATTCTTCAAGAGATGGGAATACCAAACTACCTGACCTGCCTCCTGAGAAATCTGTCAAGAAGCAACAGTAAGAACTGAATCTGGAACAACAGACAGGTTCTAAACCAGGAAAGGAATATGTCAAGGCTGTATATCGTCACCCTACTTATTTGACTTTTATGCAGAGTACATCATGTGAAATGCTGGGCTGGATGAAGCACAAGCTGGAATCAAGATTGCTGGGAGAAATATCAATAACCTTTTAGCCAAGGTAGTTCACCAAACAGCATGGAAATTGCATCACCTTTTCTGTCCTAGCTGTGAAAGTCAGGCAGCATCACATCTACTGCCTTTCATAGGTTAGGAGCAAGTCATAAGCGTGCCTAGAGTTAAGGATGAGAACAAAGACCTTATGTTTCAATGGAAGGTGTGTTGAGGTCACATTTCAAAATAGCACTTGGAATGAGAGATAATGTTATGACCATCTATGGGAAATATAATGTGCCACACTAGCTGTGTTGCAGTGTTTCTGTGACCGTGAACATTGCAGAGTCTCAGATGCCTCACTTTAGGAGAGGGGAACAAAAAGAAATAAAGAGAAGAATACTTATTGGAATACCTGATTTAAGAGCTATCAAATACAGGTATCAATCAAATTTGATCCCAAATTTGATGATCCCCAAATCAAACATTATCCCTTCTTGCCGCCAATCTTTATTTCACCTTTTTGTTGCTGTATTATCAAGCATTTTGGATGGAAAATATTTCTTTTCATTCCAGAAAGTTCAAAAAAAAATCGGCACAAAATTTGAATTAACTGAGTGTCAGCAGCTATTTGCATAGCATTTATACTGTATTAGGTGTTACAAGTAATCTAGAGATGATTCAAAATATGTGGGAGGATATGAGTAAGATATATGCAAATACTAAGCCATTGTTTATAAGGGACCTGAACATCTTCAGATTTTGGTATCTGCAGGGGGCCCTGGAAACAATCCTCCACAGATACAGAGGGACAATTGTTATTAATATCTCAATCAATAACAGTCAACCCCAAACTTCAGACTATAGATTGCACTGCCTGTCCAGAACTATGTTTTTGATATCACCCCTATGAAGAGTTAGGATATTCCTATAATTAAGAATTGCAAAGCTTGGGTCAACACTGCTTCTTTTCTTGGTAAAGCTGAACTGTAGGATGTACTTGTCTCAATCTTGCTTACTCTTCAGCCAGTGTTTTCCAAAGTGTAATCTCCAGACCAAGAGTGTCAGTATCACCTGAAATCTAGAACTGTGCACTCTTGGGATCACCAGCTCTATTGAATCAGAGATCCTCCAACAATCTGTGTTTTAATAAACACAGATTTTAATAATCTCCATAACTCTACTGTACACTCCAATTTGAGAACCACTGGCTTAGGCCATCTATCTCTGAGATCTGAGAATGCCAACTTATTTCTTTCCAGCTCCCCACTGCACTTCTCTTTTTCATCCCCCTATTATTGGGACCAACCTAATGCTTATAAACTGCACAACCTCTTCTAATTGCCAGCAGGCAGAGCAGAATTCCATGTAAATGCTTCTCATGTTGCAACAGAAAGAAAGTCTTCCTCTTTTCTACCTGTTTTCTGGTAGAACCCTTGATGTCTCACATTTGCTTATACTCTCAGGCTTCCCTGTCTCAGCTGGTGGCAACCATCTTCCTAATATTCTTGATGCCTCTTTCTCTCACATCCCAAATCAAATCTACCAGGGGATTCTGTTTGTTCTGCTTTCAAAAAAGATCCAGACTCTTCCCATGTCTCACCACCTCCACTGCTACTGCAAGTCCAGCCCCTGCAATTGCTTCCTGACTGGCTGCCAGGGCCCGACCCCAGGTCTGTCCTCACCTCCCTAGACTACTCTCAACATAGCAGCCCAAGGGGTCCCTTTCCAACATAAACCGGACTATGCCACACCTCTACTCACAGCTCTGTTACTACACCCCATTTTTCTGAGAGTAAAAGCCAAACTATTTTAGAATACAACCAGCCTCTACCCCTTATCTCTGCCCTTCTCTCCTACTTTTCTCCTCACTCTGCTCCAGACACACAGTCACCTTGCTGTCCCCCAGTGTTCCCTGCCTGCCTTCAGGGAGGATAGAAATAGCCTGAGGACTTGGGGTCTCTGATTCAGAGAACACAGAGGACGATGTGGGATGGGAGAGGAGTTTAAACCCTAGTGGGCGAGAGCCCTGAAAGCCTGCTGCGAAGAGTCAGAGCAGCCTAAAGCAGGACTCATCCCAGACATTTTCCCCAGGCAGAGGAATGGGACGATCTTCCTGTTTTACCCACTTCCTGTGGATTTGTTTTTATTGTGCTATTGTTTAAACACATCAGGTTTTGCTTAAACAACAAAGATGTTTTGGGGAGCTCTGTCCAATGAGCATCTCAAGTAAGTATTCATGTGATTGTGTAGTCGGTGTCAATTGCAAACCATTGGCAACCAGATGACTGAGAACTTATTGCATTGAAGGAATACAGGTGTAGAGGGCTCTGCATCCTGGAGAAGGACAGGGTTAGAGAATTCTGTATGTTTGGAACTGGATACATTAAGAATACAAAGATTAGGACACTAATCTGTGGTTTGAAAGAGCAGAAGCAAATAAAGGCTTTGATCAGTGCCAGAGCTGAAAAGAACTACAGCCTTCCACACCCTTTGATTTGGAGAGAGTCGCCTTCACAGCAGGGTTCAAAGCCCTGATCTTTACTCCTGGAATCTGTTTCTTGCTGTGAGCAGGAGCACTCCTAGTACTTTGTTTCCAAAAGGTTTCACTTAGATGTCAGACTATAGTGAGTGCCTGTCTCTCTTTCTCTCTGTCCCCCTATCGCATCCTCCCAAAGACAAAATTTCAAGTAACGTTCAGTTCAGTTTACTTTATATTCCAAGAGTGGAAAAACTCCATTCTGTTTATACAGCCTACCATCTTTACCTCTTTCCACCTGTATGATATATTTACTAAAGGAGAGAATTAAGCATATACCTTTATAATCTTATTTTTAAGTTGTCTAACAGTGTGCAGCAAAGTTTCATGAAACCCACTGGATGCTAAGTGTGGGGTTAGTTATAATTACTGAAATATAAAAAAAGTTCATGGTCTAGTGGGGAGGTTAAATACATAAACCATTGATGAATCATAGGAGAGTATGAGAGATGCCTGAGAAGCCGAGGTACCCAAGGAGCCCAGAGGGGAATAAGGTCGAGGAGGAGACCTAGACCAGGAAGTGCCTCAAGTGTGGTGAAGGAAGAAGGACAGATGGAGAGGGCTTGCCAGATTACTAAGTTAATGCATCATTTCATAGCAAGCTTCTCATGGTTTTTGTCTATGGGTCCTCAGGGCCTTTTATTTCTAAAAAGATCCACTAGGCTCTAAAAAGATAATTAATTTAATTTTCTGGAAAAATTAAAACAGATTTTAAAAGTAAATTTGAACTGGATTCTGGGGTTTGTAGGTTTGTTTCTTTGTTGTCCTTAAGAGACAAAAGTCAGGCAGGGGTTTTTGATAAGCTCTGCTAGCCCCTTGGGGTTCAAGTCTGGTTACCTTAAAATCTGTAAACTGTATTTTGAAACATGAGAAACATTTATCATTTTTGTAGATAAGGCAATGGCACCCCACTCCAGTACTCTTGCCTGGAAAATCCCATGGATGGAGGGGCCTGGAAGGCTGCAGTCCATGGGGTTGCTGAGGGTCGGACACAACTGAGCAACTTCACTTTCACTTTTCCCTTTCATGCATTGGAGAAGGAAATGGCAACCCACTCCAGTGTTCTTGCCTGGAGAATCCCAAGGATGGGGGAGCCTGGTGGGCTGCCGTCTATGGGGTCGCACAGAGTCAGACACGACTGAAGCGACTTAGCAGCAGCAGCAGCAGATAACAAAGAAGGAAATATGTGCTTTGTATCTTCTATGCCTGGCACAGAGCTGGTGGTTTTCAGTCCTCTGCTTTGGTGAATGAATGACCGCCTTGTTGCACTCTGAGCATTCATTTCTTCCTGGTCAAGAACATTCCTTCATTAAAACTGCCTTCCCCTAAACAAATGCAGACACACACACACACATGCACACAATCTAAACCTTTGCTAAAACAAGTTAAATATTTGCTCTCTGATGTTTTTCCTGAGTATTTTATATAATATATTTTACTGAATATATTTTTTCTGAATGTTTTTTATCCAACATTAATGTTTATCTTCTTGAAAATGTTGTTAGTCACAAAGTCATTATTTATACAGCATCTCTCCCCATCCCCAACCCCCAGTACACACACACAGGCACACATACACAGAGTCAATTTAGAAGTTTATATACTAAGTTTTGTTTTCTAACTGCTTCATCTAATGTCCAGTTGCTTCAGGAGTTGTGGCACGTAGGCTCAATGGTTGCAGCTCCCAGGCTCTAGAGCATAGGCTCAGCAGTTGTGGCGCAGGGGCTTCATTGCTCCCAGGCCTGTGGGATCTTCCTGGACTAGGGATCGAACCTGTATCTCCTACAGTGGCAGGTAGATTCTTTACCACTGAGCCACCAGGGAAACCCCACCATTTCCTATATTTTTTCCTATTTTTCCTCCTACTCTTTCAGTATTTTAAAATCCAACATTTGACTATGAAATATTTCATATGAGGAAGACTACAAAATAACTCATTTTGAACACAGTGTAATATGTCTGACTACATTTTGAAAACTGTAAAGTAGTATACAAAGGTACGGTATTATTTTTTCAGGGAAGTTGGTTATCCATATCAAAGTCTGTGAATAAGAGTCGATTGAAGGGAACCCATTAAATGTTATCCTTCATTTTCAGTGATATGTACATGAAGTTATAATTGATAGGAACTATCTGTAAAGTTGTAGGTGATATGCTGACTATAAATCATAGGGTAAAATGTTCTGGTCTACAAAAAACTGAAATATTATAGCTATAAATTATACATGAATATATAATTCATGAACTAGTAATCATATACATTTATATCAAACAATTCTTTGATAAGAACTTTGTTTTGGATAGATTTTATTAGTGAATGAAGAATTTTTTAAAACTGAAATAGCACTCATCCTGCCACCATTCAGTTTTAAGTTAGTAAAATAAAATGTAGTTTTCAACTAGTTAAAAAAAAAACAAATAAATGAAATATCTTTTATTCAGGGATGTTCTGAATTGACTCTGGTGATGAGAGCTATACCTCTATATTTACATCTTGTTATTTGTTTATTATCATTTATAATACCAAATTTACCCTATTTTAAGACAAGAGATAATCTGATGGTTTAAATAGAGAATTAGCATAACAAAATCAGAAGTACTATTTTATAACTCTATTGTGATGAAAATAGTATAAGGTGTTTTTCTTCTGACCTGGAGTCATTGGGGTGGGAAGAGTTATGTCCTTGTCAGAAGAGTCTGGCTTCTATTTCCTGCAGTTATGCAACCCCAGAGATGGATCTTGAGAATACGCCTGACCTCCAACCAAGGAGAGTTTTCAGAATGGCCAAGGAAACAGGACGTTTTACAAACGGTCTTATTGCATTAAAGTTACTTTATCAAAAGCACATGTATTTGTCTATATATGTCCATTCTAGGGGGCTGGTTCATCTTCGGGATGATATAAGGTTACCACCACTGAATGTCAAGGTGCAAACTGACTCCAAGGGTAGAATGGAGACTGCCCTCCTCATCCTCATTATTCAACCAGGTAACCAATGTCATCTGTTATTTCACTGGAACCACAGAACCCTTTCACTCCAAAGAAAACAAGTGGGGAGACTCTAAGCTCACAAGAGTGATTGACAAGGTACTCTGTCACTGCACCAGCCATGACTGAAAGCATGCAGGCACACTCTAGTTCTGCAAAGAGCCTCATCTAGCTAACGCATGGTTTGCAATGAGAGGCGGGGGAAGTGCTTTTTTGTTATCCCTGAATGATCTTTTTTCTTTTCTTATTAAAAAAAGTCATCTTTGAAAGTCTAGTTGATCTTACATCCTCTTGTTTTGTTTTTCCTCCTTCATTTTCTCATCCTCTTCCCACTTTCCTGGATCCCAGCTTCACCCTACTCCCTCTGCCTGAGTTTGAGTCAATTATGCCCTGTGTCCAAAGTTCTCAAGCTGTTTTCCACAGTTGTGGTCAAGGCCAGCAAGTCCATTCACCCAGCCACTTCATACTGGCTCTCTCATTACTCAGAGGGAAGCACTATGGGACCACTATCATCCATAATAATCATCCCTGAAATTCTTGCCATGTTGGTAAGCTAAAAGATGCCCGCCCTGCTGAGGGTAAAGACAGGAGAGGCTAAGGGGATGAAGACATCTGTCTTGCCAGCTGAAAATTATCTGAGTCCTCCCAACTGAAGTGTCATCTTTTTCCATAAGTAGGCTGGGATTCTGCCAGTGCTCCACAGACACCAGCCAATATCTTCTTGGATAGACATTGCTAATTTTGGAACAGACACTGTTATCAGTGACTTGATCCTTTAGGGAGTTCTCCCTGGTTCATCCATATTCATCATTTGTAGCACAATACATTACACACATTCCTGTCTTAGACAGACATGGGCCTACAGACATGATATTTGGGGCTTCCGGATTATCCTCTGGGAAGGCACTTGCCTCCTGGAATGACAGTGGGAGATCTCACCCTGACCCCGCTAAGGACCAGAGCATCACTGAGTCTCTACCTTTAAGGCATGTCACTCATTATCATCTCTTTCTGTTTGCTCTTTCTCTCAAACTGTCTCTGCTGTGAGAGTGAGGATGAGGTTTCCTTCTGACCCTACATGGTTGATGATAACTTAAATCATGGGTTTTAAATCAGAACCTAAATCATTGATTTTATCATTATCCTAGATTGACACAAATCCTCTGCCCTTTCTGGCAGTTTTTCATGGTGAACTGTACATTCTTAAT
Source organism: Capra hircus (assembly GCF_001704415.2). NCBI lineage: Eukaryota > Metazoa > Chordata > Mammalia > Artiodactyla > Bovidae > Capra > Capra hircus. The sequence continues at coordinate 38,713,471 of NC_030816.1, read as the reverse complement.
AGCCACAGGTTTGGCTATAAGATAGCATCTTATAGAGGCAGTGATCATAACACATCATTGCACACTGACATGCTTGGAGAGCACTTTCTACAGTTCCTCAGCTTTGTTGATCTCTTATTCCCAAATCTTGCACAAGATCTCAACTCAGAACATCTTACCCAGATGTCACAGTGTTCAAGGTTATGATGAACTGCCAGAGCTCAGCCACAAAGAGTCTTGAGGTCTTCTCTTTAACTGCATCTTGAGTCAGGCCTTTCCAATCTGTTCCCTTGTCACTAACCATAATACAAAGGTCAGTTGGCAGCTGGAGTTCCTTCTAAATATCATAACGGAAATTGTAAAACTATGGTTTCTTTCCGTGTGGCCTGACCTAGATGGATCTTTGCAGGTTCCCTTGCCCCTCCCACCCCTGCCCAGGGCTACCCAGCAAATTTACCAAGTTTGTCTTAGCCTCATACCTTTAAACTTTTTGTTTCTGTCAATTAGATTTTTTTTTTCAAAAGCACATTCCTCCAGATCTCTCCCTTGATCAGAATGGATCTGTAAACCAAGAAGAAATTCAGCCTCCACACCTGTGCCACACACAGCAACTTGGCATATGTGTATGTGTAAGGAGAGAGATCACTAATCTCTTGTGCAGATTTTGCTTTGTCCTTAAAAATCGGTGAAACTCTGTCTCCATGAGAAAAACCTGATTGAAATTTTACAGTGCACATTGCAAGGTTCAGAGCTTGGGATGCTGCTGTGGATTTGAACCATTTGCTTCTTGTTTCTCTCTGATCAGTCCTGACCCCCACACCAGTTTTCCAGCCACCCCTACCAATCCTATTTTCTGTTCTGACATTAGGGAGGAATCCTCCAAGTCACTTGCAATTTGCCAGTGGTGGCTCAGAGGTTAAAGCGTCTGCCTGGAATGCGGGAGACCTGGGTTCTATCCCTGGGTCGGGAAGATCCCCTGGAGAAGGAAATGACAACCCACTCCAGTACTCTTGCCTGGAGAATCCCATGGAGGGAGGAGCCTGGTAGGCTACAGTCCATGGGGTCGCAAAGAGCAGGACATGACTGAGCGACTTCACTCACCACCTCTCTACACTGGTAAGTAGGAGGGGTGAAGCTCCATGCATAGAGGAGAGGAAAAGAGAGGGGAGAGGAGAGGAGGAGGCAGAAGATGTCCACAACTCTTTTCATCCTCTTAAGAGAGAGGCATATAAATTCCCAGTTCCAACTATTTATTAATATAAAGCATTGAACAATTACTAGCATCCATAGAGTTACTGCTGGCTTATTTATTAAGAAGGAACTCTAAACTGATATGCCATCCTATTTCTTCCTGATTCTTGCTAACCTTAGCTCTCTCTTCTTTCTATCAGAATTTACTGTGACAACAGGGTGACTCCTGGAGGGTACACATGACTCTCAAGCTTTCTAAGGCTGGCTAGCTGAGCCTGGCCCTTCATGAGCTTCTGCCAGAGCTTGTTTTGATCTTTGCTGAATTGTCTTACTCTCAAGTAACCTACAATACAAGGTTTCTCTAGTCTTATAGTAAAGTTGGAAGTTCTTTTATATTCTTCCTGCTTGGAGATCAAGACACTGGATCATGCTTCTTCTGTGATTTCTACTCTGAGTGTCTATTCTAGAATCAACAGCCGGTCTTGTCTAGAAGTCACCCTTTTAAATGTGTACTCTTGTGTCATATGAGGTGGGATCTTCTATACTTCCCGATGCTTGCTTGCATTCTAAGTTGCTGAAGCATCCACTCCTGGTAACATAACCTGCATTTGTCAGGGTTCTCCAGAGATACAGAACCAATAGGAGGTAGATAGATAGGAAGATAAGTAGGTAGATAGATAGTAGAGGAGTTTATTATAAGAATGGAGTTATTCAAGCCAAGAAGTCCCACAACCTGTCATTTGCCAGCTGGAGAACCAGGAAAGCAGATGATGTAATTCATTCTGAGTTTAAAGGCCTGAAGACTGGGAGACCACTGGTGTAAGTTCCAGAGTCTGAAGGCCCAAGAACAAGGAGCTCCAAAGTCAGAGGATAAGAGAAAAGAGACATTCCAGATCAAGAAGAGACAGAAGTCTCCTCTCGTTTGCCTATTTTATTCTATCCAGACCTCCCAGGGGATTAGGTGATGCCTGCCCACACTGGTGAGGACAGGTCTCTTTATTCAGTCTACAGAATAACCTGAGTAGCCACCCTCACAGAACACCCCTAAATACTGTTTTAGGAGCTATCTGGACATCAGTTACACCAATCAAGCTGACACATTAAACTAATCATTGTGTTACCCTAATGGGTTCAATCCATAGTTCCCTCAACACCTGATCGATTTTTTCCTCAAATTCTATACTTTGAGCATATCACAGCATCACTTACTCTGTTGCTCTCCTCAAAGCCAGATCTCTCGTTGGCTGGGATTAACTCACCAGCACCACCCCACTGTGTGCTTCTCAGGTGGGGCTAGTGGTGAAGAACCCACCTGCCAATGCAGGAGACCAATGCAGCAGGAGCTCCATCCCTGGGTGGGAAATTTCCTTGGGAGGAGGGCATGGCAGCCCACTCCAGCATTCTTGCCTGGGAAATCCCATGGACAGAGGAACCTGGCTGGCTACTATCCATAAAGTAGCAAAGAGGTGGACACGACTGAAGCAACTTAGCATGCACGCATACCACCCCATTGTGTCTGGATCTTTTGTCTTTGTCTGCCAAAATTCACTACTTAAAAAAAAAAATCTCCCAAGGAATATTCATCACTCTTTGTGAGTTTTCTTTCTCAATATCTCCTGTAGAAAACTAACTGGAATATTCTTCAAAAAGAAACTCACATAATACAGCGTCATTCTATTTTTAAAATTTACATTCACTTGGCAGGTCTTCTGTGATTACATTTGTCTCCATATGATATTTTTTTCCCAAGAAGAGAATATTGCTAATACCATAAATGCTTACCATGGATCTTTCTTCCTTCTGTGGTCATTCTGCTAACACTGAAAGTGACGCTCTGTGCTACTAGTTCATTTCTGTGGCGTGCTTTGTTAAAAGAATAACTAAAAAAAAAAAAAAAAAAAAAAGAATAACTAGCAGTTCCACTGTCCACAATTCAATAATCTTGAAACTTAGCCTTCACAAATGTAACTGTGCCATCCCATCCTGCTATAACTGAAAGGGATATTGGCCCAATCTTCTATCGGAAAGAAGGGGAGAAACTGTTGTGCTCATAGATAGACAAATGCTCTATGACGCAAGGGAAGCTTCAGAATAATTCTTTACTGATTCCATTGTATTAATCTGAACATTCCACTTCGAATGGAAATGCTGGACTCTCTACCCACCTCGTTGCTTTCCTGTATTTCTCTTCCCTCCTCCCAACCTAGGATCCCAGGCACATTTTACTGTCATGTGTTCGAGTCAGCAATTCCTTTTCATCTCATTTGGCCAAAACAAATTTATATTTTTTCACTCTGGTTCCTCAACTTAAAGAACCAACACTCCAAACCTCTCATACCCATCACAGCATAACTTTACAATGCAATATACTGCATGCATGTTAAATGTTTCACAAGACATTATGTAAATGATCTGTACCCACAGGGGTAAGTGTATGAGAGGAATCAAGAAGCTAAAGTGGATAAGCCCATTGCCCCCACCCCAGCTCCCCTTGTCTTGCATGTACTTAAATAGGGAATCTGAAAAAAAAACATGTGAGGCTAGAACAGGACCACAGGAATGACACACACAAAGCGGCAGTAAAGAGCAGTCAGCCCAAGCCTGCTTCCATCCCCAGGGCACGTCCACTCTGGACACAGCTCGTGAGCAATGTCGGCAGGGAGTGTCCACCCGACCCTGCAGAACTGCCCACCCCAATCACACAGCAGACCATAGCTGCTCAAACATGTTTAAACAGAAACTCAAGTCTGAAAAGAGACTTATAGAGTGGCTTTTGCCACAGGGAACATCTTTGAAACTCACAGAGACAATTCCCAGATGGGTTGTCTGTAGATGCAATCTGGACTGGGGCTGTCTGTCACCTCCAGCTAGGAGACAATCTGGCATCACACAAAAAGAGCATGGAGAGAAAAGGAAGATGGAAGCAGTCAGTGCAGCTCTTATTAAGTGACCGTCATTTCCATCTACTTCTTCACCTTCATTTAAAATCTTCCTTGTTTTCTTTTGTCGCTGTGTAAAGAAAATATAAATTCTAGAAGATACTGCATCTGTTCAAATGGACACACGTACCCCTTGAATATAGTGTAATATATAATATGTATGTGAAATATTTTGGAAAAATTCTGAATTCGCAATGCAGCTAAAGAATTATATAACATACACTACCATCCACTATTGCAGCATGTAGCATTTAGAAAATTCAACCCAAGCCAAAGCAATGTATCAACACAGTAGGATAAAAGGTCCAAAAGGTTATGAAAGGATGTTAGCCTACATGCAGTTTGTAGATAGGAAAATTGTACCCAAAGAGACTGATTTGCCAAGATTACATTGATAGCAGAACCAGTATTAGAATATGTCATGTGCCTCCTTGTCACTGCCACTGTCTACAAGAACATATATGTCCAGTTGTTTGACATCAAACAATTGATGTGCTTTTCAACAGGTAACTGTAGCATTGTTCAGTCAGTGGGGGAGTGACATTTGCAAAAACTTATTGGGAATATAAAATACAAAATTCTGAATATGAAATGGAAGAGTCATCGGCCTAGCTGTGCTTTCACAAATATAGCAATTCTCAAATTAGGATAAGTCATTTGGTCAAGCACCACCATAAAATTAATCACGGGGCAGAAAATGATATGAAAGTTCAATAAGTACAGCCAATGGGCTGAAAGATGGAAAATGCCCAGGTCCACTTACATAGATCTCACCATTGTTTCTTCTATTTGGCAGCCTTCAGGCCAAGAAATATACATAGACAAAATCCCCATGAAAAACAAAATACTGTCATTTTAAAAGTTTTCTTTACGTTTGCACAAAATATTTGTTATTATTTTTGGCTTTCAATTAAATTTTCCATTTTAAAACATATATTCAAAGATGCCAACTGATATTTAAAATGCCTAAATGTAAAGGACTCTGCCTTCCTTCCTAATTATTCCTAATCTCCCTGACTTCCCAACACTGAACTGGCCTGAGGCTCAGTCTTCAGATATTTTCCTTTACATTCACGTCCTCAGTGATCTCATCCAATCTCATGGCTTTAAATACCATCTATATGCTGACAATTCGCAAATTTATAACTCCACAATAGAACTTTCCTCTCAACTCCAGACTCATATATCTCATGGCCTATTTGACATCTCCACTTCAATGTAAAAAGTCTGAAACTTATTACCTCCAAAACCATGGTCCTGATAGACTCTGCTCTTCCTGCTGGAGTACTCATTTCAATAAATGGCAATTCCATCCTTCCAGCTGCTCAAGTTAAAACCTTGGAGTCACTCATTTGTTTTTCCTCTTAAAAGTCTACAAATGCTCTGGAAATCCTGGCTTTACTTTAAGAACATAACCTAGATGCTCACTGCCATGTCGTCAGCTCCTCGGCTATCACCTTAGTCTAGGTCAAGATTAGCTCCTGCCTGGATTACAGTTTTAACCTCCTATTTGGTCTCCCTGTTTGCACCTTTGCCTCGCTGCAGTATCTCTATCAAGGCAGTAACCAAGGTGATCTTACTGCCCTAAAATCTTTTCCATGGTTTCATCTCATTCAGCTTAAAAACCCAAAGTCTTTGCAATTACCTATCTGGCTCCACTTCCCATATTAGCTGCCCTTCTCTTCATGCCTTCTCTGACCTCATCTTCTCCTGTGGCCTGTCCCCCATGCTCACTGGACATCATTGGCTGGAGAATGTGATGGTGGGTTCTTCAAGGCCTTTGTGCTTGCAATTCTCTCTGCCTGGAAGACTACTATTACTCCAGCTTCATGCACTTCCTCGAGGACTTCAATCAAACTTCCCTGGCCACCCTATCTAAAATTGAAGACTTTAGAGCAAACATGCACACACACACGTGCACTCTCAACACTTCCATATTGTTTCCTCCTTTGGTTTTTTTCATAAGGAAGATTTCACTTATTTATCATTTTCTTACTCTGTCTGACTCTCCCATTGGATGGGAGGGGTCAGCAAACTACCATCCTGGGGCCAAACCCCGCTCCCCACTTCTTCCTAAGAAAAGTATTGGAACATAGCTATACCCATTTATTTATGTATTGCCTATGGCTGCTTTCAGATGGCCCCCAAAGCCAAAAATGCTTATTTTTCTAGCCCTTTGAAGAAAGGGCTTCTCTACTCTTATGGATATAAGCTTCAGAGAAACATAGGTTTTTGCTTATTCTACTCTCCTCTTTGTCACTAAAGTCACAGAGTCATGCATAGCCCATACTAGATATTTGATTAAAAAAAAATCTTCTTCCTGGCAAATAAATGAAAAAAATGAACAAATGAAATATAACAGGTTCTATACTGTCAGGATGGAGAAGGAAATGGCAACCCACTCCAGTACTCTTGCCTGGAAAATCCCATGGATGGAGAAGCCTGGTGGGCTGCAGTTCGTGGGGTCACAAAGAGTTGGACACTACTGAGTGACTTCACTTCCTTTCTTTATACTGTCAGGAACTTCACAGGTGAATGAAGTTGAATTGGATTTCCATATGACTAGGGATCCACAGCAAACATTTTGGAGGGTCTTGCTGAAGTTCTTTTCGTTGTTTTTTAACTAAATGATACAGTCATTTTCTCTATATCATTCATTCTAAGTAATGGGAGTCATTTCCTAGTATTGACTTTAAATGCAATGTAAAGCAACTGGTGGAGGTATTGCTATTATGCCAACTTTATTGTTATAGAATCGCACATGTAATAGCGCCATTAAACAAGCCCTTTGAGAGCAGTTATTTGGGACTAAAATTGCCTTCAGGTGCCAATCAAAATCACTTGTGTGTCCTTTCCAGGCCTGTTTTCATCCTATTACTCACCAAGTAAGAGACAAGAGTTAAACCGTTTTGAACTTTAGATTATAGTAGGTATCAGTCATTTGAGCTCAGCCAAAAATATAGTACCTTTCTGGCCTTGCACTTTTAGGCAACAGAATAAGCTATCACTTCCAAAAAAAGATAAGGTCAAGAGTATTTTGTTTGATCTCTGGTAGCACTAGAGATCTCAGTAGTAAAACCGAAATCAATGCCTCCTTTCTTTCCCAGGGAACCATTCACAAAGGAATTGGCACATAGGACTCTTCTCTTTAGAAGGAGGGGTTGGGACTCTTTCAGGCAGAAGTGCTCCCCTCTTTTTATGTGACACCTGAATACTCCATTCAAAAAACATGGGTTTTTAGGCTAGACTGGTTGATGACAAAGATGACAAAACCTGGAGTCATCTGCTAGCTTGAGCTGAAAAATGTGCTTAGCTAACTGCCTTAAACATTTAAATATATAACTCACTAGCTGGAGTAAAGACCGCCGAGCTAAGATTGGGGTTTAATTGTTCACTGTTCAACATGATTTGTGAATAATTGCAGAACCATGGCAATTAAATTGTACTTCCTACAAAACAGGCAGCACATGCCTCCTGCTTTAGAGAGACCCACGTTTCTTTGCAGCTTAGCAAACCTCTGTAATCTATTTGGATGTACAGGTGACATCTCTCTTTGAGTCTTTAGGACCCCAGGACCTCTGGGATATGCACTATGTCATAAACCTGAATGATGAAAAAGCAGCAGGGCTCCTTCAGCCTCTAATTGGAACTATTCAATGAGACAAAGAAACTGAGCAACTCTTTATTATTCAACTTAATGGTTTTTTTAAACATTCACAAATCATTCATCAGTACCATCTGAAAATGAAAAATGATAAGCGCAGGGATATTTGGCAAATTGCACACGGTGTGTTACCCAAGATTTGGAGTCGAGATACAGAAGTGTTAGCGATGAAGTCATACCCTGGAGAGGATGCAAAGGGGACTTGTTCTTCAGTTCTGGCTGAATTCCCAGGTTTCGGCCAGTGTGAGTCTACCGGAATTAGTGATAATGTTTTCTGTCATGGTTGTAAAATACTTTCAGAGAAACATAAAGTTTTTATGAGAAGAATAGTAAAAGAGATGACTTCTATGCCTCGGGGTTAGTATTTGTTCTTGTCAGCTCATTTGTGGGTAGCAGAGATTGAGATGGGGAAATGAAGGCACAGTTTTGAGTTCTTCCTTGCTGCTGCTCTGTAAAAATAGTAGCTTCTAGATGGGCTTAATTGCTCAAAATTTAGAAGCCCTGACAAGTCCCTACGTCACTAGATTGTAACATTGGCACTGGCTGCTTTTATCTAAGCCACACACCCCATCACATTTTTCTTCCCGCTCTCCTTCTCTCCTCTTGTTTTCATAAGGATGATATAATTCTTTCTCTGATAGGTTTCCAGGTTTCAAGTATTATTTATTTAGAATAGCATAATATAATACGTCAGTGAGGTTTAGAGACCTTCCCAAAGAATGGGAATGTTAGGATGCTCAACCCATATGCTGTCAAAAACTATTTTAAGTACTCTGTTTCATCAAGTAAATGCAGTTAGCTAAATTGAATTTGGAGGATTTTCTCTTCTTTGTGATGAACAGAGAGTGATTATCATACCTGTGATACTCCCGACTTCCCTTTTGTAGGAGTAGAGGAGTCATTCTGATTGTGAAGTTTATTAGAGCTTTAAGCTGTCAGGTTATTACTGTCAGTTTCAAGAAAAGAAAGAGTTACTGATGTAAAATTAATTTATTGAATGGAATTGTTTTGCCCTCAGGGAATAACATCACCATTTAATTTAATTTCCCCATCATATTGTCTCATTTGCAGAGGAAAAAATAACTTTTCTTTTGAACAGAATAAAGTGCATTATGCTGAATGGTGTGCTTCATCCCTACAGGTTTTACTTGTTCTAGATCATCAGTTGTCATAACAACATGATATCTTGTGCAGTAACTCTTGCTTGATGAATTTGGGAAAACAGTACTGATTTAGATCTTTGCTTATGAGAATGTGTTAGGAAGATTCAATAACGTTTGTGAAAGTTTTTCTCTGGTTACGTGTCTTAGTGTCAAACATTTCCACTATTGACTCTCCTATTCAGAAATATGTTTTTTTAAGTGTATATAAATATTTATATATAGATATTTTTTAAAAGGTTTGAAATCACAAATGTCCTTGTCACTATCAGTGTTCTCAGTGTTTGCTCAAAGACACCACTGTGTTCCATTGGGGTTCAGAACATAGGGACACTCGGCCTAGTCAGTGGGATTAAAAGGACAGACACAAACACCAAACAGTCCAGCATTTAATTCACTTTTGGTGGAAAAGCCTGCAGAGGTGAGGGAGGCAAAGGTGGGGACTTGAAGAAAACTATTCTGTTAATAAAGAAGCACTAAAACTCTTTTAGAGCCCTTTTCTCAGAGGATGTTTCTTTACAGACAGCAGTTAAGTATCACACCAGAAAGTTCTATCATGTGCATATAGATCCAGGAAAATAAATAAACTAGGTGAGTTTCAATGTGAAATCCTTATGGACTTCATTCCTTCTTCCCTTTGTGGGTATTCACTTTAAGCAGCATCATCTCAAAATCTCATCTCTTCCTCCTCAAAGTGAGCCATAATTTAAAATCAATATTCATTCAACAAACCCTTTTTTGAATGCTTATTATGTGAAATGAGTAATATTTACCTCCACAGGTTGTAAAAAGATTCAGAGGGCACAATTTCTAACCTCCTGGAGTCTGCAATCATATAAGAAGGGCAATATAATTACACCAAGAACAGTGGCACAGAATAGAACCTAGTAACAGAGCAGATGTCCAGGTCATTTAGGCATGGGTACAGCTTTATATGGGGGCTTCCCAGGTGGCACCAGTGGTAAAGAACCACCCCACCAATGCAGGAGATGCAGGAGACGCGAGTTCAATCCCTGCGTTGGGAAGAGCTCCTGGAGGAGGGCATGGCAGTCCACTCCAGTATTCTTGCCTGGAGAATCCCATGGACAGAGGAGCCCGGCGGGCTAGGGTCCATAGGGTCGCAAAGAGTCGGACACAACTAAAGTGACTTAGCACACACACACACACAGCTGTATATATTATTAAAATATAGTGTACTTCCAGGCAGGTTGGCAGATAAATGCTGTCCAAAGCCCCGCAAGTGCCCACCCCCATCGCAGCCACCCAACTCCTCTCCAGGGAGAACCTTTATTTTCCCAGCTCTTCCTCTAGCCACTGAACTGTTAAAAACCTGAGTGACAAGGAATCATGAAGGACTGCATTGAAGGTACTCTTTCTGATAGATGAGGATTCAGGTCTTAGATATTTTGCATACCATGTCTGATAAAAAGGACTATTGAATCTGTAACAGTTTGGAGCACATGAAACTGCCACCTTTGTCCCTCAAGAGCAGTCACATATCAGCAGTTTTCATATTGTTCATTCTATGCAAATCAGATGTTAAAGACATTCAGAGGAGAGAGTTATTACATCTTGTGTTTAAAAGGCATCTCAATTCTAACTTGGTGGCACTCACATTTCAGCGTGCCTCAGAGTCACTGTGAGGCTTGGCGAGACACAGCTTGCAGAAGGCTGGGCTGGGGCCTGAGAACTCCCATTTCTGACAAGGTTCCCAGGTGTTGCTGCTGCTAGATCAGGAATGACTGTAAGCACAGCTGCTTTCTCGTCTTCCTAGGATAAAGTGTTTTTATTATATAGTTCCTATAAACCAACTAGAAAGAGATTTTATATATAAGATAGACAACCAACAAGGACCTACCGTACAGCATAGGGAACTATACTCAATATTTTGTGATAACCTGTAAGGGAAAAATAATCTGAAAAGAATATACTGAGTTGGCCAAAAAGTTGTTTTTTTCTGTAATATCTTACATGAAAACTCAAATGAACTTTTTGGCCAACCCTATGTGTGTGTGTGTGTGTGTGTGTGTGTGTGTGTGTGTGTGTATAACTGAATCACTGTGCTGGACACCTGAAACTAACACAATATTGCAAATCAACTATATTTCAATTAAAAGATTTTTTAAAAGAAAAACAAAAGATAAATCTCTCAATTTAAAAAATTGTGAAGTTGCTAAACTGGAAAACCACAAAAGCAAAATATGTATGGACAGTTAATATAAAAAAATCAAAATCACTAGTTATCAAAGACATGTAAATTAAAGAAACAGAGTACCACTTTTGAATATTCAATAGTAAGATGGGAAAATATTAATAATACTCAACATTACGGAAGTTAGAGGGAAATGGATGCTCTCATAAACTGCTAGTGAAATTATAAATTGCTAAAAACCTTTCTAAAAGGTAATTTGGCAGCATGTATCAAAAATCTCTATAATACTTATGCTCTTTGCTCAAACAGTTCTACCTCTAGAAATTAATGCCAAGGATCTCATCAGAGTTGTATACTAAGATTTATGTATGAATGCTGATCAGAGCATTATTTATAATAAAAATCAGAAGTAACCAACCTAAATACTTAACACATAAGATCCTTAGGGTCGAATATTGCAGACTGTTAAGAAAAAGTTTCCTAAAGATTATTCTTAAACAGAAAAAATGAAAAAAGCTGGACACAGAGTCATAAATACAGCAAACTCCAGCTTATGCATAAACTTTCAGACATGTAGGGTGTATATCCACAGATATAGAGAAGAAATCCTGGAAACGATTAGAATTGAAATGTAAACCACAGTTACCTCTGTCTGATGAGATTACAAGGGATTTTTAATTTTCTTATACATTTCTTCATTTTCTAAACTCCTAACGATGAATTTTGTGAAGATAGGTAAACTGGTACTATGCTCCAAAGGTTCATTGCTGTTAAGAGTAAGTCAGTAAAATTTTCTGGTTAAAATGTCTTGACTCCTTGACCTAGTAATTGTACTCCTAGGAAGATAATCTATCAAAATAATCCAACATACATACCAAGTTTCATGTATTGGAAATTCTCATTGTAGCAGTATTTATAATAAAACTTACAACCTTACCAAATGTTCTTCAGTTGAAGAATGAACATTTATCCATAACACAGAATTCTAAGTAAGCATCTGAAAGAACATGCAGTTGAAGATTAATGACCTAGAAAAATGGTCATTGTCTAGGTAAAAAAGGAAAAATACAAACTATGTACAATATGAACCCACTTTTGAAAAGCACACATAAATATGCAAAGAAGATTTAAAGGAAGTGCATCCACTTGTTAACACTATTTATCTTACAAGGGATAATTTTTTTCTTATTTATTTTTTCCAATAGTCTTAAATTTTTTAAATGAATGCTTAGTATTCCTAAAAGTGTTTTTAAAGGTGTATTAAAAATAAGACTGTCAGCTTTGTCAATATCAAAGCTCCTTTCTTGAGGTTGTCATTGTTCTCACAACCATTTATGCTGCCATTTTTTAATCCACTGTTTGAAAAGCACAAGTTTAATTTTTTAAAAAATGATTCATTTGAAAATAAAAAGATAAATGGCTACAATGATTTTTTAAAGTAGATCTTGTGTAATTGATTGGAAAATAGTAATGTAAGTATCACTTTCTCAGAATACAGACTCAGCATAAATATCTTCTGAGGAACATTAGATTCCTCAGGGCTCCGGTCACTAGCTCAGCCAGAAGCCCAGGGACACAAAGTCTTTGAATTTATATAAGAGATTTACACCTAAGATATAGACTCAAAGACGCCCTGCAATTACTTGAGAAGGAAGCAGCCAATAAACACTAAGGTGGAGTCTCAGTTCAGTTCAGATCAGTCGCTCAGTCATTTGACTCTTTGAGAACCTCATGGATTGCAGCATACCAGGCTTCCCTATCCATCACCAAGTCCTGGAACTTGCTCAAACTCATGTCCATCGAGTCAATGATGCCATCCAACCATCTCATCCTCTCTCGTCTCCTTCTCATCCTACCTTCAACCTTTCCCATCATCAAGACTTTTTCCAGTGAGTCAGTTCTTCGCATCAGGTGGCCAAAGTATTGGAGTTTCAGCTTCAGCATCAGTCCTTCCAGTGAATATTCAGGACTGATTTCCTTTAGGATTGACTGGTTTGATCTCCTTGCAGTCCCAGGGACTCTCAAGAGTCTTCTCCAACACCACAGTTCAAAAGCATCAATTCTTCAGCGCTCAGCTTCCTTTGTGAAAGCTTTTTTTTTTTTTTTTCTTTTTTCTTTAATGGGAATTTACCTGGCAGCAAAGGAGGTAACAACCTGCTTTGAGGCAATCAGTCGGTGCCCAAAGTGCCCAATATCCCTTCCTACCTCTCATGAAATTATCTTGGCACTGGCAATCCCTGGACCTTACCTCTGCTAAACCCAGACATAGGCACTTAGCCCAAACTAGGCCAATCAAACTCTAGGATATTACATTGTAAAAAGTAGGCCATTTGATGTTGCTGCTGCTGCTGCTGCTAAGTCGCTTCAGTTGTGTCCGACTCTGTGCGACCCCACAGACGGCAGCCCACCAGGCTCCCTCATCCCTGGGATTTTTCAGGCAAGAACACTGGAGTGGGTTGCCATTTCCTTCTCCAATGCATGAAAGTGAAAAGTGAAAGTGAAGTCGTTCAGTCATGTCTGACTCTTAGTGACGTGATGGACTGCAGCCTACCAGGCTCCTCCATCCGTGGGATTTTCCCCAAAGGAACTGTCCATGAGTTGCTACTATGGAATTCTCTGGAACTCTTCTCATTCTTTATCTAACTAAGTCCTGGTTATTTAACTGTTCCTTCAGTTATGAAAGTCACCCAATCTCCTTCCAATAAAGTCCTTGTTTTTAAGTGTCAGTGAACATTTCTATTGCTTACAATCCAGAAATGCTACCAGATAGTGTGGTTGAAATTTGAAGACTGTGTAGAGAAGGAAGGGAGGGGTTGGGGGAGAAAAAGCACCAAGACTCTGGGAAAATCTGACCAATCTCACCCCCTGCATTGATGAAAACATGTAGAAGATACCTGTTCACATTCCTTAGAGGGAGAAGTAAGAATCAGCTTGTCTTTCTCTGTCCACTCCTGAGGCTTCAGCCACACTGATCTCCTTTTCCTCAGAATAAGCGAGTCCGCCTTGGCCCCTATGCGGTCTCAGCAGCTGATCTCCCTCTGCTCGAGGCGTTGCTATCACATCACCAGCCCGACTTTGCTAGAAACTAGCAAAGTCCTACTTGTCTTTGAGATCTCAGTTAAATACCATTTCCTCAGAGTAAACTTCGGTATCCGCAAAGACAAAACAAGATCAAGTCCCCCGAGCTTTTTGTAAACAATTATAATTATTATACTCACGGTATTCACTTTATAGTTAGGTATTTAATATTTGTCCACCCTGCTATAATATACACCTCATAACTGTGCAGAATTTTATATATACTGATATCATGTCCACTATATATATCCAGTTGCTAGCAAAAAGGAAAGAAATTTGAGTGGACAGTCAAATATCTGCTGAAGGGACAAAGGATCTGGTGAAACAACGTACGTTGAAACCTTTGAAAGAACAAAGCGAAAGTGTGACAGTACGGGGTACAGTAAGAGAGTTCCACCTTCCATAGTGAGTACATTTGGGTTGTTTATTTTCCAAATACCATCACGTTTTCTGTACCTCACTGTGGGTTACTGAACGTCTGGAAGCTTAATTGCCTTTGCTTCTGAGGACCAATTTTGAAGAGGATAGTTTCAAAAGTGCAGCCTGATGGGTAGCAGTGTCTCTAAGGGTAATTAGCAGAGTCTTGCTGCAGCTTCAGCCCTTCCCACCCTAAAAGACACACTAAACACCACCAGGTCTTATTTAAAACACTGTATTTTTTAAACAAATGAAGCCTTAAAACCAGTAGCTTGCCTAGCAACTAGGTTTTTATTCCTAACCCTTCTTATATTGAAACTGGACAGGACACTATTGTTGAAGTATAGTCAGTCTGATTTCTCCCCAGCTAGGGCTTCCCAATGGGGGCATGGCAATCCGCTGCAGTATTCTCGCCTGGAGAATCCCATGGACAGAGGAGCCTGGCAGGCTACAGTCCATGGGGTCGCAAAGAGTTGAACATGACTGAGCAACTAAGCACAGGGCTTCCCAGGTGGCTCAGTGGTAAAGAATCCACTTACCAATGCATAAGATGTGGGTTCAGTCCCTGGGTCGGAAAGATCCCCTAGAGAAGGAAATGACAACCCACTCCAGTATTCTTGACTGGAGAAACCCATGCACAGAGAAGCCTGGAGGGCTACAGTCCATGGGGTCACAAAAGCGTTGGACATGACTTAGTGACTAAAAAAAACAGGAATCAAAAGGAAATTAAATATGCCATGGAAGATAGTGACCTGACCCCCAAAAGTAATGGGGAACTAATGTTCACATTGGACGACGAGGAGAAAGGGAACAGGGCATTGTCACCCGAACGTCAAGAGAATATTACCACATCCAGTATACAAACAAAGAATATTTCACCTGAAGAACAAAATCACTAAAGATACATCTGACACAGTGATCATATTCTCCCCCATTTTAATTATGCCACTAGGAGGGTTAGAGCAGAATTTGTCCACATAGCCAAGATGCTATTTTACAATTATTTTGATGATAAAACTAGTGAATTTCTCTTCTGTCTTTGAGGGCTCTGTTTACAAGCTCGGGGAGAGGAACTTGAAATAATATGAAAGTTGAGGGTGAGAAAAAATAAGCACAAGCATTCCTTTGAAATGTTCTTAATAAATTTTTAAATTAATTTCCAGGCTGATAGGTCTCAGAAATCAATTTATACTATTTAACTCACCATGCAAGAATGAAATTATTTAAAAAAAAAGAAAAGAGGTAAGCTGAAAAATCTTGTAGTCTATGTGCAGAAAGCCTTCAGCAGACAGCAGGAAGGAAAACTGCAGGTTTATAATGGGATTAGGAGGGTTTTTTCCTCTGAGAAAAGTGCTCACTGAAGAGTACTAAGAGGTCCAATTAAAAACACTATTATACTCTTATGAATAGTTGAGATTTCAAGAACTCATCCTAAAGCTGAGAGCTCTAACCAGTTCATACTAACTGATCTAACCTGGTTGAGAGGTTTTCTTTTCTTTTTTAAAAAACATATCTTTAATTACATTTTTAAAGAAGTTTACATTGTAGATCCTAAAATATATCGCTTTCCCTTCAAATATTGTCTACTCCAGGATTTCCCACATACACAACAAACACCTACTCTCATTATTTTTTTCCATTCCTCCAATAAAAAGGAAAGTATCTTTGTCGTATCATACCTTCATTCTCTTGGATTGAGCACAAAAGAGTGGACATGTGGGTAAACTTGTGGATTTTTCAGGAGATGATTAAAGTCATGACATGTTTTATGCAAATATAAACCCAACCAATGTGTATGTTCTCCTTGGGCACTCACCTAGAACATGGGGGCAAAAAATTATCCATACCCAGCCTTTGCATTTCCAGGTGTAATTCTGGGTGAAACGTGGACATTTAACAACTATTTGTTATTTGATGGGTAAAATCCCCTCCCAGCAGTGCCGTGTTCTTCTTCTATTTGATATTCCCTGGGTCTAAGCCTAGCATTGGGAAAGCAAGAGCAAAGCATTCCTTCTACTCTAGGTGTCTTTCTGACTCAATTCAATTATACCTTGCGATCATTTACTGAAACTTTCCCTGTCCTAAACTGGGTTGCTGCTGCTAAGTCACTTCAGTTGTGTCCGACTCTGTGCGACCCCATAGACGGCAGCCCACCAGGCTCATCCGTTCCTGGGATTCTCCAGGCAAGAACACTGGAGCGGGTTGCCGTTTCCTTCTCCAACGCATGAAAGTGAAAAGTGAAAGTGAAGTCGCTCAGTTGTATCCGACTCTTAGCGACCCCATGAACTGCAGCCTACCAGGCTCCTCCGCCCATGAGATTTTCCAGGCAAGAGTACTGGAGTGGGGTGCCATTGCCTTCTCCCTAAACTGGGTTAGTATATATTAAGTAAGACCAAGAACCTTAACATTTAATTCTTTAACTACTCATCTGTCTTCTTTTTTAGTGGCATAAAAGCAAAGCATTCATCTAATTGATCACATCGCTCTCTTTCTCTCTCATCTCTCTCTCTTTATATGTGTATATATACATACACAAACATATATATACATATGTATATATACACACATATAGAGAGAGACAGATGTATATACATATATATGTATACATATATATATACACACAAAGTATATAGCTCCCAGTATACTCTTCATTGGAATATAAATACATACATTTTTTATTTGATCTAATAGATATCTATTAAATAATTTAAGTGTGTTTCTTTCCATCCATTTCAGAAGAATTTTACAGAGAATCTTTAGATAGTTATGAAAATAAATTTTACCTATTTAGTTTCTTAACCCGCCTCCACATGCTTACACACTCATTCACTAACACCCACATGCACACTCACATACATTTTTTTTTCTTATTTGAATCAGCTACCACAGCTGCCAGTGCCTCAGGGGTTTTAAACATCAATCAGTTTCACAGCTGGAGGCAGAGTGATCTACAGCAATAAAGCTTAAAGTGCTTCCTTTTCTGATATAATTTGATTCTTCCATTAGAGCACACATTCTTTTTTTTTTTTTTTCCTTTAAGCTAAAGCAAATGTTCTCAGTCCATAACAGGGCAAATAAATAGTTACCTTAAAGAGGCAGAAGGTATTATTACTGACCAGTTAGGATGCTGGGTGGAGAAAATCCATCCAATATCTCTTACTTCTGCACTGCTGAGCTTCTCACCTTTGTCTCTAGGAACTGCCTCTCCCTCTTCCTCAGTGCTGTCAGTGACCTTGGATTTTTTGGTCTGGGCATGGATTCTGGTAACTCTAACAGAACAGACAACAGTGGCTTTATTAAATATGTTCTTGGCTTTCTAATATTAGAGAATTCAATGTAATCCAAAAAAGTATTATAACAGTCACTGTCGTGTTTTTCCACTGGACCCAAAATGCTTAAGTTTCAAAGTTTCTTGACCAACTAGAAATTACTCCTTCACTTACATGTTTAAATTATCTTAAGCATGATTTATCCCTATCATTATCGAAGTCTCTCTGACAAGTTCCCTGTATTTGTTTCTCTTTAGTTTTGTAGTTTGTTTGTAGAAAGTGATCTGAATTTCACCAAACTGGCAATGATACTGGCAAAGAATTAGTTGTTCTCAATAAAAATGTGCATGCAAAGATTAATGGTAAGAGTGGGTCAAATTCCAGTTGTGAAAGATGGTATTGCATTTTTGTTCCCATATAAAAAGACTGATTAGAATATTTGTGTTTTTTTTTTTTTCAAAAAGGATAGAATTTTGGCAACAAAAATCCAGACTTTTTAAAACTAAATGAGCGATCGCATCTCAACTTGAAGCCTGCTAGCCCAGTCCATCTGCTGCTACCATCACCCCTTTCCAGCTGTTGGCAGCAATAACGTAATACTTGCAATTGCACTTCTGTTGGCTCCACCAAAGTTTCTCTTCTTTTCTCTTGCTTTATTTTAAGCTTGATCATCCCTTAGACATTTTCAGATTACTCTTTGTTTATGCAGTCTATTTGATAGATAGCATGAATCTGTAAAGCCAATTTATGCCAAAATTTTTAATGATGGAATCTGAAAATATTACATCTAAAAGCATCTTCAGAAATTTCTAGCTCAGCAATACTCCTCCATCCCACCCCTTGCTAAACGGGAGTGATCCGAGGCTCATGACATTTAAATGATCAACTCAAAGACACACTAGTTGTTATTTATCAAACTATAATTTGGACCATTGACTGAATTTTACACACACACCCCACCCCAGTTCATATGTTGAAGCCCTAACTCTCAATGCGACTGTTCTTGGAGATAGGGCCTATAAGGAAGTCATTAAGTTTAAATGACCCCATAGGGCTAAGGCTTGGTATAAAGAGGAAGACACAAGACAGCTCTCTATTTCTACCATATTAGAGGGTAAAGCAGAGAAGGCAATGGCACCCCACTCCAGTACTTTTGCCTGGAAAATCCCATGGACAGAGGAGCCTGGAAGACTGCAGTCCTTGGGGTCGCTGAGGGTTGGGCATGACTGAACGACTTCACTTTCACTTTTCACTTTCATGCATTGGAGAAGGAAATGGCAACCCACTCCAGTGTTCTTGCCTGGAGAATCCCAGGGATGGGGGAGCCTGGTGGGCTGCCGTCTATGGGGTTGCACAGAGTCGGACACGACTGAAGTGACTTAGCAGCAGCTTAGCAGCTTAGCAGCAGCAGAGGGTAAAGAGAAGGTGGTCATCTGCAGGCCTGTAAGAGAGCCCTCACTAGGAACCACATCCTGCTGAAATTTTTATCTTGGACTTTCCAGCATCCAAAAGTGTTAGAAAATAGGTTTCCCATATTTCAGCCACCAAATCTACAGCCTTTTGTCATGGCCATTCAAGCAAGCTAAGACATCTATCTTTTCATTTTTTAAATTTATGACTGAATGCTGAGTGCAAATCTTTTCTACCATTACCCATGGAATGGAGTATAAAAGGATCCTTGATAGTACATGTTCATTGACTGAGTACACCATTGGTGATCATGCTTGTCTATGTCCAAGTTACACTGGACAGTTCCAGGAAAGGAAGACTTCACCTGGTTATATTTCATCTCAAAATTTTTTAGCTTTAATCTTACACAAGTAGAGCTAGTTTTATTTTATAGCTCAAATGTATACTCCTTGGTTTTATTCTTCCAAATTAGTATGGTGCCTACCGCTTAATTCTGTTTCTTTCTCTTTTTTCTCCTTGACCTTTATTCTTCTCCTGTTTTTTTCTTAGAGTGCTCTGTTAATTTTGTCAAAAACTCTATAATCTGTTACAGAAGTTTATTAGTTATTCTTATTCAGTTCTCACAAGGGGACTGTTCTTGAATAAAAGGCTCTATCTCTTTCTGAGACAAAGACAAAAGTAGAGAGGATAAAAAAGGGGGCAGGGAGAGGAGAAATGTGTCCCCACATGAACTAAAGAGAAAACTAGTTACCCCAGGTACATACTTTGCCATATTTTTTAGGAAAGTCAATTTTCTCATATTTAAAATTAAACTTTAAGAGCTCTATTTGAAATTATAAATAAGTAATAATTACCAGCTCATATATTTATTGTTGATGAGTTTTTAATTGGCTGAGAAATTTCAAGAAAAAAATGAAACATGTTGTTCTCAATCTTCCTAATTTTGGTCTATGTGTCAGTCCTTCTAACCCCTTCCACTGACATTCTCTCCCCACTCCCCCGAAAAAGTAAAACTTCTCAGCCTGGCTCCAGGGTTTCTCATGATTGAATCCCTCATTTTCCCAGCCTTGGTTCTCATGAGTCCCTTACATAATCTCTTGTCCTAAACAAACTGGTTGGTCCTTTATTTCCCCAAATCACATTATACATTACTATCGTTTTGTCAATTCTTCTTAACTGAAATGTCACCTTCCTCAAATACTCCCACAATGATTTCTCCTTCTTTGCTACTCCTGTCACTTAAAGTCTGTATTAGTCATTTGTTAATGATACACTAATTCATCAGAGTCTTTATCTCCCATACATATATGCCCTGGGTCCTTAAAGCCCGTGCTTGGAACTTCTCTGGTGGTCCAGTGGTTAAGAACCAGCCTTGTAATGCAGGGGATGTGGGTTCCATCCCTGTCAGGGATCTAAGATCCCATATGCCATGGAGTAACTAAGACCCGCCCCCTCCTGCCAATCACAACTATAGAGACCATGCACAGCAAAAATGATCCCTCATGACACGACAAATATCCTGTATGCCACAATTAAGACCCAATGCAGCCAAATAAATAAATCTTAAAAATTTCAACACTTAAAAGAAAACACTAATGATTTCTAACACTCCAACCCCCATAACCTAACACAATATCATACATGTTTTAGATGCTCCTTAGATCTGTTAATGGTGATAACAAAGTTGTTATGTAACTACTCTTAACTAATACCACTCCTTACTTAATACGCATGGAGCAATTATCATCAAGCAAGTTCTGTGTCAACTGCCTTCTATTAATTTCTTTATTTATTCTTTCCACAGCATTCTTAGGTAGGTGCTCTTTGCTGTTTCACAAATAAAGAAAATGAGGCTTGAAATGCTGCATTAAAGGGATAGTTCATGACTGTTGGGGGTGCTAACACAGGCCATGATTTCTCTGTGCCAGATACTGTATAGCCATTTTGTCATTTAATTTTCACAGCAAAGTTGTGACATGGCTTCATCTGACAGATTAGAAAATCCAACTCAAGAGGTTAATTCACTTGGTCAAAGTCAGGTAAGGTTTCAGACACTAGGTTTCATCCTCTTGAAGATAATTGTCTTCATAGCTGCTTTGGGGATTTGGAAAGAAAAATACTACATTACAATGCACTGTGGTTTGAACAGTCTTAAATTACATCTTCCCTTTAAATAAGAATTGCTAAATACAGATTTAAAAAGTAGTTTATATGTATTTAAAATAAATAATCTACTTTAACCAATGAATGGGTGTCATTCCAACACAATTCGTATGTTGGGAAAATAAACTTTCTGCAGAATGAGACTCTCATGATAACTGATTTTAAGTTTTTATTGTAAGAAGAACCCAGTTCAAATAGCTGGTTCAGGGTATGACCCAGAGCCTCTTAGCATAGAGAACTTGGCAGAGAACACGTGTGGAGTCTGCCAAGCAGAGGAATGGGTCTCTTCAGAGAAATATTACATTTTAAAGGGAAGATCTTTCCCCACCTCTTCAGAGCGATTTTCAAATCTTGACACTAAAGAGGGGGAAAAAAGGTATGTCTTTTCTTTGAAATGCTGGCTTTTTCTGAAAAGACCACCCTCTCCCCAAGCCTTGGAAACTTCAAACAGTCTGACCGAGAAGTCAGAACTCCTCTGGTTGAAGACACAGTTATATCTTGAAAGCTGCTACAGGCTATAAGCTCTTAGAGGGTCCTGGAGCTCAGAGTCTGTCTGTATTCATTTTTAATAAGCTAAATGAAAAGTGGGAGACAATTCTGAGCATGTATATAAATGCACACTTAGGTGTACGCCTATATATGCATACATTCTTGTCTTTTAGCATTGTAAATATATAACATTTAGTGAAATGTACATCTGATGAACTAATTCTTTTAAGAAAGAAACAAAATCAAGTACAAATGTAAATTTTATTTGATAAATTGTGATTAGGTCTTTTTTTTTTTACTAAATATATTCTGGCTGAAAATTTCCTGGGAAATTTTAATTGGATTTTATACTTTTTGTATTAATTTTATGCACCTCACTTTTCACTACTCTGTGAGAATTTGTCACAAATTCTATGTGTTTCTCTTACCTGATATTATAGTTTAAATGCATTTTAAAAGCATGAATTAAAGGGCAAAATCCCAAGTCATTGACTAAGGTGAATATTCATTTCAATCCAGTATCTCTATTTTTGGCACATTCTACACTGTGGATACTTTCCGTATCTCCTTGGCCCTTCTAGTTGTTCTCTTGTTTTCTCCAGATAAAAAGTCTCATGTTACACATATACACCCATATATGTATGCTAATAGTCTTTCCAATGCATACAGAGAGGAAAAATAATGACCAGAGCACTGAATTGCAATCCAAAGTATTTTGTTTTCTGCGGTTCCCATAGCTGTGCCCCTCCAAAAGTTCCAAAGTCTAGAATAGTAGCACAATGTGTCTGTGGGCTGTATGTGACACTTTGGACACCACTTCACATTCCCCCTGTCTACCTTCTACTCCAACCATGGCTGTGTCATCGACTGATCTGGCACAGGTGTATCCAGCAACACCTGGTCATGCCACCTCCTTATTTTTGACCCAGGTCTTCTGTGATGTCTTATGAGATGCCTATGTGAAACAACCAAGCCATTCTGACATAAGCACAAAGGGGTATAAGGAATCAACTCCCCATAGAGTGATCCTTGACAAACAACAGACATGAGAAAATGGCTAAATACAGCCTTCTTCCATCCTTAAGGTGAGCAAATTAGAATTACATTTTATGCACTTCAGAGTATCCCCAGCAAAACAGAGTCCCAGATACCTCAGCAGTTACCAACTTAATAACATAGTCACAGAGGGACATTTATACCTTTTCAGTTCAGTTCAGTCGCTCAGTCATGTCCGACTCTTTGCGACCCCATGATCTGCACCACGCCAGGCCTCCCTGTCCATCACCATCTCCCGGAGTTCACTCAGACTCACATCCATCGAGTCTGTGATGCCATCCAGCCATCTCATCCTCTGTCATCCCCTTCTCCTCCTGCCCCCAATCATTCCCAGCATCAGAGTCTTTTCCAGTGAGCCAACTCTTCGCATGAGGTGGCCAAAGTACTGGAGCTTCAGCTTCAGCATCATTCCTTCCAAAGAAATCCCAGGGTTGATCTCCTTCAGAAGACTTGTTGGATCTTCTTGCAGTCCAAGGGACTCTCAAGAGTCTTCTCCAACACCACAGTTCAAAAGCATCAATTCTTTGGCGCTCAGCCTTCTTCACAGTCCAACTCTCACATCCATACATGACCACTGGAAAAACCATAGCCTTGACTAGACGGACCTTAGTCGGCAAAGTAATGTCTCTGCTTTTGAATATACTATCTAAGTTGGTCATAACTTTTCTTCCAAGCAGTATGCATCTTTTAATTTCATGGCTGCAGTCAACATCTGCAGTGATTTTGGTCTGACACTGTTTCTACTGTTTCCCCATCTATTTCCCATAAAGTGATGGGATCGGATACCATGATCTTCATTTTCTGAATGTTGAGCTTTAAGCCAACTTTCTTGCTCTCCTCTTTCACTTTCATCAAGAGGCTTTTTAGCTCCTCTTCACTTTCTGCCATAAGGATGGTGTCATTTGCATGTCTGAGGTTATTGATATTTCTCCCAGCAGTCTTGATTCCAGCTTGTGTTTCTTCCAGTCCAGCGTTTCTCATGATGTACTCTGCATAGAAGTTAAATGAGCGGGGTGACAATATACAGCCTTGACGTACTCCTTTTCCTATTTGGAACCAGTCTATTGTTCCATGTCCAGTTCTAACTGTTGCTTCCTGACCTGCATACAGATTTCTGAAGAGTCAGGTTAGGTGGTCTGGTATTCCCATCTCTCTCAGAATTTTCCACAGTTTATTGTGATCCACACAGTCAAAGGCTTTGGCATAGTCGATAAAGCAGAAATAGATGTTTTTCTGGAACTCTCTTGCTTTTTCCATGATCCAGCAGATGTTGGCAATTTGATCTCTGGTTCCTCTGCCTTTTCTAAAACCAGCTTGAACATCAGGGAATTCACAGTTCACGTACTGCTGAAGCCTGGCTTGGAGAATTTTGAGCGTTACATTACTAGCATGTGAGATGAGTGCAATTGTACGGTAGTTTGAGCATTCTTTTCATTGCCTTTCTTTGGAATTGGAATGAAAACGGACCTTTTCCAGTCCTGTGGCCACTGCTGAGTTTTCCAAATTTGCTGGCATATTGAGTGCAGCATTTTCACAGCATCATCTTTCAGGATTTGAAACAGCTCAACTGGAATTCCATACCTCCACTAGCTTTGTTCATAGTGATGCTTTCTAAGGCCCACTTGATTCACATTTCAAGATGTCTGGCTCTAGATTAGTGATCACATCATCACGATTATCTGGGTAGTGAAGATCTTTATTGTACAGTTCTTCTGTGTATTCTTGCCACCTCTTCTAAATATCATCTGCTTCTTTTAGGTCCATACCATTTCTGTCCTTTATCGAGCCCATCTTTGCATGAAATGTTCCCTTGCTGCTGCTGCTGCTGCTAAGTTGCTTCAGTCGTGTCCGACTCTGTGCGACCCCATAGACGGCAGCCCACCAGGCTCCCCCATCCCTGAGATTCTCCAGGCAAGAACACTGGAGTGGGTTGCCATTTCCTTCTCCAGTGCATGAAAGTGAAAAGTGAAAGTGGAGTCACTCAGTCGTGTCTGACTCTTTGTGACCCCATGGACTGTAGCCTACCAGGCTCCTCTATCCATGGGATTTTCCAGGCAAGAGTACTGGAGTGGGGTGCCATTGCCTTCTCCAGAAATGTTCCCTTAGTATCTCTAATTTTCCTGAAGAGATCTCTAGTCTTTCCCATTCTGTTGTTTTCCTCTATTTCTTTGCATTGATCGCTGAAGAAGGCTTTCTTATCTCTTCTTGCTATTCTTTGGAACTCTGCATTCACATGCTTATATCTTTCCTTTTCTCCTTTGCTTTTTGCCTCTCTTCTTTTCACAGCTATTTGTAAGGCCTCCTCAGACAGCCATTTTGCTTTCTTGCATTTCTTTTCCATGGGGATGGTCTTGATCTCTGTCTCCTGTACAGTGTCACGAACCTCATTCCATAGTTCATCAGGCACTCTATCTATCAGATCTAGGCCCTTAAATCTATTTCTCACTTCCACTGTATAATCATAAGGGATTTGATTTAAGTCACACCTGAATGGTCTAGCGGTTTTCCCTACTTTCTTCAATTTCAGTGTGAATTTGATAATAAGGAGTTCATGATCTGAGCCACAGTCAGCTCTTGGTCTTGTTTTTGTTGACTATATAGAGCTTCTCCATCTTTGGCTACAGAGAATATAATCAATCTGATTTCGGTGTTGACCATCTGGTGATGTCCATGTGTAGAGTCTTCTTTTGTGTTGTTGGAAGAGGGTGTTTGCTATGACTAGTGCATTTTCTTGGCAAAACTATTAGTCTTTGCCCTGCTTCATTCCGCATTCCAAGGCCAAATGTGCCTGTTACTTCAGGTGTTTCTTGACTTCCTACTTTTGCATTCCAGTCCCCTATAATGAAAAGGACATCTTTTGTGGGTGTTAGTTCTACAAGGTCTTGTAGGTCTTCAAAAAACCGTTCA
Source organism: Capra hircus (assembly GCF_001704415.2). Taxonomy (NCBI): domain Eukaryota; kingdom Metazoa; phylum Chordata; class Mammalia; order Artiodactyla; family Bovidae; genus Capra; species Capra hircus. The sequence continues at coordinate 38,687,597 of NC_030816.1, read as the reverse complement.
ACTTCAGCTTCTTCAGCGTTACTGGTTGGGGCATAGACTTGGATAACTGTGATATTGAATGGTTTGCCTTGGAGACGAACAGAGATCATTCTGTCGTTTTTGAGATTGCATCCAAGTACTGCATTTCGGACTCTTTTGTTGACCATGATGGCTACTCCATTTCTTCTGAGGGATTCCTGCCCGCAGTAGTAGATATAATGGTCATCTGAGTTAAATTCACCCATTCCAGTCCATTTTAGTTTGCTGATTCCTAGAATGTCGACGTTCACCCTTGCCATCTCTTGTTTGACCACTTCCAATTTGCCTTGATTCATGAACCTGACATTCCAGGTTCCTATGCAGTATTGCTCTTTACAGCATCGGACCTTGCTTCTATCACCAGTCACATCCACAGCTGGGTATTGTTTTTGCTTTGGCTCCATCCCTTCATTCTTTCTGGAGTTATTTCTCCACTGATCTCCAGTAGTATATTGGGCACCTAATGACCTGGGGAGTTCCTCTTTCGGTATCTTATCATTTTGCCTTTTCATGCTGTTCATGGGGTTCTCAGGCAAGAATACTGAAGTGGCTTGCCATTCCCTTCTCCAGTGTACCACATTCTGTCAGACCTCTCCACCATGACCCGCCTGTCTTCGGTTGCCCCGCAGACATGGCTTGTTTTCATTGAGTTAGACAAGGCTGTGGTCCTAGTGTGATTAGATTGACTAGTTTTCTGTGAGTATGATTTCAGTGTGTCTGCCCTCTGATGCCTTCTTGCAACACCTACCATCTTACTTGGGTTACACCTTTTCACATTATTCCAGTATTTCCCAGCCGTGGGTGGTCTTGCTCCCCATCCCTTTTCTCAAGGATATTTGGCAATGTCGGGAGACAGTTTTGGTTGTTACAGCCCAAAACAGAGGCTATTGGCATGTAATGTGTAAAGACTAGGGATGCTGCTAAACATCCTATGATATAAGCAACAGCCCCTAGAAGAGACTGCTCTTTTTGTTATTGTTGTTGTCTTTAATTTATTGGTGTATAGTTGCTTTACAATGTTGTTATATACATATCCCCTTCCTTTTGGCTCTCCCCCCATCATAACCCCTGCAAATCCTACCTATCTGGGTCACCACAGAACACTGAGCTGAGCTTCCAGTGCTATAAAGGGGTTCCTAGTAGCTAGCTATTTCACACACGGTAGTGTATATATAGGAGAAGGCAATGGCACCCCACTCCTGTGCTCTTGCCTGGAAAATCCCATGGACGGAGGAGCCTGGTAGGTTGCAGTCCATGGGGTCGCTAAGAGTCGGACACGACTGAGCTACTTCACTTTCACTTTTCACTCTCTTGCATTGGAGAAGGAAATGGCAACCCACTCCAGTGTTCTTGCCTGGAGAATCCCAGGGATGGGGGAGCCTGGTGGGCTGCCGTCTATGGGGTCGCACAGAGTCGGACACGACTGAAGTGACTTAGCAGCAGCAGCAGCAGCAGCAGTGTATATATATGGGCTTCCCTGGTGGCTCAGATGGTAAAGAATCTGCCTGCAATGCGGGAGACCTGAGTTCAGTCCCTGGGTTGGGAAGATCCCCTGGAGGAGGGCCTGACTATCCACTCCAGTATTGTTGTCTGGAGAATCCACAGAGGAGGACAGAGGAGCCTGGAGGCTACAGTCCATGGGGTCACAAAGAGTTGGACATGAATGAGTGAATAAGCACAGTGTGTTATTGATGATTGAGACAATTCCTCCCCCCCTGCTTCCTCCCACCATGTCCACACGTATGTTCTCAATGTCTGCTTCCCTATTCCCGCCCTGCAAATAGGTTGATCTATACTGTTTTTCTAGATTCCACATATATGCCTTAACATACTTGTTCACTCTTCCTGACTTATTTCACTCTGTATAACAGGCTCTAGGTTCATCCACCTCACTACAACTGACTCAAATTTATATTTATATAAGTATAAATATACATATTTATATTTACTTATGTTTATATATGACTCAAATTCCTTTTTATAGCTGAGTAACATTCCATTGTCTATTTATACTGTATCTTATCCACTCATCTGTGGATGGATATTTGGTTGCCTCCATGGCCTGGCTATTGTAAATAGTGCTGTAATGAAAATTGGGGTGCATGTGCCTTTTTGAATTGTGGTTTTCTCAGGGTATATGCCCAGTAGTGGGCACACAGAATATGATAATTCTATTTTTAGCTTTTTAAGGAACCTCCAAACTGTTCTCCATAGTGGCTGTATCAATTTTCATTCCCACCAACAGTGCAAGAGGGTTCCCTTTCTCCACATCCTCTTTGGCATTTATTGTTTGCAAATTTTTTGATGATGCTCTTCTGACTGGTGTGAGGTAATACCTCATTGTAGTTTAATGCACTGTTTATTCCAAGGAATGTGGAGAACATTGATATGTTACATTAATAATAGCATATGAATGTCCAAATAGTCATTCGTATTTCTTATTTTTTCTATAATTTTGGGGGTATATGAAAAGTTTATTTCAATCAACTTTTCTGTTTAAATATTATCATCAGGTCAGTCCTGCTTTCCCGTACCATCAGAGAAATATCTCAAAGCCCACTGAGTTTGCTTCCACCACTTAGGAGGCAAGAACAACAAAATGACTTCTTGTAAGAGATTTGGTTCAATAATTTGGCTTATTATTCAACAGATGGTGGGGGGGCGGCAGTGTAAATCTCTGAATTCTTAAAACTCCTCAGAATCTACTAAATTGGCCAAATCAGAAGAAAAACTTGTCAGAAGCATTCTGATCTTTCAATTATACCCATAACAGGGAGTTCTCCCCTTTGTCATTCAATTACACCTTAAAAATTCAATGAAATTAAGAAGAGAGAATCGTATTCACATTTTTGTTAAATTTGAGTTCAAATTTGAGAGAGTATACAGTTTCAACTAAACCGAGTCCCTCATGTCAGGATCTGAAACATTTAACTTGTCTATGTGCAGACCCAGAAGAGCCTTCATTATTAGTAGATGGTGTTACCTCCTCTGAGCAGAATTTTCTTTAATTATATAACACTGGCATTGCTGCCTCACACATCTGTTCTATATCTTCTAAAGAGCCAATCATAGAATTAGTGTCAGACACAGCAACTCAGGTGGAAGAGGAAAACAAGAATGTAAGTAAATGAGCAAATTATAATTCCTCATGCTGACAATGCACCTTCTCAAAAAAAGAAACCCCAATTCAAGGTCTGTAACCTTAAATGAACTTCTGATTTTCAGTTCTGCTCTATAATCCACGACCTTGAAATTTCTGGCCTTCTCTTTATCAAGGAGGGACAAAAATATAGTATTCATTCTCCAAAAACATTAGCAGGAGTTTAAAAGATCCATATTTCGAAAAGCATCCTGGGGAGAAAATAATGACTTGAAAACATGTGATAGTTTTATTAAGTCACCTTCTTTTTAATGAATCATTAAAATTGAGCCCAGAGCAACCTACCTGTTGTGGATTCTTGCTTCAAGCTTTCTCTCTGCACCCCACCCTGAACCTGAAACTTTGTTGAGAATGACTGTGAATCCACAGTTTTAAGGTTCATTAATCACACTCCCTGCCGCATATGCTTTCTGATGTGCTATGATGCTGAATGAGATTCCCATATTTATGCAAAATATTAGCTGAACTTTTTTTTTATTAAAGACGTGCTTTATTAATCTTAATAAATCATAGTTTGTCGGGTCCTTTCTGACTGCTTCTCAAGTAAAATGGGGCTTGACTGTGCAGTAACAGTGTTTATGTCATGCTTGAATTGTTTAAGGTGAGGCTTTGAGTAGTTTTATTGCTTTTGTTTATATAGGTAAACCCAATCTGCGCATTTGAAATGATTGATGAACTGCAGCCCCACTTGGAGTGTTTGTCATCACTCATGTGCTGAAGTGACATTTCTTTATGTATTTTGGCATAAACATATGCAACTACTGGCAAAGCATTTGACCCTAGAGTCTGACTATTTGTCATTCTAATCTTTTTTGCCCAAAGTCAGGCAAGTTACTGTATATTCTATCTTCACGCACATTGCTAATTATTCAACAGACAGTAAAATAGTCTTGTGGCTGGGATTGCATAAATTGCTGAATGTGCGATCTTCATTTCTCTAGCCAGGCAGCTAGGTACTATGCAGAAAAAATAAATAAAGTTGAGATGCATGTAAATGTCAAGGAAGACAGCCATATTGAACTACAATAGCTTTTCAGGAAAATCTGCAGCTTCTCCCCATCGAAAAGAAAGGGAGAGAAATATGCCATGAGTGTGGAATTTAGCAAATCAAATGTAAGCTAAGATTAAGCAAAATTCATTAGACATGACTACCTCGGAATATAATTTTTCTATAATGGGTCTTCGGTGAAAAGCAAGTAACCAATAACTCAGATCATGTAGACAGAGATAAATGAAGGACTTCCTAACCTCCAGGCTCAGAGTTCACACTCTATGGTGTGCTGTTTGAAGATGTGTGATTATTTATTGGTGAAAATGTCAGAAAAAATAATTAAAGTGTGAAGTAATTTTCTGAGGAAAGCAATCACACCTCATTTGGAGAACTTGGCTGTGGTTGCATTCCTATAAGTTCTGAGTAAGCAACAGCAGAGGGGAGAGGGGAGTGGCAGGAAGGAGTGAACCAATTTTAAAACACTTTCTTAAGAGAAACCAAAATAAGTGATATCATTATTACCTGGTTCATGGAGTGTAATGAAGAGGCAGAAGGTTAAATGTTCATAGAAAAATTGAAGCTAACATTCCTAGGCAGGATGCAGGACATGGTTCTTAGGATAAACCTTCATGGGAAATAAGGTAACTTGCTTATAATTTGTGACACAAAAATATGTTACTTACTACCATCAATGAATTTTCAGCTAACTACTCAACTCTGATGTAGCTGACAAAAAGGAGACACTAGGTTGAGCTGAGAGATTTCAAGTGCTCATCTGCGGTAGCCACTACTTGGGAGAGTGGTATTCAAGAATTTTCCATCCACTTTATTCATTAATCAAGATGACATGCTGAACTTCTTATTAAGTAGATTGTCTCAGTTTAACTATGGAGAACCAGACTTTCAGTAAAGTGAAAAAAGGTTGAAAGTTAGCATAAGAAGATAGTAGACATTGAGTTAGTATTACTAATAAACATTGGGGTAACAAAATATCCTCACAAATATAAACGTATAAGATGTATAAAGCTATTTTGATGTTAATTAAAACACTGTAATTCAAGAAGGTAGTATATTTTATTTTCTTTTACTTTAATTTGCTTTTATTTTCAGGATGGATTTTTTAGTTTCATTTTTTAAACTATCAGTCAGTCAGGCAGTTAGTCATTTCAGTCTCTCAGTCATGTCCAACTCTCTGCCACCCTGTGGACTGCACCTCACCAGGCCTCCCTTCCATCACCAACTCCTGGAGTTTACTCAAACTCAACTCCATTGACTCAGTGATGCCATTCATCCATCTCAACCTCTGTCATCCCCTTCTCCTCTTGCCTTCAATCTTTTCCCAGCATCAGGGTCTTTTCAAATGAGTCAGTTCTTCATATCAGGTGCCCAAAGTATTGGAGTTTCAGCTTCAACATCAGTCCTTCCAATAAACATTCAGGACTGATTTCAATTAGAATGGACTGGTTGGATCTCCTTGCAGTCCAAGGGACTCTCAAGAGTCTTCTCCAACACCACAGTTCAGAAGCATCAATTCTTCAGTGCTCAGCTTTCTTTGTGCAACTCTCACATCCATATATGACCACTGGAAAAACCATAGCCTTGACTAGGCAGACCTTTGTTGGCAAAGTAATGTCTCTGCCCTTTAATTTGCTGTCTAGGTTGGTCATAACTTTTCTTCCAAAGAGTATGCGTCTTTTAATTTCATGGCTGCAGTCACCACCTGCAGTGATTTTGGAGCCCCCCCAAAATAGTCTGCCACTGTTTCCACTGTTTCTCCATCTATTTCCCATGAAGTGATGGAACCAGATGCCATGATCTTCGTTTTCTGAATGTTGAGCTTTAAGCCAACTTTTTCACTCTCCTCTTTCACTTTCATCACAAGGCTCTTTAGTTCTTCTTCACTTTCTGCCTTTAGGGTGGTGTCATCTGCATATCTGAAGTTATTGCTATTTCTCCAGCAATCTTGATTCAACCTTGTGCTTCATCCAGCCCAGCATTTCTCATGATGTACTCTGCATATAAGTTAAATAAGCAGGGTGACAATATACAGCCTTGACGTACTCCTTTTCCTATTTGGAACCAGTCTATTGTTCCATATCCAGTTCTAACTGTTGCTTCCTGACCTGCATATAGATTTCTCAAGAGGCAGGTCTGGTGGTCTGGTATTCCCATCTCTTTCAGAATTTTCCACAGTTTATTGTGATCCACACAGTCAAAGGCTTTGGCATAGTCAAGAAAGCAGAAATAGATGTTTTTCTGGAACTCTCTTGCTTTTTTGATGATCCATCAGATTTTGATTATTTGATCTCTGGTTCCTCTGCCTTTTCTAAAACCAGCTTGAACATCTGGAAGTCCATGGTTCACGTACTGTTGAAGCCTGGCTTGGAGAATTTTGAGCATTACTTTACTAGCGTGTGCAATTGTGCGGTAGTTGAGCATTCTTTGGCATTGCCTTTCTTAGGGATTGGAATGAAAACTGACCTTTTCCAGTCCTATAGCCACTGTTGAGGTTTCCAAATTTGCTGGCATATTGAGTGCAGCACTTTCCCTGCATCATCTTTTAAGATTTGAAATAGCTCCACTGGAATTCCATCACCTCCACTAGCTTTGTTCATAGTGATGCTTCCTGAGGCCCACTTGACTTCACCTTCCAGGATGTCTGGCTCTAGGTTAGTGATCACACCATTGTGATTATCTGGGTCATGAAGATCTTTTTTGTATGGTTCTTCTGTGTATTCTTGCCACCTCTTCTTAATATCTTCTGCTTCTGTTAGGTCCATACCATTCTGTCCTTTATTGAGCCCATCTTTGCATGAAATGTTCCCTTGGTATCTCCAATTCTCTTTAAGAGATCTCTAGTCTTTCCCATTCTATTATTTTCCTCTATTTCTTTGCACTGATCACTGAGGAAGGCTTTCTTATCTCTGCTATTCTTTGGAACTCTGCATTCAAATGGCTATATCTTTCCTTTTCTCCTTTGCTTTTGGCTTCTCTTCTTTTCACAGCTATTTGTAAGGCCTCTCCAGACAGTCATTTTGCTTTTTTGCATTTCTTTTTCTCAGGAATGGTCTTGCTCCCTGGCTCCTGTACAATGTCATGAACCTCCATCCACAGTTCATCAGGCATTCTGTCTATCAGATCTAGTCCCTTAAAACTATTTGTCACTTCCACTTATAGTCATTAGGGATTTGAGTTAGGTCATACCTGAATCGGAAAAGGCAATGGCAACCCACTCCAGTATTCTTGCCTGTAGAATCCCAGGGATGGAGAGGCTAGTGGGCTGCTGTCTATGGGATCACACAGAGTCAGACATGATTCAAGTGACTTAGCAGCAGCAGCAGCAGCAGCATACCTGAATGGTCTAGTGGGTTTCCCTACTTTCTTCAATTTAAATCTATGTTTGACAATAAGGAGTTCATGATCTGAGCCACAGTCAGCTCCCTGTCTTGTTTTTGCTGACTGTATATAGCTTCTCCGGCAATGGCACCCCACTCCAGTACTCTTGCTGGAAAATCCCATGGATGAAGGAGCCTGGTAGGCTGCAGTCCATGGGGTTGTGAAGAGTCGGACACGATTGAGTGACTTCACTTTCACTTTTCACTTTGATGCATTGGAGAAGGAAATGGCAACCCACTCTGGTGTTCTTTCCTGGAGAATCCCAGGGACAGGGGAGCCTGGTGGGCTGCTGTCTATGGGGTCACACAGAGTCGGACACGAATGAAGTGACTTAGCAGCAGTTAGCAGCAGCAGCAGCATATAGCTTCTACATCTTTGGCTGAAAAGAATATGCTCAGTCTGATTCAGTGTTGGTCATCTGGTGATGTCCATATGTAGAGTCTTCTCTTGTGTTGTTGGAAGAAGGTGTTCGCTATTTTAAACTGTAGTAAGTTTTATTATTGTTCAGTGTATTTGCTGCTGTCCTGAGGAGGCTGCAGAGTACATCATGAGAAACTCTGGGCTGGATGAAGCACAAGCTGGAATCAAGACTGCCGGGAGAAATAGCAATAACCTCAGATATGCAGATGACACCACCCTTATGGCAGAAAGTGAAGAAGAACTAAAGAGCTTCTTGATGAAAGTGAAAGAGGAGAGTGAAAAAGTTGGCTTAAAGCTCAACATTCAGAAAACGAAGATCATGGCATCCTGTTCCATTACTTCATGGGAAATAGATGGGGAAACAGTGGAAACAGTGTCAGACTTTATTTTGGGGGGCTCCAAAATCACTGCAGATGGTGACTGCAGTCATGAAATTAAAAGATGCTTACTTCTTGGAAGAAAAGTTATGACTAACCTAGATAGCATATTCAAAAGCAGAGACATTACTTTGCCAACAAAGGTCCGTCTAGTCAAGGCTGTGTAATTATAACTTGGACATTTCCGTTCTCCAGTGGTCATGTATGGATGTGAGAGTTGGACTGTGAAGAAAGCTGAGTGCCAAAGAATTGATGCTTTTGAACTGTGGTGTTGGAGAAGACTCTTGAGAGTCCCTTGGACTGCAAGGAGATCCAACCAGTCCATTTTGAAGGAGATCAGTCCTGGGATTTCTTTGGAAGGAATGATGCTAAAGCTGAAACTCCAGTACTTTGGCCACCTCATGCAAAGAGTTGACTCACTGGAAAAGACTCTGATGCTGGGAGAGATTGGGGGCAGGACGAAAAGGGGACGACAGAGGATGAGATGGCATCGCTGACTCAATGGACGTGAGTCTGAGTGAACTCCGGGAGATGGTGATGGACAGGGAGGCCTGGCGTGCTGCAATTCATGGGGTTGCAAAGTGTCAGACATGACTGAGAGACTGAACTGAACTGAGGGGGCTAGGGGAAAATTTTACTTCCTTGTGACTTTAGATTTGGTCATGAAACTGGCATTGCCACCGCCCCCCCCCCCGTTCCGCCCCCAAGCAAAAGGATTATACTTCTAGAGTGGTCATGTAATTTTCTTTGAGCGATGAAATGTGCACAGAGTAGCATGTGACACATCAAAACTGAAGTTTTGAACAGTATCCTGTATTTCCACCACACACTTGCCCCTCTGATGTAAGTCTGGCAATATTCTAGAATAGGGACACTCCAACAGCCTAGGTCTCAGAACAAAGAGGAACAGAGGGCAACTGGCCCACTACAGACATGGAACATGAATGTGCAAGAAAACATTTTGGTTAGTTAGTAAGCTTTGGGGGTTATTTGTTATTGCACGATAACATACCCTCTCTTGATTGTTATTCTAAGAATCTGGAAACATCTGTAAATAAGAAAATGTATGGAAAAATTCACCAGAAACTCCTCATATTTTTTCCTCTATTGATTAAATCTGGTTCAGCAGACAATCATTCAATATTCAACCTTCTGCTAGGTGGTGTTGAGACTTACCAAAGAAGGATACACCATAATTGTAGCCTTCAAAACCTTTACACTTTAGTCATTATTTACAGTCTCGATTACAGCAATTATTTCTTACTCTTGAGACCTAGATACCAACATGATGCACACATTTATGCATATATGTGAACTGCATTTAAAAACCGTGTTTCTAGAAGCCATAAAGTACAGTCTGACTACTTGGTGTTTGCATCTCAAACACCCATTATTTTGGAGGTACCATTAGACACAACTGACATATTTGCAGATTAGTTGTTGCTAAATTCCATGCAAAGCATTTCCACATTTTACCCCATGTAAGCCTTACTGTCCAGATGTTTCCAGTGCATAGGTCTGCTGGCCTGAGCCCAGGTCTCTTTCCTATATATCACCTTGCTGTGGGACCTAAGTGTTTCACAGTGATCAGGTGCTGGGAACCATGATGCACTGACGGCTGTGAGGACTCAGTTAATCTTTCTCCAGGGGGCTGCACCCCCTTCATCCTCTCTGGCACTTGGTTCATTTGAAATCACTGAATTTGGATTGTACATTTCAATGAGTTTCTTCCAAGCTTAGTCTGCTGCAGAGAACCTGCAAAGCTCCTTTCTATCCACTTCCTGCTTCCTGTCAGGATGACAGACCTAATGCCAATGAATAATAGCATCTAAGGACCATCAGCACAAGAAGCCCAGTTTTGATTTTTGGTTAACATCCTACTGCTTAGGCACCAATATCTTCTTGACTTGGCATTCAGAAATAACAAGGAAGAGCATAGATCAAAGAGCAGTTATAGTAAATTTATATATTTAATTTTTTCATGGACTGAAAGTAAACATACAACACATTATTTGTATCAGACAACACTTTAACATGTATTTGGATCAGTAAGCACACTAATATATTCTTCAATTTTTGAATCACACAGCATAGAAGTTACAGCAGTAAGATTATGATATGTAGTATAGGATCAAGTCTATACTAAAATTTAATGAAAAAGCAATGACTACATTTTCATCTCTTTGTAATTATAACTTGGACATTTCCTCCAAACATGAAGCCTGGTGTCAAAAAGACTGCAGCAAGCCTGCTTCACTAAGATGGTCAAGTTCCTTCAGGCCTTTTCCTCCCATTATACCCATTCTTATGCTCCAATTTTATTGATTCAAAATTGTGATCATACTAACCATACAATACTATGGTATTATTTGCATCTTCTTCCGTGTACTTATATGTATAACCTAATGTGGAAAACAATAAAGGGCATATTGATTTTTATATGAATGTGCACACAAGTGTGTGCAAAATTTGAGCACGACTCAAGTTACCTAGGTTTATTGGCAGAGTGTATATAAGACAAATAATATTCTAGTACTTGAATAGACAGGTTTATGTTGCAATACACTGGTGTACTTTCATTGATTCAGTCGTTCATTTATCAAAAAGATGTTGAACACCTATACCTCTATCAGACCCATTTTTAAGCATTGTAGAAAAAATAGCAAATAGAATATTTTCTCTATTGCAGAACTGATATTCCAATGGGTAAATGTGTCAATAAGCAAATAAGAAGATACTTAAAACAGCAATTGGCAATTGCTAAAGAATTTTAAAGGGTAACGGGATAGAAAATGCAGATATCACTTTAAATACTGCGGTCAGGGACTTCCCTGGTTTTCCAGTATTTGAGTTGCACCCTGGCTTCCCACCCCCCCACCACCACCAAAAAGAGACTGTATTATGCTTCCAATGCATGGGGCATGGGTTCAATCTTGATCAGGGAACTAAGATCCCACAAACTGCACGACATGGCCAAAAATAAAAAAACAATGAGAATAATAAAATATTTTTTAAAGAAATACTTATAAAAAATTTTTTTAAAAAGAAATACTTATAAATATACTGTGGTCAGGGAAAGACTTTAAATGCACTTTTGAACAGGAATTTGTAATGGAGTAAGGGTTACAGCTGGACTTCCCTGGTGGCTTAGCAATAAAGAATCTTCCTGCCATTTCAGGAGACACAGGTTTGATTCCTGGGTCAGGAAGATCCCCTGGAGAAGGAAATGGCAACCCACTCCAGTATTATTGCCTGGGAAATCCCATGGACAGAGAAGCCTGGAGGACTACAGCCCATCAGGTTGCAGAGTTGGACATGACTTAGCAGCTAAGCACAGCACAGCACGGCGACTAAACAGCAACAAGGATGACAGCTATAGATTAAACTGTCCACTGATAGTCTGCCTCCAGATTCTTATCTGGGGGCTTAACTGTCCTTTCTTTTATTTTCCCAATTATATTTCTACATATAAAATGCTTACCTTGATTTTCATGGGTTTTCATTACTAACGTAACATCATTCAGACAATGATAGCCTCTATTTAGAGATTAGAAATATCATATACCCTAACATTTGTGTCAGGAATTCTTGTCAAATTCCCTCTCGTTTTTTTTTTTTTTGGAGGGGGACAGAGGATAGTTACTTTAAAATATTTTCCTTGAATTAAGAGAATTTTCATTCTTCTATGCAGAGATGATTTATCAGCCAGCTTTTCCTCTAAATTACTAAGCCAATTCAGGGGAGATGAAAGAATTTATTCTTTAAGGTAAACACAGAGAAAAAATCAGAAAGAAATTGACAGCCTAGTGAGACAAAAAGGCATATTCATTAAAGAAAACCTTTTTTAAGAGAAACTTGCAACATTGCTTCTTTGAAAAACTGCTGCTCTGTCAGCTGTGTGGCTGCACACACAGCTAAAGCTACCTGCGGTGACACAATTCTAGGGCAGGTAGCTCCCTGTAGCCATATTACACAAAGTCACCCTTTAAATCCACATTGCATTTCGTCCAAAAGTTGGAGCAGGAAAGAGGTGGAGAAATTCACTGGAAAGGCTGGGAAAGCCTTGAGCCTCTGTCCCACTCTCCCCTTTGCAATCTCTGGCTGGATGAGCTGAGGTCACATTGTATGACACAGGGCTTGCTTTCTTCAAGTGTAAATGGAGATAATCATGCTCATCTTGTGGGTTTTTATAAAGAAATCCTAGGATAATGTACACAAGAACACACCATGAACCTGGCATGTCATCAGAACTCAGTAATTACAAGGTCTAGTTATTAGTGTGGCCCCATTTCTCTCTCTTCATTCATTCTCTGATGCATATCCAAGCATGGACAAAGAGACAAACTTGAAAGAGATGAAAAAGTGGAGTTAACTAACAGAACTTGTGCAGTAACGATCTGTCACCTCAAAACTGAAACCCTAAGCTTTCGTTATAATGAAGATCTGGGCCTTGCCAAACATAGCTATGCTTTTACCTATCTCAATGTACACTGTACTTCATTGAACCCTCTTTGAAGAAGGTTCAAATTAAACAATCACAGTTTAGATCCCACCAAGAAGAGGTCATGAAGATACTGATCTAACAAATGCTGCATTTTGTGAGATGTAGGAGAGGAAGACAAGGGTGCAGCTGTGGTCCACCAGCCTTGCCAGAGACTTGGTCTAAGACGGATACTGTCTCCTGCTTTTTGAAAGAGAGTTTAGACTAACACTTCACACTTCATATTTTATCCTTTGTTTTGTTTAAAGTACAAAGGAAAACTGGAGTTACATAAAATTATTCTGTTAATTTGTAAAATTTTATTCTCGGTCTCTTCCACTTAAGTGTAAAATCTGTGGAGGCAGTGCCTCTATCTGCATATCCCCAGAGCCTAGAACAATGCCATAAACTCACTAGAACGTTCAGGTAGAAGCTGTCATTTTACATGAAAGAATGACAAATATATGAATGAATAGATAAATAAGATAATATCCAGATAAGGAAATACCTTTTTTGTTCCCCTTTCACATCTAGGACCATGCTTGGAATCCAGTGAGTGTTTAATATGTGAAGAAATCTTAAAGATCTTGAACTTCAGACATGCCCTTGACTGAAGAATGGTCCTCTTTTCTCTAGGAAAAAATGGCCTTTTCAAGCAAGAGTTTAGCTTCAAAAAGGCATAAATAGAGCCATGAAACCCAGAAAGACGTCATACTTGATTGCTCTCACATTGAGCAGCTGTGTTTTGAGACACCCGTTAGAAGGCATGTTGTCTAAACTCCCACTCAACTCAGAAGACTCTCCTCTGACAGTCCTGCAAGATGAATATCCGCTCAAATATATCCTGTGAAAAGAAGGTCGTCACTTTTAGAGCCAGCCATTAAATGGTTGGAAAGCTATAATTGTTAGAATTTTCCTACTTCTATGGGGTCAAAATCTGCCTCCTGAACTGTATACACTGCCCTTTTTATTTTATTTAGAAGCAACTAAATCAACTCTATTATTTCTTAAATATAGAAAAGTCTCTTTCTGTTTTTTCTCCACCCCTAGTTTTTAACTCTTATTCAGAGAAAATGTGTTTGATGATTCATGTTCTACTTAAGTAGAATATAATGTATGTGGCCATTTACAATACCATAGGAAAGAATAAGAGGAGAAAATATGAAAATGGCCACATTTCACATCTCTTATTTCAAATGAATCATCACTATCAACCTATATTATTAGATCATTTTAAAGATTAGGATAACTGAGGCACAGGGAAGTTAAATACTGTGAAAATTCAAGCTAGAATTTGAAAGCAGAAATGGCTGTCTTGGAAAATATATGTTGTCTTATTTGGATATGATTTGGTATCTGTCTTTACATTTTGGATCAGAATATTTTCTGTGAACAAAGGTAACCTTATATTCCTTAGTGGTAGGGGTTTTGTTTCAAAAAGAACCAGCCCTAGTAGCTTGTGATTTGGATATTCAAGGTTCTGAGTGGGATAAAGGATCTCTAGCATGAGTAGGAGTAGCTGCGAAGTGGCAAAATACATGAGCAGAATAAGGCAGGAATTCTCTGGCAAGCTCTCTAAGTTAGGTTCCAAAAGTTCCTTAAGACCCTCAGAAGTACAGAATATTTAGACAGACAAGTCCACTCCCAAGAACTGAATATGGACAAAGATATTGGGTAATAGCCACAGGCCTCAGCACTGAGCCTGAAGTCCGAGAATTCAACATTAATAAAACCAGTACTGGCAAGCCTTTTATGATCTATTTGCCTATTATGCATAAACTTGTGTTCTTTAAAATAATTTAAGGATTTTGCAAGAAAAACATAGATATAAGAAAACCCCTAAAATAAAGATAAATGCATCAGAGCCAGGTAATTCAGAAGGGAACATCTTATATCAGAAACAAACAATAAGTAAAATTGGGCTCTGCAGTCATGCACCCACATTTAGCTCTGAGCTCCCTGGCAGCCAGGATGGAATTAGGGAAGAAGAAGCAACCAGTGTGATGTCTGAGTATTTAACCGAGGCCACTGCCTTTTGCTTTTTTCTCATTTCCTGATACACATGGGAAGAACAAGAAGTGTGTTAAATGAAGGTCACTCTGAACTAAGCTGGAAATGATAGACCTGGGATCTTTCACAAATGTTGATACTCAGACACTACCTGTCTGAGTAATTCTTTTGTAAATGAGCTGATATGAATTTATTATTCAGTGAATTAATCAACAAGCATACACTGAACCTCAGCTAAGTGCCAGGCACAATTCCTCTCTCTTGAAGGCATACAGTCAATATAAAGAGTGCTTGATTATCTCCCAAATGGTGGGTATAAATCAGATCTTTTCAAAGTATTTTCATTATAGAATCTCTTCTGAAACATGCAGTGCACATACACACACAGACCCAGAGCAGTGACCCAACAGTGAGAAAGATGAAGGATCCTGCTCTCCTGGAGCCTGTACTCTGGTGGTGTCTGGGTACGCATGTCACGGAAGTCAATAAGGAAGAATGAGTCAAAGATCAGGCTCTGAAGTCAAGGATTTAAGCGCATATCTTAGTCTCAACTAAATGTGTGCCATTGACCATTCAACAAAACTTCCAGATCTCAGTTCCACTTAGGCAAAATAGGGAAGACAATTCATAGGGCTGTTGTGTGGATTAAATATGATAGTGAGCAATGACTGGCACAAAACTGTTCTCAATACCTGTTGGCTAGTACTGCATTCAGTTCAGTTCAGTCACTCAGTCGTGCCTGACTCTTTGTGACCCCATGAATCGCAGCACGCCAGGCCTCCCTGTCCATCACCATCTCCCGGAGTTCACTCAGACTCACGTCCATCGAGTCCGTGATGCCATCCAGCCATCTCATCCTCTGTCGTCCCCTTCTCCTCCTGCCCCCAATCCCTCCCAGCATCAGAGTCTTTTCCAGTGAGTCAACTCTTCGCATGAGGTGGCCAAAGTACTGGAGGTTCAGCTTCAGCATCATTCCTTCCAAAGAAATCCCAGGGTTGATCTCATTCAGAATGGACTGGTTGGATCTCCTTGCAGTCCAAGGGACTCTCAAGAGTCTTCTCCAACACCACAGTTCAAAAGCATCAGTTCTTTGGCACTCAGCCTTCTTCACAGTCCAACTCTCACAACCATACATGACCACAGGAAAAACCATAGCCTTGACTAGACGGACTTTAGTTGGCAAAGTAATGTCTCTGCTTTTGAATATACTATCTAGGTTGGTCCTAACTTTTCTTCCAAGGAGTAAGCATACAAATGAGGAAATTAAAATCGAGGAAGGCAGCAAGAGGAAGTCATACAACTAGCAAATGGTAGAACTTGGAGTCATATCCAAAGAGCATGGCACAAAATTTTGTTTTCTTCACCAAACTTCATTGAAAGACAAGGTCATGGAAGACAAGAGCCAGATATCAAAATGTCTGGAATGACAGGCTAGAAAAATTTGAACTTAACAATAATGAACCATTGAAGTTTTGAGGATCATACCAGTGAAATGATTAGAATGTGGTTGTAAAGGGACTGATTTTCTGGCAATATAGAGAATTGCTGAAAGATCAATTAATAGAGATTTAAGATTTACTGAGACTTATATTTCAGCTTTTAATGAAAATGTAAAAGCCTTGCTGCCATAGCTCCAAAGAGGGCCCAGTCACTGAAAGATTAATTTCAGTGGACCAGGATCAATGAGAACGAACTAAGTTCTAACACTGAACATTCTTGAAGATGAGACCATCTCTGGAGACTGCAGAACAGCAGCTAACATAGCCAGGACAGCTTAGTATAAAAGGTAGGAGGCACTTGGGCCTGTGGTCATTCTCAAACACATAGCTATCCATTTCTTTACCTCTTTTGAGTCTCATTTCTCTCATCTACAACAAAAGGCTAATTAAAAATACCTACCTTCAAGGGTTTTTGTGATTTTAAAACAATTACTTTAGAAAAAGTGCTTAGAACAGTGTCTTGTACACAGTATGTGCTCACTTAACCTCAGCTCTTATTATTACAATAATTAGATTTATGACTTGGAGAGAGTCCCTTAAGCTTTTTGAACTTTAGTGTCTAGTTTAGTTTAGATACTAGTGTTTAGTATCTCTGAGTGGGGACCATACTATAAATCCCAGTTCTATGGAAGTTTTTTTCCACATCTTTAAGTTATATAAGCAGAATGAATATTTTGCTTCATGTGTGTATTTTACGTATAGCTTTTCTTTTTAACTGAAAAAACTTTCTAAAACTACCGAATGTTATAGTCAGTGGCATCTTAGTGTCAAGGGCTTATCTTTCATAACTCTTGACGACAAAGATATTATATGGCCCAAGGCATAGTACACAGGAAATATTAACTTTTTTTTTTGTTCCTTTTGTTTCCAGAACTTCATTTTTCCATTCCATTGATATATGGGCATTTACATACATCTTAATTTTTATTTCTTTGAAATAAAGTACTCATTTGCTATGTTTGCTTTTTCAAAAGTAGACACAGATCCATTCCTCCCCCTCACCTTATAATGTATTTCAGGACATTAATTCTTAGACTCTGTTTTAGGCCACTTCATGAAACACTTAAGCAGCACAGTGGTTAAGAGCCAGGGTTTCTAAATTAGACATACTTTCAACATTCTCTTGTATATTAGTTGATAATAATGAGATTAACCTTAAAGGAGGCTTGAAAACTAAATAAAATGCTAAACATGCTGGTGGTGATGTTTTAGTCGCTAAGTCATATCATCTCTTGCAATCCCATGGACTGTAGCCCACCAGGCTCCTCAGTCCGTGGAACTTCCCAGGCAAGAATACTGTACTGGGTTGCTATTTCCTTCTCCAAGGGATCTTCCTGACCCAGGGATTGAACCCACATTTCCTGAGTTACAGGCAGATTCTTTACCCATTAACCACCAGGGAAGCCCAAATACGCAGTACTTGGCATATATCATCCCTCAGCAAATCATAGCTCTCATTGTTTATTTTAACAACAATCATGAGTTCTCTACCATCTATGGGCAACAAAATTATGAGCATAAGAATTCCTAAATAAAATATATATTTCATAAATTCATTGATTATTTAATGTGCTTTAAATGATCTTAACAGATCATTGATTTCAATGCAGAATTGCCATATTCTAAAATCAGGGATAACTCTGTCCCCCAAGTATGCAATTTAAAAATATTAAAACTCATGTTAATAAAATATAAATAAGACATATCCAAAAATGATATTCCTATTATACACTCTATGTCAATGATGGCACTTACCAACATTTAAGTAATGGACACACTAATGTTGTCAAAGTCCATGATGACTTCTGTTGACACAATTGCAAAAATTGTAAGAAGAACATAAAACAACTGAGAAGAAATTCCATTCAGTGCTAAGGGTATTTCTAAAAAGGAGATTCATGGAGCATAACAGTCTAAAGTATAAAACAAGTCAATCCTATAGCATGATAAACTACAACCAGAGTTGCCCAGTCCCTACAGGAATCAAAGGGGAAAACTATACATTCAGTGACCATATCAAGTATAAGATTTATCCTGATTCTATAACTGCAAAGTGAAAAGAGTTTGCAGAACTGAGTGAAGCCATGAGTCACCAGTCCTGGAGGGAGGAGGATGGGTAAGTTCATCACCCCACCCCATCCCATCCCATCCCCATGCATTTGAAATTTCACAGAATGCCCTTCTTGATCTGTCTGTCAGGATCTAGTAATTAAAATAATGTTCAAGTCAAATAGGAAACCTAGTAGAACTTCTCCACTAGGTAAACCTTTTTTGGAGAATTAAAAATAATTTTCATAGAAATAGTCAACATTATTAAATTCTTACTATGTGGAAACCCCTGGGCTAAGTAAATACTTCTGTATAACTGGTTGAGGAGCCTGCCTTGTTAATCTTTATGGTCCCAGCACATAGCACAGTATTTGGTACATAAAAAGATATTCTATTAACATTTTTCTCAATGAAAACAATAATTTTATCCACATAAAAATGACATCAAAAACTGTCATATCTCCTTGGTATTTTTTGAAACGAGAACTCCATACTTATAATTAATATTTACCATCTTTCAGTCTTTTTGTTTTTGTTTAGGTAGTCAGAGTTCATTTCAGAAAATTGTTTTGCTCTAACAAGTATAAACAAACAAAACATTTTATTGTGAAATGTTACTCAAATTCAAATCCTTTTGTATTCAAGTTCCTTTTGTATTTTAACCTTAAAAATACATCCATCTGGATATTAATATATTCTAAAATTTCATCTTGATGAAGGACATTAGAATATCCTCCTTTTTAAACTTTAATTATTGCTGAGTTTTCTGGGGTCATTTCCATCTCCGTTGTAAATGCAAGTAGAGCATTGTATTTTCTTTCCCTTTCATCTCTTGTAGCTCCCTAGATCCCCACAGTTTTTCAAAAATAACTGTAAATGATGCAGTTAGCATGCTTGCCAGTTTCTTTCATCCCGCAGACTAGAAGGTATATCATCAGGGCCTGCTGATTTGTAGATATGCCGACTTTCCAAGGACTCACTTAGCCTGCTTTTGTAGATAGCTATTTTTACAAGATCTTCATTACTTCCTGATTGCCCAATATTCTTCTTCTTTTATTCTTCCCAAAGACCAATTTATAAAGTAAGTTCAAGGCCTCAGACATGTTAAAGTTATCATTAATTTCAAGATGCTCCACAGTTATGAGTCCACTGGTCACAGCATTGATTGCGACCCTACTGTGTTCAGAGCTCTCCACTTACCAAAGCTATGAACAGCTGGAGGCTTTTATCCATCAGAGCCTTTTGTCCTTATTATAATCTTTTTGTTACTTCTGTCTCATGTTCTCTTTTGCTATAGTTTGTTACTCACTGCAGTGTGTGAGTTGGGTTTATCTTCTCAACTTACAATAGAGGTGACATGCTTGCCTGAGCAATCCTGAAAAGTATTCTAAGAAAGCACACTCTGTTTTCACAGTTAGGTTCTGCTTTACTTATGGAATTTTTTGAAGTTGCTTTGTGTCCCATGCTCACTTGTTTAATGTTTTCCAAAATCAGATTCATTGGTATTTATTATTAATAATGTATCCAAGTAATGTAAATGCCTTGATTGGAATAGCACTCAAATGGTTGAGTTAGAGGGGTTGTTGTTCAGTTGCTCAGTTGTGTCTGACTCTTTGTGACATCATGGATTGGAGCATTCCAGGCTTCCCTGTCCTTCACTATCTCCTGAAGTTTGTTCAAAATCATATCCATTGAGTCAGTGCTGCCATCCAACCATTTCATCCTTCATCACTCCCTTCTCTTCCCTCCTTCAATCTTTCCCAGCATCAGAGTTCTTTCCAGGGAGTCAGTTTTTCACATCAGGTGACCAAAGTATTGAAGCTTCAGCATCAGTCCTTCCAAGGAATATTCAGTACTAATTTCCGTTAGGATAGACTGGTTGGATCTCCTTGCTCTCCAAGGGACTCCAAAGAGTCTTCTCCAGCACCATAGTTTGAAAGCATCAATACTTCAGCGCTCAGCCTACTTTGTGGTCCAACTCTCACATCCATACATGACTTCTGGAAAAACCACAGCTTAGACTGGCCTTATAGTTAGCCTATACAATATTAATTGCACCACAACAATATTAATAAATAATAATATAGCTGACCCTATTTGTATTAATCAGTCAGTTCAGTTCAGTCACTTAGTCGTGTCCGACTCTGCAACCCCGTGGACCACAGCATGCCAGGCCTCCCTGTCCATCACCAGCTCCTCGACTTATCCAAACTCATGTCCATCGAGTCGGTGATGCCATGCAACCATCTCATCCTCTGTTGTCCCCTTCTCCACCTGTCCTGAATCTTTCCCAGCATCAGGGTCTTTTCAAATGTGTCAGCTCTTCGCATCAGTAGTTTGTGGCCAAAGTATTGGCATTTCAGCTTCAACATCAGTCCTTCCAATGAACACTCAGGACTGATCTCCTTTTGGATGGACTGGTTGAATCTCCTTGCAGTGCAAGGGATGCTCAAGAGTCTTTTCCAATGCCACAGTTCAAAAGCATCATTCTTCAGCACTCAGCTTTTTTTATAGTCCAACTCTCACATCCATACATGACTACATAGCCTTAACTAGACAGACTTTTGTTGACAAACTTATGTCCCTGCTTTTTAATATGCTGTCTAGGTTGGTCATAACTTTCCTTCCAAGGAGTAAGTATCTTTTAATTTCATGGCTGCAGTCACCATCTGCAGTGATTTTGGAGACCAAAAAATAAAGTCTGACACTGTTTCCACTATTCCCCATCTATTTTCCATGAAGTGATGGGAACAGATGACATGATCTTCGTTTTCTGAATGTTGAGCTTTAAGCCAACTTTTTCACTCTCCTCTTTCAGTTTCATCAAGAGGTTCTTTAGTTCTTCTTCACTTTCTGCCATAAGGGTGGTGTCATCTGCATATCTGAGGTTATTGATATTTCTCCCAGCAATCTTGATTCCAGCTTGTGCTTCATCCAGCCCAGCGTTTCTCATGATGTACTCTGCATATAAGTTAAATAAGCACATGATAATATATAGCTGTGACATACTCCTTTTCCTATTTGGAACCAGTCTGTTGTTCCATGTCCAGTTCTAACTGTTGTTTCCTGACCTGCATACAGGTTTCTCAAGAGGCAGGTCAGGTGGTCTGGTATTCCCATCTCTTTCAGAATTTTCCACCGTTTATTGTGCTCCACACAGTCAAAGGCTTTGGCATAGTCAATAAAGCAGAAATAGGTGTTTTTTCTGGAACTCTCTTGCTTTTTCGATCATCCAGCTGACAATTTAATCTCTGGTTCCTCTGACTTTTCTAAAACCAGCTTGAACATCTGGAAGTCCATGGTTCACATGTTGCTGAAGCCTGGCTTGGAGATGTTTGAGCATAACTTTACTAGCATGTGAGATGAGTGCAATTGTGCGGTAGTTTGAGCATTCTTTGGCATTGCCTTTCTTAGGGATTGGAATGAAAACTGACCTTTTCCAGTCCTGTGGCCACTGCTGAGTTTTCCAAATTTGCTGGCATATTGAGTGCATCACTTTCCCTGCATCATCTTTTAAGATTTGAAATAGCTCAACTGGAATTCCATCACCTCCACTAGCTTAGTTCATAGTGATGCTTCCTAAGGCCCACTTGATTTCACTTTCCAGGATGTCTGGCTCTAGGTTAGTGCTCACACCATTGTGATTATCTGGGTCATGAAGATCTTTTTTGTATGGTTCTTCTGTGTATTCTTGCCACCTCTTCTTAATATCTTCTGCTTCTGTTAGGCATACCATTTCTGTCCCTTACTGAGCCCATCTTTGCATGAAATGTTTGCTTGGTATCTCTAATTTTCTTGAATATATCTCTAGTCTTTCCCATTCTTTTTTTTTTTTTTTTTCCTTTATTTCTTTGCACTGATCACTGAGGAAGGCTTTCTTATCTCTTCTTGCTATTCTTTGGAACTCTGCATTCAAATGGGTATATCTTTCCTTATCTCCTTTGCTTTTGGCTTCTCTTCTTTTCACAGCTATTTGTAAGGCCTCCTCAGACAGCCATTTTGCTTTTTTGCATTTCTTTTCCTTGGGGATGATCTTGCTCCCTGTCTCCTGTACAATGTCATGAACCTCTGTCCATAGTTCATCAGGCATTCTGTTTATCAGATCTAGTCCCTTAAAACTATTTGTCATATCCACTGTCTAATCATAAGGGATTTGAGTTAGGTCATACCTGAATGGTCTAGTGGTTTTTCCTACTTTCTTCAATTTAAGTCTGAATTTGGCAATAAGGTGTTCATGATCTGAGCCACTGTCAGCTCCCAGTCCTTTTTTTGCTGACTGTATATAGTATCTCCATCTTTGGCTGAAAAGAATATAATCAATCTGATTCCAGTGTTTACCATCTGATGATGTCCATGTGTAAAATCTTCTCTTGTGTTGTTGGAAGAAGGTGTTTGGTATGACCAGTGTTTTCTCTTGGCAAAACTCTGTTAGCCTTTGCCCTGCTTCATTCTGTACTCCAAGGCCAAATTTATATTTGTAGTAATAGATTACTTTAAAATATGTTTTGCCACTGTTAATAACATAAGAGTTTATAAGAATTCTACCTCACATTGTGACTTTTGAACATCACAATTAACTGCAAAAACTTGCTGTCAAACACACACTGCCCATCACTTTCTTGCACGATTCATTGGAAGCAGCAAGTGACTTCCATCTTGAGTGGAGCACTAATAGTCCCACTCATTTAGAAAGCATGTAACTGCTTTTAACTTATGCATGAATTTCTGTGGCACATTTTGATTGTACCTTAGAATATCTGGAGATATAAACAAGACTAAAACATTTTGTTCACTTTGTTAAAATCTCAAGCGCTTTATTTTTTTTCCATCCCCACTGATTTAATTATCTCTTTGTAACATAATTCCATCATCAGGCAAAACATTTTTTGACTCTTCAAATACTGGAGAAGCAGTGCGTCCAATGAACTGAGATAAATGGTTCTTGGGACTTGACAGATTGAGGGAAGGAGGAAAAGGGGGTGACAGAGGAGGAGACGGTTGAATGGCATCATCAACTCAATGGACATGAGTTTGAGTCAACTCTGGGAGATGGTGAAGGACAGGGAAGCCTGACGTGCTGCAGTCCATGGGGTCACAAAGAGTCGGACATGACTAAGCAACTAAACAAGAACAAAGACAATCGCAGCTTTTAATGAGTCCATGTTTTCTCGTAGGACATAGCTTATCCCAGTGCCAGTTTCAGAACCTAGAAGGGAAGGAAAAGCAGACGGGCTTTTCCTTGGTGTGGCTCCTTCCCAATGGGCTGCCCAGCACCATCTCATGACACGCAAAGGGTTCTGACTTCGGACCTGTTGGGTTCAGGTCCCCAAATTTCTTCTCTTTATTTCTTGAAAACTGAATAGGTTACACTATCAGAGTTTCACCTTACACATATGTAAAATGAAAACTGTAGGTACTTCATTGTTATATGTGATTCCAGGTGATGTCATAGGTATACCCCCTAGCATGAGATGGTGTACTGATTTCATTTATTCATAAATTTCATTTAAAAAAGGAAAACAAACAAGATTACTATTCCTGGATAATCAAGCCCATATGAAATGAAATATATACACATTATCAACCTAAATATATGCACAGTACATTTATTTTTGATATTTTAATGCAGTTACTTTACTTATATCTTGCTAAATTATAAAATGTTTTTCATTTTCTCTTACAAGTGTAGGATCAAGAGAATCACATTGGAGCCATGATAAAGGTCAAATAATGCAACACGAAAAATAAGAAAAACAAAAATACTAGTCTTTCTCAGTATTTGTCACACTTATTTTTAGTCTAAAGGCCAAGTGGTCAGTCTGAGTATTGGCATGTAAATTTGTTATTCCCACCAATTAATGAAGGTTTGGGGCAAGTGTAGCTAGAACTTAGATTCCAAGGTTAGACCCCTATTGCTTTTAAAATCTATTTTTGTGTTTTTCTTCTGTTCTGTGTTGGTCTGGCTCAGTACCAAGTGCCTGAACATACCACATGCTCAAGCTCCATTTGACAGTGTTGCCCCAGTTCAAGGGAGACCCTCTAGAATTAAGTCTCTTGTCCCCACTAGTCATTTGTCAGCTCTTAATTTCAGTGTCACCCTTTTAATAAGGCCTGAAAGTCTCACGTTTACTTAGATATCCCTTTCTCTTTGTTTCCATAGATCCTCTATAACAATACTCTAAAGTCTTTGGGTACAAAGAGTTTGGTTTTTTCTTATGACATTAGCATCATGCCTGTCACACAGTAGTCCCTCAATTAATATCCACGGAAGAGTTTATGGATGTTGTTTCCTTAGAGCAATGCTGAAGAGGTAAATGCCGTGTAATCACTACCAGTTACAGAACTCCTAATAAGCTGAAACTCCAAAAGGCAATTTCTATTCACTCTTCCATTTAATCTTTCATACAACTCTTTAGAGTTGACATTATTATCTTTGTTTTATAGATGAGACACTGAGATTCAGAAAGGTTAAATCATTTGCCAAAGTCATATAGCCAGTAAGTGACAGAACAGGGAAGCAAACCCAAGTTGGCCTGTGTCCAAAGTCTTAGCTCTTAACCACAAAATGCTATATTGGGCCTCCATCTTCCTGCCTCAATATCAGTAAGCTACTTCTTAAAGAAAAGCTTTGTGTCCAACCACACAGATATCAGTTATGGCAATTCCATGGTTTGGCTGAATTCTTTCTGTTTCTATTGAATTCTGTTAGTATAGAATAATAGATTTTCTAGGTGGTGCTACTCTCCCAAATGGCTTGCTTTCAACAATACCTCTCTGGAGCTTTAGAAAAAACAGAATATGCTCCAGACTGAGTGCTCCCTGCAAGAGTCTCTCCCAATACTCAAAGGCATTCTCCCATGTTTGCCCACGAATGCCTCCAGTGCAAAAGTTTCTGCCCCTGGAATTAAGCACAGTTTAATCACCTTTGGGTTCCATTGTTTCATTGTCTCAAACTCACCTTAAGTATATTTTAACTTTACATTTCATTGCATAAATTTGTATCCATAGCCCCCCAGGTTAAAGTAACTATTAACTCCCACTGAACTCTTACTCAGTAATGGGCACTGTGTGAAATGTTCCACCTGTATCATCTAGCTTTGACATCAGGACCCCTCTGTAAGGTGATGTTAGGACTGAAGTCATCCTTTATAGGACAAAAAGGTGGTAACTGGCCCAAGATTACAAAGTTTACAAGTGAAGGATGTGAAATTCTATCACATACTGTCTACTGCTAGAGTCTGAACTCTTAATCACTACAATATTACTTTCAAACTAGTACCTCACTTAATAAAACTATTTATGCTGAAAGTGAAAACTGTAGGAATTATTAATATAAAGATTGGCAGAATTTCTCAACAGTCATATTTTTGCTAGCAAATTGCAGTCAGATCTTTGAGTAGAAAGGTGAGATCATAGGCTTTCTACCTTTGAATAGAAAGGTAAGATCATAAGTTTTTTCTCTGTAAAAAACTTAGAAATAGGGCCAAGTCCTGTTTACCAACCTTCTTGCTATCAACTGCTATTTTCTTGAATATTATATATCATCAATAAACTAAACTGAAGTAATTATTGCTAAAAGAAAATAAAGCTTATAGCTTAGAGCTGCTGTGGCCTGAATACAAGAACACAAATGATTCTATTAGCTGTTGGATAATGTTGACAAGTGCTCACAGACCTATCACTACACTAGCAGAGACAGTTTTAGCAGAAATCTCGGAGGAAACTCCAAAGAGCATGATTGATCTAATCTATTTTCTTTTCAACCAAATGTGTCCTATTTTTAAAGTTTCCAAAATAAATCCCTCACTACCCAGTATCAAGAGCAATTATTTCTGCATTGATTTTAAATAAGTGAAATCAAGAACCATCATAAGTGTAAAGATTTTGAGCTACTGGGTGGGCACCTCATTCAGAGGTCCTCTAGTGAAAAGGCCCGGGGAACCTCTCTTAGTGACTCAACAGCAGTCTCAGCTTTATCTGAATATTCTTTATTCTACTGCCTGTGTGTGGATATGGCATTGAGTGGAGCTTTCTTGTTTTCATACTCAGCTATCCTATTTACAAATGTGGTCCCCTAGCATTTCAGTTTATAATTACATTACCTGGATAGGGAATCTATAGATTATTTCTAGGGTGCTAAAATGAGCTGTCTTCCATAAATATGTGCTGACAGTGAACCAAATAAAAGTGACACAATGAATACATGTTTGAAAGTATTAAGTTTCATTATTTTAAAAAACAGAATGGTCAGTGATATCTTATTGTTGAATTAAACACTGTATCTTGGTGTTAAAATAAATAGACTGATGAACACATTTTTTTTTTTGCAGTGTTGCTGTCTGTGAGGTGTAATAAATTGCTTTCCTGGAGAAATTCCTGGGGGAATCTCACTTGTTTATAAAATATGCTTTCTTTACAGATATTAAGAGTTCATTGATCTTTTATGTTTTGTGGAGTTTTGTTAAAATCAGCATTTGAGGAAAATGCTTTAAAAAGAATGTGAGATAATGCTTGTGAACTTATAATTTATTTTATTATATTAGAAAGATAGATGATAGATAGATGGACTGATCTTTCTATTTGGTGTCTTTTTCTGTAATTCTCATCTGATCAATAGCTTACTAAAGAAGTAGAAAGATATTGCATGGTATTTTTAATTGGTCAATTTCTACTTCAAAAAATCTTCAGTACTTTTCTAATTCTCCCCCTTTCAATCCTCAAGGTTACATCTGCAATTATGCTATATTATTGAGGTCTTTCAAAATAATATATAGACACCTTAGTATTTTCTATTCTCCACTGATGGCTTTACTGTCCTTTCTCCTGATTTGCTGTAACAGAGCTGACTTACATGCATTCTGTGTGCGTCTGGCTTCATCTCTGTTTTGCAACGGCACCTGCTTGCTTCTTAAGCAATTTTCCTACCTTTACTTAGCACATTACGATGCCAATTGCAAGATCACCTTATAAATAAATGCAAACCTTCAGTGTTAATTCTGAAACAGTAAAAATAAATCAGTCAACAGAAGTCAATTTAATTATGAAGCTTATACTTTTTACTCTTCGGGAGTCAGCCAATAGCTTCTTTGTCAAAACTGAACTTTTCCTCTGGATATCTGCATTTGGCATCTGAAAGCTTCCCATTTTTCCCTCTTCTTTCATAATCTGGGAGAACTAGAGAAATTACTAGGATCATCAACAAGGATGGTTGAAAGAAGGAATTGGGTACACAACTGCAAAGGAGGATGTTTTTCTCAATCTTTATGTGTGTGTGTGTGTGTGTGTGTGTGTGTGTGTGTGTGAGAGAGAGAGAGAGAGAGAGAGAGAGAGAGAGAGAGAGAGAGGGCGGGGAGTATTAAAATAACAAAATCAGTGTCTGATGATGACAGATTTGGAACCAACACATGAGGCAAAGGATCTCACGTGATAGAAGCAACGTTTTAATCAGGGTCAGGAGAACTTGAATTCATGGCTATTTTTACATCCAAATCCTTCCTGGGATCCATAAAATCTTTCATAAACTGCTGGAGGACCAGTAAACAGGTACAATGAATTTGAATATTTATGTTCTGATGTTGCATATGTATGCATGCATGCGTGCTAAGTCACTTCAGTTGTGTTCAACTCTGTGACTCTGTGTGACTCTATTGACTGCAGCCTGCCAGGCTCTGTTCATGGGATTCTCCAGGTGAGAATACAAGAGTGGGTTGCCGTGCCCTCCTCCAGGTTGAATATGTATATTACCCAGCAATTCCACTCTTAAATATATCCCAAACTCTTCACAGCAGTGCTCTTCTCGATAGCAAAACCTTAGCAAATGTCCTTAAAATGCTGAGGAAGTGAATAAATCATGGTATGGTCACACAAAATATTATACTGTAGTCACAACAAAAGAGCCACAGGGACGAGCATCAATGTACGTGAATTTTAATTGCAAAAAGAAGTCCAAAGGTGGCACACTACTCTTTAAAAAAAAACAAAAATAAAAAACATACTTTGATGGTAAAAATATAGATGCATAAAAACTATACAACATGGAATTATTGGGAGTGATAAATTTGAGATTCAAGATTACAGTTATCTCAGATGGGGGAAATATGGGAATAAGATTAGAAAACATGATTAGGTCTATGTTTCAGTATACTATGGCCTTCTCTCCCCACCTCCAAAAAGAAATCACCAGCCAAGTTTAGTGTGCTAAGTACAAGTTATTTATCATATTCATGATGACTGTGGATCAAATATTTGGGCATGGTGTAGGAGAATGACTGGGAGAAGGCAATGGCAACCCACTCCAGAGTACTCTTGCGTGGAAAACCCCATGGATGGAGGAGCCTGGTAGGCTACAGTCCATGGGGTCGCCAAGAGTCGGACACGACTGAAGCGACTTAGCAGCAGCAGCAGCAGCAGCAGCAGCAGCAGCAGGAGAATGACTTGTCTCTGTTTCGTAGTGACTGTAACCGCTGATGGAAAACTTCAAGGGAGAGGATCACCTGGAGACTCATTCATCCACAGCTTTGGTGATGGATGCTATCAGCCGGGACAGTCAGTTCCTCTTCAAGAGGATCTGCCCAGGAGGACTCTGCAAGGGATAGTCTGGGCTTCCTTATAGAATGGTGGACTGTCCCCAAGGGAAAGTATCCACATAGAGAGCTACATGGAAGCTAGAGACTTGGGCTTAGAAGTTAGGCAGCATTGCCACATTCTAATCATCAAGGTAGCCACAAAGTCCCAACCGGGTACGAGTAGGGGAAAATAGACTCTTTTAAAACATATTTTAATGCAAGATTTTGGAAAAACCTGGGGGACAAGAAATATTGCTTTGATCACTTTTGGAAAATACATTCTGTCACAGTTCATTTTGAGCACAAAATTTAGATCCCTACCAATTACAATATATACTCACCATTTTCTCAAGA
The DNA here is from genome assembly GCF_001704415.2 of Capra hircus. Lineage (NCBI taxonomy): Eukaryota > Metazoa > Chordata > Mammalia > Artiodactyla > Bovidae > Capra > Capra hircus. The sequence continues at coordinate 38,658,278 of NC_030816.1, read as the reverse complement.
CTTCTCAAAGTGTCACTCATTGTGGCACTAGGCTCAACTCAAGGATGAAAATGTCATCCTCTAGATCAGGCCCAGTATAAATGAGGCATAAAGGTGGTGCTTTTGAGAAAATGTTAAAAATGGTACTGCAAAAATTAAGACAAAATGTTGCCACAGTTTGTTAATGCTTGGTGGGTTTGTATGAGCCTTAGAGATGAAAACTCAGTGAGGAGGAAGCATAGAACTAGGGGTAGACTGGTCTTGGGGGAGTATTAGTGAGGTAAGGGGGAGGAAGGGAAAGAAAGAGGATGCTCAGCAGATCTAAGCATGTTGTTCAGAAGGAGAAGATGCCTCCAACTAGATCTGGCCCAGGGGAAGCTAAGAACAGCCTGGGCGTGGCCATGACAGCTGTGTATAGAGGAAGGTCATAGATCTGGGCCCAGCTGGACTTTGGAATAGGTCCATTCTCACCAAGGTGTGGAGCAGGACCAAGTGTCAGGACCCTATCAGGACTGCCCAGTTTCATAATGGGCTTTGATCAGAGAAGCGAGCCACAGACAGAGCCAGTCTTAAGTCCAGCAAGTCCCCTCTAACACTCTCAGCTCCCTGAGACTTGCCCTTGAGTGTTCCCTTCGCTGCCCATCACAGCGCAGGTCCCATTGGAGTGCAGGGGCTCAGTTACTGTCAGAAATGTACAACTGAGGACAATGAAACATACACCTTGTTCGTTGTCACATCCCAAAGATTTACCTACTGTAAGTGACCACCTGGAGCTTAATTAGTACAGCTTGATAAACATAAGCTACCTGAGTGAAAGCTGTAAATCTGCAATCTAGTTAACTAGGGGTTATGGGAGGTTGAGGGGTGATGGAGAGTAGAAAAGTACAGGCATGGATTTGGTGGTAGCTCATGTTGACTGATTGGAGAAGGAAATGGCAATGCACTCCAGTGTTCTTGCCTGGAGAATCCCAGGGATGGGGGAGCCTGGTGGGCTGCCGTCCATGCAGTCGCACAGAGCCGGACACGACTGAAGTGACTTAGCAGTAGCAGTAGCATGTTGACTGAGTGAAAGCTGGGAAAACAGTCAAGCTTTGCAGGAGGTGCCCACAGTTGTTGAAGGACTATGTGTGTGTGTGTGTGTGTGTGTGTGTGTGTGTGTAAATGCATTTGTGAAACATGAAAAGTTTGCTTTTGAAGAGTGAAGAAGATGAGAAGATGTGTATCAAGCACAGTAAACAGAGTAAGGTTGGTTTCAAATTCTGTATGTATTGGGACAAAATTCACTCAGGCATAGGGTGATACATATGATTCCACTGACTGAGAAATTTACAAGGGAGGTCTTGTGAAATCCAGGAACATACTGTTATAAACAAAGCAATCCTTAGGTCTCCTCTTTAGGTTGGAGGTTATCTTTTTTATTTGGCTATTGCTAATGATCTGCTACTAAGAAAACTTGGGAAGAAACACTAAAAATTAGCAGCCAAATCTTATTATAAGTTCTTATTGTCTGAAGATCATATAAGAGATCTAGCTACACATTCAAAATTACTAATATGTCAAGGGTGACCCAACTATATAAACCTGGAATAGGTATTCAGTTCATATTATGCAATGAAACTCATTACCAGAAATATAAAAAAGGTAGAGTGCTTTCTTTCTATTTTTATTTTAACACCAAAGGTAGAGTCCTTTTTACCAACCCAGAAAAGTAGTATTGCTCAGATGTCAGCATATGATGAGGACAAATTAGCCAGAATACTGTAAAAGTTGCTAAACTGTCATGGATCTGATAATCCCATAATTGGCCTAGAAGTTTAGAGATACATCATATATCTCTAAATATATCATCTATAAAATGACCATTTTCAGGTGTTTTATTTATAAACTAAAATCAAATTCTGTACAAAAAGACAGTTCAGTATTGAAATAATAGTAAAGAAAGAAGGAACTCATATCCCTTCCTTTGAACTATTAATGTGACATCAGAAAAATTTGATGAAAGAAACATGCAAATTGCACCTTTTCCCAAAGGAGCCCGACTGGCTGTGGATAGCTGGGAAAGCACAGCCCTGATTATTCTTCCCCTCAACACAAAAATTCTCCTGACACCATCTGTCTGTCCTCACCTACCAAACATATCTGCTCCATTCTGAGAAAATGTCTCTCGGCAACTTTCTTCTCATAAAACAAAGTTATGAAAATAAACTAGCATTATTCATGAACATTTCACCAGTCTGAAACAACATGTGCAAAATAAAAATAAAATTTGGAAAACCACATCTCAAGGAAAGCACAAATTCAAATCATGAAGGGGGAGAAAAAAGAAGTCAGCCAATGCCATAATAATTCTAAAAGTTTCTTCAGTTTAAGGCAGGTTCGTTCACTTCTCAAGCCTGAGGTTGAGAGGGTATAACCCTTTTTTGCATTACATGAAATAGCTTCTCAAAAAAAAAAAAAAAAAACTCCACACTTGCTATACAGTCCTGCGGTTAGCCTTGAAGCACAATAGGAAGGCAGTCAAGACACTCTGAAGAATATATTTGAGTGAACTGAACGACTTTAAAGGAAATCAGAAAATGACCTCCAGAGCAGTCATCTTCATAGAGATATTTATATTTCAATATTGCAGGAAATTTTGCTGCTTATCAAAGCTGGAAAGTAAAAGCACTGACTGGAGTTGAGTTTCCTGTCTCTTGGGATAAGTCTTTCTCCACACACTCAGTTCAGTTCAGTTCAGTTCAGTAGCTCAGTCGTGTCCAACTCTGCAACCCCATGAATCACAGCACGCCAGGCCTCCTTGTTCATCACCAACTCCCGGAGTTCACTCAGACTCACGTCCATCGAGTCAGTGATGCCATCCAGCCATCTCATCCTCTGTCATCCCCTTCTCCTCCTGCCCCCAATCCCTCCCAGCATCAGAGTCTTTTCCAATGAGTCATCTCTTCCCATGAGGTGGCCAAAGTACTGGAGTTTCAGCTTCAGCATCATTCCTTCCAAAGAAATCCCAAGGCTGATCTCCTTCAGAATGGACTGGTTGGATCTCCTTGCAGTCCAAGGGACTCTCAAGAGTCTTCTCCAACACCACAGTTCAGAAGCGTCAATTCTTCGGCGCTCAGCTTTCTTCACAGTCCAACTCTCACATCCATACATGACCACTGGAAAAACTATAGCCTTGACTAGATGGACCTTTGCTGGCAAAGTAATGTCTCTGCTTTTCAATACGCCACACATACTCAGTTTTTCATAAATCCTGACTTGAGGTGGGCATTCTTTCTGGTGATTTCTACACTTTCCTTGCTCCTGACTGCACAGGTGATGCTTTACAAAGAATGGAAACTACCTAGTCTGGTCCTTAAGAAGCTTACACTCTAGTTCAGTAACTTTCAAGCTCTTTTATATCCACCCTAGAAAGTACATTTTTATATCACAATTGAGCAGACACACATAAGAATATTTGCATTTATATTTCTCAGTTAAAGAACAACAGGTAACAATGAAATTTCACTAAAAATATTCAAATTAAAAGAAAAATCCTTCCCCTAATGTTCTCTTCTTTGTGATTGCATATTTACCATTAAGTAAATACATAAATCAGGGAGCAGAATGCATCTATATATCACAAATAGGTGTACATGCAAACAACAAATAATTTTAGAAGCACAATTAGATAACTAATTAGGTTGAAAATTAAGTTTCATTATTAACTAACTCCAGGCCCACCCAAGATTTTGTGAGCCTCTCTAGAACCTTCATGCTTTCTAATTTGCTAAGCAACACAAATTTGAAATTTTTATGTAAATGATTGCAACCTAATAAGCTTTGAAAATTAAAGGAGAGGAACAAATTATTCCTACCATTTGTTGACTATTTGCTCTGTGGTAGGTAGGCACTGTGTTGTGCCCTTTACGTACGCTGGTTTTTTTAGGCTTGATGTCAAGACCATGAGCAGGGAATATTAATTGTCCGTTTCATAGGTAGAAAAGTAAAGACTCAAAAATGTGAAGTGACTTGCTCAAGGTAAAAAATATTTTAGGTGCAGAGAAAGAATCCAAACTCAAGATTGTCTGGCTCTGTCCGCCTGCATGGCACCTGTCCCTAGCAGCCAGTGAGTAGCAGATGGCCCCGTGTAAGTCATGCACACACATGCATCGGGTTGTGTTTGTAAAATAGGTATAAGCGTATTCAGCCAAGAGAAATCTCTGACATGCATGCCCAGCTGAAAACCTCGGAAAGGGCATCCTGGGAGACAAGAGAGGATGTGATCAATAAATATTACAGCTGGCATGTTCATTTCTTAAAGTGTGTCAATCTTTGCACAAAACTCTGTGGTTCAAGAACTTATGCCTCTTGCAACGATTTTTTGTTGAGATTTTATACTTGTACCATGTGTAAGATTTCAGTTTTTCTCATTTTCACTCTCCCTCTCTCTGTGTCACATATAAACAGACACACAGAGACACACACTCCTAAACAAGTGCTTTACTGGACTCATTTTGAGTAAGGTGAGTTGTCATATTCTCCTAATGTTCTTTTTTCTTGTGGGATTTTTGGCTACCTCTTTGCTTTTAAAAAGGGATACAGCATGAATAAGTTCTTGATTTAAAATGCACATTGTGAAGTATTTCTCTTAAAAAGAAAAAAAAAGTCCTTATTCTGAACTCAATTAGCAACATCCACTAATTAATAGAAAGATTTGGATTTTATATTTTCTGGTTCCATCCAAAGTACACTAGTCCATGGATAGGACCATGTTGTTACAGCCAGGTAAATGCCACATATTCAATTCTAAATCTAAAGAATGTGCATCTTTGGATGGATTTACTCTTGTTCCTAATCACTAGAAGACGAAGTGTGTTCCCCCATCGATTTAGAATCATTTGTGAATTTGCCCTTTCTATTTTCTCTTTCTTTCTTTCTTCCTTCTTTCAGCTGTCCTTCCCGCCTCACCACTTGAGGGCTTAAAGAAATCATATTTGTAGACAAGAGAAGAACTCTGTTGGTATATGAGGGAGTAATTTAATTATGCAAAACAGGAAGATGCTCTTTATATTTGGTCTTCTGGGCTTGAAACAATGTCATTAATCAGACTCTCATAAGAGTTATTTCAGATTTTTCGAAACATCAGCTTTCTTGGTTTTGTTCCTCCCATAAGTTTTAAACTCTTTTTCTACCTACCTTGTATTCAGCAAGTAAAGATTAGGAACTGTTGAAATCTTTACATTATCTTAGTAATGTGCCAATTAAAGAAGGTGTTTTATCCTGATTACAAAGATTTGTCTGAGGTGGTCACCACTTTGTTAAGGCTGTTTTGTGGACATCTTCATAATTAATGGAAAAATCATTAGGAATTCAGTCTTTATTAACCCCTATAGCTGCAGGGGCCCATTTCATCTTAATTGCATTCATTTGGCACTGGCAGTATTATACAGCATAATCACTAATAAATGATCTTTTAATTTGTACCAATCAACGGAGCTTGCTTTCATGCCAATATTCCTGTTTCTTTGATGTTGACCTGTCTTGATTTTTGATCATTTGGGCTTAAGATGATTTACTGGAAAATCAATATCAATACCAGAACTGCTTGTATTCATACATCTGTGGTTAGGTTCTATTTGAGTGTATTTTGATTGAAATAAGTAGTGCTTGATTACCCATTCAGATGAGGGGGGAAGAAAGCATAATCAAATTGGGAAATCTGGTACTGTATTCTTATTCAAAGGAAAATAATTAGAAACTGTAGGGAAACTGAAGATTCGGGAGAGCAGTAGCGGTAACACTTCAGATGCCGCTAATTAAGCAACTTTGTCCGCCACCTCCTAAAGGCCTTCACCAATGGACTAATATGCTATTAACCATTAGCAAGGCCAATGGGGGCTTTGGTTACACTTGTTAATGGGAAACCCCGAGACAGTTTCTCTCATTATCCCCCTGTCAGCACTGTCTCTGCAGTGTAAAGTGGTCGTCATTGTTCGGTGGGTCAGCTAACCAGAAACCAAGCTACTGTAAAGAAACATTCTGCAGCTAATTGAAAATGACTGAAAAATCCCCTTATTATCTAGTCACCTCTCTTTATTGGTGGAACAATGGAACATATATGGACTATGTGGGGGAAAAGGAAAGTTCAGGGTATGACATTGAATTTTTCCTGACTAATACAACTACAAAGAAGTCTTTGAAGATAATTCCAGGGGAAAAATCCACTCACTTTTTTTTTTTAAGATCATGACAGCCAGACAGAAGATAGTTAGTGTAGAATATTACATTTGCTGTGCTGAAGAGTACTTTATGTATATATGATTCCCTTCACTAGAGGAACTCAAAGCTTTTCCCATGAAACTGCTGAAATCCTCATTATCCTAATGAGTGAATGGCGCAAAACTGGAAAAGCCACAAGGAACATGAAGCTTAATCACATATTCTAAGCTATACTCTCTTTAATGCAATTTAGTATAAGGTATATCTATCTTTAAGTAACTCAAAACCTGAAAATCCATATTTGTAGGAGAAAAAAACAAATCAGGTCTTTTATACAAGAAGGGAAGAGGAAAGAAGAAGGAATGGAATAATTGCTATGTTTAGAACAGTCTTTGCTTTGCAGATGCTTTCAATTCATTGTTCTCCTTAAATTGTAGGATTTCAGAGTGCTTAAAATATGGTTCAAACAAATAGTCAAGGTGATAGACAAAATGTGAGGATCACATGTCTTAAGGAATGCTTAATTTGGGTATCTTAATTTGGAAATGGAAATTGTCTATTCCATCATCTCCAGAAAGATGTGGCAAGGCTCCATGTCATGGCAGGCAATCGCTCTGTTTCAGGCAAAGTTATCTGGCACTGGAGATACAAAATGAATTAGACATGACACTTCACCTTGATGAATCCCAAGTCGAACAGAAGAAACAATAACATATGTTTATAACTATATTGCAGTGTAGTAACTGAAACAAATTACATATTGCAAACTATAGGTAGCAAAAACCATATCATACACAGAGCAAAGATAACTGAGGCAATCCGAAAGGGTGTGGGAAGTTTCTATGGAGATCAGACAATGTTAGTTGAGTTTTGAATGATGAGGAAAGACGGTGGAACAGGGAGTGGTCATTTTTGAGCATATTTCATGGGCATGATAAGCAAAGAAAAAAAACACTAAGTGATATGTTGTAAGCAGAGTAACACAGACAAACCATTCAATGAGGCAGAGAATAGAGAAAAAATAGGTTGGAGAGGTAGACAGACACCAGATTCCTGCCTCCTCTGAATTTATCCTATAACATATGAGAAATAGAAGAGTTAGCTTTGGATGTAGATAGATCACTCTAGCCAAGTGGAGGGCAGATGTTCTGAGAAAAAAGACCAGAGATAGATTATTATTAGTCATCATCCTGTTTCAATGATCCAGACAAGAGATGAATGGAGTTTGAACTCAACAGTAAATGCAGGAGACATCAGTTTTACAATAAGAAATCATTCAAGAGATGTGTGAGTAAGATCCTTGGGGAGGATGTCTGAAATAAAAATAGGAGTGTGTTGAGAATGGAACAGGGGCATCAAAGTCCTACAGGTAAGTAAAGAAAAGGATTTCGAAAAGGAGTCAGAGAAAGACAATTGGAGATAGAATAAAAACAATGAATATGAGGTACAATAAATTCCAGTGAAATTAAAGACTTTCACATAGAACAAGTAACCACTCAGGTAATAAATGAAGAGAAAACTACATTCAAGCAAAGTCTTTATAATATTTACTGCATTTAGTCTCAGGGTTTATTAGTAACTTAATGAGAATAATTTTATCTTTTAGAGAGTAAGACCTAAAGTTATGGTAACAAAGAGATGAGAATGATAGGTACAGAGGGATAAGTCTTTAAAGAAATTTATTAAAAGCAGATCAGTCTCATCCAGTGGCTAGTTTTGAATCAAGGGGACACTTTCTAGGATGAGAGACTTGAATGTGTTTTCAGGCTGCTGAAAAGACTGACAGTACAATATAGAAGAGCTGAAGATCAAGCTAAGAAAAGGGATAAAGAAAAACTGAAGTGCTGGGAAAAAAGCAGTTCAGAGACTAACATAAGAGCCCAATCATAATGGATGGAAAAAGAAATAAGCCAGAGTGGATAAAACAGATTAAGAAGGCTTCTGTAAAATCGAATTGCTGGTGAAAGTAACAAATAGAAAGATCTGAAAGGATGGGAATGAACATGCATGATTGCTAAGTCGCTTCAGTCATGTCCGACTCTTCGCGATGCTTGGACTCTAGCCCACCAGGCTTCTCTGTCCATGGGATTCTCCAGGCAAGAATACTGGAGTGGGCTGCCATGGCCTCCTTCAGGGCATTTTCCTGACCCAGATAGTGAACCTGCATCTTTTTATGTCTCCTACATTGGTAGGAATGTTCTTTACCACTAGGACCATCTGGGAAGCCCATGGGGATTACCATTAGGAATCAAATCTTTTCTGGACCTTTGAAAATGGTCTGCTAAGTTCCTGGTAATGCAGGGTTGATTGGTAGACTTCAAAGGAATTTAGATTAATTAGGCCAGTCCACTTTTCTTGACTTCACCCAGGCTGATTTAGATCCCCTGAGATCTAAATCTCTAAAAGATTCTGGACTAAATGGGCCTCCCACATCAGAAATAACTAAGAACCAATACCTCTAGATTGTCACATTCTACACTGTTTTCTAAGTAGTTCCAATCCCACCCCCTCAAGTAAAAATATCTGTAGAAAGGTTTGAAAAACACTTGTTTAGTTGCTAAGTTGTGTCCTTTCAACCCAATTAGCAGGTTTTCTTCTTCTTTTTTTTTTTTTCTTACTGAAAGTCTTCCTAGAGGCCTTAATAAGCTCATGAGCATCACGATTCTTCAAAAGGAGAATATAATCTGTAGTTTCCAAGATTTATTAGATGAGAATACATTTTGATCCACAGAATTAGTTTAATAGATTGCTGAGCTGATGGGAAACACTGCCCTGGGCTTGCATTGAACAATAACATCCTTTGGTTTTAAATGCTGGATTGTTTCAGTTTAGCTTTAAATTTTGATTTGAGTTAGTGAGGTAGAGTAAATTAGTTAAGATATCTATTAGTCATGCTTCTTAATTATGCACGTGCTGTGAACTATGTGCATCCATCCACTGCAGTGGATGCTGAGAGGTAGGGAGCAAGGATGTTTGAGTTGCTCCTAGGTGCCGGGTTCTGGACTAGGTGGAAGGGAAAGTGGAGAAAGTGGTTTGTATACTCGGAGTGCCGACAGACTTTTCTTCTCAGGATACACACTTTCTGTTCTAGCCCACCTCAGGACTTTTACTATAATATTCTTTCTTGTGAAACCTTTTTTCTGCACATTTATTCTTCCTAGCATGAATGAGCGGAGAAAGTGATGGCACCCCACTCCAGTACTCTTGCCTGGAAAACCCCATGGATGGAGGAGCCTGGTAGGCTGCAGTCCATAGGGTCGTGAAGAGTCAGACACGAATGAGTGACTTCACTTTCGCTTTTCACTTTCATGCATTGGAGAAGGAAATGGCAACCCACTCCACTGTTTTTGCCTGGAGAATCCCAGGGATGAGGGAGCCTGGTGGGCTGCTGTCTATGGGGTCGCACAGAGTCGGACACGACTGAAGCGACTTAGCAGCAGCAGCAGCATGAATGAGATGTCTGTGTGTTCTGCATCTGTTTACTTTTAACTGCCAGTCGTGTTTTTCCGGTCTTGAAAAGAGCAGGTCCTGACTTTGACTGTGTCTTCTCATCTGATTTTTCCCTAGACTTCACACCTTCAGGTTCCAGTCAGTGCTCAGACTTCCTGTCTTCAACCTTGCCACATTTTCGAGTCCAGCAATAGCTTCTGCAATTACTTTACTGTGCACAGTCTCTGAAAACCACCATCAACTAGTGGTCTCACATTCTTACACATGTGCTCTAATTATCTAGATATGGTTGTCTTTGAAAACACTTTTTAAAGTTCTATGGAGCCTATTATACAGAGTGAAGTAAGCCAGAAAGAAAAACACCAATACAGTATACTAACACATATATATGGAATTTAGGAAGATGGCAATGACGACCCTGTATGCAAGACAGGAAAAAAGAAACAGATGTGTATAATGGACTTTTGGACTCAGAGGGAGAGGGAGAGGGTGGGATGATTTGGGAGAATGGCATTCTAACATGTATACTATCATGTAAGAAGTGAATCGCCAGTCTATGTCTGATGCAGGATATAGCATGCTTGGGGCTGGTGCATGGGGATGACCCAGAGACATGTTATGGGGAGGGACGTGGGAGGGGGGTTCATGTTTGGGAATGCATGTAAGAATTAAAGATTTTAAAATTTAAAAAATAAAAAACTGAAAAAAAAATAAAGCAATGATTAATACACACACACACACAAAAAAAAAAAGTTCTATGGAAAAATCCTCCTGCATTTTTGAGAGTATATGTCTCTCTAAAATATATTTCAAAGTTTTGACTTTGTAAGTAACAAAATCAAGACTTTGCTATTTTTAAGTTAATGCGTTTAAATGTTCCTTTTAAGAGCTTGATTAAAAATTATGCTGTTAATTGAGATTCATTATTTCCTTCAATTTAATAAGGTCTCATCTGAGGTTGCATTAAAAATATGGCACTACCTCACTGATAAATTTCTTCAAAATGTTTTTTTCCTGTTACTAAAAAATATAGTACCATCACTGTTACTGAAAAAAATTTTAGTGTAGAAAAGACCACACTTTGCTAGCAATTTCAACAAAATCTGATTTCTATCTGTGCAACATTTTCCTATTATCTCTTTTGATATTTAGGATAAATGTGAATTAAAAGTCAGGGAAACCACCCAGCCACACACTCCCTCAAATATGTAAAATAAAACCATCACAAAACTCAGAACTTCAGCCATTTGCCTTATGAGAACACTTCCCAACAATGTGGAATTGTTTAAAACAAACAGACAAAGCAGAAAACATCAACAAGACAAAAGCAAAGACTATTATTAGTGGATACTCAGGCAAAATGAAGCATGGTTTTATAAATTAGGGATTAAGTTGAGATTTTTTTCGTGTATGTTTATGCTTTTGGATTTCTGATCTTTTTGATATGGCATTTAAAAAAGCAGAACAGAAATGTGTTGATTTTTCATTCATTTTATTTATAGAAGCTTTATTTTGTCGTATATCATTTAACCAGACAACAAGCCCACAAATTACACTCAAAACTCTCAGGTTCACCAAAAGCCTCTGGAGAGCAAGGTAGGACACGCTTCTCCCAGGTTTCCCCATGCAAAGCAGACAAGTTGTCACCTTGCCTCATCTTCTTGGAGAGAGCTGCTCACTTAATTACTTATTTGCCCCCTGCCTGACCAGTGGAAGAATAACCTTTCTAGGGCATTCCTCTGCAGTTCTGTGTGATTTGATCTTTCTTTGGTGACCTGGGCCATGCCATCCCAATATGAGAAGAAGCAGCAAATTGAAGTCAGATACTTATTGGAATGAAACTCTCATTTTAAGAAGAAATTCAGATCTATTTAGCTTGACCTTGGAACTTGAATTAAATCTTTAGACACTCAACTTTCTCCAGGGAAGTGTGAGGTTTATATGAATTCGAGTGTATTAAAGCCAGTCTGGCTCTGATCTACGTACCAAGTTGGTTAATTTTTCATTTAAAGGACAAAGGGTTTCACTGGAACTAATTTAACTGACTTAATTTGTGATATTCACATGCCAGTTTATATTCTAAACCAGGAGAGGTTTTTTAAAACCATTAACATGTCATTAAAAAAACATAATACGTTCACTGATTGATGTTTTGGAGGCAGCCACAGTTGCCTATGGCTGGGGACTTCTGACACGGTTCATTTTTTGCCTTTGCTACTAACCAATTGTGTGACCCAGTATGAGGTGCTTCACCTTTCCCTGATTCACTCTCTGACTAATAAACTGAGGTTATAATAACTCCCTCTTCTATCTTTCTCAAAGGGATATACTGAGAATTAACAAGTTAACAGTCCTTAAACACATCAAAATGATGAGTTAAAAGGCAATATATTACGACTTTCATGTTATGGAAACATATTTGAAATTCATTTTTTATTACCAGAAAATATTACTGCTCTGAGATTTAGCACATAAGTAAATAGAAAAATTAATTAGCTTGTTTCGTACTTTATCTGCTAATGTATATGGATTTGTAAGAACCCTGAATTAACAAAAACAAAAAAATCAAGTGCACATGTGAACATTATATTTGCAAGATTTATTCCTAATTAATCTTTTCCATAATTTTTTTTACTGTTCAAAACTTAACGAGTGCCAGAAACTTCTCTTGATTAACCCCACTTCATCTCTCTTGCACTTTGTTACTCAAAATTCAATATTTACATTCATTTTATTCTATATGAGCTTTGTAAGGGTTTTAAAATGATTTCCTATATTGTTCTTTCCTCTCATCAACTTATATTATCTCTATGTCAGAGCCTGGGTACCTATTTCCTTAACTTTCCCACAGTACTCCCATTACCAGATCATAATAACATTTCAAGAGAAATAACGTTTGCTAATTACACACCAACAGGGCTGGAGTTGGAATTTGATAAGTAGTTCCTTCCTCATCTTACTTTTTACCTGTTTTTATTAAAAATCAGGGATTACATCATGATATAAAGCAAATAGACACTTGTCTTGAAGATACTTATAAGTACACGTGTGATTTTGTTACACATAAATGATGTAAATTTTTACACAATCTTATTTGTCATTATATTGTCAATAAAATAATCCCAAATGGTAATTACATTATCAGTTGAAAATTAAAGTAATATTTACCAGGATAAATCTGGATGCTTTTAAAACAATGAAATATTTGGATATTGGAAAGAAAGGAAATTATAAGAGGAGGAAATTGTGACATTGGGTAGACAAGGGTAGAAGCACAATGATATTTTAATTTTCAAGGGATAAATTTAGTACTATCTAATCTTATATTTGATGCTACTTGTAGTAATGTTTCTGATTTTGTTGTTGAAAGTTTCAAATCTCACAGTTTTTAGAGACACAGTTTTTGCCTGCCTGATTCCTTATGGAAGCAGTGTTTCTTTGGCTCCACCTAGTATGGTCTTCATCAGAGAAGGTGATGGCACCCCACTCCAGTACTCTTGCCTGGAAAGTCCCATGGACGGAGGAGCCTGGTGGACTGCAGTCCATGGGGTCGAGAAGAGTCAGACACGACTGAGCGACTTCACTTTCACTTTTCACTTTCATGCATTGGAGAAGGAGATGGCAACCCACTCCAGTGTTCTTGCCTGGAGAATCCCAAGGATAGGGGAGCCTGGTGGGCTGACATCTCTGGGGTCGCACAGAGTCTGACATGACTGAAGCTACTTAGCAGTAGCAATCTTACATAAGATAAATGATTAGTATTATTTTAAGTATCTATAATGTAAGTTCTCAAGCATTCTTTTCAAATGGAAGGAAAAGTAGAAGACAAAACCTCTAATTAATGTACAAGTGTGATTGAAGGAGACACCTTATAGCACCTTCAGTTCAGTTCAGTCACACAGTCAAGTCCAGCTCTTTGTGGACCCCATGGACAGCAGTATGGCAGGCTTCCCTGTCCATCACCAACTCCCAGAGTTTACTCAAACTCATGTCCATTGAGTCGATGATGCTATCCAACCATCTCATCCTCTGTTGTCCCCTTCTCCTCCTGCCTTGAATCTTCCCAGCATCAGGGTCTTTTCCAGAGTCATTTCTTTGCATCAGGGGGCCAAAGTATGGAAGTTTCAACTTCATCATTAGTCCTTCCAATGAATATTTAAGACTGATTATCGTTTAGGCTTAACTAGTTTGATTTCCTTGCACTCCAAGGGACTCTGAAGAGTCTTCTCAGACTCTTCTCTCAGAAGAGAGAAAAGCTCTATAAAGAGCTTTCTTTATAGTCCAACTCTCACATCCATTCATGACTACTGGAAAAACCATAGCCTTGACTAGATGGACCTATGTTGGCAAAGTAATGTCTCTGCTTTTTAATATGCTGTCTAGGTTGGTCATAGCTTTTCTCCCAAGGAGCAAGTGTCTTTTAATTTCATGGCTGCAATCACCATCTGCAGTGATTTTGGAGTCCATGAAAATAAAATCTGTCACTGCTTCCATTGTTTCCCCACCTGTTTGCCATGAAGTGATGGGACCTGATGCCATAATCTTAATTTTCTGAATGTTGAGTTTTAAGACAACTTTTTCACTCCCCTCTTTCACTTTCATCAAGAGGCTCTTTAGTTCTCTTCTTTTTCTGTCATAAGGCGCCTAGTATATCATGTAATTATTTTTTGCTTTGCCTTTTTCAAAAATGTATTGTATGTGTGTTAGTTGCTCAGTTGTGTCCAAATCTTTGTGACCCCATAGACTGTAGCCTGACAGGCTCCTCTCCATGGAGTTCTCTAAGCCAGAATACTGAAGTGGGTTGCCATTCCCTTCTCCAGGGGATCTTCCTGAGCCAGGGATGGAACCCAGGTCTCCCACATTGCAGGCAGAAATTTTACCGTCTGAGCCACCAGGAAAGCCCTATTTTAAGTTTACTGCCTCATTATAAAGATCTAAATAGAACAGAAAAATATTTCTATGGTTAAATAATAAGAGAAATGCCTGATGCTCTTTATTTTGTCACCAGAATCCTTGGAGAATTTTCTGAGAGTTCGCTATTCATTTTAAAAAAGAAAGGGAGCTCGCAGACCAGAGCCCTGCTCTCCGTTTTCTGTATCCAGTTAGTATCATGAATCTATCTTCCCTCAAGGTGAAGGGAACAGTCCCCAAGTCTGTAGCTCCCAGCACGAGCTTGCTGTACAAAGTTTAAAATACACTTTTGTTCCATAAACATCATAAATATCAGTGCTGATAAGACAGAGATAAAATGTATCAGAGTATTATTCCAAAATAAAGGGGCAAGGGTCATGCTCCAATTCTTGCTAACTCATTTATTCTGAAATTCATTTTCTTCATAAAATTTGGAAACTTATTTGCACAAAATTGGGCAAAGCATTCTCTTATCTTTTTCTGTATTTGCAGTTATAACAAAATTCTTATTTCTAACATATGTTTTCTCCATTTTCTTATCACTCCTAATTTTTTTTTCTGACTAGCTATTGATTGGTCAATTTTCTGTTTTTAAGAAGGCAAGCTTTTTGATTTATTTTACAATGTAAATGTTTTCTGCCATTTTTAAATCTCAGTTAATGATTACCTTATTTTTTAATTATTTCTTTCTAATTTCTAAATAATAACGTTCCATACTTTCTTATGAGAGTAGCTTTAGCCATGTCCTATAGGTTCTGTATAAAGTATATTCATGCAATTTTATTTTCTGTATAGTCTCCAATTTAGTATGTACTTTCTTTTTAATTTTTATCTTTTTACTTTTCTTATATTTTAAAGAGATTTATATTTTAAATGTTCAAGTTATTGGGATTTTGCCTACAATTTTATTTTTAAATTCTAAATTTACTATACTGTAATCATGGAATGTAATCAATTTTGTACTTTTTAAAACTTGAAATATAATAGTGGTTGATTTAGAATGTTGTGTTAGCTTCAAGCATATAGCACAGTGATTCACTTATATATATGTATGTAACAGTCATGTGTATATATATATATATATATATATATTCTTTTTCAGATACTTTTCTATTATAGGCTATTAAAAAATATTGAATATAGTTCCTTGTGCCATATAGTAGGATTTTCTTGGTTATCTATTGTATGTACAATAATATGTACATGTTAATCTCAACCTCCTAATTTATCCATTTTTATTGTGGTTTTTCTCTATGGTCTGATATTTGTATATAGTCAACAGGCACTTGAAAACTGCCCCAAAATAAGTAATTTCAAGTACACAATTAACCCTTTTGCTAATGGTTTTAAGCACATTCTGATAGTTATACTTATTTTTCATCTATTTAGCTTCCTCTGCCGTGAGGTGTGTGCCCACAGTTTCTTATAATTCTGATGGATTTTGCCTTATACATTTTGATGCTCTGTCATTTGGCACATTTCTATTACAGTTGTTTCTATTGTGAGTTATACCCTTATCATTACAAACTTGGTATTTTATAAATCACTTTTGAATTTGGATCTGGCTTTTTCTCCCCTCTTCCTCTTCTTTTTCCCCTTCTACTGCCTTAGGTCTTTGTCATTTCTTTTACTTCCCACCTATCTGAGATATTCTATTAGTCTGGTGTCTTATCACTGCATAAAAATGAATTATATTGTGCCATCCAGCAAGATGCTGTTTTTTTACATGTAAATGCATTCCATTTATATTTTACTATAACAGATGTTTTGTCTTAAGTTTATTATTTTATGTAATGATTTTTGTTGTTATAGTTTTTAAACCTCTCTTCCCCACTAACTTTTTAAGTATATACTAAGGATTTATTCCTGGACTGATTTTGGCACCTAGAGGAGTAGAAATCAAAGAACTTGCTCAATGTCATTTTTGTTGAATGAATAATAAAAATTAATAGAATGCAATTCACTGATTTAAATACCTTCAAGTATATAGCCTTACTCTAAATAAACTTACATCTTTTCCCAACACTCTTATATGAAGAAAATGAGTAGCCTTACTTTTTTTTTCCACCTCCTCTTCCTGACAATCTTTGATATTTGGTTAGGTATATTATTTTTTAAATATCAAAGTTTCCATTTAGCTCTATACTCATATTTCACACCACAGATTCCTCATTCTCACATTCTTTATTTGATTCCTGGCTAGATATTTTCATTAAGTAGTTATTTTCAAAAATGTCTCCATATTCTTTTAGGTTCCTGCAAGATTTGAGCATCTTTCTGTTGCTTTTATGCATAGACCATAATTGAACTGGTCATAACATTTTGGGGCCAACTTTTTAAATTAAGTTGTTTTCTCAGTGTGCTGCTGCTGCTGCTGCTGCTAAGTCGCTTCAGTCGTGTCCGACTCTGTGCGACCCCAGAGACGGCAGCCGACCAGGCTCCCCCATCCCTGGGATTCTGCAGGCAACAACACTGAAGTGGGTTGCCATTTCATTGTCCAATGCATGAAAGTGAAAAGTGAAAATGAAGTCGCTCAGTCGTGTCCGACTCTTCCCAGGAACTGCAGCCTACCAGGCTCCTCCGTCCATGGGATTTTCCAGGCAAGGGTACTGGAGTAGGGTATAAACATTCAAATTTATTGTCTTTGGAAATTTAATGTGTCTGTGAACACTTTTGACCATAACTTTTATGGATTATTTAATACTTCTAGTTGTTTTCTCATAGGATTTTTTTTATCTTTGTAGTTAAATAAAATTATTAAAATATATCTGAGTGTTGATTGTTTTAATAAAATGCTCCCCCCAAAAAAATCTCATGTGGTACTCAGATATCCCATATTCTATTTTATTTCTTTTCTTTAAGTTTTCTTCTACTACAACTTTGACTGTTATTTTGTTCCACTTGCTTTGCTGTTTTCTTTAGAGTATGTATACGTGGGATATTCTTCAATTTTCTCCAGTATCTATAATGTTCATTTTTATTCTTTTTTCTCTCTGTTTTTTTACATTCTGTCTTATATAATTTTTTTTAAGCCTTGGCTGCATGACACTGTTTCAGTAGTATTTATCTTGCATCTTTATGTTTCATTTTGTAATTTTAATTTATGAAGTGGTTTTATTGTTTAACTCAATTCCCCTTCTGAGCTCTGTAGCTTATACATTGTATTCTTCTAGTGTTATCATTGTTTTTTCTTGCTCTTACATCACATTTAAGACTTTTTAGTAATGATTTTCTCCTCAAATATATGAGAACAAAGACCTGTATTTATCTGAATTTCTTATTTACTAGAATTATTCTTTTTCCTTTTATACATTTCTTTGCCTGCACAGGTTTTATATTATTTTCATTCTTTTGATATATGTATACGGAGTAATCTGTGAGGTTCTTTATGAGTGTCAGTTCTGTGTGAAAGGGCTCTTCTATCCAGGCCTACTGTTCACTGAAAAATAATGTGAGATGAACAGGAAAAATGGAGTAAGTTGACCAGCAGCTATGCACACCTGGATGTGTGTTCATCCAGCAATTTATACTTACTTGTTTCCTCTCTAAGAACTTTCTTAAAACCCAGTTTTAAGAAAAAATTAAAATACCATATATTTAAAATTCATCTTTATAAAATGTTTACCTGTGTTATTTGTTACTTTGTCAATCAACATGTTTCAAAGACTTTTCATGTACACGGTTCCATAGACTCTATTTCATATTTAAGAGTATCCACAATTTTGTGAAAATGGAAAGTAACGCACCTCAAGAGACCCATGAGACCTGGGTTCCACATATTGAGTTGTCTAAGTTAAGATTTTTTTCAGTTTGAAAAAATTATTTAAATTCTCTATATTTCTGATTCCTGAGTTTAGGTAAGTTAATCATTGAAAGTGAAATTGTAGTCATTCAGTTGTGTCCAACTCTTTGCAACCCCATGGACTATAGCCCACCAGGCTTCTCTGTCCATGGAATTCACTAGGCAAGAATATTGGAGTGGGTTGCCATACCTTTCTCATTAATTGCTTATAAATTGAAATCTCTTAATACTGGAAAATAGAGCAGTAATATATTAATTGAAAGCTACTGAAGTTTTTGCAAATGATTTTTATTCAACCTGTTCATGGGGATTCTCCCGGCAGGAATGCTGGAGTTGGTTGCCATGCCCTCCTTCAAGGGATCTTCCCAACCCAGGGGTTGAACCCAGGACCCCCATATTGCGGGTGGATTGTTTACTGTCTGGAGCACTAGGGAAGCCCAAGCACATCTACAAAATAGATTTAAAATCCATGGAACTTTTATTTATACATTTAAACAATTCTAAGCTCAGAAAATATGTAGCATGCTTCCCTCACTGCTGACCATGTTCATGTGTCTTGGAAATATCACATCATAAAAATCTATTCTTACATTGGAGTAAGAAAACTTTGTTAAAGCTTGGACTTATCTCTGTATTTTCCCCATAGAGATTAATCTTTTTGCATTTTCAAATCAAAGTAAGTCAAAAATAGAAATTTTTATTACAATCAGATCTTCCTTTTCTATATGAATATTGACATCAAAATTCAGAGAAAAGTTACATGCTGCCAAACAGTAAGTTTTGCTGTTGAAAAATAAACCATAGCTTGGAATCATTTGCCTTACTCTGTAACTGTCTGTGTATTACATTATGAAATGACTTGCAGTGTCTTTTATGTGGGGTTGAAAAAAAAATACAGATACTTAAAAACACACAAAAAGACAACTAATAAAAGACCTACATTTTACTTACACTGAAAGCTATCAGAGAAAGAAATTACAAAAAAAAAAAACACCCTAATTTGATGAGAAAAAGGAGAAGAAAAAGAAAAGAGATTCTAATGGGTCACTTTCTCATACACAAGCATTTAGTCTACAGTAATCTTCCAGGACTGTCAGATTTGATTGAAAGATAATGCAAGATTTTTTCTTGCTACAATTTATAGCATGTATCCATTAGGAATAATTATGGTTGCATGATTTTGCTAGCTGTTATCTCTACAAGTGTTACTAATGGTTTTATCAATTACTCCCTGTCCAATAACGGCATGGTTGTAACCTAATTTAAAGACACTCTATCACCAGGCTGATTTGTGTAGTAGTAAATGACAGCATTTGAGACACCAGCCAAATGACTCACTTCAGTGACTTAGTTAGTCTCTAATAATTAACAATTAGTAGGTACCTAGAGAAAGCTCAAGAGACTGGAGCTCCCACATTTCTCTTTCTTATCTAAATGTAAGAAGTTAGCGAGACTTCAGTTATTCTTATTAATAAAAGTGAAGACCTCTGTGGGTTTGAAGAACATGTGTATATAAGAGACAGCTGTTAATAATTCTTATTTAAAATAAAATTAATCAGGAGTGATGTGTGTTCAGAAGGCTGTGTCTTACCATATTTGAACTGGTAAATACATTAAGAGCCACAAGTAGAAAAATTACTATTTTTTTCCATGCATGTTAGTGCTTCAGTTCAGAAGTAAAGTCAATGTGCTAAAAGGGGAATAATGTTGGCAAATTTGTGCTATTTCTTGAACTTTAAAGGGAAAAATGCTGGATGTGCAAAAAGAAGCACTTCATTACAGATCATTAGTGAGAACTTTATGTACAGCTGAAGGCTCAGAAAGGTATTGCCTGCTTAGAACTAGCTGGGAAGAAATTTGAAATCCCCCTCTTTTTTTTAATGAATGTAAAAGATGATTTTTTTCTCTAAAGATGTTGTCTCTAAGGATTTTTTCAAAGAAATCGGCCCATTTTGAAAGTCTAAATAACAGCCTGAATTTCCAGCTTTAAGTGGCCTACATTTTCTGAAAGTAGTTCGATTTCTCAGGGTGAAAGTTGGTGAAAGTGAACAAGGATGCATAGAGGACTAGGGTTCTTGCTCTGTGTTGCCCTTCTGTGGAGTGCATTAGCATGCTTTGGATCCAGCCTGATGAAACCAAGTTTCTTTGGGATAATTCATCAATCAGGTGACTGTGTCAGACCTTAGTAAGCCCTTCAGGTAAACCATGAATTTAGGATAATCCGTTTACCAGAAGAGTAGATCAGATAGAATGATGAAAAACTTCCTGCAACACTATTATGTCATTGCCAGAGATACCAGAAAATCCCAATCTGTAGAGAAAAGTGATACTGTGCTTTGTTCTGAATTGCATTATCCTCAGTAGTTTCTGTGAGGAAAAGGAGAGCAGGGCCAACTACAAAAATATTACAGCCTTGAAAGATGTAGAAAGGTATGGAACGTCATCTTTATATACACCTTCACACTTGCAAGTAAACCTAGTTTGACAGTCACAGTTCATCACAATCATGACTGGTAAACAGACTCTCCTAGATAAATTCGGATGGGATTTGCAACCCCAGTTCCTTTGACTTGCCCCGCAAATGTGCTAAAGGAGTCAAACATGTGAATGCGCTAAAAGCTCAGGTCCCCAGCCACGCCCTGCTACAGACTATCATTTCTTGCCCATGTGTTTCTGTCACCGTTTTGTGCTCATCACAAAAGAAATCAGTGCAAAGGAAGAAAATAAGTCACTGAGGATCTGATCATCTCCTGGACAAGATCACAATGGCCAATTTGCAGAAATGGGTTCCTCTAATTTTCCCTTGTGGTGGTGATGAGATTATGAAATAGTCATAATAGCGCAAGAACTGCCCTCTCTGGAAGCTGCTAAGACAACTCCAACCATAATAGAGGGGCAATGACTCGTGGTGTTTCTTACAATGGAGTTGAAGCTCCACCCCTCCTCATCCAGCTGTATTTGCATATTCTTTTGAAAACCACACATTGAGTATCTATAGCCCCAGCTGATGTCATCGGGCACAGCATGCAGCCACTAGAAGTGGGACAATTATAATTTTTGTAGCTGATTAATCATCATGAAAAAGTAACAGTCAATTGACTCAATCATACATCCATGGTGATTAATCACACTTCACTTGTGTTTTTTTCCCCCAAGTATTTTACTGACAGTGCAGATGTTGGTTGATTTTCTCCTTTAGCCTTTTACTTGGTCACAGATGTTAAGTAATCACCTTGTCCTGATACTTGACTTATCCATAATCTTCAGTATTACAAGCCCTTAAGAGAAAATGTGCTCTTTTCTTAGAAATCAAATGGTAACATAGTTATTACCTTTAAAAAAAAGTTAATCAATATATGAAATAGCCATAATTGTACTCTGTAATCACAGATGCTTTTTTTTTTAATAATCATGCTACTCCCCCATTTGTTCCCTGATGGCATGATTACTGATAAAACATTAGGAAAAAGAGCTGTTTTTCTTCCCTCCTCCTGGAATGTTAATGGCACAATTCTATTTAGATTTAATCCAAACCTAGATGTTCCAATCCAGATTCATAAAAGGGCTTTTTACTTTGGAAGCAGACAAAATTTACTCTTGAAGACAAAACAGACATGCTGTCACCTGAGCATAACGCTATGTGAGATGTCTCAGTTACTGGCCCATAAGAGAAGCTGCAATGATTCACGAGGACAGGATTTATAAAATTGCCACACACATGTGCACCCATGGGTGATTCATGTCAATGTATGGCAAAACCCGCCACAATATTGTAAAGTATTTAGACTCCAATTAAAATAAATAAATAAATTTAAAAATAAAATAAAATTGCCACATATGAACTGTTGATATTAAAAAAGCAATTACAAATGCACCAGTCTGTTGGTAAAAGAGCAATATTCAAGGAATATTCTAAATGATTATGAGTCAGTTATATCACTTTTAGAGACAAGTGACAACATACTTTGTATTCAAGTAAACAGAAATGCTTCACTCCAGGCTCCCTCTTTAGTAGTGGGATTAGTGGGGCAGGTATGTCAAAGATACAATACTGTCAATCCCTAAGACTTGCCTAATTTCTAAAATATTGTAAAGTAATTAACCTCCAATTAAAATAAATAAATTTATATTTTTAAAAATAAATAAATAAATAAAATGGAATGCTGATCCTAAGGGACAAGCGAGGTGGCACCACAAAGTGAAGACCCCCGCCCCACTCCTCGGACCGACTTCCTCAGCCTCTCTAATCTTAGAAGAAGGTAACATCTCCCAATATTGACCTTCAGGTAATCTTTGAGATCATATCCCATGTGGGGAACTGCATTCATGCCAAGATAATACAACAGCATTGAGTGCTATCCTGGGTGACTGTCTTGATACTGTTAATAAAGAGCCTTGAGTTGGATATAATTGTTAATAAACTAATTCTAAAAATCCACTCAAATGTCATTTATAATCAGGATTTTCTGCTGGGCTAGGATCCCTGGGGCAAACTTTGAAGCTGTGAATCTTATATGCAATGGCAGGGATGGACATAACGAAGGTACAGGTCCACCCTCACTTTATAGCTTAGTTGTTTAACATGACCACATATGATGAAGCTCAGAAACACTTACAGCTGTGAGAATCAGAAAAGAAAGAGAGGGATGGAGATAAGAACCAGTAGGAAACTCTCCAACTAACTCCAGTCCTCTTTGGATGTGTCAGAGGAGAGGTGAAAAGATGTTATTACTTGTAATTTATAACAGGAACATCAAGGCAGAGAAGATAATAAAAGCATTTCAGTGAGAAGATACTCATGACATGGAACTATTTAAAACAATTAATCAAAAAAGCCTAATTATTCAATTAGATGGATAAATGAATCTTCTTAAAGTGGATATGCAAAAAAGAGAGTGATGATGAAATCTTTTAAAGGGAAATGAGTATAACAAATCAGCTAAATACGATTGCTAAAAAATTCTGAATAATAAGTCAGTGATTATGTTTTAATTGGGCTTTAGCTTTGTAATAATTGAGGACACTCATTATCTTGTTTTATTGTATTTATGATTTTAATATTCATACCATTTCTTACTATCTTTGTATACTTTCTGCCAGTGCTTGTTGCACTTCCTGGCTGATTAGTGCCTGGGTCAGTGTGAAGTGAATACAGATGTCTCAATCATGATCGGCAGGAGCGATGGCTGATTTTCAGTGTTTGAAGGTCTCCTATAAAGTCGTCTTTTGTGCGATTGTCAGGGTGATTTTTTCTGTTCTTTTTTTTCCTTCTCTCTCAACATGCATAGCTCTGTTGGTAAGAGTCATCTAATAGGAAACTGTTTTTCACTCTGAAGAGAAACAAGGGACTTCATTTTGGGGTATGATCAGTGTTTCTAAAATGACAACACATGTACA
The DNA here is from genome assembly GCF_001704415.2 of Capra hircus. Classification (NCBI taxonomy): domain Eukaryota; kingdom Metazoa; phylum Chordata; class Mammalia; order Artiodactyla; family Bovidae; genus Capra; species Capra hircus. Next base: position 38,634,541 of record NC_030816.1, on the reverse strand, counting down.
TTTATCCTGTCCCAGGGAAAATAATAATTTTATGCAAAAGGTAACATCTAACTAAAAATTCAAACTTTTTATCTGAGGGTGAAAACAGGGCAAAGCAGAGCTCTTATGCTTGTAACTTCCAGACGTCGGATAAGCTACTCTTTGTTCCCAAAGAAGGGCAGTTGAGCCAAAGATTATTTCCAAGTTTTTGTCAATCACTTTGCCCTGTAAAAGGTGTACACATGGCTGATTGCTTACACACTCAAAATCAGCCAAAAGGTGCAGTCAGAATGAGTCCGCAACTGTCAGCAGCCTTAGATGTAGAGAGAGCTCTAAATGAGCCTTTGAGAAGCAAAGAGAGAAACCATTCAATACTCATGCATGGAACTTTTGTGAACCCAAGTGACATTTGTGAGTATTTAATCCATTTTTTAAATCTTTCAAATGAATCAGTGGCAATAATTGTATATAGGATTTTGTTTAGGTCCACAGAATCAGTGCTGGTTATATTAAGATTAGTATGTATTATAATGAATAGAAGGTATGGACTGTATTTTGCCCCACTGCAAGATAAATGCATAGTTTTCAGCCAATCTTTTGCTTAATAAAGGAATTTAAATAATGGGAGAAATAATGAATGAATGAATGAATTAGAAGCAAAACACACACACACATCTGATGGCCTATGAGATCCTAAGTACTCTAGTCTGCCTTATCATATCTCTAAACACAGAAATGAAAATTGGTATTTGAAAACTTGGACAGAACTCTTTACTGACAGATATATTTTTAAAAAGAAAGGTTTGCTTTTATTATCAATTCATAGTGTGTCTTTTCTAAATAGCAGATCTTGGGCAAGTGTTCATATTTAAATAGGCTTTCACAACTTCGGCATTATTTACCTTTTGTTGTTGTTGTTGTTTAGCTAAGTCGTGTCCAACTCCTTATGACCTCATGGACTGCAGCCCAATTAGCTCCTCTGTCCATGGGATTTCCTAGGTAAGAATACTGGAGTGGGTTCCCATTTCCTCCTCCAGGAGATCTTTGCAACGCAGGGATCAAACCCCCATTTGTTGTATTGGAAGGCAGATTCTTTACCACTCCGCAACCTGGGAAGCCCTATTTACCTTTACAGTCACACTTTCAGTTCCATCATTCAGTCATGTCCAATTCTTTGCAACCCCATGAACTGCAGCATGCAAGGCTTCCCTGCCCTTCACCAGCTTCCAGAGCTTGCTCAAACTTAGGTCCAATGAGTCGGTGATACCATCCAACCATCTCATCCCCTGCCGTCCCCTTCTCCTTCTGCCTTCTATTTTCCCAAGCATTGGGGTCTTTTCCAGAGTGGGGCCTTTGCATCAGGTGACCAAAGTATTGGAGCTTCAGCTTCAGCATCAGTCCTTCCAATGAATATTCATGGTTTATTTCCTTAAGGATCAACTAGTTCAATCTCCTTTCTATCCAAGGGACTCTCAGAGTCTTCTCCAGCACCACAGCTCAAAGACATCAATTCTTTCGTGCTTAGCCTTCCTTATGGTCCAACTTCACATCTATACACGACTACTGGAAAAACTATAGCATTGACTATACAGACCTTTGTTAACAAAGTAATGTCTCTGATTTTTAATATTCTAAGTTTATCATGGCTTTTCTTCCATGGAACACTTGTCTTTTAATTTCATGGCTGAAGGCACCATCTGCAATGATTTTGGAGCCCAAGAATATGAAGTCTATCGCTCTTTTCACTATATCCCCATTTATTTGCCATGAAGTGATGGGACTGGATGCCATAGTCTTAGTTTTTTGAATGTTGAATTTTAAGCCAGTTTTTTTTTTCACTCTCCTCTTTCACTTTCATCAAGAGGCTCTTTAGTTCCTCTTCACTTTCTGCCGTAAGGATGGTGTCATCTGCAAATCTGAGGTTGTTGATATTTCTTCCAGCAATATTGATCCCAGCTTGTGCTTCATCCAGCCCCACATTTTGTATGATATGCTATGCATAAAAGTTAAATAAGCAAGGTGACAAGATATAGCCTTGACACACTCCTGTCCCAATTTTGAACCAGTCTGTTGTTCCACGTCCAGTTCTAACTGTTGCTTCTAGACCGGCATATATGTTTCTCAGGAGGCAGGTAAGGTGGTCTGGTATTTCCATTTCTTTAAGAATTTCCCACAGTTTGTTATGATCCACACAGTCAAAGGCTTTAGTATAGCCAGTAAGACAGCTGCTGCTGCTGCTGCTAAGTCAGTTCAGCGTGTCCGACTCTGTGTGACCCCAGAGACGGCAGCCCACCAGGCTCCCCCGTCACTGGGATTCTCCAGGCAAGAACACTGGAGTGGGTTGCCATTTCCTTCTCCAATGCATGAAAGTGAAAAGTGAAAGGGAAGTTGCTCAGTCGTGCCCGACTCTTCGCAACCCCATGGACTGCAGCCTACCAGGCTCCTCCGTCCATGGGATTTTCCAGGCAAGAACATTGGAGTGGGTTGCCATTTCCTTCTCCAATGCATGAAAGTGAAGTGAAAGGGAAGTTGCTCAGTCGTGCCCGACTCTTCACGACCCCATGGACTGTAGCCTACCAGGCTCCTCCGTCCATGGGATTTTCCAGGCAAGAGTGCTGGAGTGGGGTGCCATTGCATTCTCCGCAGTAAGACAGAAATATATGTTTTTCTTGAATTCTCTTCCTTTTTCTATGACCCAACAGATGTTGGCAATTTGATCTCTGGTTCCTCTGCCTTTTCTAAATCCAGCTTGAACATTTGGAAGTTCTTGGTTCACGTACTGTTGAAGCCTTGCTTAGAGACTTTTGAGCATTATTTTGCTAGTGTATGAAATGAGTGCAATTTTGCAATAGTTTGAACATATTTTGGCACTGCCTTTCTTTGGTATTGAAATGAAAACAGATATTTTCCAGTCCTGTGGCCACTGCTGAGTTTTCCAAATTTGCTGACATATTGAGTGCAGCACTTTCACACCATTATCTTTTAGAATTTGAAATAGCTCAACTGGAATTATATCCCCTCCACTAACTTTGTCGGTAGTGATATTCCTAAGGCCCACTTGGTTTCACATTCTAGGATGTCTGGCTCTAGGTGAGTGATCACACCATTGAGGTTATCCAGGTCATTAAAATGTTTTTTGTATAGTTCCTCTGTGTGTACTTGTCACCTCTTCTTAATATTTTCTGCTTCTCTTATGTCCATACCATCTCTGTCCTTAATTGAGCCCATCTTTTCTCTTGGTATCTCCAATTTTCTTGAAGTGATCTCTAGTCTTTCCCAGTCTATTATTTTCCTCTATTTCTTTGCCTGGGGCCATATAATTCTTTGTTGTGAGAGGCTCTCCTCTGCATCTTTGGATCCACCCACTAGATTCCTGTAGCACTACCCACCTTAGTGGTGACAATCAAAAGTATACAAACAATCCCAAATGCCCCTTGAGGGTCAAAATCACCTTCTCATTTGAGAACAATTGCTTTAAAGCTTTAGCTGACAGTAAGTAAGACATTCTTAAAGCAAAGATAGTAATGGACAGCTAGAAAAGGCTGCGAGGGCTTAGAGGGCCGGCCGGCGCACTGGGCGCAGGCACTGGGCGCAGGCAGCTGCGAGGGCCGGCCAGTGCACTGGGCGTGGCGGAGAGGAGCTACCGCACGTCCGAGGTCAGGGGCAGCAGCCTAGAGTGCCAGGCTGCTACGGCTACCCTGCGGCCGAGGTCAGTGGCTGCCGGGACGAACAACCCAGGAGCGGTGGCTGCGCAGGCGCAGGAAGGCCTAGAGGAGCTATCCCACGTTGAAGGTCAGCAACGATGGCAGTAAGGAGATACCCCTCGTCCAAGGAAGGAGCAACGGCTGTGCTTTGCTGGAGCAGCCATGAAGAGATACCCCACGCCCAAGGTAAGAGAAACACAAGATGGTAGGTGTTGCAAGAGGGCATCAGAGGGCAGACACACTGAAATCATACTCACAGAAAACTAGTCAATCTAATCACACTAGGACCACAGCCTTGTCTAACTCAATGAAACCAAGCCATGCCTGCAGGGCAACCCAAGACAGGCGGGTCATGGTGGAGAGGTCTGACAGAACGTGGTCCACTGGAAAAGGGAATGGCAAGCCACTTCAGTATTCTTGCCTTGAGAACCCCATGAACAGCATGAAAAGGCAAAATGACAGGATACCAAAAGAGGAACTTCCCAGGTCATTAGGTGCCCAATATGCTACTGGAGATGAGTGGAGAAGTAACTCCAGAAAGAATGAAGGGATGGAGCCAAAGCAAAAACAATACCCAGCTGTGGATGTGACTGGTGATAGAAGAAAGGTCCAATGCTGTAAAGAGCAATATTGCATAGGAACCTGGAATGTCAGGTTCATGAATCAAGGCAAATTGGAAGTGGTCAAACAAGAGATGGCAAGGGTGAATGTCGACATTCTAGGAATCAGCAAACTAAAATGGACCGGAATGGGTGAATTTAACTCAGATGACCATTATATCTACTACTGCAGGCAGGAATCCCTCAGAAGAAATGGAGTAGCCATCATGGTCAACAAAAGAGTCCGAAATGCAGTACTTGGATGCAATCTCAAAAATGACAGAATGATCTCTGTTCGTCTCCAAGGCAAACCATTCAATATCACAGTTATCCAAGTCTATGCCCCAACCAGTAATGCTGAAGAAGCTGAAGTTGAATGGTTTTTTGAAGACCTACAAGACCTTGTAGAACTAACACCCAAAAAAGATGTCCTTTTCATTATAGGGGACTGGAATGCAAAAGTAGGAAGTCAAGAAACACCTGGAGTAACAGGCAAATTTGGCTTTGGAATGCGGAATGAAGCAGGGCAAAGACTAATCGAGTTTTGCCAAGAAAATGCACTGGTCATAGCAAACACCCTCTTCCCACAACACAAGAGAAGACTCTACACATGGACATCACCAGATGGTCAACACTGAAATCAAATTGATTATATTCTCTGTAGCCAAAGATGGAGAAGCTCTATACAGTCAGCAAAAAACAAGACCAGGAGCTGACTGTGGCTCAGATCATGAACTCCTTATTACCAAATTCAGACTGAAATTGAAGAAAGTAGGGAAAACCGCTAGACCATTCAGGTGTGACTTAAATCAAATCCCTTATGATTATACAGTGGAAGTGAGAAATAGATTTAAGGGCCTAGATCTGGTGGATAGAGTGCCTGATGAACTATGGAATGAGGTTCGGGACATTGTACAGGAGACAGGGATCAAGACCATCCCCATGGAGAAGAAATGCAAAAAAGCAAAATGGCTGTCTGGGGAGGCCTTACAAATAGCTGTGAAAAGGAGAGAGGCAAAAAGCAAAGGAGAAAAGGAAAGATATAAGCATGTGAATGCAGAGTTCCAAAGAATAGCAAGAAGAGATAAGAAAGCCTTCTTCAGCGATCAATGCAAAGAAATAGAGGAAAACAACAGAATGGGAAAGACTAGAGATCTCTTCAAGAAAATTAGAGATACCAAGGGAACATTTCATGCAAAGATGGGCTCGATAAAGGATAGAAATGGTATGGACCTAACAAGCAGAAGATATTAAGAAGAGGTGGCAAGAATACACAGAAGAACTGCACAAAAAAGATCTTCACGACCCAGATAATCATGATGATGTGATCACTCATCTAGAGCCAGAAATCCTGGAATGTGAAGTCAAGTGGGCCTTAGAAAGCATCACTGCGAACAAAGCTAGTGGAGGTTTTGGAATCCCAGTTGAGCTATTCAAATCCTGAAAGATGATGCTGTGAAAATGCTGCACTCAGTATGCCAGCAAATTTGGAAAACTCAGCAGTGGCCACAGGACTGGAAAAGGTCAGTTTTCATTCCAATCCAAAGAAAGGCAATGCCAAAGAATGCTCAAACTACCGCACAATTGCACTCATCTCACAAGGCTAGTCAAGTAATGCTCAAAATTCTCCAAGCCAGGCTTCAGCAATATGTGAACCGTGAACTTCCTGTTGTTCAAGCTGGTTTTAGAAAAGTCAGAGGAACCAGAGATCAAATTGCCAACATCTGCTGGATCACGGAAAAAGCAAGGGAGTTCTAGCAAAACATCTATTTCTGCTTTATTGACTATGCCAACGCCTTTGACTGTGTAGATCACAATAAACTGTGGAAAATTCTGAAAGAGATGGGAATACCAGACCACCTAACCTGACTCTTCAGAAATCTGTATGCAGGTCAGGAAGCAAGAGTTAGAACTGGACATAGAACAACAGACTGGTTCCAAATAGGAAAAGGTGTACGTCAAGGCTGTATATTGTCACCCTGCTTATTTAACTTCTATGCAGAGTACATCATGAGAAACGCTGGGCTGGAAGAAACACAAGCTGGAATGAAGATTGCCAGGAGAAATATCAATAACCTCAGATATGCAGATGACACCACCCTTAGAGCAGAAAGTGAAGAGGGGCTAAAAAGCCTCTTGATGAAAGTGAAAGAGGAGAGTGAAAAAGTTGGCTTAAAGCTCAACATTCAGAAAATGAAGATCATGGCATCTGGTCCCATCACTTCATGGGAAATAGATGGGGAAACAGTGGAAACAGTGTCAGACTTTATTTTTCGGGGGCTCCAAAATCACCGCAGATGGTGACTGCAGCCATGAAATTAAAAGATTCTTACTCCTTGGAAGAAAAGTTATGACCAACCTAGATAGCATATTGAAAAGCAGCGACATTACCTTGCCAACTAAGGTCCGTCTAGTCAAGGCTATGGTTTTTCCTGTGATCATGTATGGATGTGAGAGTTGGACTGTGAAGAAGGCTGAGCGCTGAAGAATTGATGCTTTTGAACTGTAGTGTTGGAGAAGACTCTTGAGAGTTCCTTGGACTGCAAGGAGATCCAACCAGTGCATTCTGAAGAAGATCTACCCTGGGATTTCTTTGGAGGGAATGATGCTGAAGCTGAAACTCCAGTAGAGGAGTTTCACCTCACGTGAAGAGGTGACTCATTTGAAAAGACTCTGATGCTGGGAGAGATTGGGGGCAGTAGGAGAAAGGGACGACCAAGGATGAGATGGCTGGATGGCATCACGGACTCGATGGACATGAGTCTGAGTGAACTCCGGGAGATGGTGATGAACAGGGAGGCCTGGTGTGCTGCGGTTCATGGGGTCGCAAAGAGTCGGACACGACTGAGGGACTAAACTGAAACTGAGAAAAGCAGATCCTTGATCACATATGCTGGAAGTACTGGATCATTTTCAGCTCAGTTTTCTGAGTTTAATCAATATTACCATGCAGGGTATTTTAAAATTTTCCCAGGGATGAAAAGAAATAACACAAGAATCTGGGATGTTTTAATTTGAAAAGAATTGGTAAATTTACTGGAATATAATAATACTGAAATGATAATAACAACAATGATAATAACAGTGACATTCATTTATGAAATGTAGTGCTAGGCAGCCTTATATCATCTAGTCATTGAGGTTAATTTTACTATAAACAGTTTCTTGAGGTAATAAGCCAGGATTATTATTCTTAATCAAGTTTATTCCCTACTCGGTGACTAGAAGCTTGGTGACTAGAAGCTATGTAACATGAATTGCCACCATCTTTCAATGCCATCTGTAACTGGGCTCTTGGATCAGCACCAGTTGTTTAGTAGAGTACAATAACTTAAGCATTTCCATTTTGAAGGTGTGAAGATCAAGTTATTTAACCTGAAATTTGGGCTTCCCTGGTGACTTGGATGGTAAAGAATCTGCCTGCAATGCAGGAGACCTGGGTTCAGCCCCTGGATCGGAAAGATCCTCTGGAGAAGGGAATGGCTAAGCACTCCAGTATTCTTGCCTGGAGAATTCCATGGACAGAGAAGCCTGGTGAACTACAGTCTGATGGGGTCACAGAGTGTTGGATACCACTGAGCAACTAACACTTTCACTCTTCATATACAAGTTAATCACTGATTGTGGGAGGGCCACCATAGATAGGTCTTCTACTTTACCAATGTTGGATCAAATTTTTTTCCCTGGGGGGAGAGACAATGGCATAGCCAGTACTGGCCTCATGTGGTTGTCCTCTCCATGTCCCATGCATATTTTTTGCAGAACTGATGGCTCCTTCAACTATCTTCATTTTACTTAATCTGGTTTAAGCAAGTTTGAGAGGCACCCCGTTTTCCTCCTTAACTTCTGTGTAGATAGGATTTATCTTTCAATCTAGCTGAATATTCTTAAAATCCTTTAGCTTTTCATATGTTGTAAGTTTCTGTCTTTAGCTATATTGCTATGCTTTATAATTGCTAAATTACAGTCAGCAGCACCCATTTAGTCCTCATCTCTATCTCCTTCTCAAGACATGACTTCCCTTGGAGCCTCTGCTCCTAGGCCCCATGTCCCTTAAGTGTTTGAGTCACATGATCACCAAGGATGAATTCCAGGCATTTCAAAAGTCATTCTTCCCTCTGATGGCTCTAACCATGCTAGACAGCTATTGTCCATTCTGTTCTTAGAGTCACAGTTAGTGACAATAGGTTTTTTCCATGTGGTCTTCTCCATTGACCATGTGATATGAGACCTCTAAGACCTCATATCTTTATGCCCCATAATTCTGATTGAGAATGAAGTTTCTGAGTAGAGTATTTTGGTAACATCAACACCCAAGAAGTAAAGGAGATGAGTACTCAGAGATGGGGGACCTGTTCTCTTGATTCTTTGAAAATTACCTGTTCTATTTCAATTATAGGAAAATTAATTAATTAATTAAATAAAAGAGAGGAATTTCTAAGCGGGAAGTGCAAATTGTTCCAAACATAGGAAATGCCCTTTTTTTTAATTATTGATTTTTAATTGAAGAATAATTGCTTTACCGTATTGTGTTGGTTTCTGACAAACATCAACATGATTTAGCCATAGGTCTACCTATGTCGCCTCCCTCTTGAACATCCTTCCCTCCTCCCTCCACATCCCACCCCTCTAGGTTGTTACAGAGCCCAGGCTTGAGTTCCCTGAATCATACAGCAAATTCCAATTGGCTATCTATTTTACATATGGTAATGTATATTTCCATGTTACTCTCTCCATACATCCCACCCTGTCCTTACCCCCACCCCCATTCCAAGTCTATAAATCTGTTCTCCATGTCTGTGTCTCTACTGCTGCCTGAAAATAGGTTAACCATCTTTCTAGATTTCATATACATGCATTAGTATACAATGTTTGTTTTTCTCTTTCTGACTTACTTCACTCTGTATAATAGGCTCTAGATTCATCTACCTCATTAGGACTGATTCAAATGTGCTCCTTTTATGGCTAAATAGTATTCCACTATATACATGTACCGCAACTTCTTTATCCATTGATCTATTGATGGACATCTATGTTGCTTCCATATCCTAGCTATTGTAAATAGTGCTGCAATGAACATTGGGGTTGATGTGTCTTTTTCAATTTTGGTTTCCTCAGGGTAAATGCCTACCAGTGGGATTGCTGGGTCATATGATGATTTTATTTCTAGTTTTTTTAAAGAGTCTCCATACCATCTTCCATAGTGGCTGAATCAATTTATATTCCCACCAACAGTACACGAGGGTTCCCTTTTTTCCACACCCTATCCAGCATTTACTGTTTGCAGATTTTTTGATGATGGGCATTCTGAACTGAGGTGGTATCTCATTATAGTTTTGATTTGCATTTCTCTAATAATGAGCAATGTTGAGTGTCTTTTCATGTGTTTATTAAGCATCTGTATGTCTTCTTTGGAGAAATGTCTATTTAGGTCTTTTGCCCATTTTTTTGATTGGGTTGTTTGTTTTTCTGGTATTGATTTGTATGAGCTGCTTGTATATTTTTTAAATTAATCCTTTGTCAGTTGTTTCATTTGCTATTATTTTCTCCCATTCTGAGTGTTGTCTTTTCACCTTGTTTATAGTTTCCTTTGCTGTGCAAAAGGTTTTAAGTTTAATTAGGTCCCACTTGTTTATTTTTGTTTTTATTTCCATTACTCTAAGGAGGTGGGTCATAGAGGATCTTGCTGTGATTTATGTCTTAGTTTTCTGTCTATGTGTCCCTCTAACAGTTTTATAGTGAAACCCCTTTTTTATCTGTCTAAAAACTTGTAACTACTTGTGTTATATTGATCGCTTCTTTAGTGTAAAGTATTTTTCCTATCTATGAATATTACTTGAATTATGTATTAATTACCTAAATCAAATGTTAACATTTTTCCCATATATAAGAAAAGTAGCCAATCTATTCCCAAACTTCCATAAAGATTTTCCTGACATTCCATTCTGAAGCCAGTTTCATAATTGTATGCCAATCATTTTGATGAGTAATTTCATTATTTCTTCTTAGGAGATTATGTATATCAACATGTAAATGCAGAGGACTCACTTCAAAGATGCAAAAATGAAAGTGAGCCATTTTTTAAAGGTGTTTGTTATTCTTTTCTGTGATTAAATTCAGAGTAAAACTAAATGACATGAACCTACACACAGCAGAATTACAAGAAAAAAATTAAAAAGAAGAAATGCTCACAAAGTCAACCATCACATTAAAATTCCTTTTCACTGGGTGAGCTGAAATACCATGAAAAAAAAAATCCACCTGCCATTCAGTTTAATTTCTTGTGTTTAGAGCTCTATAGCATTCTGTGTAAAACTAATCAATAAAAAGGATTTATGAGGCCTTGAAATAGAACAGTCGAAAGGAGGAAATTATAGTCAGTTTTAGTTATTAAAGATTTTCACCACTAAATTTAGTATAAGGGAAACGTTATACATCTTTTTTAGCTGAAACAGGACATTTATCAAATGCATGGATTGGGGAGACGATTGTGCTTAGACCCACTGTAATGTGTCTTTATTTGTTGCTCACCATTTATTGTTGGCTGTGGTGAAGTAGGCCTAAACAGGATTGGAAAAGCTATGTTAAAAAAAAAAAAAGGCAAGAACACACAGTGAGCCGTGACCCAGACATGAGACAAAAAGATGTATTTGTGAATTCAGATCCAGTTCATACTAAATAGCTTTGTGTGACCTTATTTTGAAGAGTGAAGGCAAGGAAAGAGGAAACCAAGGGAGGAAGTGAGGAGGGAAGGGAGGAAAACTCCCCATCACCTCGAATGGCCTTCACTTTATGGGATCAAAATCTAGCTCTGATCATACTTGGAAAGCAAGTCATTATTGATTTTTGTTTATTTTTGGTATTATAATATTTGCTAGACCAGGAGCGTTTCTGAAAATAGTCGTACATGGACTGTGTAACACTGTTGTGTTGTGATGAATTTTGAGAGAGTGCCTCAAGGCACTTGGGTGCTGCTGTGCGTAAATAAATGGTCTTGAGACTTTTACCCAGATACATTTCATAGCAGGTTAATTTGAGAAAATTCAAGAATTTAGCTTTTGTTTGATGAAATGCAAATGACAGATGGAAAACTGCAGTATTTTGAAAAGAAAAACTGTAATGATGCACAGAACATAAGATTGCCATAATAATAATGGCGCTTAGCATTTACACTGAGTTCTTCATCTTCAAAGTACTTTACAAACAACTAATTAAGCCTCATAACACTCCTGAAAGACAGGTAAGGATCATTACTGCCATTCTACAGATGGAGAAAATGAGGCATGGGGCGGTTAAGTATTTTTGCCTAAGGCTATTGGAAATAAACAGAATCAACCAGATTAAGGTCTAGGAACTCAGTCTTAACATGGATAAAGGGACCAGCATTCTTTGAACCAAAACAATGAGGCTTTTAGTGCTGAATATCTTTCCTTTTGAAAAGATTAACCTGTCATTCAGTTAACACTGATTTCCCAATAAATTAAAATGATACAGTATAACTCCCATTTACTGTTTCTTTGTCTCATTCATTCTTCAGTCTCCACAATTATCCCCAAAGAATGCCTTTTCTGAATGATTAGGTGACAAGGGCCTTTACAGTCAATGTCACCTGGAGGCAAGGCATTGAGAACTCTGGTTTTATTTTACATTAAAGTTGCGAATCATATTGATGGGCTTCATTTAAAATTATGACAACTCCTCATTTCTGATGGGCAATAATTGTTGGCAATTTCAAAATCCTGTAGTGTGTGAAAGAAAAAATATGTAGATTTTACTCTTTTTATTCTTTTCTACTAGGTAACTCTCTTGATAATTCTCCTGAATCCCCAAATTATTGTTGAAGGTGTAGAATGTCACCAAAAAAACAATTCTCAGCATGAAAACAATCTAGTAGATTGCTTATTTTTGGTATTACTGCTGCTTACCTTTAGAAGTCACCCAGGTTTTAAAGAGTTGGAAACGCATTATGGAAAAGAGCAGACATTTTAGGACATTTTTTTCTTTCATTTCTCTTTGGAAGGTTAATAAGCTCAATGATCGTATTTTTATATATGCTTATTTGTAAATTCTCAGCCCCTAGGATCTTGCATACTGTCTGAGGGAACAGGATTTGAAATAAGAGTGAGAATTGCACTGACACCACTGTGGGAGGTAAATGCATAATTAAGTCATAGTCTATCTTATAATATGTTGAAGAAATACAAAAAGGAACAGAGATTACTTTTGTCTGCTTAGGTACTGAAAAGGGTATGTACTTACCAGATTTTTTTGTGATTTGTCCGTAGCACCAGCTTTTGAAGACTTTGATTTTGAAAAATAACCCCTGTAAACTATTTTTTTTAATTCCCAACAATAAAACCATTTTAAACTTAGAATGTGATGATAGTTGCACAACTTTGTGAATACACAAAAACCATAAAATTGTGCACTTTAAATTGTAAATTTTATACTATATCAGTTATAGTTCAATAAAACTATTTTTTTTTTAATGTCAGAAAATGCCAAGCCAATCCACTACTTCCTCCCTTTCAGGGCTTATCTATTTTAGCTTCCAAGAACTCTACTCTATCAGTTCAGAATATACTCTCAGATTATATTAAAAAGATTATATTTTCTTCTCACTTGGTTTCTGTTGACTCTGCAGGAATCATTTGGATGCTCAGCGGCTGTCCGTTCTCAGCACTTATCCCGTGGAACACCATTGCAGAAAAACACGGGGCAATACCGGCTAAGCTGATGTGGCTCTCTAACTACTAAGAGTGAAACTATTCCCTATTCAAAGGATACTATAGCTCATGAGAAAAACAGATTCATTTCTCTGCCCTCATAATTACACAAAAGATTGGGTGCTGTCATCATTATAATTTGATTTTCCCCCTACTCCCCTGGTGGCTCAGATGGTAAAGAATCCGCCTTCAGTTCAGGAGACCTGGGTTCGATCCCTGGGTTGCAAAGATCTCCTGGAGAAAGGAATGACTGCCCACTGCAGTATTCTAGCCTGAAGAATCCCATGGGCAGAGGAGCCTGGCAGGCTACAGTCCATGGTGTCGCAAAGAGACACGACTGAGCAACGTTCACTCTCTGACTCCTGGAGTTCACGGTTCCTCCTTGGTTCCTTGAGCTTAGCTTCTAAGCTGGTTTATCTGCCTGTTGTTGTTTAGTTGTTAAATCTTCTCTGACTCTTTATGACACCATGGACTTTAGCTGGACAGGCTCCTCTGTCCATGGGTTTCCCAGGTAAGAATACTGGAGTGGGTTGCCATTTCCAGCTCCCTCCTCCAGAGGATCTTCCCAACCCAGGGATCAAACCTGTATCTCCTGAGTCTCCTGCATTGCACGCGGTTTCTTTATCCACTGAGTATCTATCTGTCTGTAGACGACTACAGTATGGGGACCATATCTTCAATGGTATCTAAATCCAACAGGAAAAATATAATGAAAATGTTGACTATTTGCTAAATAAATCTGTGAAAGATTGGATTTATCGGTGATTAGATGGAGTCACTATTTTCATTATTTCTATTTTTCCTTTGTTTCCCTACATTTTTATTGCCAATACTCTATGAAAACATAATTGTAATGACTAAAGAATAATCTAGAAAGTGAATGTATTGTGATTTATCCAATCATTTCTTTATTAGCATACAACTAGTATGATTCCAACTCTTAAAATAGCATGAACAATATCTTCCTCATTAACCTTGTTTATAAATTTCATTTTGTTGTTATTTTGTATCTAGTCTTATGTTAAAAATTTACTGTATGTAAGTATGTAAATTATTCTAATCTTTCTACTGGTTACCAAGAATCCTTAGAAAGTTTAAACAATTAATGTATGTTCTCCTCTCCCTTAACCTTTGACATTTTTGCATTCTTATTTCTTTCAAGTTATTTCATTTAAAATACTTTTCATAATGCTTCAGAAATAGTGAGGTACTATATATAATGGTATTATTATAAATTTTGTTACTAGCAATCACACACACACACACACACACACACACACACACACACACACACATACACATATATATTTGTCCAGGTACTTGAAAATCTAATGGCATTCTGTTTCTTGGATGCTTAAATTTTTCTTTGTTTCATCATCAGTGAGTAAAAATATCATATATTTGTTGGTCTTTTACATTTTTTCCATAGATTTTATTATGTCTTTTATTTATTTTTCATTGGCATATTTATCTTTTTATCCACATTTTATTATTTTTTTATATAAATTTACTTATTTTAATTGAAGGTTAATTACTTTACAATATTGTATTGGTTTTGTCATACATCAACATGAATCCACCATGGGTGTACATGTGTTCCCCATCCTGAACCCCCCTCCTTCTTCCTTGCCCTTACCATCCCTCTGGGTCATCCCAGTGCACCAGCCTGGAGCATCCTGTATCATGCATTGAACCTGGACTGGCGATTCATTTCACATATGATATTATACATGTTTCAATGCCATTCTCCCAAATCATGCCCACCCTCTCCCTTTCCCACAGAGTCCACAAGACTGTTCTATACATCTGTTTCTCTTTTGCTATCTCACATACAGGGTTATCGTTACCATCTTTCTAAATTCCATATATATGCATTAGTATACTGTATTGGTGTTTTTCTTTCTGGCTTACTTCACTCTGTATAATTGGCTCCAGTTTCATCCACCTCGTTTTAAAATGTGAAGTTGCTCAGTTGTGTCCGACTCTTTGCGACCCTGTGGACGGTAGCCCACCAGGCTCTTCTGTCCATGGGATTCTCTAGGCAAGAATACTGGAGTGGGTTGCCATTTCTTTCTCCAGGGCATCTTCCCAACCCAGGGATCGAACCCGGGTCTCCCACATTGCAGGCACACGCTTTAACCTCTGAGCCACCAGGGAAGCCCAAAATGTGAATAGAGGCAGCAAAAGAGACACAGATGTATAGAACAGTCTTGTGGACTCTGTGGGAGAGGGAGAGGGTGGGATGATTTGGGAGAATGGCATTAAAACATGTATAATATCATATAAGAAAGGAATCGCCAGTCTAGGTTCGATGCAGGGTGCAGGATGCTTGGGGCTGGTGTACTGGGATGACCCGGAGGGATGGTGTGGGGGGTGGTTTGGAATTGGGAAGACGTGTACACCCGTGGCGGATTCATGTTGATGTGTGGCAAAACTAATACAATATTGTAAAGTAAAATAATAATAATAATAATTAAATAAAATAAAGTAAAATACTTTTAAAGGTAGTAATAATTTCATTATTATTGTCATTTTTGTTTTAAATATTTTCAACAACTGCCTTATGAGTTTTTTAACCGAAAAAATTTAACATTGATGAAATACATTGATGCTCTTAAAATTACATTGATGCTCTTAAAATTATTGTATCTACCATTATTTTTATATTTAGAATAGCTTTCCAAAAGCGTAATCTCCAACATGGGGGCTTCCCAGGTGGTGATAGTAGTAAAGAAGTTGCCTGCCAATGCAGGAGACATAAGAGACATGAGTTTGATCCTTGGGTTGGGAAGATCCCCTGGAGGATGAAATGGCAACCCACTCCGGTATTCTTGCCTGGAAAATCCCATGGACAGAGGAGACTGGTGGGCTATAGTCCAAAGGGTCGCAAAAAGTCAGAGACAACTGAAGCGACTTAACACACGCACACACACACGCACACACACAGACACACACACACACATGCACTGAATTTCCAATGAGGGAATAGAGAGTACAGCGTTTACTGAACATACTTGACTGTGGACTGCTTTGCTTATAGAGAGTTCCATGGGGCTAATGCTCCTCAGCACACACTGTAGGGATCCTATGAAGAAATTATTTGCCTGTTTCAAGATCATTGTTTAAAAGCTAAACCATGCTTTCTTTTAGTTTTAAAAGCTCCACTTTTCATTTATTTAACTATTCTTTCCTATAAGGTCTTTAATTATACATACATTGAAGGTGGGACTTTATTTTTTAACCCAATAATCAGTTCTCTCAATAACTTTTGTTTAAAAACCTACATCTTTTAAATGATACAATTTTTATGTATAATTTGTATGTATATTATTGGTGTGTTGAGGTACTATTCTATTAATTTGACTATAATTTTATGATCCAGACCATAGATTGTTTTAACATCGTA
Source organism: Capra hircus (assembly GCF_001704415.2). Lineage (NCBI taxonomy): Eukaryota > Metazoa > Chordata > Mammalia > Artiodactyla > Bovidae > Capra > Capra hircus. The sequence continues at coordinate 38,618,127 of NC_030816.1, read as the reverse complement.
ATATATTTAAACATCTCTTTAACTATATTTGAATATGTGATTTGTTTTCCCCAGAATATTCATAGATATCTTTACCTATTTGTTCTTCCAAATAAAATTTAAAACTATTTTTATCATGATCCCAAATAACATTTTATTGATCTTATAATTAATTTGGAAACAATTTGTGTGTTTTACAAAATCCAGTGCTCCATTATGGAAATGCAGTGTCTGTTCCTATTAAATTGAAGTTTTCATTTATTTTCCTTAGGAAAGTATTTTAATACTTCTCATACAGATTATGTACATTTCTTAATAAGATATTACTAGTATGTGAATGGTACCTTCCTCATTATGTACTCTAATTGGTTATTTCTGCTATACAGAAAAACTATCAACTTTTGCCATTTAATTTGTATCCAATCACTGTAATGAACTTTAATATTAAATCTCAGAGTTTTGTCAATGATTCCCTTGAGTTTTCTATTTAAAGAGTCATATTATCTGCAAATAATAACAAAAGCTTGTCCTTTCTCATCTCAGTATTATATTTTTTTGCCTTGGCAAGAAAGTCTATGCAAGAATTCTTGTTTTTAATTAAATATAATTTGAATCTTTTAAAAATATGATATAATGATCATTTTATTCATAATACTGTAGGATTTTACTTTTAAAATTAGAAATGAATGTTGAATGCTACTGAAGAAATTTTTACCAACAAATAACAAAGAAATCTAATGAAATTTCTTCTTACATAGATTTGTCTATTCACACATGTATATATATATCTCACAAATTAACATATTTATATATATTCAAATATGTCATATATACAACTACATACAAAGACGTATGTCTAATGTTACTAAAAAGACTGGCTTTTCTGTGCTAAATTCTCTCTGGTTGTAAAATAAAGCAGCTTTGTACAGGCTGTGTCTTAGTGCCTAATGCTGAGACTGCCACACAATTTTCTTATGTGGCTTCAGATTTTTGAAATAAATTATTTTTATATTTTCCTTGGGCCTTGGGATAATGTCCTCTTTACCTTTTTTTGGTTATTGATATTAGACCTTGTGTCATTGTTTTTGTTTTTTCCTCTTTGCCATTCTTAAACCAGAGTCTTGCAGTTATCAGTGCTGGCCATCAGACAAGGTATCAGTTTTCTTTGAAGCTAATCTAACAGGTGCTAACTGAATCACCTTTTCATATCTGTGTAGATGGAAAGGTATTTAACACCTATAATTGTCAGCATATATCTGTGTTAAGTATAAGTTTATCTGATTCAGTTCTTCTGGACTGAAATGGAACAAATTTTCAAGTGCATTGCCTGAATCTCTGGCACCGTAGAGTTGAAGGATGGGGAATTCTATACTGCGTTACTGTAGGAGTTTCTGCCTATAAACCATTTACGATTCCATTCCTGCAGATTGATGTTCTCTGAAATGTAACTTCATGTGTTCAACCCTACACCACCGGGACAGTTGACTTATTAGAATTGTGTTCTGTGTATATGGATGTTCAAAGACATACATGATGGAGTTGGCTCTGAGACATAAGGACCAGAGAGAGACCACAGGAGCTAAGAGTGACCCTCAGCTGATAGCAAGCAAGGAAGCAGGACTTATAACCACTAACAAAGTGAGTTCTGTCAACACCTTGGTTTGTTTCTGGAAGAACTTCAGCAGAGAAGCTGCTTTTATGCACAGTGCTGGGACTTTTGACTTGCCTAAATTGGAAGATACTTTATCTGCACTGATGAAAGCCACTAAGTTTGTGGTGTTAGGTCCATATTGCTGTCTGAAAGCTTTCTTTGTCTCCTTCTGCCCCCCCCCCCACCGCTTCAATTTTCATAGGCATTACCTCCAATAAATCTCTTGCAGTTAAAAAAAAAACTTAAGGGTGTTTGGGGGAAGGGCAGTGATAAGAGTAGCCAGATACCCAAAGAAGAGACAATTTCACATCATAAGGATGACTGCCCCTGTTAAGTAGAAATCTAAGACCATTCCACATCTTCAAGTGAGGAAAAAGCTCAGAGAGGCAAATCAGTAGTTTTGTTCATTCTGTTCTAGAACATTTCAATTCTATTTTATAAAGGAAACAAAAGTAAAGTAAAATGCCTTTAGTCAAATGATTGGAAACTTCAATCTTGAGTTCAGTGCAGTCGCTCAGTCATGTCAGACTCTTTACAACTCCATGGACTGCAGCATGCCAGGCTTCCCTGTCCATCACCAACTCCCAGCGCTTGCTCAAACTCATGTCCATCGAGTCGGTGATGCCATCCAACCATGTCATCCTCTGTCATCTCCTTCTCCCGTTGCCTTCAATCTTTCCAAGCATCAGGGTCTTTTCAAATGAGTCAGTTCTTCGCATCAGGTGGCCAAAGTATTGGAGTTTCATCTTCAGTATCAGTCCTTCCGGTGAATATTCAGGACTGACTTCCTTTAGGATGGACTGGTTGGATCTCCTCACAGTCCAAGGGACTCTCAAGAGTCTTCTCCAACACCACAGTTCAAAAGCATCAATTCTTCAGCACTCAGCTTTCTTTATAGTCCAACTCTCATATCCATACATGACTACTGGCAAAACCATAGCTTTGTCTAGACAGAGCTTTGTCGACAAAGTAATGTCTCTACTTTTTAATATGCTGTCTAGGTCGGTCATAGCTTTTCTTCCAAGAAGCAAGCGGCTTTTAGTTTCATGGCTGCAGTCACCATCTGCAGTGATTTTTGAGTCCAAGAAAATAAAGTCTGTCACTGTTTCCATTGTTTCCCCATCTATTTGCCATGAAGTGATGGGACCAGATGCCATGATCTTCGTTTTCTGAATGTTGAGCTTTAAGCCAACTTTTTTGCTCTCCTCTTTCACTGTCATCAAGAAGCTCTTTAGTTCCTCTCCACTTTCTGCCATAAGGGTGGTGTCATCTGTGTATCTGAGGTATTGATATTTCTTCTGGCAATCTTGATTCCAGTTTGTGCTTCATCCAGCCTGGGATTGAAATCAATCTTAATTTCACATAATGAACTACTTCAGAAAAACTGCTATGAAGCTACTTAGACCATATAGATTTCTCAAAATAGAAAACAAGACAATGAGAAAAGAACTACAGAGGTACAATTAAATATTCTTCAAAATTATTATTATTGAGGTATAGAATTTTTATTCTAAAGAGTAACAAAGGGTTTATAAAGTTACTGTCATACCAAATAGTTCCCAAGGGATTTTGTAAACTGCCAATCTTACACTAAACACATATTGCTGTGAGTTCTCTAGAGAAACAGAATCAATAGGAGAAAGAGAGAGACTCTAAGAAAGGCAGGAAGAGACAATGAGGCAGAGAAAGAATTCTTTCTTATTCTATTCAGCTTCAACAGGTTAGATGAGGCTCCCACATCTATAGAGATATTTGTTTTCCTTAATCTATTAATTCAAACATAAATCTCATCTAGAAACACTCTTACAGACATATTCAAAATAATGTTTAATCAAATATCTGGGCATCCTATGGCCTGGTCAAGTTGACACATGAAATTAACCATCACAATGCTCAATTTTGCAACATTACAGCTCAGGTAAGTATAATAGCTGAAGAAAATACATTAAAAGTCACCTGACATAAAAAATAATTTGATTCTATACTATCTAATGCCACTATTTTATTTAACAGAATGCCATTTATTTGCTATAAAGAAAACATATGGAGTGAAATGTAATTTGGTCTCTTTCAGTTTGTGTCTACATGAATTTCTCTTTAGTATGAGGCCACTTTCTTAAAAGTTCACTGGACCTGTACTGCTTTCTCATATTTAGAACCATTGGGTCTTAATGCAAAAAACTCAAAAGATACCTGACCTGCATAACTATTGACATCTCACAAACCTTCCATACAACATTTTCATGATTTGGGAATAAATAATATAAAGTAATTCAGGAAAAACTCTCTTTATGTATTCTCCATATTTAAATGTATAAATTAATGATGTGTTATCAAGAAGTTCTAAAAGATTTCTTAATAAATTGTACCACAAAAGGGCCTTAACACACTATAATCACATTATTCCCATTTTACAGATAAGGGACTGTAAGATTGCCAGGAGAAATATCAATAACCTCAGATATGCAGATGACACCACCCTTATGGCAGAAAGTGAAGAGGAACTAAAAAGCCTCTTGATGAAAGTGAAAGAGGAGAGCAAAAAAGGTGGCTTAAAGCTCAACATTCAGATAACTAAGGTCATGGCATCTTGTCCCATCGTTTCATGGCAAATAGATGGGGAAACAGGGGAAACAGTGTCAGACTTTATTTTTTTGGGTTCCAAAATCACTGCAGATGGTGATTGCAGCCATGAAATTAAAAGACACTTACTCCTTGGAAGAAAAGTTATGACCAACCTAGATAGCATATTCAAAAGCAGAGATATTACTTTGCCACAAAGGTCCGTCTAGTCAAGGCTATGATTTTTCCAGTGGTCGTGTATGGATGCGAGAGTTGTACTGTGAAGAAAGCTGAGCACCGAAGAATTGATGCCTTTGAACTGTGGTGTTGGGGAAGACTCTTGAGAGTCCCTTGGACTGCAAGGAGATCCAACCAGTCCATCCTAAGGGAGATAGGTCTTGGGTGTTCATTGGAAGGACTGAGGCTGAGGCTGAAACTCCAGTCCTTTGCCACCTTACGTGAAGAGGACTCATTGGAAAAGACTTTGATATTGGGAGGGGTTGGGGGCAGGAGGAGAAGGGGACGACAGAGGATGAGATGGCTTGATGGCATCACCGATTAGATGGATGTGAGTTTGAGTGAACTCTGGGGGTTGGTGATGGACAGGGAGGCCTGGTGTGCTGTGATTCATGGGGTTGCAAAGAGTAGGACACAACTGAGCGACTGAACTGAACTGATGCTTGTTAGACATGAAATACCTCCCACAGGGTCAGAGGGCTAATAGATTAGTAGCAGAGCCAGAAATGTGCTAGATGAGTAAACAAATGCAAATTCATTTTACTGTATATTTATTCTTTAAAAAGTAGTTATTAATTTAAAGATATTCTTGTATGTGTATTTTAAATATATTTTTTAAAAATTAAATGTCATGCAACAAAGTTTTGTGCTACAGATGCTAAAACAGTCTTACTTCTTAACTTCACTTCCAAAATGGTGATTTAATTATGAGCAAAGAATATAAAAATAAAATTTAAGTTGACATTAGAGCCAAGAGAACATTTAAAGTTGAACAGGAAATTGATCATAGTTTGAAGATAGTGAACTATAGACACTGAAATTGAGTAATCAGATGTACCCACCTTCAGAGAAAATAAGCAGTATTTCCTGTACTAGTAAATATAAAACAATTTGCAACCTACTTTATGATACTATAATGGAAGAATCTAATAATAGTTCCACTTCCTTTTCATATTATCCTTCACCTCAAAACTTTCCCAGAATACCTAGCAAATATCAAGTTATCAATTCATTCAAAATTACTTTCAAACAGGTGATGACAGACAAGATCCTCTCACTCTACTCACATTCCACTGAATTGAGACTCACTAATATGTCCTCCACATTTCACAATGATATCTAGATTTTTAAAAGTTCTTTTGCTTTACAGAGTTGTCATTCATAAAAACAGACCAAAAGGATCACAAAATACACATGGAACTTAAGCACAAGTGATCAGAAGCCATTATTTTCTTAGTGGACACATGGCTACACCCACTGCAGGATTATCTCTATTTCTGACTATCCCCTTGCATTCAAGCTGAATGATGCCACTGTTTTCAAACAAAACAGTTAATCTCCTGTCACCCTATCTGTGTCAACTAGAGCCAACAGTTACCAACACCAAGCTATAGATACACGCACAGAAATTCTTGACAACGCGCTCTACCTTCTTAACCCTTCTCATTTCTAACTGTCAAGACTCATCTTTTTGAGCAAGGGAGTTAACCCAGCACAGACAGTTTTATCATCTGTCTGGTGATGTCCATTTTTGGTTTTGTTGCTTAGGTTTACATAGACAAAGAAAGTTTTAAAGAATACAGATATAACATCAATGGCACACTTATCACAGCTACACAATAGATTGGACTTAAGAATGACTGTGAACTTCTGAAGAGTTTGGGGCTGGCCAGTATGCTGATGTTACTGGTTGGTAGCTAGTTTTCTCAGTAATAAACCCTTAGGCAGGAAGTTGTCAAGAAGTATACGTGAGCTAAATGAACAAATATAACAAAACAGAAACAGTGTCATAGATACAGACAACAAACAGATGGTTGTGCCAGAGGGGAAGAAGGAAAGTAGAGGAAAGAAATAGGTAAGGGAGATTAAGAGGTACCAGTTAAAAAATACGTGCGTAATGAGTATGAAATGTACAGTATGGGAAAAATAGTCAATAATCATTGTATATTGATAGATGGTAACTAAAACTAAACCTACTGTGATGATCATTTTAAAATGTGTAGAAATACTAAGTCGTTATGCTGTGTAACAGGAACTAACATTGTGTTGTACAAGCAAATAAACTCATAGAAAAAGAGATTAGATTTGTGGTTACCAGAGGCAGGGAGGGGGAATTGGATGGAGGTAGTTGAAAGGTACAAACTTCTAGTTATTAGACAAATAAGTATCACGGATGCAATGTACATCATGATTAATATAATTAACACTACTGTATGTTACATATGAAAATTGTTAAGGGAGTAAATCCTAAGAGTTCTCATCACAGGGGAAAATATTTTTTCTATTTATTTAATTTTGTATCTACATGATATGATCGAGGTTCACTAAACTTATTGTGGTAATAAGTTTTGTGATATATGTAAGTCAAATCATCATTCTGTACACCTGAACTTTATACAGTGCTATATGACAATTATATCTCATTAAACCTGGAAGACAAAACAAACAGAGACATGAGATTCCTCCTTTCACTTAAATAGTTAGAGGCCACGAGGACTAATTTCACTATTGTTGTGTCTCAGAGAACAGGGATGCCTCAGGAGAGGAAGAAAGAGAAATCTGTTGGTTGGTAGAACAGTCACGTACATTTATCAATTATATTCATGGCCTTTTCTGGGTGGGATTCATGGTGCCCCAAAACAATTATTAATACAATAGTTAAATCAAAGGTGGCTGATTACCAGTCACCACAACAAATATAATGATAATAAAAGTGTGAAACATTGCAAGAATTACCAAACTGTGACACAGACAAACAAAATGAGCAGATACTGTAGGGAAAATGGCACTGATAGACTCGCTAACCATAGGATTGTCACAAACCTTCAGCTTGTTAAAAGAAAAAAATAAACACTATCTCTGAAGCATGATAAAGCAAAGTGCAAGAAAACAAGGTATGCCTGTATTATCAATGCCTCCTTCCCATGGTAAATCAGTCACTGTGAGTAGCTTGTAAGGTGAGAACCACTGGAGTGGTGCTAGACACTGTGTCCTGAGCAGCCTCAGATGAACCTCAGTTAGGGATCCTAAGAAAGGTGCTAGGTGCTGTGTCCTGAACTGCCTCAGACAGATCTCAGTTAGGGATCCTAAGAAATATGCCAGACTACCTTTGCTTTAGTTTTCCTTTTTAGTTTGCTACTTTACTCTATTCAAAAACGTCCTCAGATGGTAATCCATCATTCTGCCCATTCTCCTACTCAATGCGCCTCATGCTAATCATTTAGCTCCCAGATGCTCTAGGTGCCAGAATCCTTAAAAATTAACTTATTTACGGATTCCTCTCTGAAAGTCTCAGGGAAGAAACTGTACAGTAGAAAAATTCATTGTTCATTGTATTTTAGAGCCAGCAATTCATATACTTAATCCCAAACTATTCAGTTAAGCTTTATTGTTCATATTAGTTGTGCCTAATCTTAAACCTGCTGCTGCTACTGCTAAGTCGCATCAGTCATGTCTGACTCTGTGCGACCCCAGAGATGGCAGCCCACCATGCTCCCCCACCCCTGGGATTCTCCAGGCAAGAACACTGGAGTGGATTGCCATTTCCTTCTCCAATGCATGAAAGTGCATGAAAGTGAAAAGTGAAAATGAAGTCACTCAGTCGTGTCCGACTCTTCGCGACCCCATGGACTGCAGCCTACCAGGCTCCTCCGCCCATGGGATTTTCCAGGCAAGAGTACTGGAGTGGGGTTCCATTGCCTTCTCCGAATCTTAAACCTAGATAGCATATTACAAAGCAGAGATATTACTTTACCTTCAAAGGTCCGCATGTAAGAATTAAAGATTTTAAAATTTAAAAAAAATTAAATAAAACATTTTAAATCTTAAAAAAAAAAAAAAAAAAGGTCCGTCTAGTCAAGGCTATGGTTTTTCCAGTGGTCATGTGTGTATGTGAGAGTTGGACTGTGAGGAAAGCTGAGCACCGAAGAATTGATGCCCTTGAACTGTGGTGCTGGAGAAGACTCTTGAGAGTTCCTTGGACTGCAGGGAGATCCACCCAGTCCATCCTGAAGGAGACCAGTCCTGGGTGTTCATTGGAAGGACTGATGCTGAGGCTGAAACTCTAATACTTTGGCCACCTCATGTGAAAAGTTGACTCATTGGAAAAGACCTTGATGTTGGGAGGGGTTGGGGGCAGGAGGAGAAGGGGACAACAGACGATGAGATGGCTGGATGACGTCACCAACTCGATGCACATGAGTTTGGGTGAACTCCAGGAGTTGGTGATGGACAGGGAGGCCTAGCGTGCTGCAATTCATGGGGTCACAAAGAGTTGGACACGACTGAGTGACTGAACTAAACTGAATCTTAAACTCTTCAAAAATAAAACTAAGAAAGGCTGCAGATCTGTCTGGTTAATTCAGAGTATTTATTAGGAAAATTCTATAAGAAAATGCAACATAATAAAAAATTAAGATACAGTCAAGTATTGCGTGTGGTTCAAGTAGACAGAAAAATTCCTTGATAATATATCTAATGTGAAACTTAACTTCATCTCTCTATTCAAATTCTTTGACATAGAATTATAACTTGAGGTCCCAGAGAGTTATAAAAAAATGGTATTTTCAAAGTTTTTGAACATCACAATATCAAATGGTTGTTTGAGAAGTTATTTTAGGCCATACTAAAAACATGGTGTTGCAGAGGTTAAAGCGTCTGCCTGCAATGTGGGAGACCTGGGTTCAATCCCTGGGTCGGGAAGATCCCCTGGAGAAGGAAATGGCAACCCACTCCAGTATTCTTGCCTGGAGAATCCCATGGATGGAGGAGCTTGATGGGCTACAGTCCACGGGTCGCAAAGAGTCGGACACGACTGAGCGCCTTCACTTCACTTCACTTCAAAAACATCCCAGGCAGATGAAAGTATACATGAATCTTAACTATTAAAGATGAACCATATCTCCACAGCCAGAGTAAGAGAATGCCAGCATTCCACTAGACAATGGTTCTTCAATTTTTATAAGAAATCTTGACTGTCCAAGAGATCCACAGTCTAAATTTTTCTATCAGCCCTTCAATATTTCATCGCCCTCATAGCAATTAGCTTTGGGGAATGTCAACAGTGGATTTGGGATTATTTCCATTCCCTGGGATTTCTACAAAATACATTCTGTTCTTCCTGCTGTCCACTTGGTAGCAGAGGCACAGAAGTTTCTTTGATTGGACAGAAGAATAGAAAAAGATTGACTATCATAGGGACTTTAGATTCACCATGAAAAACAGAGTTGTCCAAGATAAAATATTTTTATTTTTCAAAAGATACTAAATATAGTTGATGCATGAAGATTTGCTACTAGGTTGTAGCAGATTCTTTTTTTTCCCCCTCCAGTTTAATTAGCTTAGAGTGATAAGAAGGCATCCCAAAAAGACGGCTTGAAGATTTGTTATTTTAATTAGCCAAATGTGTAAAGAGGAAAACCATCAACTAACATGAAGAAAACTGAAGGCAACCGAAGCAGTATCAAGAGGAGATAAGACCATCTCACCAACAACACAACGCTAAATTAAGAGTTTATGGGCTAATGCAGACTCATAAAACAGCTAAAAATGTTCCCTGCCTTTGTACATGAGTAAAATACTCTGATACTGGTATCTCTGTGAAACAAAGTATACTCTGCCTCTATACTGAAGCTACTTAAATAACATCAAATGGTAAGGAGAGACACCATGCCAGCTGTCCAAAGTGTATGCATTGTATATGCTGATTTAGAAATGATACAGAACATAAATACCAATTAAAGAGAAGTGGGAGAGAAGTAAAATATAATTTTTGTATTATCAAACTCAAGCATTTAGAAAGAACTTGGTGTTTCTTATGGCTAGAGTGTCAGATAGTTCACATGATTTAGATTACACTTTATGTGCATAATTTTAGATTATCATAGATATGTTTTTCATATTTGGCCCAGGTTTCCTTTGGTTCAGATGTTTTGAGTGCTTTGTGTGCCTGGCTTCTTGCATTCACATTGTGCTACGTCTTTTTTGTGATCTGTTATTAGTAGTATCAATTGGAACTCAGGCAAACTTTTATATAAAATGAAGGCGAGAAATGAAAATCGTCAATATCTTTTAACTGTTAACCCAGGCCTGAGGTAGTCTGCATAAGCATCTGCTCTGCATTTCTAGAGGTAGCTGTTTTTCTACCTTCCCTCTCTAATTACACCTTCTGGGAGACAGGAATTTGTACCATTTTGCCCTTCATTTGCATCATCACAGCAACTCTAGCCTTCATGTCCCTTTGCCTGATAAGTTGCAGGGTTTTGGTTTCTGCTCACTGATTATTCAGCCAGGCTCGCCTCTCCTTGGCAGGCTCCAAGGACGTTTCTATTCTTCCTCCAGGCCTACAGCACACACTTGAAAAGACCCATCCTGCCTTCCATCCTACTCAAACAGTAGTGTGTGACATGCTCTCAGCCCAGTTTCACCTTTCCAAAGACTGAAGAGTGCCTATGTAAAGGCTAAATGCACAGACTTCTTGTTGGAGGCTGAATACACCCTCGCATTCACTTGAGAATTAACCCTTGAGAAGCATGCCTTGCAGCTTACCTGTGGATCTGGCTTTCAGAGCAGATTCATTATTTTTCATATTTGACAGAAGTGGTAAGATATTCAGTGTCTTTCCTAGGGCTATAGGAGTATGCTTCTCAGCACATGCACATCTAGGGCATTTAATCAGCTATTTGTTTGAAGTGTCCCATTGATCATAAAAATGATGCTTAACCAGAAATGTTTAGCTTATAAATTCATACATGGAAGTTAGATGGGACTGCTCTGAAAACTGGACAAGAACTAACTGAAATTCTAAAGAAATCAGGTTGATGTAGTGCAAAGTGCAGTCTTTGGGGACTGTCAATTAATTATCTGCAAATGTACATAATGTAAATGCTTAAACAGGATGATTTAACTGAAATACTTAGATCATTGTAGTTATACTAAAGTGATTCATAAAACTCAAAAGAGTCAAAAAGCCACATGAAATCCAATTCCCTGTGGGAGTTATGGTTTGGTTAAATATAATGCACATGCACTTTGTTTTTTCGCACTTATTAAAGTTAGAGAAAATTTTTCAAGTTAAACACATTTGATCAACATGATTTTTCTTTCTGTATTATTTATTGTTAATTAGGAAACTGTTCAAATTCATTCTAGTATCACCAGTCATGAAACTTGCCTGGAGATTGCCTCCTAGTTGATCAGAATCAAGAAGGAGAGAATGAAAAAAGCCATTCTGCCTAATAATTGAAACTGCAACTAGATAAGTAGAATACAGGATAACAATTTCATCAGATGTCACTTGAAACTGATCTCTAGTATACATTAACTTAGCATCTTTACATGGTAAATATACAAATTAAGTATGCTGCAATCTAATGCATTATAATGATTTGTAATCATAATTTTGACAGACACAAAAATATTCAGTGGCATATTCTTAGAGGTTTCACTAAGATTAAGCAAATAGATAATAACAACCAGGCAAAAAATTATTGCCTGAAGCTAACAAACTCTGAGAACATTTCAGGTATTTGAAGACTGTTGCTGCTGCTACTGCTAAGTAGCTTCAGTCATGTCCGACTCTGTGCGACCCCAGAGACGGCAGCCCACCAGGCTCCCCTGTCCCTGGGATTCTTCAGGCAAGAACACTGGAGTGGGTTGCCATTTCCTTCTCCAATACATGAAAGTGAAAAGTGAAAGTGAAGTCGCTCAGTCGTGTCCGACTTTTCGCGACCCCATGGACTGCAGCCTTCCAGGCTCCTCCATCCATGGGATTTGAAGACTGTTACTGAGGCCTAAACCTTTTCTCTTTGTACTAAATACCATCTTTCTCTAAACCATTACACTATTGAACTTTTCCCAAATATCTGGACTTAAAGTATACTCTCCTTTCGTGAAGCTGGTGAGTTCTTTATTACATCATTAATTTTCTGTAAGATGAATTATCATTTTAGGTGCACATTTTACAGCATCCCATATAGATTATAAGTTCCTTGAATACAGATCAGAGAAGTGTAGAGACTAGAAAGACCTGTTCACCTTTTATTGAATTTCTACTTACATACTTCCATCACTCTATTCCTCACAATTCAACCCCACCCATACCCGGAACTGATTTGAGCTGGTCTCAGAGACTCAGGGCAGGTCAATGGAAAATCATTAGGTCTGGATTAAATGAGGCTAATTCTAGATTGAAATAAATCTTTAGGAAACTACAGATGGCTGAAATCCAGACATAAGAAGATGTGTTGAACTCAAGACTTCATATGCCCTTTGGGAAGTCAAAAAAGTTAACAAACCATAACCATAAATTTGAAGCTTACATATACCCCAGGCTTGAAAATGTCTATACTACCAAATTACTATGTATAGTGTATGGGAATGGCAGACCCCTGTAGTTCTTTTTCTAATCATATAGAGATTCAGTAAAAATCATAAAAAGAAAAAAAGACCATTTTGAGATCACCAAGCCTAAACTGTTGCTGATATAAGAATCATGTCTGGGATGTTACAGAGGATTAGATAGTGTCATTTAAAGCTTTCCAATGATTTAGGAGATAGAACTATAAGTTATTCACTGAGATGCATGTGTACCAAGTCGCTTCAGTTGTGTCTGACTCTTTGCGACTCTATGGATCATAGCGCTCCTCTGTCCACGTGATTCTCCAGGCAAGAATACAGGAGTGGGTTGCCATGCCCTCCTCTAGGAATCTTCCTGACCCAGGGATTGAACCTATGACTTTTATGTCTCCTGCATTGACAGCTGGGTTCTAAAGCACCCAAAAGAGGACAGTTTTTCAAGAGGAGCTGAGGAATGTAGTTTGATACACAGAACTTATTGTCTATAGTACATTTACTTGGAAATGGACAATGAACAAATACAAAATTCAGGAGACCTCTAAACTAGACACATTTGTTTGAAATCATCAGTACTTGGACTGCAGCAGAACTTTAAGCTCACTTAGGATGACTATTCAGTTCAGTTCAGTTCAGTCGTTCAGTCGTGTCCGACTCTGCAACCCCATGAATTGCAGCACGCCAGGCCTCCCTGTCCATTACCAACTCCCGGAGTTTACTCAGACACGTCCATTGAGTCAGTGATGCCATCCAGCCATCTCATCCTCTGTTGTCCCCTTCTCCTCCTGCCCCCAATCCCTCCCAGCATCAGAGTCTTTTCCAATGAGTCAACTCTTCGCATGAGGTGGCCAAAGTACTGCAGTTTCAGCTTTAGCATCATTAGAAGACTTATTTATGACTATATAAAAACAGCCTTCCTAGATTACTGAAGAATATCAACTTTGTGGGGGGCTAGAGGAAGAAGAGAATTTACCAGAGAAGAATGTGGAGTCAAAGGAAACCAAGAGGTCACATAATCAGAGTAAACTAACATTTTAGTAATGTTTAGCAATTAGTCCTGCCCAACCATAGAACAGGGGCTTCCCTGGTGGCTCAGATGGTAAAGAATCCACATGCAATGTGGGAGAACTGGGTTTAATCCCTGGGTTGGGAAGATCCCCTGGAGGAGGAAATGGCAACACACTCCTGTATTCTTGCCTGGAGAATCCCATGGACAGAGGAGTCTGGTGGGCTACAGTCTATGTGGTTGCAAAGAGTCAGACATGACTGGGTGACTTTCACACACACAACCATGGAACAAGGTGCTTCATGAGAGAGTTAGTACTCTAATCATTGGAAATCTTCAAGTATCACTACCTAATCTTCTGTAATATCACAGAGGAGGTTTTTTTTTTTCTTCTTTTTCTTTTTCCTTTTTTGGCAGCACTGTGCAGCTTGTGGGATTTTAGTTTGGAACCTAGGCCCAGCCAAAGCACCAAGTCCTAACCACTGGACCACCAGGGAACTCCTGAAGAGATTCTTATTTGAGCAACATCAATTGCCACTGCTAATTGCTAGGAGTAGCAATTTAGTCCTAGTGACCTCAAAGCATATTTTTTGTCTTTTTATGGTTTGTATTGAATTTCTATAGTACTAAATTACTATGTAGTCAACGTTATGGTTTTTCCTGTGGTCATGTATAAATGTGAGAGTTGGACTGTGAAGAAAGCTGAGCACCGAAGAATTGATGCTTTTGAACTTTGGTGTTGGAGAAGACTCTTGAGAGTCCCTTGGACTGCAAGGAGATCCAACCAGTCCATTCTGAAGGAGATCAGCCCTGGGATTTCTTTGGAAGGAATGATGCTAAAGCTGAAACTCCAGTACTTTGGCCACCTCATGCGAAGAGTTGACTCATTGGTAAAGACTCTGATGCTGGGAGGGATTGGGGGCAGGAGGAGAAGGGGACAACAGAGGATGAGATGGCTGGATGGCATCACTGACTTGATGGACGTGAGTCTGAGTGAACTCCGGGAGTTGGTGATGGACAGGGAAGCCTGGCATGCTGCGATTCATGGGGTTGCAAAGAGTTGGACATGACTGAGCCACTGAAATGAACTGAACTGAACTGAACTGAACTGAACTGATGTAGATTTTATAGGAATGGCATACCCCTGTCATTTTTTTCTAATCACCTCTCTTGAAAAATCCGCATAAGTAAGATAGCAGGCAAATGGTATCTCCTTGGCCCCTTGACACACCCAGGTTATTCACAATATCCCGGGGTAGGTGAACACAAACACCCAGCACACACATGACTTCCACAGCTGGCATTAGTTCAAACCTATTTCTGCTCCTCTTCTCTGACCCGCTGTGTGCTGCCTCTCATCTTCCATGACTCTCCAACCTCGTCTTCTTTCCAATAACTTGGATCCTCATGTTTGCTCTTCTTGCTTGATGATTGTTAGACATGCTTTTCTGGCTCATTGGTGGTACTCCTTGAACACAGGCTCTTTTGTTTACCTCTATATTAAATTAGTTAACACTGTTTTATGGTGTTAACACTGATTCCTGGGTCAGGAAGATCTCCTGCAGGAAGAAATGGCAACCCACTCCAATATTCTTGCCTGGGAAATTGCATGGACAGAGGAACCTAACTGGTTACAGTCTATGGGGTTGCAAAGAGTCAGACATGACTGAGCAACTGAAAATGCATCCACACTGTATGGCATATATGAGCACTGTTAAAGAAGTCAATCCTCAGAAGGCACATCAAAAGGAAAAAAAAAGGTGTTTTTAAAATTATATTTATATGAGATTATGGATGCTAATTAAATTTATTGAAGTATTAATTTTACAATATACATTAATCAAACTATTATGCTGTACACCTTACACTTAGAGGGTGATGCATATCACTTATATCTTTTTTAAATAATTTCTTTCTTTTTCAATTATATCATGAAAAATGGCTTGTTCCAATGCAGTACAGGTGGGATACTGCCAGTATCTGCTAAAGCAGCTTATCACTTCCAGTCATACTTTCTATAGGGCAATACTAGCTTCTAGATGGTGGAGCCTGGTGGGCTGCCGTCTATGGGATCGCACAGAGTCAGACACTACTGAAGCGACTTAGCAGCAGCAGCATATAAGCTACAAAATTTCAGAGGCTCAATGTAATGATGCTTATTCGCACTCACACGAAAGAGCAATATAGTGCTGCTAGTTGGTGGGTAGCTTTCTCCCATTTGTTGTTTTCTGAGAGTGACATTTCCACCATCTATTGACACAGCTGTCTAATAGTGCTTCATATACCCAAGTAGTTGAAAATGAAAGAAAATGAGAGAGAAGATCCACTAGGTTCAGAAGACACCCACATCATTTTTGCTCACATTGCATTGTCAGGTACAGTCATCTGACACCATTTAGAAATAATAGGGGCTTAGAAATGTGGTTTGAGGCTGGTAAGTTTCTTTCCAGCCAAGACTCAAAGCTATGTGACTCCAAGCTTTGAAATCACATGTAAAACTTCAGTCCACTTTGAACTCTGTTACGAGGGGCCATCAGAAAAGCCCTCATAGAACTGAATTGGATCCAAATTTGCCCTGAGCTCTTTGAGCATAGCGACCTTGAACTCAGCACACAGTAATGCTTGATGCAACTGGGACTCTTCCATAAGAGAAACTGAAATAGCTAAGCAAACACATTTTTCAAAGTTGTGTGAATGAACACTGCTCTGCATACTTGTTCTAAACCTTGAAGCAGAATATTATACACAGAACTGAATTTCCATATGTAGAAACTGTAAAATTGCTATTTGCAAGTCATGTTCATTTGTATACCAGAAACCTGCCAGCGATGCACCCAAAATTCATTTGTAGCAGCTATTTATAGCAATATCAGCATTCAAGTTTTTATGTAAAAATAGCAAAGTGGAGCTACTGGTATAATAGCAGCTAACGTATTTATTCATTCATACATGAATGTTTATTTGCCCCTTGTAGAAAAATATATTAGGACCTATATTTAATATTAGAAGAAAACTGTGAGGGTTAAGAGAAAAATTAAGGTCAAATATCTAGATATAAACTGGAGAAATATATTAATTAATATTTAGACTTTTTTCAAATATCTGTCTCTTTGACATTGGTGGTAGTTTAGTTGCTAAGTCATGTCTGACTCTTGCAACCCCATGAACTATATCCCTCCAGGTTTCCCTGTCCAGGTAAGAATAATGGAGTGGGTTGCCATTTCCTTCTCCAGGAAATCTTCCCAACCCAGGAATCAAACCTGGGTCTCCTGTATTGCAGGCAGATTCTTTACCGACAGCTACAGGTGAAGCCACCATTGTGGCAACAAAAATGAAGAGACTTACATGCTCAGAGGCCATACTTCCTTTCTAACTACATGCAGAACCATGACCATCACCACTCAGTAGGATAAGGTCCAGCTGAGAAATGGTCCACTGGGCACAACCTGGGAACTCTGTGTATACAGATGTTAACAAACAATTCCCAGAGTGCTATGGTGAGGTGGCAAAGGATTACTCACCTACATAATCAGTGAGTAAATTATCAGTAATTGTTTTCTTGTCTGGATATTGCCTTTCTTAATCATACTGTACTTTTACAATTAGAGGCTGAGTTGAGAGAGGCTTCCACTTTCAGTCCCAACATAATGGAGAGTTGTTTCTTTCATCCTTACAGCTACACAAAAGTTAGACAATCTGAAAGTCAATAACTTTTAGTGGGTCCATTAGAGAACTGAAATCCCGGGGCAAATTGTGCATCAAAATCTGGAGAGATGGGTACATTCTGAGAAATATGGAACTGAGATGTGCTTACCTGGGAGAGGGGAGCCAGAGTCATAATCCAGTAGGAATGTTTAGGGTAATCTTCCTGAATTGCTGAAGGTTGACTGCGGACTAGGGTAAAAGTGAGAAATTCCTGCGTTCCAGTCTTAAGGGAGCACCACATTTTCCTAAGCTTTCCCTTCAGGAACTCCTCCAGGTTCTCACAGGGAAGATCTGAGAAAGATTGTGAATTATACCCAGAACTTTCTCTGTAACAAAAGCCTGCGCTCCAGGAAAAGCGCTTAGCCATAGCACAATTCTGAAACTTTATCCCAGCTGGGGAATAATGATATCTGGGTAGTAGGTTTATGGATGGGTTGCTAATTATTGTGAGTTTTGCTTCTGCTTATCTGTATTTTCTTCTTGTCTCAATGAACAGATACTATTACTTTAATATAAAACATTATAAACAAAAGGTTTATTTTTAATTTAATTTTTAGTTTTTAACATCCAAAACATATTTTATTGGGGTATAGCTCATTAGCAATGTTGTGGTAGTTTCAGGTGAACAATGAAGGGCCTCTGCCATACATATACATGTATCCATCCTCCCCCAAACCCCTCCCATCTAGACTGGCACATAACATTGAGCAAAGTTCCATGTGCTATACAATAGGTCCTTGTCTGTTATCCATTTTAAATATAGCAGAGTGTACATGACCTTCCCAAACTTTAAAAAGAACAAACTGAGGAATAATTAGTTCAAGAGGGAAACTGTGATAAATAGGATAGATTAAATCCTCTGGGAAATAAAGACAGAAAGAGACAGAAACATCAGATGTGAATCTAAAAAGAAGAATGTGAGCGAGTCTAGTGTCCAGAATTAACAAAACCTGATATTCCTACTTGTCATCTCCTTGGATGCCCTGAGTGGATGTTCTGTATTATAATCACTGTATTACATGCACTGACTCCAGTAGAGAATTTTTTCTATTAAATAGTTCTCTTTTCAGGAGTTCTGCTCTAATTTCCTCTCCCTGAAAGAAATTCTTGGCAGAGCAACTGAGTTATATTTGTATTTTTAAATCGTGTGGTTACCATCCTTCTTTGCTACAACAGTTAGACACTTCTGGAAGAAGTTTTCCCATGCCCTGGGCTTGCTATGTAAGCTTCTCCTGCCCTAAACCCTGGAGTTGGATACATCAAGACTCAAATTCTGTCAGTAGAAGAATGCTATGGCTCATTCAATGGAAGCTTAAAGGGATCCGGGTTAAAAGCGTAAACATGTATCCACACAAACTATCAGAGATTAATTCAAAAGAAAATAAAGTAAATGTTCTTCTAAGCTCATTGAATCAGATTGCACTTCACAATAAAGTTAGAAGTTCTTTGTTGGCTACCAAATTTGTAGGTAATATGATACAAATGAGAGTTGGACTATAAAGAAAACTGAGCACCAAAGAACTGATGCTTTTGAACTGTGGTGTTGGAGAAGACTCTTGAGAGTCCCTTGGACTGCAAGGAGATCCAACCAGTCCATCCTAAAGGAAATCAGTCTTGAATATTCTTTGGAAGGACTTATGTTGAAGCTGAAACTCCAATACTTTGGCCACCTGATGAGAAGTGATTCATTTGAAAAGACCCTGATTGAAAGAGACACATGTACACCAATGTTCATCGCAGCACTGTTTATAATAGCCAGGACATGGAAGCAACCTAGATGTCCATCAGCAGATCAATGGATAAGAAAGCTGTGGTACATATACACAATGGAGTATTACTCAGCCATTAAGAAGAATACATTTGAATCAGTTCTAATGAGGTGGATGAAACTGGAGCCTATTTACAGGGTGAAGTAAGCCAGAAAGAAAAACACCAATACAGAATACTAACACATATATATGGAATTTAGAAAGATGGTAATGATAACCCCTGCATGCAAGACAGCAAAAGAGACACAGATGTTTAGAATGGACTTTTGGACTCTGTGGGAGAGGGAGAGGTTGGGATGATTTGGGAGAATGGCATTGAAACATGTATACTATCATGTAAGAAATGAATCGCCAGTCTATGTTCAATACAGGATAGAGGATGCTTGGGGCTGGTGTATGGGGATGATCCAGAGAGATGATATGGGGTGGGAGGTGGGAGGGGGGTTCAGGATTGGGAACTCATGTACACCCATGGCTGATTCATGTCAATGTATGGCAAAACCAATACAGTATTGTAAAGCAAAATAAAGTAAAAATAAATTAAAAAAAAAAGACCCTGATGCTGGGAAAGATTGAAGGTGGGAGGAGAAGGGGACAGCAGAGGATGAGATGGTTGGATGGCATCACCAACTCAATGGACGTGAGTTTGAGTAAACTCTGGGAGTTGGTGATGGACAAGGAGGCCTGGCGTGTTACAGTCCATGCGATCACAAAGAGTTTGACATGCCTGAGTGATTGAACTGAACTGAACTGATACAAATTAGGGTTTCTCCAGTGGCTCAGCAGTAAAGAATCCACCTACAGTGCAGAAAACACAGGAGACTTGAGTTCAATCTCTGGGTCAGGAAGATCCCTTGGCATAGGATATGGCAGTGTACTCTAGTTTTCTTGTCTCGAAAATTCTATGGACAGAGGAGCCTAGCAGGCTACAGTCTACAGGGTCACAAAGAGTTGGACATGACTGAAGCAAATTAACATGCATGTACATGATACCAATTAACATGTTGGGATAGAGTGATTTTCACTGAAAATGGAAAAGTCCAAAATTCTAAAATTTTATAGTTTAATGTCAAGGGAGCTGTGAGAGCAATAGTTGAAAGAGAGGAAGTATATGGAGCCACCTGGCAGAGTATCTATCTCAGAGAAGATGCTTAAATAATTTTTTATTAAATCTGAATGTTGTCCAGTTCTTTCATTCCAAGTGGAGGAAACAAAGGCTTCCCCGATGGCTTAGTGGTAGAGAGACTGCCTGCAATGCAGGAGCCACAGGAGACTTGGGATCAGTCCCTGGGTGGGGAAGATCCCCTGGAGAAGGACATGGCAACCCACTCCAGTATTCTTACCTGGAGAATCCCATGGCAACCCACTCCAGTATTCTTACCTGGAGAATCCCATTGACAGAGGAGTCTGGTGGGCTACAGGAAAGATCTGGCAAAGTTAACTGACTTGTCAAATAAATAAACTATAGGACCAGGACAAGAGCCTGCATTTAGAATCTAATTTATAAAACAAACATAAAAACCCCAAATCATGATTTTAGCAGTTAAAATTTCAAATTATGATTTTTTTCTCAAGAGAAAGACTTTCTGCCATCTGTGATTACACATGCAACTGGTTTCACAATGAATAGTATTATAGTAGTAGCCCGACAGTCCAATGTAACTTGCATTTAAATATTAACTACTTTAAAACAATCAGCTTTTTGAAGTATTATTTGCATGGAATAAGATGCACCCTTTTCAGTTATGAAATTTAATATTTTAGAAAGGCATACACATCTGTAATCACCACCCCAAAGAAGATTTAAACATTTCCATCATGATCCAAAATTCCCTCTTGCCTCTTTATTGTCAATTCTCCCTCTCTCAGCCCAGCCCCAAGCTTTCCATCACATAGATTAGTGTTGCCTATTCTAGAATTTCATATTCATGGAATCGTATGATATTTTGTGTGGCATCTTTTGCTAAAATAATATTGTTGAAATTCACCCATGTTAGTATTTCATTGTATGGATATACCAAATCGGTCTATCCATTGACAGGTAAATGGACATTTAAAGTTATTTCAGATTTGGGTGATTATGGTTAAAGCTCTTATCTTTGTATATGGACACTGTTCTCATTTCTCTAAGCAAGTTGTTGTTTTTATTGGCTAAGTCATGTCCAGCTCTTTCCGACCCCATGGACTACAGTACGCCAGCCTTCCCTCTCCCTTCAGTATCTCCTGGAGTTTGCTCAAATTCATGTTCATTGAATCGGTGATGCCATCCAACCGTCTCATCCTTGGTTGCCCCCTTCTCCTCCTGCCCTCAGTCTTTACAAGCATCAGAGTCTTTTCCAGTGAGTAAGTTCTTTGCATCAGGTGGCAAAAGTATTGAGCTTCAGCTTCAGCATGTCTTTCCACTGAATACTCAGGCTCAATTTCCTTTTGGATTGACTGGTTTGATGTTCTCACTAAGGGACTCTCAAGAGTCTTCTCTAGTATCACAGTTTGAAGGTATCAGTTCTTCAGTGCTCAGTTTTCGTTATGGTCTAATTCTCATGGATGTACATGACCACTGGAAAAACCATAGCTTTGACTATACAGACCTTTGATGGCAAAGTGATATCTTTGCTTCTTAATATGCTGTCTAGATTTGTTATTGTTTTCTTCCAAGGAGCAGGTGTCTTTTAATTTCATGGCTATAGTTGCTGGTAGCAAAATTGCGACATCATATTTACTAAGTGCACTTTTAACTTATTTAATTGCCACAGTCTTCAAAGTGATGCCTTTTTACATTCCCAGCAGTGGCATATACAAAGGCTCCAGGTGCTCTATAACTTTACCAGTGTTTAGCATTTTAGATTTTTTTTTAATTTTAGTCATTTTAATGAGTGTAGTTGTTTCTCACTGTGCTTTTAATCTTCATTTCCCTGATAACTATTGATATTGAGTATCTTTTCATATGCCCACTGGTCATTTGTATATCTTCCTTTGTGAAAGCTCTGTTAAATCTTTTGCCTATTTTCTAGCTGGGTTGTTCATCTTCTTCTTACTGAGTTGTAGGGATATTTCTTATAAAATAATAAAGTCTTTTATCAAATATATGTACTGCAAATGTATGGATTGCAGAGCCTAGTTCATGCTTTGCCTTTTTATTTTCTAAATTTTATATTTGGAAAAGCATAGCGTATAATGAAACACAATACAGTTGACCCTTGCACAACACAGGATTGAGAAAGCCAACCCCACCTCTCCATACATAGTCCAAACTCTTGTCTATAAACTTTATAATCAGTCCTCTGTATCTGGGTTTCGCACTTACAGGTACAACCAACCATGGATTTTGTAGCACGTATTTAAAAAAAAAAATCTGCATGTAAGTGGGTCCATGTGGTTCAACCCATGTTGTTCAAAAGTCAGCTGTACGCGCTTTCTTAGTTTATGGTTTGTGCTTCTCATGTCATCTCTAGGAAATCTTTCTCCCAAGCACACAAAGATTTTCTATCTTTTCTTCTAAAAGTTTTGTCATTTTAACTCTTACATTTATGTTTGTAATCAGTTATGAGTTAAGCTTATATATAGTGTGAAGTCAACATTCACTTTTTTCCCCATAAGAATATCCAGCTATTACAGTACAAAACATTGAAAAGCTGCTCGCTCTTTCCTCTGTTGAATTGCTTTGGCATCTTTGTCAAAATTCAATTGACCATATATATATGGTTCTATTTCTGGACTCTTTCGTTATTCTGTATATCCACCTTCATGCCAAACACACTGTCTTTTTTTTATTGAAGTATAGTTGAGCTACAATGTTGTGTTAGTTTGTGGTGCACAGCAAAGTGATTCAGTTATACATTATACATGTATCTTTTTATATCTTTTTTGGATCTTTTTCCACTATTGGTTATTATAAGATATGGAATATAATTTTCCCTGTGGCATACAGTAAGTCCTTGTTGTTCATCTCTTGTATGTATGTATGTATCTTGTATATATGTATGTATGTATCTTGTATATATGTATGTATCTTGTATGTGTGTATCTTGTATGTATGTATGTATGCATCTGTTAATACCAAACTCCTTACCACACTGTCTTGATTACTGCATTTTTACAGGACAGTGTGAAGGAAGGAGAGAGGTTGCATACAAGGAAGGAAGGAAAGAGGAAGAGGGACTTTTCTGACAGAAAATGGTGGTAGTTTCCACATGGTAAAAGTAAAAATAGCCATAATCTGGAACAACTATTACTGTTTTTAATTAACTAGTTGTATATTGATGAGCACTATGTATGCAGCATATATACTGGACACAGTATGAATACATTTACTTACCCCTATTGTCGTACAAGTAACTAGATCCTGTTGCTCACTTCTTTTGTGGCCTTTTATTGATACATTTTAGGATTGATTAAATCAATTAGTTAGCATTTTCATGATGAGATAAAATATTTTTCTAATATGAGATGCTGTTTAGAATGTGAAGTTTTTTGATGAAGTAATTTATACTATAAATTTAAAGCACTACTGAAATTAGAAATAAACCATATTTTGGTTAAACTGAGTAAAATATGGATGACTGGGACTTTATTGATCCTGTACTATTTACCAGGTGCTAAACTATGTCTTTTACATGATAATCAAATACAGTTCACCCTCACGTTTGAGCACCATAGGTTTGGACTGTGGGGGTCTACTGACAGGCAGATTTTTTTCAATACAATACTACACAATCCAAGATTGGCTGAGGGACCATGTATACTGAAAACCAACTATAAGTTACATGCAGAATTTTGACTGTTCAGAAGGACAGCAACCCTAACACCCATGTTATTCAAAAGTTAACTGTATGTAATTGCTGCAGTTTATTGAGTGGCTATTATGTTATGAAATTATCCCACTTAATTCCTGTAACAGTCCTGCAAGATAAATACTATTCCCATTGTACATGTAAGGCCACTCGAGCCAAGTAACTTGCCCTAATAGGAAGCAGTGGAAAATGCCCTAACTTGTTTAATCTGGCCTCTAAACCAAGCATCTTCCCACTTGCTATGTTACATTCACATGTCCTATGAAAACATCTATATGTTACATGAATGACAGGGCAAAATCTAAAGTTCAACTGGTAGTTTGAGCACTTCAAACAAACACATCAGCTTTCTCCCAAGTACTCTCAATCAATGTCAGTTTCCTCTTCCTCAGAATCAGAAGAAAAACAATGAGCTGAGGGCTAATAGAATGTAATCTGAGAAAGTATGCCTTCATGTTTCCTAGGCTAATGGTCTTCATCTAACTCATTAAGCATGAGACACAGGAGAGAATCTGAGGGGAGATGAGAAGATGAGCAAGGAAATAGTAGTAACATATGTAATATGCAATATAGTGCTCACAGGAGATAATCTTGTAATTTAAGAAAATCCATTAAGGGCAGGTATTATTACTTCAGAGATACAGAAAGCAAAGATCTGAGAAGCTAATGCATTTAGCCAAAATCTTACAAGTTGCAGAGAAAGGACTAGAAGGCTAAACTGGACACTTGGCACTGATACTAGAAAGCTGTGGGGCACAGAGGTAACCTCAGAGAACAAGAGAGTGATAAAGCTGTGGGGCACAGAGGTAACCTCGGAGAACAAGAGAGTGATTTGTGAGGTGAGGGAGCAAGGAGCAGAGAGAGGAGGTGTGAGATCACTTAATTGTTCTTTTTGAAGCTGAACTCAGTTCACTGATCTTATATCCCAGCTCTTGCTGCTCTGGCACGTACTTACAACTAATTCATTTTCTTTTATCTAAGATTTTAAAGTACCTCTGAGAAAGACTGGGGTATACAAATCAAATTAGAATCACAATAGGTTGGGAACTGATCCAAGGACTTAATATAAGACCTAAATAATAGAAAACAAAAATAGCAGAAAACTGAGGTAGTTTGCATCCCTATGTCTTATGAATAAAACTACAATAATGACATCATCTCTTGTTCTTTAAAAGAATAACACTGCTAACATTTTGACTTGAAGAAGTAGATAATGGTCTTTCAAAGCAAGACATCAGTATGATCGACAGAACTTGAGTCTTCTCATAGGACGGTACCCACTTTCCCCACCTCTATCTGTCCCATGTGTGCCTGCATGCTAAGTGTCTCTTTACAACACTATGGACTGTAGCCCATCATCTGTCCGTGGGATCCTTTAGGCAAGAATACTGAAGTGGGTTGTCATTTCCTCTTCCAGGGGATCTTCCTGACCCAGAAATCGAACCTGCTTCTCCTGTGTCACTTGCATTGGTAGGTGGGTTCTTTACCACTAAGATCACCTGGGAACTCCATCTGGAGCAGGTTCTAAAGGCAGATTAAATGAAATTATAAATACACACACACATTGTTGTGTAGCTTTCAGGGTTAAATTTTGTTTATATTGAGAAACCTCCATGTCTTGATTTTACTTTTTATACCCTTATCTCAGATACTTGCATAGTGTATGTTATTTTAATATAAGTGACTAATCAGGCATTCTGGATCAGAGGTTCTCCAATAAAAGTGCTTTCAGAGGTCAGACATGGGCTAATTACAAGAAGAATGGTAGGGAAATGCAGCTGTTGTGCCATATATAATTTTACTTCTTTTAAAGAGTGTTTTTTTCTAAATAAAACAC
This sequence comes from Capra hircus, assembly GCF_001704415.2. NCBI lineage: Eukaryota > Metazoa > Chordata > Mammalia > Artiodactyla > Bovidae > Capra > Capra hircus. The sequence goes on along the minus strand of NC_030816.1, from coordinate 38,592,239 downwards.
ACTTAGAGACCCAATTTGAGACCTTTGGGCAAGGTTAACTGTTTTGATCAACTGTCTGTCATATTTCAAAGGAAATGTCTAATTTGAAAGATTTACCATAAGTAGACCTTTACCAAATGATTCGATTACATAACTGTAGATGTGTTTTGCACTAGAAACTCAGATTGAATCTGTATAACTAGTAAAAAGGAGGAGATGTATGTCAATTATATTTATTTGTCTATTCAAGAGCAGTGAGATGAAATGATCTTTGGGGCCAATTGACAAGTTGCTGAACCAAATTGATAAGGGGACATGTGTCTAAATAACCCAATAGCTACACAGATAAACCCATGCTTAGAGACAGATCTTTTCCAACTCATCGTTCAGACATTTGGTCAGTATTAGGTGAAGCTTACTCAAGTCATATAGAATTAACTACTTCTTAACAGAAATGGCAACCCACTCCAGTATCCTTGCCTGGAAAATCCCATGAATAGAGAAGCCTGGTGGTCTGCAGTCCATGGAGCTCCAAAGAGTTGGGCACGACTGGGCGACTAACACTTTACTTTTTACTTTAGGCAGTGATGGAAAGGGCTTTTGATCCCAAAAGACCATGATTTTGTGAATTCAAGTATTCTAACTGATTTATACATTTTAAAAAGCTGTGGGCAAAAAGTTATCCTGGATTCTAAATTTCAAAACTGAAAAGTCAGTAAACTTGTGGTTCAGATGAAAGTTTTAGTGGCACATAGCCTCTGCTGATTTTCGGGTGATAAAGCAATAGGAATATATATCATCTTGATACTAACTCAAGCTGCTGAATTTAAATGGTCATTGACCAGATACCTGATTTAAGAGATTCCATATTTACAGATGTATGTGTCTTCTCTTCTGCAGAGAAATAGACTTTAAAAAGTCAAGAGATATCAAGTGAGTAACACTCCATAAACCAATATTCTTAATAGACTAATCTGATTGTCAATCAGCTTTTGCACCTATCTGAAGAAACGTTTGACATTTTGCCTATATTCATTTATCAAGGGTCTAAAAATAGATTTAATTTAATAACATTAGTGTTCAACTTGTCCAACGCTCAGATCTTATTCCAGGGGGAGCAATGCTTGTAGCAATGGTAAAATTAGGAAAGTTGTTTTATGTCGCATTAGTTAACATATGCAAGCTTACTTAACATGTGGACGGCAAATAAGTGTAATTACATTAAAACAAGGAGCTGTAGCGCAGAAGCAATAAAAATAGACTAGGTTGTATTATTAATTCTTGTGTTAAGGGTTTTGAGCCATGTTGATTGGCCTGAATTTTTTGATTTTGTTATGGTACAAAGGGATTGTTTGAAGTAATTTGTCCCCGAGAGAGGCTCACAATCCCAAGCGGGTTTCAATTCAGCAAAGCAAATCTAATTTTGTTTGCTTTATGCAAACCAGAAGGGGCTGTGGTTCATTCTGTTTTCACTGGAGGGGAAAGGCGCACTAATGGGACCTGCTGAAATGCATGCATTGCAAACATCATACCCCTGCATATATTAAATTTAGCTATGTGATGCTCTGTGTTCATCATCTCATTGTGTACACAGATACGCTTTAGAACAAAGCCTTTTAATAGCCAGGGAACCTTACTACATTATGTCAATACTCTATTGTATTTATATTTAATGCCACCATTGGAATACCTGCCCTTAGCTAGAGTATGTTCATATTTGTGATCATTTTGCATTTCAGCTGCTCCTTATGTGAAAGTGGGCTATATACTGAAGCTATTATGCTGGAGCTTAAAGTCAATGTCTGAAGATTAATTATATGTAGATCGATAAAGGTTTCTAATTTTCCCAATCTCTACCCCAATAGATATACCCCTTGGATACCTGAGTTAAATTAGGGAGATACTTAGTACCTTGTTGAAAGAATGGGTCACACATCCCAGTCTGAATATTCAAACTGGAAGATAAATGGAGGATAATACTGTCTGCACAACAGGTAATGCTAAAGACAATCTCCATTCCTGTGACAAATCACCATCCTCCTACTGACCCCCACCCAACACACTGTGGTCTTTCCTTGACTTGCCAGATTCAGCTATACTGCCAGATACATTTGATCAAATTCATCAACATTAGAGGATGCCTGAGATGGGAAGGGACACCAGTACATGATAGATGGTAATGCAGCTATTGGCTAGGTGAATTTATTCACATAAAAATGGAATTATTTGTCAATTAAAATTGCATAATGACTGCATCTCCTGTCATGCCAGCACCGTTTTCAGTGTGTTTTTGTTTTGAAAACAGTTCCAATACGCAAATAGACAGACACATCTCCAAACCCTTCAATTTGTCGTTAGACATTTGGCGGCATGCCTATTTTGCTGTTAATTTTCCAAAACTACATTAATTTGCTGAATGACTTCTGTGAATCAGTTCACATAAAATTCAAGATGATACTTGTCATGTATCAAAGAGTGACTATTAAATGCATAGGTTACGTGTAAAAACTCAGTGTGTGAATTGGTTTGAATTTTGTGTTTTAAGTTCAAACACGGGTTAACATTAATGATTTTTTTCTTTCCTAATGGAAGTTGCTTAATGAAACATTACAAGGATAATCTTCCTATTGGTTTTTTTTTCCCTGCGTCTGTTTATCTGTTTCTTCAATTTACTAGTGCATACATTCTTAATTTGACTTGATTTGGAACACAAGAGACACCTCAGGCAGTGGAAATTCAATGGTATGGCCAGAAATAATATTGTGACATAAGGGATTTGATCCTCAAGGTATACTGTATCTGACAGTTGTGCAGTTTAAACACTGAGAGAGATTACTCTGTGCATAGAACCAAATACCAAGATCATGTGACATTCTTGGTGGAATTTACTTGAATGTTAAAAGAGGGCATTTGGTTGAGAAACATTATACTAGCTACTTGCCTCTTAAAGCATACAATCATGAAACAGTAGTATGATAACTGTTAGAAATGCTTATTTGTTTATATATATGATTGCTTGGTTTACAAAATATGTTTACTCTAAAGAAAAATGCTGCCTTGGCCTTATATATTATCCAAGACATTCTAGCTAGATATTCCAGGTTAAAACATATTTTTATTTGAATATGTATTTAAATATATATATATATATCTTGTATTTTATTTGAATAAAATAAAATATTGTGTTCTATATTTTGTATATATATGATTTATATATGTATATATAGTATATATGTATGCATATTGAGTATACATACACAAATATAGGTGTGTATGTGTATATTGTATAATACTCTGTATGTATAACCCTGGACATCATGTGCAATATTTTATTATAATTATTTAAGTAAATTATAAATTATCATAATTTGGCTTAATGTGCCATAGAGGTTGAATTAAAAGTAAAATAATTATAGAACCCGTAATGAGTTCAAATTTGCTACAAAGACCATAAGAAACTGTGTCACTTTTAGTCTTTATCCTCTAGAGGTATATGTGACATAAAAGTCCCAGTATGGAAAGATTCCTAATTCATTACCACTTCTGAACTCTGCCTCTTTATCTTCCAACCTTCATCACATTTTCCCGGTTCACCTCCTCAGTTTAACTTGAACAGGAAGCTTGGAAAGGGTGAGGAAAGTAAAAAAAAGTACTGGCTGACAGGCCCACTGTCATGCTCTTCTGATGTTCAATTACTGCCAATTCAGGCTAAACTGATATCACATTTGCTAAGATTGGCAAAATGTTACACTTGGTGAGAATGAACATACACTTTTCTTAATAAACCAACTTATCTTAATAATAAATATCTTCCCAGATTGAGGTCTAGTGTTCAAAAAGCAATTGGAGATGTCAGATTGAAGGAAGTGACTTTAATCCCTCAAACTCGTCACTCATGCACCTACACAGACATGCCGCTTAACCTTAAGAGAGTAAAGGCAGTCCTAGCTGAAATTCCTCTTCACTTCAGCAGCTAAGCTCACATGGCAAGCTAGGTCTGTTCTCAAAGAATTTCTACTCAATGGTGTGCTGATTAACAATGAGCTCTCTGGAAAACAAAAAAAAAAATAAGCAGTCACTCAGACCTGTAATGTGAGTCAATTGCAAGCTACCAGTGCATCTTGGGAACAAACACAAAACATCACACCATTCCATACTGTTTCCATCAGATACCACATATATATAACCTCAAGAGCACAGAGCATAGTAAAATGTAGTAAAATAAGCAGTTATACCTCTGGGGTATTATCTTTCCTCTTGATATAATGTATTGATTTTTAAGTTTTCATACTTTTCTATCAGTTTTTCATGACTGTGTGTCATAAAAAGCTTGCAAAATCCTGAAAATTGAACTGGCCCTTGTGAGTTAGTGCAAAGCAGTCTCTCACACTCCATCCCATCTCAGCGCAAAATGCCACACAATTAGCTCCCTGGTTCATGAACTCCAATCCAGAGATCTGCTTCATCAAATGGGAAAATATTTGTGCTGGCAGTCTGACTGAGCGACTGAACTGAACTGAACTGAACTGAGGCAAAATAACTCTTTGTTGATCAGCTATCCCTAACACAGATGTGTAGTACTGTCTCCACCTATATTTTCCGCGGTACATTCTTTTTTTTCCCTGTCATCAAAGAAAGTCCATCTTCGTTGGATCTTTATTTTCTTCAACTGCATGGGGGATACGGCCAGTGTCTGCATTCCTTTGTCTAAGAAGAGTGATTCTGCACTCACACATAAAGAGGGGGAAAAAGAGAGCTACTATACAATGGTGTGGAGTGCTATGAAATTTTACTGACACGAGTCTGGGAAGACTGCCTGATCTGTATTTGGAACAATGCTATTTTGTTTAATTTGATATATGTGTGGGCTTTTTATTCAAATAGAGTTGAACAGTTTGTTCCAGCAGGCAAAAAAAGGGCTGCTTGTTACAGAAAGGTTATTTATCGTTCACTATAACACTTGGTATTCTGAAGAAAATGGTGAGGATTCTCCTTTGGGGGTCTGTCTGTGCTGTCCTAGCCTCTGTACAAAGAGATAAAGCAAAAGTTGAAGGAATGCTCCTCAGAGGCTGACGCGGGGCACTGTTTTAGATGCCCTCAAATGATGGTGATTCTCAGCCTTTAAAAATCTTCAGTGACCCATCCCATCAACTCATTTTTGGTGCTAATTGGACATTTTAAAGTATGAATTCCCACTGCTTCAAAAGATTCAATGCCAACATCTATTAACTGCTTCTGGGGGAAGAGTAGATGGAAGAAGGGCCAAAGAAATCTTAGCAGTGTAAGCACAATTGAACTTTGCTATCCCAGGCAATATTTTTATTTAACATTGCTCTAACATACTTGTTTTTACACTGAAATTGCAGCTTTTTTTCTCTTGTTCATTTCCTTGATCTCAACACAACCACTGTCCACTTGAACTCAATTCAACTTTAATTTATGTATCATCAGTTTCAAGAGAAAGTCTACAGATGACCATACAAGTGAACCTCACCTTAGGAGATCAAAATATCATATAGCACTCAGATGATACCAAAGCTTCTCAAATCAGGAAAAGTGAAAAAAAAAATCCAATTATATGGAAAGAGTGGAACAGCATGTCATTTACTTTTTTATTCATTCAGAAAGAGTCGCTCACTGTATACTATTTGGGGACATGCCTAAACACTAAAAAATAATCTTGCTTATTTAAAAATTTTGCATGAATCCTGATGCCAGATCCAAAGTAGAGCCAAATCAAATTTTTTTCTTAAGTTTCCACTGGTTTTCCATGAAGCCTTGACTACTACCTGGTAGCACTGATGAAATATCTTATTCTTGTTCTCCTTGTGCTTTTTGTCCTCCTCTTCCCCCAGCTGTTCCCAGTGACTCTGAAACGTAATTGCTTATGAGCTGAAGACTGGGCGCAACGCCGTTTTTCTGCCTGTGCCACTGGGGTCAGTGGCTTTCTTCTGGGTCCCCAGTAAGCATGTGCCAGATGGAACCTCCTCTTCCTTTCCTCCAGGGGCTCACCCACTCCTCCTCCTCCACTCAGGCAGATATGACATGTGCAGATTCAACTGCCATATCTGATGATATGTCATTCTTGCCACTAGAAAAGTCAACCTTAAAAAACAGAGAATCTCTTCATTGAGGTCTGAAGACCACACAGTAACTTACCTGGGGAAGGGGAGAAGGCATTTAAATTGGAGCCCAGGGGCTGGTTACAACTGTAAATGCATACACCATTTAAACAAATTATTTAGCATAGTTAGGCAGAAGTTGTTATTCAACAGAATAACAACAGTTATAACAATTACAACAAATTATAATCCTAAATTACATGAGCAACACAGAATAACCGTAAATGTAAGCCTCACAGCCATGCTGGTGTCTATTAAATCTCTCTTCCTGGCAAGCGGACTCTGAAAGTGCTTATGAGAGAGGTTTCTGGCAGGAGGAGACATCTGAGCCAAGTTGTATGGATGGAGAAGAATGGGAGAAAACATCTGAGTGTAGTGAAAAGCAGGAGAAAACTAGGGAGGATGAAGCCATGTTCTAGGAACAAGGTGAGGATTAGCCTGGCCAATGCAGAGCAGCCATTTGTCACAATAAGTAATGAGGTAGTGTTTACTGAGCAACTATCATGTGCTAAGCATGGTGGTCAGTACTGTCAATGCCTAGTTCTGTCTTAAGAATAACCTGGCAAGGCAAATGTTTAGGAGAAAACAGGATCCAATAATATATACACAGTATCAGGTTGGTGGGTTTAGAAGGGTCAGAGAATGGAGAGCTCTAAATGGAATTATGAGGATTTTGAATTTAATTTTATAGACAACTCTCAAAGGAAACAGCTTTTAGGAGGCCATGAAACAAAGGCAGCAGAGAAAGCCTCTGATGCCCTAGCTAGGAAGTCTCTAAGGTGGACTGGGTTGAGTGAAAAATGCCTAATTGTTGGTGTTGGCTATAGAATTGGAAAGCAGGAGTGAATCTAAGAGGAACTTGTGGGAAGGCATTAAAACTACTTGATAACAGTATTTTAGGATTCACAGAATAATAGACAAACACAAAAGGATAGGAATAAAAGGTGTATCATGTGTACATGATGTGAAATGTATTTTATTCTAACCATAAAATGTACTGGAAGTCTGGCACATTAAGTGATTATATTGAATTTGACCACTGTCATGTTAAATATCATTTCTCTTCTAACATTATTAATATTTTCAGTTGTCTGGCAACTACCAGCCCTCTGACCCCATTACTTGATTCATGTATCCCTAGAACTTATAACAAATAGTAAGCAAGACCAGCAATTATGATCTGAAAATAAAGGAAACAAATTGAACAGATTAATTTGGCAAGAACTCTTGCTATATGGCTTTGAAAGCCTGTGGAGTCTTCAGGAACGTTCTGGCCAAGAGGAAGGCCATATGCCAGACAAATGAGACTCTGTTCCAACTGTAAATCACATAAGAGGTCTGAAAAAAAGCAGACCAAGGAAGCTGGTGGAAAAAAATGGAGGGAACGGCAGGCAGGGAACATAGAGCTAGGGAAAGTCAGGGCATATGGAACCTGAGAGGAGGGGAGTGCAGGTGAGGTGATGAAAGAGAGACTTCTGGAATACTTGGAGAGACACAGAGAATGTGATCTTAAAAATGCTTCATTTCTATGTTCCATGGGAGAATGTAGAATGAGCACAGTAAGATGGTGATCTACAAACAGTGCTGGGCCATGGTCTTAGCAATGGTGACAGCTAGGTGCCTTTCATCTATGTATGACAATGCCTTTCATACAACAACTCTTTTCTAAAGGTCTTACCAAGAAATCACATACATTCCAACCAACAGTCACCCTTAAAATATCCTTAAAGAGTAAGTTAGTAACAACAGAGTGACAGCTATTTATGGTAGATGCACTTACTTACATCACAGGTGTTCTTGTATCTCCAGGTGTCACCAGAAGGATGCCAGGTTCTGTTCCTTCTGTTTCAGAGCTCTGTTCACCAAATGTGAGTGTCTTTTTTACAGGAAGCAAATAGGCCCTAGAAAGATCCAAATATCAGTTAGGTGGTGATTGTAACATTATTCAGATCCTTCATCCTCCATCTAGGCACCAGAGTACATGTTGCCTATAACAATAACATCTATGGATATAGCGAAAAGATGTATGAAGTTGAGAAAAGTTGCACAAAGTAAGAGAGGAAGCAATCCTGGATTACAGGGTCCAGAGATTTTCCATCACCTTCATCTTAATGACATTGAACTATGAGAAACATCATCTTTAAAATATGTTTTTGTGAAGTTAAATACGTGGGAGTTTCTACCGATAGTCCTGTAGGACAAAGTTAGTGAAAGGAACCGATTAAACTGTTAACCCTTCTGATTGATTCAAGAGTTGATGACACTATGTCTACACAAATGAGTTTGAAATCATGTGACTAGTCCAATCCATACATTGGGTAACAGGACCTATTTCCTGAGTTCAGAGTGGAAAGATTATTAGTTTACATGAATTATCCACATCATTGTAGGAATTATACACTCTTTGTGGACACGCTTTCTTGAGACCAGCAATTTTTTTCTTTTTTCTTCTTTCTCCCTCCCTCCCTTCCTTTGTTTTTTTTCTCCCTGTCTTTCTTTTGCTCTCTCTCTCCCTCCCACATCCCACTGTCTTTCTCCCCTCTCTCTGAGATGATGAGTGAAATTACAAGGAGATTATAACAAAAATGTCTCCTCACCTTTTCAATTAGGGTACAGCACCTATTTCATGGGCTTCCCAGCTGGCTCAGTGGTAAAGAATCCACCTGCCAATGCAGGAGTCACAGGAGACATGGGTTTGATCCCTGGGTAGGGAAGAAGCCCTGAAGAAAAAATGGCAACTCACTGCAGTATTCTTGCTGGGATAATTCTATGGACAAAAGCAGAGCTCACCCCTTCAATGTGCTTAAATTTCACAATAACCAGCGCCATGCCCACATGCCACTGGGCCACTGTCTGCCAAAGGAAGTAATTGCCAGTCAGTTTCCCCATAAATAAATCTTCTAAAACAATGAGTCGTGCATGTAAATATTGCCCTTGCTGGGCATATTTATTGCATGTTGATGTTGATTGTTTAAAAAGGGGTTATGGTTCAATAAATTGAACACCTGAGCTGAGCACTTGTAGGATGAAATTGAGAGACGGGCAGATCAATTTAGACTCACTTCTACTTTTCGATCTGTTTAATAGATTTTTAAAACAACACTTAGAGCCCCACAGAGGCAGTGACACTTCACATCCTTCTAGCACATCCTCCCTCGGAGGCACCTCACGCTGGTCCTCCCAGCCTCCCTGCACTTGGACAAGCTGATGAGCCTATGAGCAGGAATTCTTAGAGCATGCTCTTGGCCTCCTGTTCTCTGCTGAACTGGGCTCATTTATTCAGCTGGTATTGCGAGTTTGGGGGCACGACAGTACATCTGACCCCTTTGGGGTAAAATTTGATCTGGCATTTCATTTCAAGGGCTCAGCCACCGGTCTGTCAAATCTTCATTTTGCGGGTGCCCACTAGAACTGCTGACGCTTGCCTCTAACTCCCTCGGCTTTCATCTTTCACTGGCAATAAACATGTCATCCTGCTGAGGTGAAACACAATCTGGAATTAAATTTACTGCATATAAAATATAGTGCCCTCTTTATTGGTTCAAATACTTGTCACTCATAATTTATTTGCCAGTGTATGGCCTTCATGCAGGGAGAACACGGCTATAAGTGGGGAGGGGATTTCGGTGTTCATATTTGTTGGGATCTTTTTCACTTTTCATTCTTTGCCATCCTTGGTCCTCAAATCCCACTTACCCACTTGGGCTAATCTGTTTTCCATGAAGCACCTCCAATAAAACTGGGGCCCTTCACCCAAGTGTGGCAAGCATGCCACTGAAAATATTGGCGTCGGGGTTTCTTGGCTGAGCCTCCGCGTGTTTGCTGGGAGGTGATGAGCATGGCACCTGGCAATGCTCTTCAACAGCAAAACCGAAATATAAAAGTGCAGGGTGGGGGTGGGGGGATGGTTGGAGGGGACTGAGGAGGGTGGAATTTGCCCTCGTCAGTTTCAATCTCCCACTTGCCATGCCTTCTCTTCTGGCACTCAACTTTTTCATGATTTATTCCAAATACTGTCGATCAGCTTTAACTAATACAGTTCTTGTATGAAGCACCTCTCTAATCTCTTCAAACACAGATGTGGAAGCACGGCTTAGAGCATGGAGGCCAACAAAAGCCCTCTGCCTGTACCAGTGATTAGCTTTGATTGACACAGAACCCTTCTGCTTTCCTAGGCATCCTCTAACATCCATAAATGATTGTTTTAAAAATGAGACACACAGGCTATGGTGGGCAATGGCTTTAGTAAATTCGCAGTGTAACTATATTAGCAGATCACTCATAAACTCAAAAAATTAGAAACTAGATACTGGGTTTCTCCCTCCCCATTGCTAATTCTTATTATCTCTTTTAGATCTGTCTCCCTGCTAAAAAAAAAAAAAAAAAAGGTTGTAGTAAACAAATTTCTCCTAGAGAATTGTTGAAACATACATAGATGCCTATTTCATCTTAACAGCTATTTTCAACACTAGATTTTTAAAATTTACAACCATAGACATGTTGGGATTTTTATTTTAAAATTATTTTATGTACTTTAAAATATTATTTTTAAACATTGAATTTAACCCTCATTTAGTATTAAGGATCACCAGAAATGAGAAGATGTCAGTGACACAAATCCAGATTTCCATAGACTTCACAGATTACTTATAATTTATCAGTTGCAGTGAAAGATACTATGTTTTTGCTTTTATTAATTCTGTCATATCTTCTGCTTCTGGGTAGTGAGGCCTGAGAAACTTCCCAACTTGCCCTGGTTGTTTGAGCCTCCTTCCCAAGGTGACAGTGGGGGATTCATTCTTGGAAGGCTGTTCTTTGCAGGTAGATAGAAGCACTCTGGGTTCTTCTGGTAATCCCCAACTGCCTCAAGGACAGCTCTGGGAACTTGCGCTAATTCTCCAGCCTGCCCCAGATCATCTCAGACCTCAAATGTCTGGATGTAAAGTTTTCCAGTTTTAAAGATGTCATTTCTGCCTTCCTACCCACCAGAAAGCATAGACACTTTATGACTAACCATGAATGCGAACTGCCTCTCTCTGCCTGCTTTTTCTGAGCAGCAGCATAAGTGAAGAGAGAGATTTAGAATAGGAATTCTTGCTCCAACCAGCTATGAAATGCCTAATTTTATTTGCATCTGCACACATATGCAGTTAGATGTTTTATTCATTACTTACACACTTACTTCCAAAAGAAACTTGTGAAAAGCAAAAGAAAACTCATACTATCTTTTAGTTTTCATTTTAGGATTTGAAAATAGTCTGTTAAATTTAATATTGACTTCCAAATGTTTTCCAAAACATTTTTTAAAATTAGTTATATATGAAGAAGCAGAATAAATATTAAAAGACTATGCTTACTTTAATGTTTTAGAAAGTATCTTACCTCCTAAATGGTTTAGCGTTCTAGCATAAGGGTGGAAATTTTATCTCATCCATGCTTTTTATCTCATCCATACTTTTAAGGCTGAGGAAACTTAGATCCAGAGAGTTTAAGTGACTTGCCCAGGATCAACCAATTAGTTCATGGAAGAGTAAATAATAAAATCTAGTATTCATCTCTATTTTATTTCCATTAAGAATTTTTTTTTAATTCTGAAGGCTCAATTATTATTTCAAGAAATTCAATAGACATTGACAGTACTGTGCTCAACAGAGGGCTTCTGCTGCCATATGCCTGGCTCACAACAACCGTATGTGTGTACTTCCATCACAGATGGACAGAATGGACTTGGAAAAAATGATCAGAATTCACACAAAGTCCAAGTGGCAAAGGCTTCCCTGGTGGCTCTGTCAGTAAGGAATCTGCCTGCGATACTGGAGACCCGCGTTCCATCCCGGGGTCAGGAAGATCCCCTGGAGAAAGAAATGGCAACCCAGTCCAGTATTCTTGCCTGGGAAATCCCATGGACAGAGGAGCCTGGAGAGCTAAAATCCACAGGGATGTAATAGTTGAATACAACTTAGTGACTAAACCACCACCACCAACAACAACAACTGGCAGAGCCTAGTTTTGAACCAGGTCCACTGACTCTGAATCTAGGCCTCTGTGAATGGTACCAGCCTCTGAAAAGGAAGGCCACACCCATCTCAAAGAAGAGCAATGTGAAGATGAATTACACCAAGTGGGAATCTAATGTCTTCATTCATTCTTCCTCTGTCTCACTGATATGTCAGGGCTGCTTCATATTAACCATTTGCCTGAGTGTCTGTACATTATTATTTGAATTTTCTAATGATCTCTTTGACATCCTTGAGAGCAGCAACAGCACACACACACACACACACACAAATGAAAATATTTTTTCTACCATTTACAAAATTTCAAATAATTTAGAATGTCAGATTATCCCTTACTGTGAGATTGAGACCAATAAAATAATCAGGTATTCATAGCATTTGTCATAACTCTATTTTCAAATGATACTGCAAATGTTCACTTCTATTTTGGAGTATTTTTATTGTGTGTATTGAATTTTATTTCTTTTGCTTTTACTTACAGTTTTACTTTACAGTTTTATTGAAATGTAAAATCTACCACATAAGCAACAATAAAATCAAATGTGAAAATATACACCCTCTTTGAGTTTTTGTTATGTGATTGTATTTGAGTGTATTATTCCCAGTTGGCTATAATGAGAACTATCTTATACGTACAAGTCTAACTTCTATTTGAAACATAAAACATACTATAGTGTAAAATCTATTAAATGTGTTCTTTAAAAGGACTATTATTTTGTTTACTACTGTACATCACGTACATTTATGTCCCCTAAATTTGGAAACACTTTAGACCAGAGTAAGAAGTACAGATTTCAAAATGGCCAGGAGATGTGCATTGGTTAAATGCATTTGTGTGAAAGGTACAGCCCAAGGAGGGCAAAAAGAGGGTAAAAAGCAGCGAACTGCTGAACAAACCCTAGGGAATCCTAGCATTTAAGGAATAGAAGGAGAAAGATGTTAGCATGATGAAAATGAAACCAAAGGCTTTAGTGGAAAATGAGGGAGGAGGGTGTTTTAAGTGAAGGGAAATGGCAATAGAGGCAAATGCAGCCTTGAGGTTGAGCACGACAAGAAGTGATAATCCTCAGTTCAGTTCAGTTCAGTTCAGTCGCTCAGTCGTGTCCGACTCTTTGCGACCCCATGAATCGCAGCACGCCAGGCCTCTCTGTCCGTCACCAACTCCCAGAGTTCACTCAAACTCACATCCATCGAGTCAGTGATGCCATCCAGCCATCTCATCCTCTGTCGTCCCCTTCTCCTCCTGCCCACAATCCCTCCCAGCATCAGAGTCTTTTCCAATGAGTCAACTCTTCTCATGAGGTGGCCAAAGTACTGGAGTTTCAGCTTTAGCGTCATTCCTTCCAAAGAAATCCCAGGGCTGATCTCCTTCAGAATGGACTGGTTGGATCTCCTTCAGAATGGACTGGTTGGATCTCCTTGCAGTCCAAGGGACTCTCAAGAGTCTTCTCCAACACCACAGTTCAAAAGCATCAATTCTTCCGTGCTCAGCCTTCTTCACAGTCCAACTCTCACATCCATACATGGCTACTGGAAAAACTATAGCCTTGACTAGACGGACCTTAGTTGGCAAAGTAATGTCTCTGCTTTTCAATATGCTATCTAGGTTGGTCATAACTTTTCTTCCAAGGAGTAAGCATCTTTTAATTTCATGGCTGCAATCACCATCTGCAGTGATTTTGGAGCCCAAAAAAATATAGTCTGACACTGTTTCCACTGTTTCCCCATCTATTTGCCATGAAGTGATGGGACTGGATGCCATGATCTTCGTTTTCTGAATGTTGAGCTTTAAGCCAACTTTTCCACTCTCCACTTTCACTTTCATCAAGAAGCTTTTTAGTTCCTCTTCACTTTCTGCCATAAGGGTGGTGTCATCTGCATATCTGAGGTTATTGATATTTCTCCCAGCAATCTTGATTCCAGCTTGTGTTTCTTCCAGCCCAGCGTTTCTCATGATGTACTCTGCATAGAAGTTAAACTAGAGAGGGAGAAGTATTGTATGACATCCCTTATATGCAGAATCTAAAAAGAAGTGATACAAATGAACTAATTTACTAAACAGAAACAGACTCACAGGCTTAGAAAAGGAACTTATGGTTGCCAGGAAGGAAAGATGGGGGGAAGGGATAGTTAGAGTTTGAGATCCACATGTCCACACTGCTATATTTAAAATGGATAACCAACAAGGACCTACTGTGTAGCACAGGGAACTCTACTCAGTGTTATGTTACACCATGGATTGGGGGGCACAGTTTGGGGGAGAATGGATACATGTACACGTATGGCTGAGTCCTTTGTTACCCACTTGAAACTATCACAATATTGTTAATCAGCTATACTCCAGTGTAAAATAAGTTTTAAAAATATATACTTTTTTAAAAAGAACTGATAGTTCTTTGATTTGGTGATATTGAAAGTCATCTTGAAAATATCAGAGACTCTCTGTGAAACTAAGAAGGCAGGATTTTTATGTCAATGGGTTAGGGAATGAATGAAAACTGAAGAAATGGAATGAATGTAGAGATTTGCTTGGCTGGATAAATATGGCATAAATAAAATAAAGCTAGGATGGGATACGGGATCAAAGGTTTGATTATAAGTCTTCGAAAGTGTACTTTTTCAAAAAAATTGTTTCTGTAAATACTAAAATAATTTATGTTAACAGCAGAAAGTTTGGAGGCTATTAAAAAAGCGTTAAAAATAGAATAAAAGTAATCTTGAATCCCATGACCAAGAGATTATTACAGTAAAGCTTTGGCTTATTTTCTTCCAGGATTTTTTCTATATCATTATTATTATGAAGTTGATTTCAGTCTACTTATACAGATCTTTTTCACTTATCCTCATATATGCCCATGACCGTTCTTTTAATTTAGTGTATATTTTTAGTTTTAGTGGAAAGAAGCCTCTAGTGAGGGATCATTGACTGTACAAGAAAAGAGATAAAGCATTGGATTAGTGTCCTAGAGGTGGTCAAAGTACAGAATTAGGGACATGGAAAGAAGAAAGGAGTAAGAAATGTAGTAATATAGGTACATTATGTACATATGTGGAGGGCGGGAATCAGAGACTGAGTGAGTTTGTGTACTTTTTAATGGCTGAGAGTGAAAACACCTGTGTTTACCTAAGGCTGTTGATGATAAACAAGTGAGCACATTGTCAGAACACAGGACCAAGTCTGGGAACTGTAACGTGAGCAACTGTGGTGGTGGCGTTCCCTCCAGCTGCTCTCAGAAGGCTGGCCAGAAGAGACAAGTACTGAAGAATCCTGCTTGACCTAAAAGCAGAATGATCAACATGTAAAATATTAAAAGTTCTAAAAACAAATGATCAACAAAGGTTTCAGGATACTTAGAGAAGCAATGGAAAGAAAATGGAGAACCCAAAGGCTGGGAAATGTCTATGATGTTGAAGAAGACTTGCAGCAGGTATAGGAGATAAAGAATGAGGATTGCACTCAGAGTGAGACATTGGAGTGAAAGCTCTCAAATGAGAAATCAAAATGGATGGTAACAAGATCCAGGTATGACCATGGGGGTGGATTGCTCAAGAAAAGAGAAGATCAAAAGATATTGGAATACCGCACCAAGAGCGAGGCCTCATGTAAGCTGGGAACTTTGGGTCATAATGATGTGTCAGTGTATGTTAATCAACTGCAACACTTCTACCATTCTGATGAGGATGGTTGATAACTGGGGGAGGCTCTGCATATTAGCACAGAGGGTATAGGAGTGATCTCTGAATCTTCCTCTCCATTGTGCTGAGAACATAAAATTGCTCTAGAAGCTTTTTTTTTTTTTTTTTAACATACTGGATAGAGGGAAATAAGTGTTCTAATTTCTAGATATCAGAAGCCCTAGCCTGGACACTGAAGTCACCTAGGTTGTTGGCAAATCATGGAAAATAATGGAAGACTGTGAGAGGGGCTTCCAGTGAATATGAAGTAGTGGCTAGCCATGGTTAGATGATACTGAAAAGAAGGTGGCAGAGTGAAATGGTATGAATCGTAGGGGAAAAACATTTCGTATGAAGCTGTTTTGGGACTTGGGTGAAAGTAGACCCAACTGCCTGATCTCAATGGAAGACTGTTTAATTGAAGTTCCTGGATAGGCAATAACCTAGATAAAAACTAAGGTTTAATTCCAGCCAGATAAAACAAAAGTATTGGGCTGAAAAGTTAATGTTAAGGATGGTTTGCTTTCCATGGAACAGAGATTCTAGAAGAAAAGCAAAAAGTAGGGGGAGGGGAGAGAAGAGAAGCTGAGTTAGGAGATAGAAAGCACAGAGGAAATGGGAATAATGGTCACCAGAGGGGTTATATTCTGGGTGGTAACCAAAGACAATTGAGATGTTGACCATGGGGGATGGGAATGGCCTCCAGAACCCAATACATAACTGAGCTGATACATTAGACACACAGGAGCTTCCATTTCCCTTTCCCAGCCTATAGTAAGCACCAATAAATGTTGTGAATGAGTGAATGAATGAATCAAATTAATTTTAAAGTGATAATTAAACAACTAAGTGAAGATTATATACCAGAGGGTATTGGAAATGCAAAATAAGAGTCCAGAGGAGTGACTCTCTGGGAGGAGAGAAAATCTTGTTCTTTTAAGAGTAAACGATTGAACAAATGATTGTTTTATCCAATAATTTTAATTTTTGTCCCTGTACTATAAGCTATTTCAAATGAATCAAGCTCTCTTTCCTTAAACAGTTTCAATACGTATGCTCAGACTCAGCTTTACTATCTTTCCCCTTTAGTTATGTTATCAAATAACTTTTCCTTCCCCTCCCCCACCTTTTTGTGACTCTGATGAAACAGGCCTGAAATTGAGCACAAGGAACAGGAATTATTTTGTGCATAAAATCAGCCTGATACTAGAGATGAGATAAACAAAATTTAGGGCATTCCCTACGAAAGATCAGATCGGTTTCACTTCGTAATATCTTTGTAACAGATGTACCATTTCAGAAAGGAGTTGTTTTCTTTATGTATTCTGTGCAGCAATGGGGAAAAAATGGCTCTTTATACAACTGTTAAATTTGAAAAAAAAAAATCTGTTTGTTTATAATTAAAGTCTAGTGTAAAAAGGTGTTGAAGGTTGAAAAGAATGCTTTTCCCAGAGCTTTTCTGTTTAATTCGAACACCACTCTAGCATAATTTTATGTCTTTTTCCACTATCTTGTTCCGTCTTATGTATGTGTTGAAACTCTCCATCAGTCTTTATAAGGAACAATTTTCCTTCTCTCTCTCTTTTTTTTTTCCAAGCAGCACTCTATCAGCATGTTCATCCTCACATTCAAGCTTCTTAACCTGGATAGAGTATGCCTGACTCTAAAAACAACCGCCGGTCCCAGATGATATGTCTTTCTCAGTGACTAGCCATACTATTTAATTAAAGATGGTGCATTCAAACAAGATTTAATATGCAGAAGATACCAAGTGAACACCAAAATTACAAGCTTTCCAATCTTTAAGTTTACCAATATTCCAAGAAAGAGTCGAGCTATTTGAAAACATCTTCACTGTATTTGCAGCCAGTATACAGTAGATGGTACTAGACAGTTTATACTTAGGAGCATTTTCATCTATAAAGAATAAAACATTGTGTAGTCCATGTGTAGACCCTTCAAATGACAGACCATAAGCGTCCTTTTGCAGCCCTCTTAATATCTGTTGTCAGGCTCTTCTGAAAGACTTCTAATAGGGTCTTGGCAAGATGCCACAGGCAAGCACTTCCACTGCAGCTGATTCATAGATGCCTTTGGGGTTGCATTACAAATCCAGTAACCCCTGAGGTTTGGTGGGAAGGTCTGCCAAGGTTCAGCTGGGATTGCCTATTAGCCCGCTGAACTCCCCTGAGTCCTAGAGACTCAAGAGTGAATTTCATCCAAGCAACACAGGGAGGAGAGATGCAATACTACTGTCTTTGCTGTACAGGTAGCTTATATGCACTCCATTCCAGCAAGGATTTTTGAGGAGAGAAAGCATCACGATCATTTGTTTCTTCCTGTTGATGTAGTCCAGAAAGCTACAATTTCTGATTTAAGTGATAAATCCAATGATTAAAAGAAGCAACATATTTATGATGTGAATATATACATATATATTTATGCCTGTGTGCTTAGTCACTCAGCCATGTCCAATTCTTTTGCAACCCCATGGACTGCAGCCCACCAGGCCCCTCTGTCCATGGGATTTCCCAGGCAAGAATACTGCAGTGCGTTGCCAAGCCCTCCTCTGGGGATATTTCTGACTCAGGGATTGAACCCTCATCTCCTGTGGCTCCTGCATTGGCAGGTGGATTATTTACCATTGTGCTTATTTTATTCATGTGATTGAAGACATATCTATGTGTCCTTAGACACCAGAACAGGGACAGCTACTTATACAACATGTGTGCTTGCTAAGTCGCTTCAGTAATGTCCGACTCTTTGCGACCCTATGGACTACAGCCTTCCTGGCTCTTCTGTCCATGAGATTCTCTAGGCAAGAATACTGGAGTGGGTTGCTGTGCCCTTCTCCAATAATTGTGAAATGAATGGCTGTGTTAGTCAATATCTGAAAGCAGAAATAGATCTAAGGGACAGGCTTCTGGGAAGGTACTCAGATTGTCAATCTGTGGGGGTGCTAGGACATCACTGAGATGAGATGAATAACTCCAATGATCAGAACACTTCTCAGAGACAGGAGTCAAGGTGGTAAAGGGCAGGCTGTCCCCTTCCAAAGGGGTAAGCTCGAAGATCAAAAGGAGCCCATCAAGGACGTGGGTTTGGTTACCTACAAGGCAACTTTAGGAGGTAGGAAATGAAATAGGAGACAAGAAGAGACTCACCCTGGACAGGGGTGGAACGGCTGACCCCTTCCACCAGCTGTCCTCCTGCATCACACCCTCTGTCAGAGTTCACTCTGTCTAAATAGGTGGGAAAACTTCAACCCTCTTGTGCTTAAGGTAAAAAAGAGGAGAAACTGTTAGCTCTCATTTCTTCCCATAGCATTGAATTCTATCCTAAAGTTTCTCTTTTTCAAACAAGGTCAATACTCATCTATTTTCTTTTCTACTTGTAAGATTTCTATTGAGTGTCATTGCGTTTGCCCCCACTTCATACGACACTTCTAAATTCTTTCATGGTCTTCCTTCCACCTTCCACTTTCCTAATTTGTGGTTGCCCTTGCATATTTCCCTTTAAGTTCTCACCAGTTTATTTGCCACCCTTTACTGAAAACCAAGGAAAAATTATTTAACTCCTCTGAGCCCCAGTTTCCACAAATGTGACATCTGATTAATAACTATTTTGCTAGATGGTACTGATAATCTACAATGTAGAAAAATAGCACAGTGCCAATTTCCTATTAAGAACTCAGTAAATTGTAGGGATGAGGAGGAGGAGAAAGAAGACTGGGATGAAGATGAGATGGCACTATAATGTGATGGATTTACATATGCAAGATTCACAGGAGACACAGATGATATGACAATCCAGAGATTATGGAACCAGCCTGGGTATGTACTTGGCATGATGAGCATGTCATGTATTGCTGGATTCAGCAAAGCTATACAATGAGAAGCCACCCTCTAGGGGGAAAAAGCTAATCCAGTAGCCTTCCTGGGGCCACATTACCCCCACTGAGCCCTCTCACGTGCCAGGACACCTAAGGGACTATCTTCAAGACACTGCTGTTTGTTACTGCCTTGAGATCTTTTTGTTTTTAATTTTTTTGTGTGTGGTTGGAGAGAAATGAATATGTAAAAAATAAAATATGGATTGATTTCAAAAAGTCATTGCTCTGCACACCATGCTGTATTCTTTTTCTGTGGAATTGTAGAACATTGATCAGATTTTACAATTTCATTAAAAACATGCCATCAGTTTTCACAACAAAAGAAATAAATCTTTAAAAGAGATGATTGCTTAATTAATCATAGGATAAAGAGAGATTGATGTTAAGAGCTGTTTTACAGATTAGGAAAATTAGAACAAGGACTGGCTGGCTCAGAGAACTAGAGTTATTTACTTTCAAGTGAAGCATTTACTGAGATAAGTTAATTCTCCCTTTTGGTGATATTCCATATTGCATCTATCCATATCCAAAGGATATTAATCCAGTATCCATATTGTATTAATAAGGTCCAGGGCTCAGTTTCCCATGACTGTTTAGCAAGGTGAGTTACTGCTTTGTAAAGTTTCACATGCATGTTAAGTCTCTTCCGTCATGTCTGACTCTTTGCGACCCTATGATTTTAGCCTGCCAGCCTCTTCTGTCCACACGATTCTCCAGCAAGAGTACTGGCATGTATTGCCATGCCCTTTTCCAGGGGATCTTCCTGACCCAGGGCTCAAACCCATGTCTTTTGTGTCGCCTGCATTGGCAGGCAGGTTATTTATCAACTGAGCCACCTGGGAAGCCTAAATTGAGGTATAAATATGGTCCAGCAAACCTCAGAGATATTTTGGGTTTGATTTCAGGCCACCACAATAAGGCAAATACTGCAATAAAGCGAATCATATGAAAATTTTGGTTTCCCAGGGCACATAAAAATTATGTTTACACTATACAGTAGCATATAAAGTTTGCAATAGCATTATATCTGAAAAATGTACATACCTTAATTTAAAAATAATTACTGATCACAGATTACCATGACAAAATAATAATGAAAAAGTTTGAAATACTGCAAGAATTATCAAAGTGTGACACAGAGACAGGAAGTGACAAATGCTACTGGGAATATGGTTCCGGTAGACTTGCTTGAGAGGGAGTTCCCCCAAACCTTCAGTGTGTGAAAAAAAGAAAAATGCAATATTTGCAAAGGGCTATAAGGGTGAATTAAATAAAACAAGGTATGCCTTGTACATGCTTTACCTAAAATCATTCAGACATTTCGGGTAGTAAAAAATATATATATAATTGTAGTGCTTGAGCTGTGATCCTTAACCTGGGATCTATGAAGTCCTAGACATCCCATGCATGCTAAGTTGCTTCAGTCGTGTCTGACTCTTTGTGACCCTATGGACCATAGCCTGCCGGACTCCTCTGTCCATGGGATTCTCCAGGAAAGAATACTGGAGTGGGTTGCCATTCCCTTCCCTAAGACATTGCATGGATGGGCTTTAATAACCTGAGTCCTTTAGTTATGGAAACATTAAGTGACAATGTGTATGGTCATTCGGGAAGGAGCAGAGTCGCGGCTTTCATCAAAAACTCTAGCAGTCTGTGACATCCAAAAGGTTAAGAACCAAAAGAAAGCTCTCCAAGAGCTAGTCCATTTCTGAGTAGCATATACATCTGACCTTGGGGAGGCATATAATTTAGATGGTTACAGATCAGAAATACTTTTCAGGATTCTGACACCAATATTGACAGAAGAGACAGATTTAACACTTGGTTCCTTGAGTTGAGCTTTGCAGCTGTTGTTAATAAGATACACATCAAACTATTTCTCATTCATAGATTAACAAGGTCCAGGAGCCTTGGACCACTCCCCTCAAATTAAAGCTTCTACCAAATTAAAATATATATATGTATGTATGTGTGTGTGTATATATATATATATATTTAGAACCCTGTGGTTTAGCACCAATTATTTTGTAATGTTAATACAATAAAAATGTAAGCAAATATTTCTGGATCTTATACTATGGACTATGCTGAAAAAGATACAAAGGAAATGTACGCTATTCTCCTTTACTTTAAATACTGTACAGTTTGGTTGCAGATAAGCACATTAAAGGTTAAATAATAAAAGCCATTATGTGTAACAGTGTGCAAAGAAAACTATGACACAAAGAATTGATAAATGAGTTGAGTCCTGAAAATTTTAAGATATAGAAAGCAGCAGAGGATTCTAAACGCAAAGACCAATGTAAATACATTTCTCAGTGGGAATTAGAAAATGAACAATCCACGGTGGGAGAAAGCAACTGAAGAAAGTCCTGACTTTCACAGAGTGAGATAGGAAGCCAATGGAAACTTCTGAACAGAAGAGTGAAATGATCGACATGTGCTTTACTAGATCACAATGACTGCTTTGATGAGAATAGACTGAAAGGTGACAAGGATATGTCAGGAAGATCAGTTAGGAAGTCATAGCAAACCAGTAAAAATGATGGTAACTTAGACCATGCTTGTAACTCAGATTTTAGATATATTTTGAAGGTAGGGTTGGTAGAACTTACTTGTGACTTTCATATGACATAGGAGAGAAGGAGAGGCATCAAGAATGACTTGAATAGTATTTGGGGGTTTTTTTTGGCTTGAATAATCAGAAATTAGAACTTGTCTTATCTTGATATGAGCAAGACCATGAGAGAGCTGGGATTTAAGAACATCAGGAATTTGTTTAGAGTATGTGAAGTCTGAGCTGCGTATTAGACATATAAAAATGAACGGGTGTACAAAAGCATGTTAGAATGTGAAAGCATAGAGCTAACTAGTGGCTAGATCACAGAGGGTCTCATAGTTCGGTTCAGTCACTCAGTTGTGTCCAACTCTTTGAGACCCCATGGACTGTAACACCCAACACCTCCCTGTCCATCACCTACTCCTGGAGTTTACTCAAACTCATATCCATTGAGTCAGTGATGGCATCCAACCATCTCATCCTCTGTCATCCCCTTCTCCTCCTGCCTCAATCTTTCCCAGCATCAGGGTGTTTTTAAATGAGTCAGTTCTTCGCATCAGGTGGCCAAATTATTGGAGTTTCAGCTTCAGCATCAGTCCTTCCAATGAATATTCAGGATTGATTTCCTTTAGGATGGAGTGGTTGGATCTCCTTGCCCTCCAAGGGACTCTCAAGAGTCTTCTCCAACACCACAGTTCAAAAGCATCAGTTATTTGGTGCTCAGCTTTCTTTATAGTCCAACTCTCACATCCATGCATGACAGCTAGAAAAACCATAGCTTTGACTAGACAAACTTATTGGCAAAGTGATATCTCTGCTTTTTAATATGCTGTCTAGGTTGGTCATAACTTTTCTTCCAAGGAGTAAGTGTCTTTTAATTTCATGGCTGCAATCACCATCTGCAGTGATTTTGGAGCCCAAGAAAATAAAGTCTCTCACTGTTTCCATTGTTTCCACATCTATTTGCCATGAAGTGATGGAGCCAGATGCCATGATCTTCATTTTCTGAATGTTGAGCTTTAAGCTAACTTTTTTACTCTCCTCTTTCACTTTCATCAAGAGGCTTTTTAGTTCTTCTTCACTTTCTGCCATAAGGGTGGTGTCATCTGCATATCTGAGATTATTGGTATTTCTCCTGGCAATGTTGATTCCAGCTTGTAATTCATCCAGCCCAGCATTTCTCATAACATACTCTGCATATAAGTTAAATAAGCAGGGTGACAATATACAACCTTGACGTACTCCTTTCTCTACTTTGAACCAGTCTGTTGTTTCATGTCCAGTTCTAACTGTTGCTTCCTGACATGCATATAGGTTTCTCAAGAGGCAAGTCAGGTGGTCTGGTATTCCCATCTCTTTCAGAATTTTCCACAGTTTATTGTGATGCACACAGTCAAGGCTTTGGGATAGTCAATAAAGCAGAAATAGATGTTTTTCTGGAAATCTCTTGCTTTTCAATGATCCAATGGATGTTGGCAATTTGATCTCTGGTTCCTCTGCCTTTTCTAAATCCAGCTTGAACATCTGAAAGTTCATGGTTCATGTATTGTTGAAGCCTGGCTTGGAGAATTTTGAGCATTACTTTACTAGTGTGTGAGATGAGTGCAATTGTGCAGTAGTTTGAGCATTCTTTGGCATTCCCTTTCTTAGGGATTGGAATGAAAACTGACTTTTTCCAAACCTGTGGCCATTGCTGAGTTTTCCAAATATGCTGGCATATTGAGTGCAGCACTTTCACAGCATCATCTTTTAGGATTTGAAATAGCTGCACTGGAATTCCATCACCTCCACTAGCTTTGCTTGTAGTGATACTTCCTAAGGCACACTTGACTTCACATTACAGGATGTCTGACTCTAGGTCAGTGATCACACCATCATGACTATCTGGGTCATGAAGATCTTTTTTGTATAGTTCTTCTGTATATTCTTGCCATCGCTTCTTAATATCTTCTGCTTCTGTTAGGTTCATACCATTTCTGTCCTTTATCGTGCCCATCTTTGCATGAAATTTTCCCTTGGTATCTCTAATTTTCTTGAATAAATCTCTAGTCTTTCCCATTCTATCGTTTTCCTCTATTTCTTTGCATTGATCACTGAAGAAGGCTTTCTTATCTCTCCTTGCTATTCTCTGAAACTCTGCATTGAAATGGGTATATCTTTCCTTTTGTCCTTTGCTTTTCACTTCTCTTCTTTTCTCAGCTATTTGTAAGGTCTCCTCAGACCACCTTTTTGCTTTTTTGCATTTCTTTTTCTTATTTATAAGCTACATAAATAATGCAAGAATTTACCCTGAAGATGCCGGAAAGCCACTGCAGAATTGTAAAGGGGAAATTAATATGATCAAGTTTGTATTTTAGAAACTAACAACAAGGTGGAGACTGATGAGAAGGGAATAGTTACTGCCAAAGGAATCCCAGAGGAGAAAACGTGTTGTTAGTCTATAAAGAGATAGCAAGGATGTAGACAGTGTCACCAACAAGGGAGAGACAGATTTGAGCGAAATTTTCAATGTGCATTGGTATAACTTAGCCATTTGAATTAAAAAAGTGAGGGGAAAGAGGGAGTAAGAGAACTCACATTTCTCTCCTTGATAATCAACTGGATGAGAGAATTGTTAACTGTGATGAGAATAAAAGACAAGGTGGAGAGAGGAGTTATAGAGATGAAGGGTGAGGATAAGAATACATTGAGCTGGATAACTCAGTGGTGATGCCCAGCAAAGTGTTAAGCACATAGATATGCAATTTGGAGCAAAGATCTCAACCAACAATAAAGGTTGATCTCAGCACACAGGGCGTAATGAGAAGAAAAGAGAGTTAAAGTGGAAACCTTGGTTTTGCGGAGGAGCATTATAAAGAAACCAGCCAGAGGGTCAAAGGACAATTAGATGGGGTATGATGTGATGGGATTTAGGGTAGACATATAGGCTGAGGCCTTGGCTGGGTTGAAGGAGGGATAGGAATAAAGTAAAATTGTTAGGTTTTGAAAAAATATATAAGGATGTAAAAATAGCTAGAAGTAAAAGTGTGCATGGCTATTTTGAGGCATTAAACTGTGAAAGATAGGGAAGACTAGATGAAGTAAGGGAGGCCAAAAGGGAAGAAAGAATATTACATTCTTTTGCATGGAATTCCCCAGGCAAGAATACTGGAGTGGGTTGCCATTCCCTTCTCCAGGGGAACTTCCTGACCCAAGGATCAAACCTGGGTCTCCTGCAGTGCAGGTGGATCCTTTTCTATCTGAGCCACCAAGGAAGCCCTTATACTTGACCTGCTGCTGCTTCTGCTAAGTCACTTCAGTCATGCCCAACTCTGTGCGAACCCATAGACAGCTCTCGGGTCCCTGGGATTCTCCAGGCAAGAATACTGGAGTGGGTTGCCATTTCCTTCTCCAAGTATACAAGATCACCCTTGTCTAAATACAAACATTGTTATTGGAATTAAGACAAGCTTAACTCCCATGTAGGCCGGTCAATGGAGATCTATTCCAGGAACTGCAAAGTTCACCCCCAATCCTGGCAGTCTAATGATTCGATTATACACTGTTATAATCAGAGGAGAAAGAGAGAAAGAGCTGTATAGCAATATTTTCCAACTGTGTATGAGAACTGTATAGTCTTTTGACTTGACTGAGATTCTACCCATCAACAAATGTTTATCAAGCATCTCTGTGTGCTAAGTTTTGTGCTTAGGTATTTTGTATGTTTGTTTCCATATTCGCTACAGAATGTTTTTGTTAAAGGACTGAACCCCTAAATATGTCATACCTGTATGTTTCCTACACCACTGTTGTGTTCACTTTTACAATTTCAGTTAGTACCCAGGAGAGTGAAAAGATGTGCTAGAGAAAATAGTATTCTATGTACCTGCATGAGTGTGGATGTATCGTGGCCTCAATCTACCTCCATCCTGTGGGCATGGCAAGATCGCATTACGAATCAGGCAACGGTGTTTCCGGTTGTTCAGTAATTAAATCTTGTGCTACAAGAACTAAAATGAATCTGTTCATGCTCATTCCCACACTTATAGGCAGGTCCAGGGTTTCTGTTTTGTGTAGTAAAAGACCTTGGTGTCCTTATTTCTGTGTGGA
The DNA here is from genome assembly GCF_001704415.2 of Capra hircus. Lineage (NCBI taxonomy): Eukaryota > Metazoa > Chordata > Mammalia > Artiodactyla > Bovidae > Capra > Capra hircus. The sequence goes on along the minus strand of NC_030816.1, from coordinate 38,565,905 downwards.
TGACAAGCTAGAAGAAAAAAAGTCATCTTCTCTGCCAGGTTTTTATTGCAGTTATGGAAACCTGAAGACAATCACTCAGCTTTTTGAGCCCTCCCTTTCTTCATAAACACAACACTTTACCTAATATTTTACTTCTATTTGGCTGTGTTTGTCAATTCCTGATTAAAGTTTACTCCAGAATTATTAATATAAATGAGTGGGTATGGACTCTCATCGGTCTATGAACTATTCCTGGGAAGCTTTTATTCAGGGTAAATCTGTCCTTTCAGAAATTACATTAAAGCAGTTCTTTAGGGGAAAAAGGAATCTGGTATCACAATGGAATAGAGACAACTGTAATAATGTTTTAACTTCAGAACTTACACAGATTTTAAAGATGCTTTATAGTGGAAATATTAAAGGCATTGATGCATTGATTGTGTAAATTAGACCAAGTGCAGGTGGCATTGTCTTGGCACAGAAAGCTTCTTCTAGCAAACCAGCATGAAAAATGAAGAAATATGCAGAAACAAAAGCGGGGTTGCTTGCTCAGGGCCACGCTGATGGTTTACAATTGCAATTCCTTGAAAACTTCCAGTCATTTTCAAAGCAGATAGTTTTGAACTCTCATTTTTATCCATCGCTGCCAAATTCTGCCAGTCCAATAATGCTGTGCTCCTAATTAGTTTGGAAGGTTGTAATTGTTGAAGTCTGAACCAGCCTAGAAAGACTGCCAACTCATTTGAGCAGGATGGAGCAAGAGAATTGAAGAAATGGCTTACACATTATGACTTGCTCATTTTTTAAATTTATCAAATCATGACTCTAATAACAAAAAAATTTTAAAATCACAACACAGAAAGGGATTCTTTTCAAACAGCCAGGAACTGGCTTTACTTCTTTGGACATAGCGATTTCATGTCTGAGCAGTCCTGTTGATGTTTAGAAATTGAGCACAGACTCCTTGGCATGACCCTGGGAGGTCAGGCATACTTTGGATAAAATCTGCAAGGTCAGTGATGAAAAACTGCATCATAAGAGAACCATTATAATACATTATTCATGGGGTTTGGCCTGTGAGGAACCCTCCTTATTGTTTAGGGGCACTTTTTTGTATGTCTTTAACAAAAATTTGAAAAAGAAACAAATGTGTATGCACCAGGATAGTTAGCAGTGTGTTCAGAATTTGTCAGTGTACTCAGGAGTTTATTAGGTAATAAGATCCTATGCACGTTTCCACTTGCAATATGAAAAATGTCCAGACTGATCACGTTTCATTAATTGTCTCTGTGCATTCTCTGTATAACAGGCTGTTTGACGGTTGTTTCCCCTACTCTAATCAGTTGCTTTTCCTATGAGTACAAAGAGGAAGGATGTATGCCAGACCACTGCAGAATCTTATAGGAAGTGACTTATATCATCTATAGACACCATTTCCTAAAGGAATCATAAGAGTGTTTATTTCTGAAATTTTTGTACCAGCTCTGCCTGAATCAAAAGACTTTATATAATATTAGAGCAAAACTGCTCAACTTTTTTCAGCATCATCAGAGTTTCTACTTCTTTGTGTGTCAGTTATCCTTCCCCTGGGGGCTTCAGGGAAAATACAAAATCAGGAGGCTAAGGTTTGACTCTACGTTAGACAAACAATGATTATGGGTTTTGTGACGCTGTTCTCATCCTTTCTATGAAAAGCACCAGCTAGAGCCTGCATTTCACAAGGATGACGTAGAGTGTGATCTTTCTTCGTTATCATTGATGCTGTGTGGTAAGGAGCAACACACACAAAACTTTGTAAGGTGTTTGTTGATTGTATCATGATCAAAGACTGCAGGGTGGGTTGCATCAATCAGAAAACAAGACTAGGTCTTATTATATATGCTATTTTCGATCAAAAATAGGATATGGACTTCGAGTAGCCCCACCACCCAGAAGATTTCTTTTGTTGGAAAGGGTTTTTTATTCCCTGCCATTACTCCCAGATTAACTCATGCACCATCCTCAATAATCCCTCCTCTGCCTGTGGGCTTAGTATGTCCCCCCACAACCAGCTCACTTAGTCACAAGTCAGTCCCATTAGTCCTACTCTGATTTCAACTTATCGCCATTTTCCTGGTAATGCAGGACTCAATTACATTGCCACTTTCCAGGAAAGCCTGCCAGAGTAGACTGTCTCCTCTGTTCCTTTCCATGACCCCCACTTTGATTGCCATCTCAATGTTAAAAGACATCATTTTGCAAACAGAAAGCCAGGAATTGGCTCATGAGGGAGACTAACTCCCCTGTACCAACCTGCAGTGGGGCCCTGAAGGCTGTTCCATCTCTCTGAACCTTAGTTTCATCAAGATAATACATATTCTTCAGTTTCTTGACTCCCCTCACCGTCTCATCCCCTATCCAAATTATGTGCAAAGAACTAAGATGTGAATGGCCACCGTCCAGTTTCTGACATTTCCCAGTACAAAACTGCTGGGCGTCTCAGTTCCCTGAAATGCCCTTTGCCCCAGACACTTTGCCTCAATGTCATTAAACACAAGATAAAGTCTCCAGCCGGCATGCTGGCCGCATCCCCCATGGCCACTATGTGGGCTACTCCAGACAAAAGGGAGCAGGACTGAATGAGATAATACACACCCAAAGCGCTTTGAAATCCCCAAAGACAGATGCTTTATGAATACCAGACATTATTATTATCTCCTTGACTGCTCCCGGTCATGACAAAGTCTGCCCAGGTTGAACATCTGCAATGTTAGAGGACCCTCACAAATGTATTTGTACTCTTACAAGCTGTTGCCCATTAACTTCTTGCTAATATTTCTGATTACTCTGGGCCTCTCTATTTAAACACTTGGTTAGTATTGGCACTTGTCACCCTTCTGTCTTTGCAGATGTCACTTCGCACTCTTTATCAATTAGCAACACAATTAAGCCACACTGAAGACCCAGTTTTGCCCTCTGTGTGCCGCCTCACTTTTGGATATGTTAGAATTTGCCCCCACTAGTTTAAAAATCGACTTTGTAAAGCTTTATGCCATGTTCGAGCCTGTCCAAGTTAATTTAGCTTAGACTGAAGGATGCATTTAAAGAATTTCTAAATGTGTTGCTAAAATCAAGCTGTAGTATATCCAATGGGCTTGTCATCAGTTATTCTTGTGTTCTCCTCTTCAACTACAAACTTTGGTCCAGAGTTTTATGTTTAAAGCCAGAAAGATCAACCTATACTATTTTTCCATCAGACTGGTTTTATAGTTGAACTTTGTACTCATTTTGTTCCATCTTGTTCCTAAGGATGGAAGAACCTGACCTCAAAAGCAACATAAAAAAAATTTTTTAATAAAAATCCCTGAATGATTGTCAAAGGATTTGACATATTTTTAAACTAATTGCCTACATACCAGCAGGCCTTTCAAGGACTCCTGTTTGGGCACAATTAAAACCAGGCCCTGGTTATTGTGTTTAATCTTTGTTTCACAATGAGCCAAAGACTTACGATTAAAAGAGGAATAGGGGGCCGGGCTTTAGTCCCACCATCACTCCTGATCCACCCCGCTCAAGAATAGCAGTCTCCCAACTTCTCAGCATTGCCTTCGTTTCTCACTGGAGAAATCGTCCCTCCCACCCAGCGAGACTCTAAGGATCAGTGAGTTAATATTTCTAAACAATTGGGAGCCCTGCAATGAGATGCACTGTACCAAAATCAATAATCACTTTGTGTGCGACATCTAAACCTTTTCTTCTATCCTTCCCCTCAACAGAGTGATTATTCTAAGAACTACTTATTCCATTATTCAAATTCTCCCTGATAGTCAAATGCCTTAAGATTCAATAGACTAATATTTTGGTCATTGACAATAGAAATCTGTGTTTCCCATATGTTCCAGAACCAGATGGTTCAGGTTGGCCTTTTATTTGTCAGGCTCAATATAAAACACTGCCCGCTCGCTCTCAGGGTTTTAACAAAGGCCGGCCAGACTCCCCAACCCCCCGAAACCCCCTCTTTAGGGTTTGACAACAGGCTGAACCAAGAGATGAGCAACTTCTCAGCTGCTGGCCTCCGAAGGCACTCAGCATGGCCAGCCCCCTCTTCTGCTCCTGCAGGCTTTTTATGCAGGCCCTTGATTGAGAACTGTGCAGCTGGTCAGCCTGTTAACTTTTTTAACCCATTCCTACCCAGCCCACCTCCCCTGGGCCAGGCCCTCCTCTTGATCAGAGCTACCATTCTAATGAGCCTTCGTTGAACATTTACCACCCCCCACCCCGACTCCATCTCCATTCTGTACCTTAAGAGTCAATCTTGACACATATCAAACTGAAAGGAGCTGGTAATTACTGTGCATCTGCTGCGGGGAATGCAGATGCTCATGGTATCATTTAAGATGCAGAAAGACCCAAGAGATGTGGTCATACCCATTAGATAGAAAAGGAAACTGAGACTCAAAATATTGATAACTAGTCACATATCTAGTCAGTAGCAAAATAAGACTACCACTCATATGTGTCTGGCTCTAATGCCATGCACACAGCTCCCCTTAGTCAAAGGCAGAAATACATACACACATCAAATTCCAAGCATTCTTGAGCCTTGAGCTATTTGTCTGCTATCTCCAAAATTTCCAGTTCTGACAGAGAGGTTGTACACCTCTGAGCGAGACTCTTGGTTTTCAATATGAAAGTTGCTCTGTCATGTCCAACTCTTTGCAACCCACTGGACTGTACAGTCCAGGAAATTCTCCAAGCCAGAATACTGGAGTGGGTAGCCTTTCCCTTCTCCAGGGGATCTTCCCAGCCCAGGGATTGAACCCAGGTCTCCTGCACTGCAGGCAGATTCTTTACCTGCTGAGCCAGAAGGGAAGCCCAAGAATACTGGAGTGGGTAGCCTATCCCTTCTCTAGCAGATCTTCCTGACCCAGGAATCGAACCAGGATCTCTTGCATTGCAGGGGGATTCTTTACCAACTGAGCTATCAGGGAAGCTGTCAATAGTAACGGCGAAAAAGAGCAATAGCCAAGGAGGTCAGAGAAATAGGTCCTCAGAAGTTACTGAAAAGGAATTGTAAACATGGTGGCTTTTCCTCTTAATGAGATGTGAGGTGTTGGCGGATTTATACAGAGAAGTACAAATGATCTGATATGACTTTAACAGGGTCATTCTGCAACTGAGCTGAGAACAGACTGAAATGAATCAAGGGTGGTTGCAGGCAGGTTAGCGAGGACGCCAAGAGATGATGGAGGCTTGAACCAGCCAGTGGTGGTGATGATTGGTGGTTAGGTTCCAAATCATTTTGAAGATAGAAAAAACAGAATTGTGACATACTTGGATTCTGTCTTGTACTGTTTGTGGTGACCTTCCCAGCTAACTATAAGTCTCTTCAGTATTTTGCAATGCAGTTTCTCTCAGCTATTTCATAAATCCTGTATTGGACATGGTCTGAGGGAGGTATAAAGACCCTTTGATGGGTAGATTAATTCATTCAAGATTTTTTTCCCTCCCGTATTCTCCCTTCTTCCATCTACGTAAGGCTCCTTGATTTCAAAGAAGACACTGTTAATGCTTTGGTATAAAACTATTACTATTGGCAGTAGTAAATAGAAAACATAACCTAAGTATTGATAGATTCATTGAGAAGCCTGAAATTTGACCTAATCCTAAAGAGAATTACCTCCCTAGCTAGTGCTTTTCACTAAATTCTGTACTGTGTGCTGTGCTTAGTCGCTCAGTCGGGTCTAAGGCTTTGTGAACCCATGGACTGCAGCCTGCCAGGCTCCTCTTTCCATGGGGATTCTCCAGGCAAGAACACTGGAATGGGTTGCCATGCCCTCCTCCAGGGGATCTCCCCAACCCAGGGATCGAACCCAGGTCTCTCATACTGCAGGCAGATTCTTTACCATACTGGAGAGGACAGCCTACCCCTTCTCCAGGGGATCTTTCAAACCTAGGAATCAAATTGGGGTCTCCTACACAGCAGATGGATTCTTTACCAGCTGAGCTACCAAGGAAGCCCTCACTAAATTCTAGTGTTCCATTAAGCACTATCATGTATGAGATCCTACTAACAGTTCAAAAATTTTAAATGTCAGAGTCTTAGACTTCAAAGGATAACAGGTAAACCAAAAGGTAATTAAATTGATCTCTTAAATATAAAGTGATAAGTTGAGTATTAATGTGGGAATGTATAAATTGCCAGGGCAAATCCAGAAAAGGGAACATTCACACATTCCTTAGGGTAGGAGTAAGTGTCTTCAAATTTGGTTTACTCTTCATTCACATTTCCCAGTATTACACTTTTTCTTACTACAGCTCAGAGATCTTAGGGAATCAACTAAAAGAGATTGCAACTTCAGTGCTGGAAAAGACATTGGGGAATATCTTGTCCAACACCACACTGTAAATAGAAAGCATTCAAGACACAGAGATGTTAAGTGACTTCCTCAAAGACACATAGTTAAATGAGTATGGCCCTAGGGTTAGAACTCAGATTTCAGACCCTTCATTTAAATTTTTTACGTTATCTCATAAGATGTGTCAAGTACCTAGCTTATTCTTTAATTTGATGTATCCTCTTTCATTCATTTATTCTACAAATATGTATTCAATGATCCCGATATATTAGGCACTTTTCTAGGTGTTCTTGTTACTAGCTATTACTCTCAGCTCCAAATACACTTTTATGCACTCTGTTTTGTGCTATGATGTCTTTCCATGTTAAATTATCCCTGTTATAAAACAGAAACTGGTGTGGTTTCTGTTTTCTTAAATGTCAGACCCTAGTGCATCTGCTCTGTGTCCATCACTTCTCTGGGTGCTAAAAATACAGAAGTAAGCAAAGCAGACTCATTTCCTACCATCACTGAGCTTATGGTCTAGTCTGAGAGATGGACCCTAGTTAATTGGTTACAAAATAGTAGTGTAATTACAGACAGTGATAGTGACATTGAGGAAAAATGCATCTGGTAGCAGAAGCTCAGAGCTTTGGGGGGCTATGTGGTCATAGAAGGCTTCCCAATAGAGGATCCACCCCAAAAGAGACCCACCCCTGGAAGTGTGCAGGTCAATATTCTGGAAGAAAGAAGGGAGGGACCATAATCCAAGGGAGGAGCTGACATACAGCCAGTCTGAGAGTCAGAGAATAGTTTAACTTCCTTTTCTTTTTAAGATGAAGAAATTTGTACTTAAGCTTCACAACTACAAGCTGTACTAAACTTTTCAATTTTATGAGATTATCTTCTGTCTCTGGGCTTCCTGAGTTTGATGCGCATACGCTACACACCAGAAAGGCACATTTTCATTTATTTTTTTTCAAGATCTTTTCCTGATATGAAGTCCCTTCAGGGATCTTTAATTATGCAGGTATAGATTCTGTAATCTATTCCAAAAGAAGCTTTGATATGAGAAAATATGTGTTGATTTCATTAAGATTTAGATAAGTTAGCATGTATTTTGAAAAATTCCAATCATTCATTAAAATATGTACAAAATGTATTCTTTTAGAGATGATTTGGGGGAAGTAATAGTCACTTCATATGAATATTTAAAGTTTTCTTTTTGCATTGAAAAAATATAAATATATCAAAAGCAGTTTGAAAGACAACATTTAATTGAGTTTAGAGGAAGATGTAAGAGGGAAAAAATACATACTTTTTTCTGTTTACTTCCTATTCCTATTGGAAAGGACATATTTTCTTTCCCTTGCATTTATTTCCCTATTTTAACCTCATTTCAGACCTTTATCACCTCCAGTTGCTCTGTTGTAAGAGTCTGATAAGTAGTTTTCTGCCTTCAGTCTGTATCTACACACATGCCCCCCACACATACTCCTTCCACTCTATACCCTGTCATCAGCTTAATCTTAATTAAACCCTAGTTCAATATGGTCCTCCCCTTTGGCTACAAAGTCAAATCCTTCTACCATAGCATGAAAGAGTTTCATTTTCTTCTTTCTAAACTTACATTTAATAGTATCTTCAACCTGTGCATTCTAATACAGCTACACATTAGACTTCAAAAATTCTGACATCCAAACCTTACTTCAAACCAATTACATCAGAATCTCTGGGTGGAGAACCCTAGCATCTGTATTTTTTAAAGCTCCCAGAAGGTTCTAACATGCAGCCAGAATTGGAAATTATGAAGTCTGATGTAATAGCTAAACTAGACTCAGCACTATTCTTATTTTAATATTCCAACAACCCACTAATATCAGCATGAATTTTGGTGGAGGTTGAGAGAGAGTATTAGTCGCTCAGTCATGTCTCTTTGAGACCCCATGAATTGTAGCCCGACAGCTCAACTATCCATGGGATGTACAAGCAAAAATAGTGTAGTGAGTAGCCATTCTCTTCTCCAAGGGATCTTTCTGACCCAGGGATCAAACCCAGATCTCCTGCATTGCAGGCAGACTGTTTACTGCCTGAGCCACCAAGTGGAGGTAACACCTGAAGAAATGTCTTCTAAGTTTCACAACAGTGTAAGAAACGAACACCATTAAAGAGTACTTTCCTCTTAATTAAAGCAGTATAGCTACTTCTAAATTTCTCAATATGTCTTTCTACTTTGGATATTATTCAAACTTGGTCTTGCCTCCAGAGTACTGTTAGGTGCTACGTTGTACTTGTTATGATAACCTACCTGTTGGATGATGTCGTTGTACAGAAAGAGTAGTGATGTGAGCCCCTGAAAATTATGCTTATGAGCCTGGCTTTTCTTAAGTCTACACCTACAGCAGCAATAGAGCAAGCTAACATAAATGAGGATACAAAAACTCCTTGAGTTAACAGAAATGGTAAAGGGCACAGTTCAGCACAGGGCATGGTGGTTGGCATAAAACGGGTGATCGATTCATGTTTGTAGAGAGCATAAATGAGTAGACAAATAAAGGACCCACATTACTTATATGTTATGTCCCATGTAGACTCATCATCCTTACAAATTAGCTGTATGACTTTGAGCAAGGCCTTTAACCTTCCAACTTTTAATTTGCTCATCCATAAAGTTGGTATGAGAAAGGAGGATCCCTTCTAGCTCTAAGAGTTTTTCAGTTTAGAAAGATTCTTGCTTAACTCTTTCTGTTCACATCAACAAATATTTTATGGGAGAGAAACATGTGTACATTGCTTAACAAATTTGAGAATAACCTGCCCCAAGTTTAGTTTACAATATTGATCATTAATCTTTCTTCCTCTCTGCATTATTTCCCTATTGAGATTGTGCTCCATAATGAAATAGAACCACAGAAGCCAGTTGCCCCAAACTCTGCTCTTTAGGGAAACCAAGCTAAAGCACACTACCACATGATAAATTTACCTGGGTATTTAGCAACAAACCAGAACCATTTTTTTTTGGTCAGTCTTGTCTATTACATGTGTCCAGCAGAGACACTTTTTTAAATGAAATAAAACTATCAGTTTACCCAAAAATCTAGTTCAGTTCTACAGAGGTGTATTGGGTACCGTATACCTAAGAGTTTATATTAAAAACAGGGAACACAAACCGTATAAGGACACAAATAACTACTATTCAGCATTAAAAAATCATATTTTAGAGAACTATTTACTGACATGAAAACAAACTCATGACGTATTGCTAAAAGAACAGAGCACCCCACATAAGGACTGCATTGACGTTTTCCTCTGCTGAGGAGGGAGAAAGTCACAAGAAAATGTTACTTCCATCATAAACACAACACAAAGCTGAATAATCTTCAAAATCCATTGTTTTAGCCCATCTAAGATCTGAGGTCATGAAGAAACCAGGTGAACTGAATTCCAAAGATTGACAAGTTCATCCAAGAAGGAAAGGGACACAAAATCTGTTTCAACTTTGGCAGAACTTGGGAGGAAGAGACAATCTTCATGAAAGTTAAAAGAAAATAAGTAAAACTGCACAAAGGGAGAGTAAACAGAATTTTATTGTTGTAAGTTTTCATGTTTTTCTGACATTGTATGCCATCTGAGAAGACCGTGATAATTAAAGATATGTACTGTAATCTGTAGAGGAACCAGTGAGAAAAAAATAATTGCAAATTAGCACATGAAGAAATCAATAAAATGATAAAACAGAAGAGTAAAAAATATGTGATTCTAGTAAAAGAAGGCAAAGGAGGAAAATAGGAACTGATGTTGCAAATAGGAAAAAAATGCTAAGCTACTATACTTACATCCATACTTACTATACTTCTATCAATAATCACAGGAAAATCTGAAAATCCCATGGACAGAGGATCCTGGTGGGCTACAGACCACGGGGTCACAAGAGCCAGACATGACTTAGCAACTACCACCACCACACCAGTAACCACAGTAAATATAAATGAGCTAAACACTTTAATTACAAGCAAAGATTACTGCATAGAATTAAGCTGAGCACAACTGAATGCAGATTTTAAGATTTATAGTGATCTATATACATGTTTAAATGTAAAGAAGCTGACAAGTTGAGAGTAAAAAAGACATGAAAACACTTAAGTGTAAGAAAGCTAATATGGCTATATTAATGTCAAACAAAGTAGACTTTGAGCAGAGTTTTAGAGTTAAAGAAGGATTACTTGTAATGATAAAAGAATCAGTTTCTTAAAAAGACATAAAAGTCCCAACACTTATGTATATAATACCTGAGCACTGGAATATTAAAATTGACAAAATTAAAAGAGCAATCACAAATTCACAATACAGCTAGATATTTTAAAAGTTATTTCTCAGTAACTGAGAGGGAATAAAGGAAAAGCTCAGGAAAGATAGAAAAGATAAAAACAATTATCAGTTAACTTGGCCCAAATGACATTTTAGAACACTCTCCCTACAACTGCAGGATACAGATTTCTTGAAAAATTTACAAGGAATTTTCACCAGAATAGATACCATGTAGAACTACGAAGCAAGTCTTATTAATAAAAAAAGATCAAAATCATACAGAATGTGTTCTCCAAATGTTTCAGAATTAAACAACACATCTCTAAAAAACTCATGAGTGAAAAAAGAAATCATAATGATTTCTTCATAAATCATAAAGAAGAAATTGAAAATGTTTTGAACTGAATGATAGTAAAAATACAGCATATCAAAACCTGTGAGATGCAGCTAAAGTGTTGCTTGAAGACAAATTTGTAATTTTAAATGCCTATATTTAAAAAGAAAAAAATGTAAAATTAAATATCCAATATTTAACTTTAAGAATCTAGGAAAAGAAGAACAAAGTAAGTTACAGTGAAAGTGAAGTTGCTCAGTCATATCCAACTCTGAGACACCATGGACTGTAGCCTGCCAGTCTCCTCCATTCATGGGATTTTCCAGGCACGATACTGGAGTGAGTTGCCATTTCCTTCTCCAGAGGATCTTCCCGACCTGGAGACAGAACCTTGGTCTCCCTCATTGCAGACAGCCACATTCCATCAGAGCCACCACGGAATCCCTAAGTTACAGTAAGTAAATAATAAAAAAGAACACAATAAAATTTTTAAATTGGCAAATAATAGATAAAGTCAGTAATGTCAAAAGTTGGTTTATAAAATGACTGATAAAATGATTGGTAATATTTATACCCCATAGAAGAAGAGAAAAAACAATATTACTGATGTGGGATGAAAGAGGAAACATTACAGCAAATTCTTTAGGCATAAAATGATAAAGAGATATTATGAATAACTATGTCAATAAATGCAATGGCTGAGATGAAATGAACAAACTCCTGAAAAATATAACTTACCAAAGCTGGCACAACAAAAAATAGAAAATCTGAACAGCGCTAGATCAATTAAAGGAATTGAATTCATAATTAAAATCTTTCACTGAGAAAACTACAAGCCCAGATGGTTTCAGTGATAAATTCAATCCTACATTTAAGTCAAAAATAATACCATTCCAAAACAAATTATTCCAAAACTACAGGAGGTGGGAATATTTTCACACTCATTTTATGTGGCCAGCAAAAATCTGATCCCAATATACTATAAAGATACTACCAGAGAATTAAATTACAGATCAATATTTCTAGTGACAAAATATCGGTAAGTAAAATCTAGCAATATATGTAAAGAATGATATATTCATGACAAAGTACAGTTTATCCCAGGAATTTAAGGTTGATTTAACATAGGAAAATCAATCAAGTAATTCACAATAGTCACAGAATAAAGGAGAAATAAATAGTTTATGAAATTATTTAAAAATAAGATATAAATTGAAGAAAACACTTGAAAGTCTTATGCCAAAATGTTATTATTAATAATCATTGGATCATTGGGTGATACAACTGTGAGAAATGTTTTAACCTTGGTTTCCCGAATCTTTCCAAGCTTACTGAAAGGAGTATGTGTTATATTTCAAAATTATAAAAAGATTTGTATGTATAGATGAGTAAGGTATTTGAATATACCTTCAAAGAGGCTACAGCTAGTGGAGACAGACATGTAGACTGGTGTTTTCAAATTGATGAAGGACCCTGAAATTTTCTGATGAGAGAAAGATTGTGTTAATCTGAGTTAGCTATTGATAGCTTTTTAATGTTTGTCTTCTAGCAGAGTGATGCTGTTTAGGTGCAAATTGAATTCCTTTTCAAGATTTACTCTGCGTTTTCAGTAGAAAATTACTGAGGAATGCAAAGGACTTCCCAATTTGTGATAGTAAACTTTCTACTCCTTTCATCAGAATTTTACATGTGTACCTGGCATCACCTGGGTAATGTCAAATAATAACAAACATTAGCATTTGGTTCTTGTTTATTCTGAAATTATAGCACATTGATTCAGTGAGCAAATCTATATCCAGAATAAAAACTGATGATCTGCTTGATATCAGTCCTTTTTTTCTATTGAAAATTAGGCACAGTATAAAACAACAGGGACCTCAGTTAACAGCATAACAAGTGATTAATTCATCAGGGTTTTTATTCATGCCAGGCCAAGACTTTAAATCAGAAGATGAGTGTCGGATTTAGATACTATAGTGAAACAGGGGAAAAAACCACACAAATTTTAAAAACCAACGGCATTACATTGAGACGCGTTTTGTGTAGCCTTTGATATGTAACTCTGACTGAAGCTCAGCAGGCAAGACATTAATCTCAACTTTCATGTAATAGACCACTGATGTTCCTGGAAAATAAAATTATAAGACTCTCATGTTCCTCTGAACAGATTGAGAAATGTGCCAAGAGGAATTATACCTTAAAATCTTCTATTTTGTTTTTCCATCATAGGGTCAAGAGGAAAGAAATATTGTGTATTTGGCTATAAAATCATAATGAATATTTATTTAGCACATTTTTTCCTCTTGGAAATTTTATGTGAATTGGACTAGAAAATGTTTCATTTTCCCACATCATATTGTTTGGTACTCAGGTTGTGTGTGTGTGTGTGTGTGTGTGTGTGTTTGTATATGTGTTTGCGTGTGCTGTCATAACCTATCTGGCCAAGCATGGACTGTCTCCAAAGATTAAGTGCACCTATTTTGAACTGGAGGCTACATGCCATAATTTTTAGCTAACCAGTTTCCTTCTTAGTGAAAACAGAAATAAAAATATATTGTGCACACTTCATTGCTGGAGCCTTTGACCTCAGCTGCCTGTCTAGCTGAGACTGTGATGAATGCTTTGTGTCCCTTCATTTTTAATTGCTCATAAATTGTTATCCCACGAAACACAAAACTAGCCTTGTCCTCATTTTAGTTGAGGTTGGAGGTCAGCCTAACAGTAATACAATTAAGGAGTGTCTTTGTGTGGGGGTGTGGGAGTGAGGAGGGCACCAAGATTGCAGAAGAGGGGTAAAGAGATGTAGTAGTCCTTTCTAAGGAAAATACAAAGAAAATTCCAACTTTTGAGCACAAACATCACAAATAGAGTAAATCATGCTTGTTTGACAATTGTGTCCAAAGTGCTTTGAAGGGCATTTCTGGACAGCAACAAAGAAGAGTGAATTATATTTCATGCCTGTGTTCAAGCAAAAATGTGTTTTTGTGATTCATGATGTTGAGGATAAATTAATTCTGTGAAAAAAAAAAAAATACTGTCTGGTTTCAGAAGGGCCATTGAAACCCAGGTTGCTTTCAAAAGAGATTGTGTGTATGGGAATCTAAGGCAGAAGCTCGCCTTCAGCTTTGTGTCACTCTCTTGTCATCCTGGCAGCAGCTCATGGCGAGGTCTCCAGCTCACATGTGACTCTGATGCACTGTGGATCTTTTCTCTGGGTTTTGCAGAGTCAGTCATTGTTTTCAATTATACTGCCTCTATTGCTCAGCAACCAAGGTGTGACCTTAAACAGTCATGTTTCAAATATCAATGAAACTAAAGCTTTGAATTTCTTTTCTCATTTGTGAAGACTGTCAAAAATAGAGATGATTAGGTGCTTTCTTTATTCCGCCTAAAATAGTGTTTAAAGCCCAGCTAGTGGCCTATTGACTGATTTTATTATTTTGATTAAACCGAACCAGAAGCAGCATGGTCTAAATGCAAACGGAATTGGACTTATTGTGAGACCACGCCTTTCCTTTTCTTCCAGCAGTTCTGACTTCCTTTAATTTCAAGCTAGTGGCTTGACTCCCCTGGATTAGGCTGTTTTCAAAATGAAAATATACCTTCAGTACTTACCTTATAGAAATATTGTGTCAGCAAGGGAAGGTTATCTAAGTGTTACAGCCTTCTTTCTCAGAATAAACATGTAACATACATTTTGGCTGTTGCTATGATTCTTAGTCTCATTTTAATCACTAGTTTCTTGTTTTAATCTTATTTTACAGTACCTTTTGAACATTGTGTCAAGCTTGCTTGAGTTCTGAATAGATAAGTGATACTCCCAATATTAACAACTCCATTGTCTCTTGAGTTTATTTGTAGAAAGTTAACTTTTTTCCCCAGAAGAATTTACTTCTTTCTGGCTTAGCCTTGGCAAAATAGAGAGTAGTTTAACTGTAATATCACCCACCAATGCATCATTAAACCCATCTGTGCGTAGGAAGCACTTATTAAATGCCAGGCACTGTTTTATGTATTGGGGGTAAATTCATAAGCAAAATAGAAAACAATTCTGACTTTAATGGAGATAATATTTATTTGACCAGTTTGGTCACATGATGATTCCTAAACATATAAGCAAGATGATAACATAATACAGGAAGGGCTAATAGGAAATTCATTAATAAAATCACTGGTTTGCAAGTTAGGAACTTGGAACTAGAGACCAGTTCAACCATTCCCTAGCTTTGAGATCTTATCAGATCATTGGATTACATTTTCCTTACTTGTCAAATGAATTGGTTTTTTCCAATGCTAAAATTATGAGATTGTCTATAAGGGAGAAATAATCTGTTTCTGCTCCTCTAAGAGATGGGGTTGAGAAGAGGAGGAGGAGAGAAGAGATGATTTTGAGAGGGAGGGAGGGAGAGAGAGAATTATTTAGTGTATCAGTTATTTAGTATATCAAGAGTATCCCTATCTTTTGACTGGAAATTTTTACCAGAGAATTTCAAAGATTTTAAAGCCTGAGGACAATGAAAGATTATCATTTTTTAGAGAAATTTTCTTTTCCCTTGTTTTATACTTGAAAAGTAAGCTCAATGTAGTAGCAAATAATTCTGGTGCTTGGTTTTCTTGTTGACAGTATTGGCACTTTGTCATAAGAAGGAGGGCAGAACTGACTGGTTCATAAGGTTGCCAGTGGTCCGGATAGCAGAAAAATCTGTTCAAGTCATGATGAGCGAGTTGTTGGCTGAATTCAGCAACACATGAGTCTAAAAACCGATCATCTGTGCCCTTGCCAGTAACTGCTACTTGACTGCAATAAGAATCACTACAGCTTTACGTGCTAGCAAAAATGATAATAACGATGTTTCCCAGCCTTCACAGGGAGGAAGGTTTATTTTTAAGGCATTTCATAAAATCTTCCAAACTGAAAAAAACTCACTGAAAGTAATCAATATAAGAATCAGAAGTATATCAAAGTTTTGCTTAATATGTGTTGCGCAGAATGGAAGTTGTATTAAACATGATAAATACTTTAGACACTAATTAAAGTGTATGTTAATTTAGTCTCAGATAGCTTGGGTAGTGCTTAAAATAAGATTAAAATAGTTCCTGGAATTTAACTTTGTCTCTTTTTTTCCTATTTGATAAGTTCCTGATAGCTGTTGATGGAACTTTCTGGTTTATAACTTTCCTGAAGACCAAAAAAATGAAATTCATACAACAGCATACTTAGCATTTTCCATTGAATAGTAGAATCACAATAGATTGATGTGGATACTCATCACCCATTGACAAATGGATGCTTTTTGTTGTTTTTTTCATGTTATTGACTATATCCCCACTATAATGTATAGTGCATGACAGCAAGGGATTTGGTCTGCTTCCTCTGTCCCCACCCAAACTCTGCTATATCCCTAGGACATAGAACACCAACTGGCCCATAGTAGGTGCTCAATAAATGTTTATTGGCTGAGTTAATATGTTTATTACATCGTGAAGTTTAATAAAAGCACTAAGCTTCTGTAAATCAGTTCCCCAATCCAAGAGGTTATAATACTAACTTTCTCAGGGTGTCATTTGCTATGTTCTTTTTGAACTGTGACAACCCTGCCAGGCTGGGTTTTTCAAACTAATTTTCCAAACTAGCTTTGTTGATGTTCTGACTGAGAATATTTGTTGGCACCTAGTTTGACATAACAACAAATATGGTTCAGTTTTAAATTTTCAGTTCCTAGTATAATCAATACCCTTCCCTCAGGCTAATGGTTAGTTTTTAACCTCTTCTATAAAGAAATGCATAGTAGTTTGTCACTCAGTCTTGCCCAGCTCTTTGTGACCCCATGGACTGTAGTCTACCAGGCTCCTCCCTCCATGGGATTCTCCAGGCAAGAGTACTGGAGTGGGTTGCCATTTCCTTCTCCAGGGGATCTTCCCGACCCAGAGATCGAACCCGGGTCTCCCGCATTACAGGCAGACGCTTTAACATCTGAGCCACCAGGGAAGCCCCATAGAACCTTAAATAGTAAATTTTAATAAACATATTATCTTTGAGGTTAGGTATTACAATAATGCTTTATAAGATTATTTGTACTGTATAATTTTTATCAATGTGCATTTTTTATCATTTACCAGAATTTATTTATGTAACTGTTTAAACTAATCCTGAAAATAGTTTTCAAAAATCACTTGACTCGCAGATTTTATCATTGTTATTCTGGAAAATTTACATTTGAGCAAAACAGTGTATTGTTAGAAAATCCCACAGTTATGTAACTACTCAAAGCAGAAACTTTAAAATTTTAAGCATAAAAATTGGGTATTCATACATGGCAAACTAGCAAAAGCTGTTGGAAAACATGCGAATGTGATATTTTTGAAGTTATCACTCAAGAATTTTTCTGCAGTTGCATATGGAAATTCACATTTGAGTGTCTAATAATAACACTAACCAGACTACAAATGACAATCGAAAATTAAAGGTATTTTATTTGCCACTTCTGATCATCTTCCTCATACTGGCCATTTCATCAAGAAAGTATTGGCATAGTTGATGGCATTTGCCTGGTTAGAATCCCATGGCAATTCAGTCCCGTGCATTTGTCTCATTCAGTCCCATGCATTTGTCTTGTGTTGAACAATAAAAGAAAAAATGCTATAATGTTATAATATTAAATATTATATCACATGTGTTGACACCAATATCATCATGTCATTACTTTCTTACTCAAGTGAAGATGATCATATCAATTTAGGTCCTATCAGAACACTGAGAAAAATACTGTTTTGTATCAATTGGTGAACATCTGACTATCTTAAACTGGTATTGATGATGAGTACACTAATAACTGTGCGCCTTACTGTTACCACCCTGGCTCTCCAGATTGCTGTTTTCGGCCATCCAACCAGCTCTTCTGTCTTCAGTATTTACCTGCTTAGAACACTCTGGTGGATGGAAGGCTCCCAGTACGTATCCCTTTGTTCCTCATAGTTAGCCAGGACTAAAGTTGTGCACGAAACTGTAAGGTTGGGTTTTGCTAAGGTAATAGCCAGACCTATTGCTAAATTTCACATTGCAGCAATTTTTATATAGGGATTCCTAACTAACAAGTGCAAACTTAGGACTCAGTAACTCTCAGAATTTTTCACAAAATTATCTTTGTGGTGTAGGAAGCAAAATGTGTATTCTTGGAATCTGGGAACTAGTCAAAGTTGCATGCAATCAAGACAATACTATGAAATACTTGAAATACTCCATTTTATCTGAAACATGTGAATATCTGAATTCTACACCCATAACATATAGACTTGTTTCAATATTAAATACTTTCTCCCATGACTATCAACAAAATTGATGTTCCTGGGAGAAGAGCTCTTTTTCCGTTAGCATTTTCTATTTCCAACACCTTAACCGGGAAGTCATTAGAGAGAAATCTAAAGCCTACTCACACACAAAGGTGGACAAAACAAAAAGAGTTATCTTCTCCTGACTTCCAGTCTTCTCCAGTCTCTTTTCCATGCAAAGGAGGAACTCAGACAATCTCTCTGGAACCCCACTGTTTTCTCTAGATCTAGTTTGCAGCTAGTATCAGTCACTTTCCATGCACAAATCTATAAAATGTCTATGCAAAATAACAGATGCTCTGGGGTTGTTCACCCTATGTTGCAGAAAAAAGAGCTTCAGGTTTTTTTTGGTCCTCTTCATTTCTCAACCCCTATATGATGGATGTCACTAATGTCACCTCTTGGTAAGATAGCCATAGCCAGCAGAAGGCCTGGAAATGCCAATTGTAATTAACTTTCTTTTCAAATATGTTTGACAGTTTCATGCTGAGAAGCGCTTCTTACCTTTTGAACTTCCAGATTGCTTGGCTGAGCAAAATGTGTATCATTTTCTTTTAAAATTACCTTACAAAGAGCTATGTACTATGATATTCTTGCACACGTCAGCCATTTATAAGAGATTTAGATTTTTAAGCAGATTATCCTTGTTCCAAATGAGAGACCTTGCTTTTGTCTGAAGCATGGGCTATGTTCAGGTGCATGGCAGAGCCCCAGGACAAGGACACTCATATATTCATAAATGTCAAAAACGATGACCCTTTTTCATGGGTCTACCATCCCAGCTGCTCTAGAAGATAATATTCCTGAGACCTGTGAATACAGAACCATGCTTTTTGGAAATAACTAAATATAGGAAAGAAATGCTCCTTGGGTCCAGTTTCCTACAATATGGTTATTCATCATGTTTAAAATGACATCAAAAATCAATAAAAGTGGAAGAACTCTGTAAATGCATCTTTTCCTAATTGAGAGGCTTAACCTGACTTTTGAAGTAAGAATAATATACCTTACTGTGACCTACTTAAAAATTGTAAAAAGTGACTTTATGACTGCTGGTTTCGGTCTTTTATTTGGCCTTCCTACCCTTTTTTTCATAGCGGAGTACTCGTGTAAGAAAAAGAAAAAAAAAGTATAGATCCTTACCAGCATTTTGATCAAGGAGAAAGGTTTCATACTTCAATAGTGCACGTAATGGAATTGGTCAGATTTGAAGCATGGGAGCACTTTTTATCTAGGATCTTTAATTTTTTACAGTTCAGTTGATAGAAATTTAACTAAAATGTTGGTTATGTGACCAGTAAGCAGACTCCTCCAAATAACATTTACGTTAATTTTACTGTAGGTTGTCAGAAGGAATGTAAAATAAGTAGACTTTTATTCGTATTTTGGTTAATTAGGAGGGACTCAAAACCAGTTTTGTAAGATGGTTTTCACACACAAGGATAAGGATGTGTCAGTTACTCATAATTTTCACATAAGCTGAAAACACTGAAAATCACTGAGTAAAAATATACACAAAAGATAAATTTTTCAATTATTTTCCCTAGCTATCAAGGCCATAGCAAAGGCAGGTCATTGAAGATGGCAACATGATCCTTTTTTTCTGAAAAATAAAACTGCTAATAAAAACTGCATTCTCTATTCTCTCAAAGTGAAAAAAGCAAAAACCTCTCACCTATAGTATTAACAATTTTAATATAATTTTGAAATTATAAAAGCTCTTTGGTTCAAACTCTAGGTAAAAATGTGGTTCAGCTTCTTATAAATACAGGAGCCTTTGGTATTGAGTTTACTCATTTTAAAATTTTTATATAAGTTTCAGGCATATGTCATTGTAACTATACATGTGTAAACACTGCAGAGTGATCACCAGCTGATTGCCCTCCTTCACCCCAACAATCAACCCTCTTCACCCTGTTGCCCAATCCCCTATTCCCTTCCCTTCTTATAACCACTAATTTATTCTCTGTATCTATGACTTTGTTTTTGTTTTTGTTGTTTGTTCATTTATTTTTTTTTAATAGATTCCACATAGGAGTAAAATCATATGGTATTCGTCTTTCTCTGACTTATTTCCCTTGGCATAATACCTTCAAAATTTATCCCTGTTGTTGAAAATGACAGGATTTTAACTATTTTTCACGGCTGAGTAGAATTCCTTTGGATATGTACACCACATCTTTTTTATCCATTAACCCATTGATGGACATTAAGGTTTTTCCATATGTTGGCTATTGTAAATAATGGTGCAGTGAATACTCTTTTTGAACTAGTGTTTTTTGTTTTTATTCTTTGATAAATACCCAGAAGTGGAATAGCTGAGTCATGCTAGTCTTACTCTTTTGAGAAATCTCCATACTGTTTTCCATGGTAGCTGTACTGATTTACAGCCCCACCAACAGTGTACATGCATTCCGTTTCCTCCACATCCTCTCCAGCATTGATTATTTCTCATCTTTTTGATAATATTCATTCTTACAGGTATGCCAGTTATGAGGTGATATCCCATTGTGGTTTTGTCTTTCTGTAGCAATCAGTGATACTGAACATCTTTCGTGTGCCTAGTGGCCAGCTGTATATTTTCTTTGGAAAATGTCTATTCAGATCCTTTACCCATTTTTTATTTGAGTTATCTGGTTTTTTGTCGTTAAGTTATATTAGTTTTAAAAAATATTTTGGATGTTAATTTTGATCAAATATATGATTTGCAAATATATTTTCCTCTTAAGAGGTTGCCTTGTTGTCTTGATTATGGTTTTCTTTGCTGTGTAGAAGCTTTTTGGTTTGATGCAGTCCCATTTGTTTATTTTTGTTTCCCTTGCCTTTGGAGTCAGAGCCACAAAAACATCACTAAGATCAATGTCAGTGAAGTTACTGCCTCTGTTTTCTTCTAGGAATTTTATGATTTCATATTTCGCATTTCAATCTTAATCCATTTTGAGTTAATTTTTATGTATGGTATAAGGTCAAGTTTCTTTCTTTTGCATGTAGCCGTCCAGTTTTCCTAACACTAATTAAAGGCTGTCCTCTCTACTGTATGCCGTTTGTATCTTCATCATAAATCATTTATACTTGTGTAATTTTATTCCTGGGATTTCTATTCTGTTCCACTGAATTGGTTGTGGTTTTGTGCCAGTATCATATCATTTTGATTACTATAGTTTTGAAATATAGTTTAAGATCAGACAGTATGATACCTGTAGCTTTGTTCTTACTCAAAATTGTTTTGGTTATGTAGGATCATTTGCTCTTCCATGCAAATTTTAGAATTATTTATTCTAGTTCTGTGAAATATGCCAATGGAATTCTGATAGGGACTACATTCAGTTTGTAGGTTGTTTTGAGTAGTGTATATATATATATATTTTCACAACATTAATTCTTATAGCCTATAAGCATATCCTTCCATTTATTTCTGTCTTTTCAATTTCTTCCATCAGAGTCTTGATTTGCAAATGTTAAACCATCCTTGTATCACATTTGATCATAATATATGATATTTTTAAAGTTGTTGTATTCAATTTGTTAATATTTTTAAGGCTTTTGCATCTATGTTCATAAAGGATATTGGTCTGTAATTTTCTTTTCTGTGCCAATCCCCTAGAAATTGATTGAATATGAAACTGGTCAAAAATATCATGGGATAAAAAAACCAAATTGTAAAAAATTATCTTACAGGCAGAATAAATGAACTGGATTAGGAAGAATGCACCTTAAGTAACCTTGCCTATAAATTTTCATGTGTACATCATTATTTTCGAGAATAAGATTTATATTAATAGTATTGCCAGATGGCTAGACAGATAAACAGATACAGATAGATAGGAGCTTCTCAGGGGGCACTAGTGGTAAAGAACCCACTTGCCAATGCAAGAGATACAATCTCTGGGTCAGAAGATCCCTTAGAGGAGGGCATGGCAATCCACTCCAGTATTTTTGCCTGGAGAATCCCATGGACAGAGGAGCTTGGCAGGCTACAGTCCATAGTGTCTCCAAGAGTTGGACATGACTTAAGTGACTTAGCACACATTAATAGATAGACAGATTCTGACAACTCTTAAGTTGACTTAAATACACAGTTGAAGCAGTATCTCATATTTTTATATCTAATAATGCAGACTATTTTTCATATCTTGATAAAATAAAAGTGCTTCACCCACCCTTCCTGCATTGCCACCCCTGGAACACACAACTGTTACATTAAATGTCACATGTAAGTCAATAGGGATTGGAAAAAATAAATTTTAAAAATCATTATTTTTCAATATTTGTTACTGTAACTACATAACGTTAGATGTTAAGCCTGATAGAATAAATAACTGAATATACCCGTATCCTGTAAGCATTTATTTCCTCACCAAATATGTCAGCCAAGATAGAAATATCCATTCATTTGAGTAAATGTGTCAATTATATTTTCTTAGAAGAGGAGGAGGAGAACTCAAAAATAACTTATAAGTAGCCATTGTTAATTGTAAAATTACTACAGAGCTAAAAATACAAGATGCAAAGCAAGATGGCCCAAATGCTGTGTCACTTCATTCTAAATTTAGCAAAACTTTAGTGTACACCTACATGTGAAAGACATCATGTATGTAGCTATCTATGATCAATTTCTTTTAGCATCTTGGCTGTACAGTATGCCTTCTATATCCATGATTTCTGCATCTGCAGATTCAACCAATTGTGGATTGAAAATATATTGTTTTAATTCCAGAATTTTCCAAGAAGCATTTGTATTAGGTATTTTAAGTAATCTAAAGTCAATTTAAAGTGTCCAGGAGGATGTGTGTAGCTTATATGCAAATTCTATACCATTCTATACAAAGACTTGAGCATCCGTGGATTTTGGTATCTGCAGGGCTCCTAGAATCCATAGGTTGTTTATAGTGAAGGATGACTCTAACTCATTTAAAAATAAAAAGCCATCCTTATCATTTTTAAGAAAAAGACGTTTTATATGCCATCCTTTTTTTTTTTTTTTCCTTTATGCCTCAGCCTTCAGGAAGCTTATAGCTTAGAGCTTACAGTTAAAACACTTACCTAGAGTTTTGGAGTGTGGACAACCCTTAATTACATGACTTTCCAGTTTTATCCTTATTTTTAGGATTCTCTTAAGTTGTGTATTTTTTGTAATCTTCACTTTTTTTTTTATTAGAGTAACTTTTGAATACAGAGTCTTGTCTTTGTCTCTAACTGTTACTCAAAACTTATTTAGTGCCGAAACTCAAACTCTCATAAACCAGTTGGAGTATCCAAAGTTGTCTTTGCCTACACATACTTTTTATCACAGGACTTCCCAGGTGGCACTAGTGGTAAAGAATCCACCTGCCAGTGCAGGAGATATAAGAGATGCAGATATGACCCCTGGGTTTGGAAGACCCCCGGGAGGAGGGCTCCAGTATTCTTGCCTGGAGAATCCCATGGACAGAGGAGCCTGGCAGGCTACAGTTCATGTTATGTGGAGAAGGAAATTATATTTCTGAAAAGAGCCCAACCAGGGGCCCTAGAAGCTATGTAAGATGAAACTTAAGATAGGTTATTAGGTACTTGCACTGGGGATGCCATGCAGAGTTCTACTCCAGCACCCCACTTGTGTGACTTCAAATTCTCTGTACACCACGTGGCTTCTCTTCCCATCAGGCCGTCTTTTCAGATAGAGTCGTCTGTTTTTATGGCGCTGCGGCTAAGTCGCTTCAGTCGTGTCTGACTCTGTGCGACCCCATAGACGGCAGCCCACCAGGCTCCCCCATCCCTGGGATTCTCCAGGCAAGAACACTGGAGTGGGTTGCCATTTCCTTCTCCAATGTATGAGTGAAAAGTGAAAGTGAAGTCGCTCAGTCGTGTCCGACTTTTCGCGATCCCATGGACTGCAGCCTTCCAGGCTCCTCCATCCATGGGATTTTCCAGGCAAAAGTACTGGAGCGGGGTGCCATTGCCTCTCCACTGTTTTTATGGGGTACAGACTCAGGTTCGATTCCTGGGTCAGGAAGATCCTCTGGAGAAGGAAATGGCAACCCACTCCAGCACTCTTGCCTGGAAAATCCCATGGACGGAGGAGCCTGATGGGCTACAGCCCATGGGGTCGCAAAGAGTTGGACATGACTGAGCGACTTCACTTCACTTCACTTCACTTCACTTCACTTCATGATCAGGAAAGGAATGGAAGTAGGATAAGACTAGGACAGTCTTCTAAGCCCTGAATTAACATTAATTTACTTAATCACCTTTTTTATTGGAGTATAATTGCTTTACAATGTTGTATTATAATAGTTTCTGCTTTGTAATGAAACGAGTCAACTATATGTAAACATATATCCCCTCCCTCTTGGACTTCGCTCCCCACCCCACCCCACCCATGTAGGTTACCAGGGAATACTGAGCTGAGCTTCCTGTGCTTTAGAGCAGGTTACCACTAGCTATTTGTTTCACAGGTGGTGGTGTGTATATGTCAGTCCTAATCTCCCAGTTCGTCCCACCCTCCCTGTCCCTGCCATGTCCATGTGTTCCTTCTCTACATCTGTGGCTCTACTCCTATCCTGGAAATAGGTTTATGCACCATTTTTCTAGATTCCATTTGTATGCATTAATATACAATATTCATTTTTCACTTTCTGACTTAGTTCACTCCATATTACAGACTTTAGGTCCATCTACATCTTTCTACAAATGACCCAATTTAGTTCCTTTTTAATGTTGAGTAATAGTCTGTGGTGTACATGTAGCACATCTTCTTTTATCCGTTCATTCTTAATCCACTTAACACATTATAAGATAGGAACTAAGCCAAATCTTTTGGTTCTTCCATAGAACTTTCTGAACCTTCTGTCTTCATCTGTCATGTGTCTCAAGTTATCATCTGCTTCTGATGCTTAAAAGCTCCCAGTCTGGCACGTCCAGTAGTCACGTCCTTGTGACTTTACCTGCTGCAAATGAATCATGTTTCAAAATCACCTCTTTTTCTTTATGTTTCTGTACCTTTTCAAAGTTCTCTCTAAATCCCATGCAGATAAAATAGGTTTAATGCAAGTAAATTCCTCAATTGCCAACTTACAGGCAGTCTTAAAAACACTTTTAGACAGAAAAGCTCTGCTAGAAAAATGGTAACTGGAGAAGGAAATGGCAACCCACTCCAGTATTCTTGCCTGGAGAACCCCATGGACAGAGGAGCCTGACAGGCTACAGTCCATGGGGTCACAAGAGTCAGACACAACTTAGCAACTAAAGAGAGAGATAGAGCAGTGGTAAAGCAGGTTAACTGAGGGGCCAGGATTACAGAGAACTAATGGGCTTCCCAGGTGGCACTAGTGGTAAAGAACCTGCCTGCCAATGCAGGAGACATAAGAGATGCAGGTTCAACCCCTGGGTGGGAAGATCCCCTGAAGGAGGGAATGGCAACCCACTCTAGTATTCTTGCCTGGAGAATCCTATGGACAGAGGAGCTTGGTGGGCTATGGTCCGTAGGGTCACACAGAGTCAGACACATCTGAAGTGAACATAATCCCAGAAATATCAGTTCCTACTGCCACTCCAGTCTCAACTTGAGCAAAACCCAGCACAGTTCGTTTGCTTCTCTGAGTATTGGGCTGAAATCATCTTGGTCCCTACAATGCCATCTCTGGACCTGCCCTCCATGGATTTAGAAAAAATGTTGTCCAAGAGAAATACTATGAAAGCCACAAATGCAGGTGCTGTAAGTTAATTAAAACCATCTAGTTGTCACGTTTTAAAAAAAATCTGTCACAAAGACAGATGTATTAGTTTGCTAGGGCAGCCATAACAAAATACCACAGATTATGTGGCATAAACAATAGAAATTTACTTTCTCAAGTCTGGAGGCTGGAAGTATAAGGCCACAGTGTGAGCAGGATGGGTTTCTCTTGAGTTCTGTCCCCTTGGCTTGCAGGTAGCTGCTTTCTCACTCTACATATCCTTTTTTTTGTTTATGCTGAATCCTCAATATCAGGTAAGTATTTGAAACTTACACTACATCTTAATTGAAAATGACCCTTCAAATATTCTGTTGCCACATGGTTACCATACTGGACAGCACAGGTTTATCAGGGCCAGAGTATAATTCCATTCCAATTCGCTCAGACCTCAGAGCTGAGCCCAGGGAAGCTGACTTTAGTTACAATCGTCTGTCAAGAGTAAAAGTGAATTTTTCCAGTGCACCTATCAATTTTTCATGCTCATCCTAACATCAGCCTGAAATGTCTCTTGCTTTTCTTGACTAAGTTATTCCATTTTGCTATAAGGTCAGAGGCACCCTCAAGATATGTATATGAAATTGTGATCATTGAAAATGTTGCAGATCTATAGACCAAAGTGATAAGACAAACTTCTCTACAAAACCACGTTCATGGCTGCTATCCTAATGAGCTGGCCTTCCAAGGCAACTTAGAGCCTATTACAAGGTCCTATTGACTAATATACTAAAACCAGACTCCCACTTGCACATATGTAGCACTGACTATTTTTACATGTGATATTTGTTGTGAGATATTTAAAGAGTTGCACTTTTTCTTATAGGATGTGGCATGCATCTAGAGACTTTGTGGAGAGGAATCGGGGATGAAATCTGATAATTTTGTACAAGAAGAAACAGGAAAGATAAGAAGTAAGGCCTGATTAAAAAATATTTTAATGTTCTGAGCAAAGTAAATGAAAATATCAACCACAATGAAAGGGAAGGTGATAATTCAGTGATTGATCAGAGGCAGGTAATAAAGTTGAGAGAAAAGTCAAGGTGATTTCATGGTTTTAAAAAAATATTGACTATGCACTATTCACAAGGTCTTTTCTATCTTTACATGAAGATGCCCTGAGCAGTCCAGAGGTGCCCCTTCAAATAGCTCCTCTGTACACATAATCCTCAAATCTGTCTTTTCAACAAAAACCTTCTAAGCTCCCCTGCCACATTAATAGCAGCCTGGTAAATGATACTTCGAGGAATTTTGTCATAAATTAAAAATTCACTTGTGAAAACTAGAATTGATCTCCTCCCTCTTATGACAAAACCTGAGTTTCTTTCTGGCATCTCTATTTCCCTTCATACATACGTAGCCTCCAATCTACCAATACCTAGTGCTGGGACCTCAAGGTAAGTTTCATTCTGAACATTCCATTCCAAGTTTGAGCAATTCTTGCTTTATTTCAAAATTTTCTTGACCTTTTTTTTTTAACCTTCTCAATAATACCATTTGAATTTTTTCTTGGTTACTTTGTCCCAAGTTCTTATACTAGCTTCCACCTATTCCTGTTGTCCATTCCTTCCCCAGTTTATGCTATATAAAGATGCCATGAAACCTTCCTAAATCAAAGCAAAAAATCCACTGACTCTCTCCTCAATAACCATATATCACTCTCTTCTGCCTACTTCATATGTAAACTTTTTATTCCTTATTTGGCTTTTGAGGTCAGGTCTAACCTGATTCACACCCCTACTGAAAGCCTTATCCTATGTCATCCTCGTACACAAACTATTAGCTTATCTGGATTAGTGCTCACTGCTACCTTTAAAAACTCACTGAAATTTCCCTGTGTCAAACTTTTTCCTCACAAAGTTCCCACTGCCTGAAATGAATGACATCATCTCTGGTCAGCCACTCAAGGTTCAGCTCAAATGACCTCACCATATGTCTTTCGGAATCAAACAGTTAGATTTTTGTTTTGGCACCTCTATTATATGCTAGAAATCAGTGAACTGAAGATGAATGAACCAGGATCCCTAACTGAAGAACCTCAAAATTTATTATTGGAAACAATTTATTACTTACACAATTACTTTTTGAGCACCCATAATATGCCAAGTGTTATTCTAGGCTCTAAGGATATAAAAATAAATAAGACAGACAGATGCCTATTCTCAAAAGAGCCTACATTCTAGTTGTGGCGTGGTGGGGAGGGGGACAGCAAACACTCAAAATGAGTCAATGAGAACATACCAGAATGAAACGCTTTATGCTGACAATTATGATAGAGTGATGTGACAGAGAGTGCCTGCGTGACTCATTTGGCTGGGAAAGATAGTTACTACATACATGAATGACAAGAACGCAACCATATAACTTCTGGATGAATAAATAAATGAACAAGTATAAATTTAAATATTAAAATTGTGATGGTAATATCACTGAAAGAAACAGAAGAGGGAAGGGAAAAAGTTGGTCTGGGAAAAGAGAGGTACAGGAGGACATTGGTTTAGAAGTATTAAAGATGCAATGTTTAATAGGAAACAATCAATGGTTATATTAAATTCTATTTTAGGATAATAAAGAAGTGCAGAAATTTGCCACTATCTTTTTCAGGCTTACAACTTGGTAATTTTTGGTAGAGTTATGTCTTGTTAAAATAATGATCACGTTACTATAAATAATAATAAAGTTCTTAGCAATAGTAATAATAGCACCTCCTCTGCTCTAAACATGGTGAGCGGGTGCTCTATGGACATCCCATTTAATCCTAACCCAGTTCTGTAATGTAGCTGTTTGTATCACCATTTTAGAGATGAGTGAGGGACCTAAGCCAGAGAGAAATTGAATATTCTCCTCAGGTCACACAGATTAAAGTTGAAGAATTGGGATTCATGCTCATTTTTGAACAGTTGCTGACTTTATCAACTTTTAACAGCATGCTGTGCTCTCCTTCTAATTCTACATGCTTCTATTTATTATTCAAGATTATTTATAAATAAATTCATTTTTTTAGAGACAGACCCTTGCAAAACTAATCTGTAACCCTACTGAATCCCTTCACATAATTTCTTAAGTTTAAATTCACCTTGATCTCATTTTTAATTGTACACATTTGAACTATATAAGCAATGTACATATGTTGATTGCATCTATAAACTCACTTTTCAGTTTTATTTCTATGAGAGATCAACATTTATCACTTCTGTTAGTGATATCCATTGTGTTAGAATGGATCCACATTTCTCCTCTCACACCCAGCATAGTGGTCCAAACTCCTAGAAAAAGATGTGGAGACTAACTGCTATGGGCAACACCAGAGCAATGAAAATCCTCTCAAATGCACAGATACTCTGTCCAAAACCAAAAGTAACCTTTAAACAATTAATTTCTTTTCCACAAACACTAAAGGCTTCTAAACATTATTTTTGCCTACATTTTCCTGGGTCATTTTAATCTGATTTGAAAATGGACCTCTATTTTCTAACAAAGGGATTTTGCCCTTGTTTGGAGAAAATTGGGAATCTTGGTACTTAGGAGGGAATGAGACCTATTACTGTATCTCATAATGCTAATCAACAATGTAGGAGAGGAAAATGATAACCTAGCTGAGCATACTATGTAGAATGAGCAAGAAACTGATGAGGCTTATTGCTTTCAGATGTTGACCCTATTTATAACAAACATTCAGAAAAACAGGACCAGATTCCATTTGCAAGCCACTGTGGCAAAGTTGCCCCCTCTTGTTTTTTCAAAATAAGGAGAGTTTTAAATGAGGCATTCAGTTGTGCTGGGAATCAAATGATTGAGACATATGTGTGGAGTGGGCTTTGAAAGGCTTCTTTGGAAGGAGTGTCCTTAAACCCTCATGGATAAGAATCAACTCCATTTCAAATATCAGGAATAAAGGAAACTGACAACTGTTCTCTCAGATAATTAGTCAATCTGCTCTCTTTATTGGGCTTCCACAATGGCTCAGTGGGTAAAGAATCCACCTGCAACTCAGGAGACTCAGGAGACAGACTTGGGTTCAATCCCTATATCAGGAAGATCCCCTGGAGGAGGAAATAGAAATCCACCCCAGTATTCTTGCCTGGACTATTCCCTGGACAGTGGAGCCCTCTTTATTAAGGTAAGCTTTGAGGAAGAGATTGGGAGCATCGCTGGGTGGGTGGAAACCTTGTCAGACACGTTCATTAGTGCCCTTTTTCATTTCCCCCACATTAAGTTCAGTCTGCAGACCCCAGATTCCCTACTCTTTTCTCTGGCCCATCGCCAGGAAAGCCTAATAGCTGGAGGGACAAGGTGTTTGGGTTCTGATACCACTTGCTGAGCTTGATTGCTCTGCAGTGTTACTGCAGTTAAACTGGTATACATTTCCTCATCAACGAGGAATTCTGATGCTTTACACTATAATTTGTATAATTAATCTTCTGAGCTTTTTTGAAATCGCATTTTTGTTGTCATTGCTGTTGTTAATAAATGCCACAGCACTATCAATCCACATTTAGTACCAAGAGGAAATCATAATACATAGAAAAGTGGAAATGCAAGCCTAGCTCCGTGAAGATGTCACTAATGAATGATGGGCAAAATGCTGCCATCTTTTGGTTACTGGCAAGAGTGAGTGGGTGTGGAGAAGTGGGAGTGGAGAACAGAGTTTGTTATTTTAAATGCAAATTCTCCAGGTTGCTGAGACCTTAAAAAATAGCTCAGAGAAATACCCTTTAGAATTTCCGTGTTCTTCCTTTCACTCACAGCAGTTTCCGCTTTCCTTTACTTTGTAGATTATGCAACAAAAGGTTTGTTCCTCTAGCTGCAAGGACTTTGGTGTGGAGTCCAGCAAATAGAAGTGGATACAATAATACAACAGAGGGCTTGTTAGCTCTAGTAAAGAACAAGTGGAATCAGGTTGATGTAAACAGTCACTTCACCATGACTCTGGTTCACTCTTCCTGCCTCAGAAATACTTGAGAGCACCTTGCATTATGTGGCATTGAAACTGCGTTTCCCAGGGTAATGAATTATGTACCATTTGTACTCCAGCCTCTTCTGAGCACTCCGCTCTAAATGTCTGCATCAGTGCCAGCGAGTGTAAGGTGATCTCATTAGGGCGAGAGGTGGAATATGTATTAGTAGACACAATATAATTCCCCACTAGCATCATGTCAATCTACAGTTAAAATGCAACTACACATGCCATTTCTTGGGACAACTACAAAGCTACAATTTCATCACATAGTCTGAAGGGAAAAATGATCCCCAAGAACTGATCTGGCCTAACAACACCTTGCCGCAAGGCCAGCACTCCTCACAAATATAGCTGCTATGAGGTAGGAAGTAACAGAAGTCTTCTCAGGTGGCAGGAATCTTGCTGCCATACCTCTGCTGAGTTGATCAGACTTTTCATTCCTCTTCAGTGGCTAGTTCTAAGTATCCAACCATTCGTATCTTGCATTTTCGGAAACTGTCATGGTGGGCATTTCCCAACTGAATGTTCTCTGTTTGGGAGTCACTTTTGAAACATTTATTAATTTATGACCCGTCTCATTTCTTAAAGAATTCCAAGAAGTTTGAAAATAGTTTTCCCATTTCTTGGGTGAAACTGCGCTGAGCTGGCAGGACATGGTGAATGTTACCTAACATTGAGGTCTGCCTCTACGACATGATCTGATTATCTGGGGATATGTGCTATTAGATGCATGAAGTTATAATTTTTTAAGCTTCAAATGTACAAACTAGGTTGTATGTTGTTCTGCTAGACAATTATTTTGACTGTTTTAGGTACACCCTCTGAAAAGAAAAGTACAGTGTTCATCTTAAACATGTGAAATTGGGCAGCAACAAGAGACAGTGTTTAATTCTTGACCTATAGGTTCCCTGTAATATGCATGTGCAATCCATGGGGTCAGAAAGAGTCAGACACGACTTAACTAACGACTGAACAAGAGCAACAATGTATGCGTGCTTAACATTATATATATATATATATATGGGGGGAGGTTTTAAATGATGACGATGAAAGCAGCTTAGTAAGTTCACTGTGAACATATGTTTTGATAACACCACCAAAGAGATTCCTTCTTTGAGTGTCTATGTTTGTGTTGGATGATGTTGGACCAATGTGTGAGAATGCTTGTTTCTGTACCTTTCTGCTTCTCAAAGTGTTGCCTTAAATGAATGTTATTGGCTCTAATGAAAGAACAAGGATTTTATAAGCATTTTACACATATTCTTTTTGAGTCTTTCAGTCAAATGGTAAACTAAATACAACACACAGCAAAAATAAAAATCCCACACAAAATCAAAAGGAGATATTTAAGATAAATGTACCTAATTAAGAGCAAATCTCAATCAAAAAGTCATGTGCCAAGGTGAACTCATTTCAGGGCAGCCTCTTCTCCCCTTCATATATCTAATCCCATGCATCTGTTCATTCATTTGCACCCCCCCCTTACTATGATATGGTTCCTTTAGGTTGCTTGGCAACCATTATAATGCTGTTGCACATGCGTACTAGATAATAAATCCTATCTTGCTTTATTTTTCTCCTTCTTTAAAACAAGGAATTACAAAGCAAGATATTTTCCTTCTTTTCTAATGGACAGAAAAAACATCTGTGGGAATTTCAAAAGCACATAAAATGCCTGCAAGGATGCAGATAAGTAATTACAATTCTTGAGAAAGTGTAACTGATCATTGCCTAATGGCTCCACACACAGTTATTATTTGCAATGGCCTCCTCTTTTAAATATGTGTACATTAATGCACATATGTCGATATATGTTTGCAGGGAACTATAAAGAGACAGGGAGAGAAAGGGAAGAAAGTGACAGCTGCTATGTCCCAAACAAAGAAAATCAAGGAAATTCCTGGAAATAATCTTGTTTTATGTATCTTTTTAAACAGTGGAGGCAATAGTTAGGAGACAGGACCTGGACTAAATCCATCCACTTTTTTCTATAAGAAATCGGACAAAGCTGATGGCCTTCCCCGTCCCCTCCTTGGCAAATCCGAGTGTCCTGCTGCTTTCATTTGTTTTTGATCTGCCTCATTAAAAGACTATTGATGGCTTTAACTATTGTCCTTGTTTAGGTGCTGATTTACAAGCACTAATATCTGACTGTGTGAGATTAATGGGAGTCCAGGCAGTTTACGATTATCCTGAGGTCCCTGACCACACATGTAGGGGTTTGGGTAGGGGTCATGCACTCCTATGAAAAACTCCAAAGCAGGCTTAAACCTGGGAACGTTTTAATAGGATTGAATCTGTAATAGGATTTGGCAGCTTGGCCGAAACTGGATGGTGTGGCTTGTTTGGGGTTTCTCTCTTCTCCCCTTATTTATTTATTTTTAACAGTAGAGTCATTATTATCTTGGAATGAAAGGGTAAATTTTTATGTTAAAGTCCAAATATTGTCACTGTACTTTAAAGGTGTCCTTGGGCTCGGGCGGGGGTTGCGGGGTGGTGGTGGGAAGAGCTATATAATATAGGGTATTAGAAGAAAAAAATGCTGGGCATGAAATGCTGTTTCCATTGTGTAGCAAATTAGAAGGTAAAAGAGAATAAAAGATGGAGAGAGAACCAAATTTCTGTTGTATTTTTAGCTAAAAAGGCTTTAAGGAGGCTAAAAGGCACTGGCAACGTAGGGTTAATTATAAAAAGGGATAATTTTCCCAGGCATTGCCCTTCCTGGCACCATGTTCTGCTAAAGAGTACAGGGCCCTGAAGCTGAATTCTCCCTTAGTCAAATACCAAGGGCATCCTAAGTGACAGCAGGAGTGTGGTACATTTGATTTTTTAATAAAGCTGCAAACAAAAACAAAATTCAAAGTAAAGGTACCACACACTCAATAATATCCCAGATGGAATTCTATCAATATTTTAGTTCCCATTTGAAAGCTGGCACAGGGGACTGTGAGTTTTGTCAACACTATCTTCTATGTCAGTTCACTTGATTATAGTATCTAAATATGAGAAGAGTGGTGGTAAAATTATTTAACCTCTTGGACTCTGGTCATTGGAATATTATAAGGAGACTGTCATTTAAGATGCCCTCATTAATTTTGGTGGCCCAGGAATGGAAAGGCAAGATATACGGCTCTGGCCTAGAGGGTCATACAAGTGCCCTTTTGCAGGACCTAACCTGTAAATCTTTAAGCACAAAAGAAGTTACGGTGGCTATAAGACCTCATAAAAAGGTAATAGGAAAATAAATTACAGATTTTCTTTTGGATGGCTTTAAAGTCTAGTTGTAGTAGAACTTTTAAGAAATCTAAACTTTAACTAAAAATCCGGAACATGTTTATGACTTCAAAGAAATTCACTTTCACACCCAAATATGGAGCTCAGTCAAATCATTCTACTGTATTATTTGCTGTCATTCTTCTCAGAGAGCCTCACATTTTCCAAGTAGAATTATAGAGATGAAATGAATGAATTATTTCAGTGTTCTTTCACAGAATCATTTTATTCTTTATTTTTATTTCCAAAAGCTATTTTTCAAACCCCATATTTTATTATCATTGGTCCTTCAGCCCAAGATCTGAGGGATTGTTATTATTATCACTACTATTACTGCTATCTAAGTACTTAATACATCCTTCTTATCATAGCCACATCTGTAAATACTATAAAATTAAGCATTCATTATACTTGTGACTATTTTCTCATTATATGAAAGAAAGGAAGTTATTCAAATCTCCTTGTCATGAATGAAACAATTTAGAGTGATGATCTTACAGTTTATACAACATAGACAGTATCAGAACCACAGGAGTGTTGATAAACAATGCCAAGAGGTCTCTTGGACACAATGCTTTGACCACTGGCCAAAGGTGAGGTGATCCCACCACACTCTAAGAAGAAATCCACAGGAAAGTTGACAGCCACTGTAAATGTTCTGGATTCACATCAATTAGAGTTTTAAAAATACTCTAATATTCTCAAAAAAATTTACCAAATGTATGTCCAGTTTCATTATCATGATCGTCAATTTTTAATATTTAAGACCGCATTCTAACAATATCACTCACTATTCACATCTACAAAGGAAGAAAAGTTTAATATTTAATCCAATAACTTGATATTTTCTTCTCAAGATCCAAACTGTATTATATACAACTTAACTAATTGCTCCCCCATTGTGCACACGCTCAGTCGTGTCCAACTCTTTGCCACCCTATGCGCAGTAGCCCACCAGGCTCCTCTGTCCATGGGATTCTCCAGGCAAGAATACTGGAATGCATTGTCATTTCCTCCTCCAGGGGATCTTCCCAACCCAGGGATTGAACCCGCATCTCTTGAGCCTCCTGCATTGGCAGGCAGATTCTTTACCACTGGGCCACCTGGGAAGTCTTGCTCACTGGTTGCTATAAGCAAATATACTCCAAAAGGAGTCATGAGCCTCTGTTTTGCAAACCAAGAAACTGATGAGGAGATCTGAAGTACCTTAGCAAGGGCCACTAAAATAATATCTCACCTAAGAATTCTACCTGAGTTCAGCTCGTAACTGACTCAAACCTTTTAACTTTGTAATGCCTTAGAAGTGAGTTATGAAGCAATAGTCCTGCTCACCAGATGCTAATATACTAATCAATTAGCTCTTTGACACTTCCATGAGCTTTAAAAAAATAATTTGGCAAAATTTATCTTGAACTCTGTAAACAAACTGATTAATATCATTGCCATTAAAAAATATAAATGTTTGACATAAAAGAGAAAAAAATTCATTTTACTAAAGTACTACTGCACAATGGCACTCATCTCACATGCTACTAAAATAATGCTCAAAATTCTCCAAGCCAGGCTTGAACCGTGAACTTTCAGATGTTCAAGCTGGTTTTAGAAAAGGCAGAGGAACCAGAGATCAAATTGCCAACATCCGCTGGATCATGGAAAAAGCAAGAGAGTTCCAGAAAAACATCTATTTCTGCTTTATTGACTATGCCAAAGCCTTTGACTGTGTGGATCACAATAAACTGTGGAAAATTCTGAAAGAGATGGGAATACCAGACTACCTGACCTGCCTCTTGAGAAACCCATATACAGGTCAGGAAGCAACAGTTAGAACTGGACATGGAACAACAGACTGGTTCCAAATAGGAAAAGGAGTACGTCAAGGTTGTATATTGTCACCCTGCTTATTTAACTTTTATGCAGAGTACATCATGAGAAACACTGGGCTGAAAGAAGCACAAGCTGGAATCAAGATTGCCGGGAGAAATATCAATAACCTCAGATATGCAGATGATACCACCCTTATGGCAGAAAGTGAAGAGGAACTAAAGAGCCTCTTGTTGACAGTGAAAGAGGAGAGTGAAAAAAGTTAGCTTAAAGCTCAACATTCAGAAAATGAAGATCACGGCATCTGGTCCCATCACTTCATGGGAAATAGATGGAGAAACAGTGGAAACAATGTCAGACTTTCTTTTTTGGGGCTACAAAATCACTGCAGATGGTGACTGCAACAATGAAATTAAAAGACACTTACTCCTTAGAAGAAAAGTTATGACCAACCTAGACAGTATATTGAAAAGCAGAAACTTTACTTTGCCAACAAAGATCCATCTAGTCAAGGCTATGGTTTTTCCAGTGGTCATGTATGGATGTGAGTGTTGGACTGTGAGGAAAGCCTTTGGAAAAGACCCTGATGCTGGGAGGGATCGAGGGCAGGAGAAGGGGACGACAGAGGATGAGATGGCTGAATTGCATACTGACTCGATGGACATGAGTTTGGGTAAACTCCAGGAGTAGGAGATGGACAGGGTGGCCTGGCATGCTGCAGTTCAGGGGGTCACAAAGAGTCAGACACAACTGAGTGACTGAACTGAACTCAACTGAAAGTATATGATCCTGATATTCAGAAATATTAATTGAAACTAAAAAAAAAAACTTTCAGAAGTTTTTCTTAATTTAGAAGACAGATATGATGCAAAGATGATACATAGCATATGTATGCACAAAGAGAAAGATAAGGAAAGAAAATAGATTAGTTTTTCAATTACAACATTTATGAAACTAAAATTACAACAATTATGGGTAAACCTCTTACTTGTAAATGTTCTGAAGAATGAAACTAAATAGCCATGAAGTAACTTAATTTTCTGTGTTTCTTCAATAATATTCTTTCATGACAGTTCACTGAGTCCAGCACACTAAGCACCGCCATAGGAGAGATGGCAGTTTTCATTGGATCAGATTACTTTCAAAGAGGAACACCCAGCCTGTCTATTTGAGAGTCAGGGCTGGATTTTTTTGTTTTGTTTTGTTTTGGTTTTGGTTTTGGTTTTGGTTTTATTTTGGTAAAGCTATATCATTACACTTTACTTTCTAATTTTTAAATGCAAATTGTGCTTAGAACCATGATCAGAATTATTTCTGTTTATGTTTAATTATGGTGTTCACGACTGCATGGAACAAATGTAAACATTCATCAGCGTGTATGGAAACTGCTCATGGCTACAGTGTCAGCTGTTCTTTTCCTGAGCCCAGTAGTAAGTGAATCTTGGAAAAGATGGAGGATAAAGCTATGAAAGGAGCCCAATTCAAAAGTGGTGTTACATCAGTAGTACATGTGCATACTCTTCTCCATCTAATTTTGAACAGAAAGTCTGGCTAAGAGCTGATTCCATGTAAGATGTCCATTCTCTGGCTTTCCAAGTCATGTCTTCCAGGCAAGAAAGAGCAATACTTCTCACAGCAGCAGGCCAAACCACTGTTTTCAGAGTCTCCCCAAGAATGAGATGTTCCAGGCAGGAACAACTCCATCTTGGGAAGGAGTTGGTGATTCCTTGGTCAAATATGTTTGATGTAGTACTTGACCAGACAAAAATTCACCACATTTCTTTAGTACACCTTTAGAGCCTTTAATGCTAACACACATTTCAAATGTTCCAGAGAGTGACAGGATAAAGAGATTTCACACACCTGTTGGACCACAGGGAGAAGAAAATGGCAACCCACTCCAGTATTCTTGCCTAGAGAATCCTGTGGACGGAGGAGCCTGGTAGGCTGCCATCTATGGGGTTGCAGAGTCGGACACGACTGAAGTGACTTAGCATGCATGCATGCATTGGAGAAGGAAATGGAAACCCACTCCAGTGTTCTTGCCTGCAGAATCCCAGGGACAGAGGAGCCTGGTAGGCTGCCATCTATGGGGTCGCACAGAGTCAGACACGAATGAAGCGACTTAGCAGCAGCAGCAGCAGCATTGGACCACAGAGCCTCTTTCCACAGAACATGATGTGACAATGGTTGCTTTGTTTTCCCAGGAAGGCTGTAAGCTGGTCACAGAACTCTACTGGGTGGTCAGGTCGGGGGCTGCCGTTGCCATGCAGCCTGGCCTGAGCACACCATGATCCAGCAGGCATTACTCACTGTCTGCTGTAGGGCTGTGCCAAGGCCATCTGGAAACCAGCATTTGAAAGGAAGAGCACAATGTCCAGAAAAGAAATAGGTAAGGTGCTCGAAACTGGGTCTTGGGATAGTGCTCAAGCCTTTCATCCCTCTTTGCTTCCCCTGTGGTCTTGCTTGAGAGAAGAAACAACCCAACTTAACCTTTCTCACCTCCCTATCTAAGAGAGTTTGCAGAACCTGTGAACGGCTGGTGATGAAGTGGGAGAATCATAACATAGTTGCCTCCATTGTGCAGACCCCAGCAGGCACAGGTGTGGGGCCTGGGGCAAAAGATGGCTCTGCCTATAGCCTTTGAGGAAATGCCTGCATTCATCAGACAGAAGTTCAGTGAGGATGATGCCACTACCAGCAATAGTGGCCATTTCTGAGGACTTGCAATGGGCTGGACACTCCACTAAGGACTTCATACATATTATTTCATTTAACCTTCACAACAGTGACCCTAAGAAATAAAATCCCCATTTTGTAGATGAGGAAATTAAGGCTTAGAGATAATCACAAAAGTTAGCTAGCCAGTGAATAGTAGAATTAGCATTTGACAGAAATCTTTCTAATTCCAAGGTATATAGAATTAACAATTTTTCCATACAGGTGGGGTCAGCACCTTATGTCTCACTCAACTAAGACACAGCACAAATGAGGCACTTGCATAAAAGCCTTGTCATCACTCAATTCCTCCTGCATGGAATTATCCAGAAAAAATCCCACTGAAGGAAATAAGTCAGTGTATATTTTGATTTTAATTAATAAGGAAATAGCAATTTTGTAGCACCTTTTCCTTTAATTAGTCTCCTTTCATTATAAGTTTATCAGAAAAGAAAGAAAAGATGGAGAGATATGAAATGTAAAGTGGCCCAAAAAATTGAGTATGAATATTAATTATTATAGGAAGTAATTTAAAATGCAACCAGTTTCAAAATTATTGAGACTGTTATTCTTAGGTTGTTAAACAAAATGTATAGCATTGCCACCATACAACATGACCCCACTAAGGATAACTCAACCTAAATAGCAAACATCTGAAATCTTGTACTTCCACACTTAGGTAAATTTGCATGAAACAACACCAATAGTCCCATTTCTTGCACTTTGCAGTGGCCTGAAATACTGCCCAGCAGCTTATTCAGTGGCCAGCATCAATCTGGGGCACGACTGTCCATCATTACGCAGGTCATTATGGATGAGTGTCATGCCGTCAATCAGACGGCTCCATAGCTCCTATGCATTTCTGAGGTCACCCTTCCAGAGGGAAATTGAGTTCTCCAGAAAGTATGCTCTGAAGATTTTTGCTTCTAATCTTCATTAGCCAAACATAAAACTGGATAACTAGAAACATAAGACAGTTAAGCGGGCATATATGTTCCAACTTAACAATTAGGGTAATTTTGTGGTTGACCAAGATATCTTACAAAGGAGAGTCTGAATTTTATTTTAATTATTTGGATGTGACCTTCTGCCTAAGGTATCTGCTCACTGAAAGGAATTCTCCTTAATAATAGTAAGAAGATAAATCTAACTTCACCATATTGTTTTATCCTGTATATATTCATGAACATGATATATGAGGAAAGACAAAAAGTGTCTGGGTCATAGGTGTGTTGCCTGAGGGAAAAATGCCTCCAGGCCTAGGAAAGGGGCTGTGACACACTTCCAGGGCATCAGGGCTGCTTTCTGGGACTTCTCCAAGTTGGAGAATTCTAGTGCACCATCTCATCCAGGAGACAGAAGACCCCAAAACACAGCGAGATGGCCTCAGTTTCCTGCTGAGAGGGCCCAGCTCAAACTCTCCCAGATGTGTTCAAATCCAAAGCCTGCTGCTGGAAACATGCCTTCCACCGGCATCCCCAGCAGCCTCCATCACTTTCACTCCCCCCAAGTCCCTCAGGCCTCAGCTCTGGTTACAGAGGACTTTGATAAAACACCCAGATACATGCTCCCCCTTCTCACTCATCTCCATTCCCCAAATGTGACCACTTCCAGGGATCTTCATCAGCCTCGTGGCTGAGGTTGAGGTCCTGAAATCATAGCAAGCTTGTGGAGGTCTAAAGGACCAATCCAGTCATGTGACATGTAAATTGTTTACTTTCCAAATCACAGTTGCTGTGGCCCATGAGAAAACTTGTCAAGCCTGTGGGGTGCACGGAGACAATGGAGGTTGGCTCTGATATTGTAATGCTTGCCTTTGTGTTTCACTAATTGCTTGGCCCCAGTGCTTATTTGGCTCAGCAGTTGGAGGAGGGGCCTTGCTTTAGCTCTCTGGTGTTTGTGTCATCTTAGATAAACTGACAAGACTCCCTTGTCTTAAAATGTTGCACCTCAGAACCAAATAGCTTACATGGTCGCTTAAGTATAAGAAGTCTGTCTGCTCATACTGAGCCAGAGATGAAAGTTTTCAATGATCAGTACTTGCCTATAATGAGATGGTTGTTCAAGCAGCAAAGTAAGACACAATAGCTTAGCATCGCATTAACGATTTCAGTCATTCTTGACTTGTAGGACTTCAGTACAAAATAAATTAATTACATAAGCAATATATTTGTCTCCAATAATATGAAGAATATCCCACTGTGCTCCTTTTAACCATTAGTCAGGTGGTATCAATGTAACAGAGTGATCGTGAACTTTATTTCTAACAGCCACTTGCAAAATTCAACCTCATCACTTCCATGTGTTCACACAGAGTAAAGAAGGAGGGCTGACAAGTGTCAGGACTCGACCTGGATAATGGGCCTCAATCCAATAAACTGTGTTCAGTGATTGCTTCAGCCAAGTGACCGGGCTCTTGCCAGACATGCTAAGCTCTTCCTTACAGCCCTACAGGGACAGTGCTGACTTCTTCATTAATATCACAAGGTTAGCAGTAGTGATTCAGTTACCTATAAAAATACACTCGATTGACAAGGATTATTTACAGAGAAGGAAGATTTAAACGTGGACTGTGAAAAATATCTGAGAACTTGTCAAAAAGCAAAAATAGGGAGTTACCCCATAAAACCAGGGTAACCCTTCTCTTTCCTAGATGGCATTCTCACTTAGGGATGCACTGGGGTTCACAGATGTAGGTATAAGAACCCAAACACATGAAATCAAGAAAGTTCTCTGAAATACATCCTGGGAAAAAAAAAATTGCCATATACAATTTGAAGACTTTATAGTTTATAGTTTGCTCTTCTTTTTTGTTTTCATGTGAATTTCTAAGGGCAGAAAAGATGACAACAGATAAAGATAACTTTGTCTTTTTGAATTATGATTTTCTCTGGGTGTATTCCCAGTAATGGAATTGCTGGGTCATATGGCAGTTCTATTTTTAGGTTTTTAAGGAACCTCCACACTGTCCTCCATAGTGGGTATATTAATCTACATTCCCCATGTTAAAACAGATAGCTAATGGGAACCTGCCATATAGGACAGGGAGTTCAGCTTAGTGCTCTGTGCTGACACAGATGGATGGGATGTGGCGGTGGGTGGGAGGGAGGCCCAGAAGGGAGGGGACATACGTACACATATAGCTGATTTT
Organism: Capra hircus; assembly: GCF_001704415.2. NCBI lineage: Eukaryota > Metazoa > Chordata > Mammalia > Artiodactyla > Bovidae > Capra > Capra hircus. The sequence goes on along the minus strand of NC_030816.1, from coordinate 38,524,009 downwards.
CTTCATTGTACAGCAGGAACAAACACAAAATTGTAAAGCAACTCCCAATTTTTTAAAGAACCATAACTTTACCTTACTAGCTGTCAGGTCTAAACTAGACACTTACCTAGTGGAGTTTTTCAGTAGGAGAGAGAGAAAGTTACATCTTTTAATTTCTAATATAGCAAAAAACTTATCCACTTCCCAGATCATCCTGGAAGGTGACTTTAAGATATTCCATGTGACCCAGAAGTGTTAGTGTTAGTTGCTCAGTTGTATCCGACTCTTTATGACCCCCATGGACTATAGCCCACCAGGCTCCTCTGTCCATAAGCAGAACACTGGAATGGATAGCCATTCCCTTCCCCAGGAGATCTTTCTGACCCAAGGATCAAACCTGGGTCTCCTGCATTGCAGGCAGATTCTTTACAGTCTGAGCCACCGAGGAAGCCCTGCCACTGTGTTAATTTTGCATAACAAATGACTACAAACTAAGCAGCTTAAAATAACACTCATTTATTTACTCATTGTTTCTGTTTGTCAAAGTCTGGGAGTGATGTGACTGTGTTCTCAGCTCCAAGTCTCACTAAGGCTAAACTCAAGGTGTCAGTCATAATCATCCAGCATGTACTATCTTCCAGACTGATGTACTTGTGGCAGAATTCGATTCCTTGTGGTCTTAGGATGGAGGTCCCTGTCCCCTTTCTTCTTATCTGCCAGGGGTCAGTTTCAACTCCCAGAGGAAAGTCCCATTTCTTATCATACGGTCCTCCACCTTCAAAGACAGAAACAGAGAATCTCTGTGGCATGGAATCCTTCTCACATTTTGAATCGTTTTTTGTTTTGTTTTGTTTTGGTTTAGTTTTTTGTTTTTTTCAGGAAAAGCTCTGTCCCTTTTATGCACTTGCCTGGTTAGGTTAGGCCAACCTGGAGGCAGTCTCTTTCTGCTAATTTGGTACCTTAACTGCATCTGCAATATCCCTTCACCCCTGGACACTGTTTGACTGTGTACCTGGAAGAAGATGTGTTGTGTACAGCATGGGGTGGGGAGCTTAAAGACCATTTAGAATTCTGTCTTCCATGAGAGTATGAAAGAATGAGAGCCTTGTAATGAAATCTGAACATGACCATCACTGTCGGTACATCTTCCAGAACTCTGCCCTGCTCCAGTTAAGGATATGGAAGGTTGCCTTTGGGGTTCAGGAGGAGTGATGGCAGCTGCTGGGCCCACTCAGTTCCAGTGTCTCCTATGATGACAACAAATGCCTCTCTGACAAGGGGGAATATGTGACCCAGACAGAGTCTGGGTTGGTCATTGCAGAGGAAAGAGAAACTTAAAACACAAGGGACAGCATCAATCCCTTTGTTCGATGCTTTATAAGAGGAGCCAAACTTTTCTCTCCCTAAGCACCAAGAGAGCCAATCTGGACCTTCTCTTGAAACTTGCCCAGAATTAACCAGAACAAAAGGCCAGCAGACCAGGGATCTGCTGTCTCTAAAAACTGCCTGCGTATATGTCTATGTTACGTGTGTGAATGACTGAAAAGATCTCAACTTCACTCTCAACTCCATATAGTGACACTTTAGGAAGAGGACTCTAGTGGGCTAGCTCCTAGGCATAGACTCAGAGGGAATGGGTTAAAAAATTTTTCTTCTCAAGATTCAGGAGTAACCTCTAGAGGAAAAGTGAAACTGAAAGTTGTCTTTTATATCATGGTACGTTTTTATTTTGTTCTGCTTTTCTTCATTAAAGTGAAAAAAAACAACCAGGCTTTGGAGAGCTGAGTTTTTTACGTTCTTATAAGTCCTAATCTTATTTTCAGGATAGTGTGCTCTAAACATTCTCTCTGAGATAGATAATTTTTCTTCCTTATGAATTTTTAACTGGACATTTTAACAGATTAGCACTTCTTCCCCGGGATAAGACATCATTAGTATGCAAAATCCTATGACAAGAGCAACCCCTCAGCACACTAGCCAGCCATTTGCCATCTCCTTGACACCCAAATCCCTTGCCTTATCTCCCACCCTCTGCCACTAGCAAAGAGGGGACATACCCAGTGCTTGACTTTGTTCCAGAAAACTCAGTTTGTGATCAGAGAGCAAGGAACTAGAGAGGCCTGAGAGGCATAGATTAAAACTGGAGATAATTTGGGGGCACATGAGTGGAAGGGGATGGAAAGTTGAGTAGGATGAATGCAATACGTCTTCTTCATGTCAAATAAACAATGCACACAGATATCGAACTGAATGCCTTTCTCTCTGGCATGATAAGGCTTATTTTTCCTCATTAAATTAAACTTGGAAGCTGGACGTGAATCAGAGCACCTACAAAATGGGATGTTTCACAGCACTGTGTGATAAGCACCACTAGTGACCAAGAGTTCTGGGTCCCATTCCCTCTTTTAGCCATGAAAAGTAAGTCAGTTATTGCTTGGAAACCACCTTCTATGTCAATAAACTGGACATGAGTAATACCCCACTTATTTTATATTAGTAGGTTTTTTAAAAGGTGAAACTGAAGATAGATGTGTATGTATTCGAAAATGAATAAAATTCTCTGAGGGAAAAAAGAAGTTCCTGGAAAAAAAAAAAAATTCTGAGAATCTGTAAGAGTTTACAAAATCGCTTGCATTCATACAAGAGAAAGAGAAGAAAGTTCATGGTAAAAATGGTTCCAGACCCCATTTCCCCACACAAAGAGAGCTGGGGTCATGGAGACCCACCCAGTTCACACTAGCGATATCCGTTCACACATGAACTGAAACAGGTAGAGTGCATATTACTGAGAGCAGAGAGAATCATTATGCTTCTGTCTAGGAACAAAATGAAACCCCAGACAGGCTTCATCTGAAATATCAAGAAATTGAAAGGAAAAGGAAAATACCTAAACATTGGCTTTTGAAGCTATTTACCAGCCATGCATGCGTAAAGACACTGAACAGGGGGCAGGAAATTGCAGTACATGTATTCTCAGTTGCTACATCCTTCTAGAGTCAATAGCAGGGGAAAGGTATACTTAAATTAACCACATTTTAAAGATAATAATTTTCCATCATCCTTATTATCTTTTACATGTAGAGATATTACCTTTTTCCTGTGAGAGTCAAAGTTATTTACAAATCACAAAATGTATTTTCTAATTTTCCCAGTGTTTCCAGCCTGTTAAAAATACAAAGGCAATACAAAAACCCCTAGCAATGCAATGTTCCTATCAGCAGAGGGAAAAAAAATCAAAAAGTACATTCAATCAAACAAATGTTTTTGGAGTTAAGTGAGTAGATTAGTGCCCAGTATGATGAATATTGGATTCCCAGATGGCTCAGTGGTAAAGAATCCACCTGTTAATGCAGGAGACACAGGAGACATGGGTTTGATCCCTGGGTTGGGAAGATCCCCCAGAGGAGGAAATGGCAACCTACTCTAGAATTCTTGCTGTGAAAATCCTATGGATAGAGGAGCCTGGTGGTGTCACAAAGAGTCAGACATGACTGAGCAACTGAGCACACACACCATCAGCCAGTAGGCCTGAAGCTGAACTCTGTCTTTAAGACAGTAAAAGACAGACCTAGCCTGGAAATTTCTGCTCCATTCTGAGTCCCTTTTTCTTCCAATGATGGATATTATGGGGAATAAATGAAAACAGTCTACAAAGACACAATCCAAATGGGATACTAAAACAGATGTAAAAGTAAAAAAAAAAAAATGGTACACAACAATTTTGCTGCAAGAAAATTATATAAGATAGCTTTGGGGATAAAGAAGGTATTTGATCTTAGCCTTAAGGTAAACATTTTACTGGGAATAGGTTTGTGCAGCAAACTTCCAAGACAGGGGTACATTGTGAGCAAAAGTCTGAGAACAGGATTGGGTAGGACTTTTATAGGGAACAAATGTAGAGCATAAAATGGATGGAGGTGAAAGTAGAAGCATAATCATAAAGACATAAACATAAAGACAAGGTAAAATTTTTGGAAAGCTAAGCTAACAATTTTGACAAGATGCTTTAGCGAAACCATTGAAGGATTTTGAAAATAGCTGTGATGTCAATGGAGCTATGCTTTAGAAATATTAATTTCATATCACTGTGGGTTGACTCTGAGCAGAGAAAGGCTGGAGATCTTAATAAATTAAAGACTATAGCACTAAGATGCCCAGGAGGTATTGCAAATTAGGTTTGAGTTGTAGGAATAAGACCTGAAACAGTGCTAGAGGGGAATAGGTAGAATTTTGTTCTGCAAACATACAATATCTAAGTTGTAACAATGTGAATGGTGCTTTTTTGTTTTAATCTTATAATTAACTGTTAAACAAATTATGGAAAATTATCTGTTACAAGAGAAGAGATGGTCAACACTATTGACTATCACAATATCAAAATAATGAACTTGCTGGCAGAGATGAGGCAGTAGAAAGGGGAAGATGTGGTGGAAAACTGTGAGTACTAATGTCTTTATCTCTCAATATGGACAATAGAAAATACTGTCCATGTTTGACGAAACAAAAGGTGGGGGTTGAAACAGGGTGACTGAGGTTCTAGAATTAACCAGTGAAAGAAGTGAAGCTAGGGGGGGGAAAGACAGAGAAGAAGAGGTGATGTTAGCAATATCAATTCTCATTTATTATCAAAAAAGTCAACAGAAAATATCTGAAGTTAATACATCAAGAAATAGTATCATAAGGTTATTGCTAGCACTATGAATATTATCACAGAAAAAAGAAAAAAAAAGAATTGGCAGACAAGACTTGGATGAACAAGGGGCTATTGCTTTGGTCACAAATTCTGCTGTAGTCATTTGATATTTACCCATGTGCATGCATTACTTTGATTAAAAATGTAAATTAAAAATCAAAATCTAATTGATGAGATTTGGCAACAGTTTCAACAGAAAAGGAAGAGTGAGAGGTTGACTGATTTTCCACATCTAATTGACTGAGAGTTTGGTGAGTGAAACATGAACATTTACCGGGGCAGTCAGGAGGAGAGACGGAAAGCAAGGTGAGATATGGAGTTTGCTTCCTCACATAAATTTAAAAGTTAAAATGAGTTTTAAGGCAGTCATGGCAGATGTTACACAGGATTGTAGTCAAACATTTGGATTGGGTCAATGCATAGATTCATTGCTTGGAGTGAGTTAATTCAGAGCTTAAGCAAAAGTACAGTGGAGCAAATATCAGCTTGCTGTCTTTGTTTTTGGGCCAGCAGAACTCAACCTGACATAGAAAAAAGGCACCGAATGATCCCATAATAGCTGACCTAAAGACGAATATGCAACACTCACCTCGTGTCCTTCCTTTAGCGGAATTCAATGAGGTTAGCCTAATCTAAGCTAACGGAGGACAAAAGAGCAGTGATAGGAAGGAGAAAAAGGATTGTGCATTTCAACTAAAGATACAAAAAGTACAGCCTTGCCTGTTAAGCAGCACCTATTATTTTCAGTCATTTTGAAATGATGTTAAACACAACTGTAAAAATTATCAAAGAAGAAGAAAAGCATGCAGTGATCTCAGCTGACATTTGGCACATGTGAAATTGTATTAGAAACTGTACCCCTAATGGGATATATTGTTCACGTCACTTTTGTTAATCAATCCATATGACCAAGAACTGAATGAACGTGAACCCAGCCACAGTCCAGCTGACAAAGTGTTTTGACAAGTCAACAAAATCCACTTGTTGTCTTGAAAGCAAAAAAAAAAAGGCTCTCATTTTTGGAAGAAAGTGTGAAAGATAAGCAACATTGTTCAGGCAAGATAAATCCTTGCAGCCAAATCAATCTTCCTGACCAAGTCACCTCCCTTCTTAAGAATCCTTTGGTGGTGGAACTGGAGTCTGATTCTGTTTTTGATGCTGGACCACTGACAGCTTTTGATTCCCGTCTCTCCTCTTTCCTCTCTTTTGCCTCAGATCTGAGTAAGCTGCTAACAAAACCTGAGCACGCTCTCCTTTGGTGACAGTGAAGATGTTCAAACCACACATATAGGTGGGAATCCCCAGCCCAGCCCCACTTTTTATATTTACAATGAAAACCAAAGCCCCTGGCCTCTCCTTTCACTCAGGCCATTTTGGAGTGGCCCTGGAGCCTGTTCTGCTCTCCACAGGAAGCTTTATTACGTGTACGATAACTTTCTCACCCTTTCTTGGTTGATTCATCTGTGGCATCATCAGTTTCAACATCCAAAACCAATTTGGGGAGCATTGATACCCGTATCCATGGGGCAACCACAAAACAGGTGGATTTCCATCACCCTTCAGATAAAGGACAAAATAATAATAATGGCTGACACATAGTGCTCGCTGGGTGCCAGACACTGTCCCCAGGGCTTTACATTCATCAATTCATTAAATCTGCATAGAAGTCCCATGAGGTACCCTACTATTTTTATTGGCCTTATTATGAAGTTGAAGATACTGAGATGCAGAAAGGCTAAGCAACGTGCCCAGTATCGCGTGTCTAGGAAGAAGCAGAGCAGGATTTGAATCCAGGTCCTCTGGAGAAATGCAGTCAGTGCTGTCACCCTGTACCATCACAACTCACTCTAACACAGAAGGAGCCTGTGAAGACCAGAGTATTGGGATTGACACATATACGTTATGGATACTATGTATAAAATAGGTAACTAATGAGAACCCGCTGTATAGCACAAGGAACTGTACTCAGTGCTCTGTGGTGACCTAAATGGGAAGGAAATCCAAAAGGGAGCGGATACACATGTATGTATGGCTGATTCATTTTGCTGTACAGTGGAAACTAACAAGACATTGTAAAGAAACCATACCCCAATAAAAATGAATTTAATAAATACAAGTAAAGAGAAATCATTATAAAATCATGACACTAATACTATAGAATGCCCTGGCTTCCGCCCACCTTTCAGCTTCATCCCACAAGTGTACTGTCTGTCTTCAAACGGATGCTGGTTCACCCTGTTCCCTCCCCTACAGGGTCTCATGCCTGCATTTCCCTTCCTCTTTGCCAGGGTAGCTCTTATTCAAACAAACTGTAGCTCCCAGAAAAGCCTTTTCTGACCACTGGTCTCTTCCACACTTGTCCCCCAACAAGTTCATATTTTCTTATTACAAACTTCCGAGTAAACCATGTACCTCTCATTTATGCTTTATCAGTATTCTAGGTTTGCCTCTATTTGTGTGATTATTTGGCTGTTTTTCTCTGTCGGTAAACCCTAAGCTCAGTGACACCAGGGACCATGTTTATTTCTGCTTATTGTTATACTTTGGCAGTCCCTGGCACTGAAATAGTTCCTCTATAAATGTTATATTTGTGAAATAAACAAATAACACACAGTCATTTCCATTTCAGCCAGTCATATATACTGCCCATAAATAGACTGACCCTGTAGCCGAAATTTATAAGCAAATGGGTTTTGTGGATTGATGCCGTTTCTCCTACTCTGAAAGTATAATCCTTACAGTCCCTGTGGGGTTTTCTAAGAGGAGGAAAACGAGTGTGTTTCCTCTCCGTGGGTTCCTTTGTAAGTCTTGTATGAAGTAATCTCACTCTCCAGCAGTGCCTGACATGGGAAGGTCCGCTGGGCACACCTCCAAGGGCAGAGTGGGAAGGAGCCTGGGGCAAACTCTCTGTCATTCGTGGTGGATGCATCCCTGTCCCCAGGCCCAGGAAAGACGATCCGTGTCTGTGCATACTGTGTGTGGTTCTGCTGTTTGGGGATCCTTTGCACTGTGACCTGCAGTGGCACAGCTTTAGCTGATTGCCCACCTTACTGGGTGGTGCTTCCCAGCTGGCACTAGCGGTAAAGAATCTGCGTAGCCTACCAATGCAGGAGACAAAAGAGATGTGGTTCGATCCTTGGGTTGGGAGAATCCCTTGGAGTAGGAAATGGCCACCTGCTCCAGTATTCTTGTCTGGGAAATTCCATGGACAGAGGAGCCTGGCGGGCCCCAGTCCACAAGGTCACAGAGTCAGACGCGACAGAGCACAGAACACACACAGCATCTTACTGGACAGAAAAATCCACAAGTGGGGAAAAGTGAGTGTTCATTACCTCTCAAGTGTTTTTCATAATTTTTTAAATTCTATATACACCTCTCACTGAAGTAGTTAATAGCATCTCCATTTTACATGTAAGAAACTGAATAACCTAAGTCATGTGGCTAGTAAATATCAGTGGATATGCCAGGATTCAGGTCTGAACGGTGCCAGACCCCATGCTCTTTCATCACAGAACGAGGACTCCATTCTGGCTGTCAAATTCTAAAGAGGAGAATCTTATCGTGTCAGGATATGAGAGATTTAAAAATGGACACCTTACGATTTTTTCGTAACTTTCTGGCCCCGTTTAAAATGTTGAAAAGAGATACTTTAACCTGTTTAAAAAAATTTTATTTTCCTTTTATCTTTAAATTCTTTAAATGAATAATCATTAAATAAGAAGACATATGGCCTAATTGTTAAAGATTCTTTTTGGCAATGAAGAGAAAATAAATAAATGAATAAGGAACTCTCTTGAAATAAGATGATGATAAGAAGTCCTTGTGTAACTCCTCATTCACAGGAGGAAAGAAACAAATAGGAGAAAAATATAAATGAAATCCTATGGGATTCAACAAAAGATTTCCATGAAAGAGAAAAGTCCTGACAATGGAGAGAAGGAAGTAACTGAAACCAAAAAATGCACTGGGTCCCTAAGTTAGGAGGCAAATTCCAGCCCACGAGGACCTCTAGGTCTTTCACAGCAAGTAGACGGAACTCAGAGTGTGTGTCCTGCAGAGCTACAGGGCTGTCTGCTGGGTGGCGGCACAGAGATTTCCGACTGAGAGACTCAGAACTGGTCTTGGAGGGACTGGAGGCCTGCTCCATCATCATCACGTCCTGGGAGCTTCTACTGCCAACAAAGAGTGCAGTCTACCCAGAAGCCATCTGGGAGGTGCCGAAATGTCTCCAGGCAGCATCTGACTCAATCTGGCCTCTTCAGAAAAGGGAAACCGAAAGACAGAAGGAAGTCAGAGGCACCAGGACCAGCACAGCTCATCATTCTGGACTTGGGGTGACAGAGGTATAGGTGCATGCAATGTGTTAAAGAGTAGCAATGTGCTGCTGAGAATGAGTGTAAATCAGGTGAACTCTGAGCAGATAACCGGTTCTAAGCTATCCATTTCTCACAAGGTCCAGGGTGCTGTGCCCTTTGCAAGGCTTTTACTTCTACTTTATTCATTCCTTTATCTGTTTACCAAATATAAAGACGGTGTTTATCACAGCATTTGAGAAGGTTCTGGCACATAATGGGTCCCTATAAACATTTATTCAGCAAAAGATAAATTATAGGCAAAAGTTTAGCAAACTTTATCTAAGAGTCATAAAGAAGGGAAAGGAACCCAGATTTGATTCCTAGTGACCATCTGTATCAGTTGTATTCTCTGGACCAATGTCAAATGTATGAACAGTGTGCAATTAGGTGGGCAACTCACTAACACATCAAACTAGTAAATCTGCAAGGGAAAAATTCTGTTTCTCCAAAAAAGCCTCGTTTGGAATTAAAATGGATACTGAAATTCTAATAGGAACTTGCTTCCATTTTGGTTACGGGACTTGGCAGTGGAGAGCCTTCCCTGGGAGAAGTCTATATAAAGTTGACTGCGTGTAACTTTTCACATGCAGATATTACAGCGGCAGGGAAATTCTAGCACTTTGTCCAGTGCCAGAATCTAAGGGGTTATGCTGGAGTCCCTAGGAAATGTCTCGTTCTTCATCCCAGTGCTTCTGAGAGCAGGGACATCTTTGCAACTACAAGCATGCATTAGTAAAGTTCTGCCACCAAGAGCCCCATGTGGATGGCCTATGGACAAGCAGTCAGCTATAAATGAGGAGGCTGCAAAGCCCAAATGCCGAAACATAGGCTTCTTTCACTCAGGGCTCTGTGGAGAAATTCCCATGTGGAATCTGTGAAGAAGGAATGTATTGGTATACCTTCAAATAGTTGACGTTTTAATGAATGCCTACAAGGAAACAACTGGTGATAATGAAACCTCCTTGTCAGAAACTCTTCAGCTGTCCTTTTCACCTAGCCTTGCCCTTCTACATTTAATTTCATTGTTGTTCCCAACTCCCTCCAACCAAGTTTTGTTATATTCGTGTTTTCTCATTAGGTTGGAGAGGGAGGTGGAAACAGTAGAAGCACAGGGGAGAAGACTTGGTGGAAAATTTACCTTTAAATTACCATAATACGAGATGATAAATGAGTTTGTGTAAAAAGATGCCTACTCTAGAAACAGTGACATTTTTGCATTGCATGATTAGTTTATGGAGTGTGTGTATCTGGGGTTCCGGGTACCTCTGAAGTGCAAGGCTGGTATTTTTATAAATGTCAGTTTTACTTCTGGTTTGGGGGATCTGGTACAAATTTACAGAAAAATAAGCTGGACATACACAAGTGAGTCTACTTAATGCTTAACACATCTGCAGAACTAGTCTCTCCAAGCACTGGAGGATTTTGATTATATGTGGATTTAGAGGATTCAAAATTAGGTCCTAATAGCTTCCCTCGGGTGTGATTTAACTGCAGTACAGCCATTTCTGATGTCTTGTCAACTTCTGCCTGATTCTTATATTCTCTACCCAGTCTCATGGTCACAGGCTCCTCATTAGGACTAACCCAGCCTGCATATTTTCCTGGGGAAAAAGTTTATAGAAAAGAAATATTAAGGCTCCATCATCAAGGATCAACCAAAAGGTTTCAAGGCAGGCATGTTCCACAGGACATGAAGAAAGTGTCTCAAGAGCACTAGTAGAATGCAATCCAGACCATCTTAAAACATCTTCAGTTCCTGTGTAAGAGCAACCAATTTTGGCCACACACCTAGGGAAAAAAAAAAAACAAACAGAGATGGCCCCATTCACAAAGATACTTTCATCAACACACAGTGACATCTTTCTTCCTATTGCAGGATGGGAGGCGTGCAATGAATGAGTCTTCATCCCTGAGCAAGTAAGGAGGGGGGGCCTTTGGGAACACAGTGGAGGCAGGGCGCCTGGGAGAACCGCAACAGACAAGTTGCTGCTCAGACAGTTAATCATCTCTGGGACCAACAGCACTATGCCTTCCCCATTTTCTCCCTGTTAAAGTCTATTCACTGAATTCTTTTAAAGGTACACATTTTTCATTGCTGTGAAACTGAAGTTGTTTGGTAGTTCAGATTTCCATTGAGCCTACTTGTAGAAAGACTCCTAAAGGAAACTCCTATGATTCTTTGTTCTTAAACAAACAAACTGTGTTCTTTATCTCCCAGGAAGCTGATAATATGATAGGTGCAGCTTTAAGGACTAATTACAGTAAATAGCAGGGCATAACTCAAAAGAGAAGCTACATCTATTGTGTAGAATTCCCTAAAGAAACATTAGAAATTTTACATGCATTGATTGCTAGTTAACATTAGAAAGACGTTTATGAGTTGACTCCACCAAAGCCACAACTGTTTGTATTAGCAAGCAGGCAACATAAGCTAACTGATAAGAATTCAGTGATATCACACAATTAATACAGTTATGTCTGTTAATTAGTGTTTTCCAACTGTCAAAGAAGGTGCCTTTTAGGAGCCAAACTTATTTTCCTGATTAAAAATTAGAATCCATCTTGTAAAACTGAGATGGACCCTCTCTTGATCTAATTAAAAGAAGAGTTTGCATACTCGAAACTTGAGCCCTTCTGACATAAATTAATATATTCATAAATGAGATAGATGGATATTTTGCAATTAACAGGGGACAACGAGAATAAAGTCTAATTAGTAAACATGCTTTCTTTATTAACTTGCAGGTCAAGCTCTGTTTTATTATAAACCAATAGTGATAGAACAGAGTAATTTTTTTCAAAGAAAATTTATTGGCTCTGAAATTCCGTGGCACTCTATCACAGAAATGCTACTTGTTTCTTCATTTTCAAACACCTGTTAGCTCATAACTAGAAGTATACACAGACTGCTGGTTTTTATGCCCAACTGGAGAATTTCAGCCTGGAGCAGGTTTATGGGTTTCCTGAAAGAGTCCATTTTTTCTCTTATAACCCTAAAGGCATTTTCACACTGCCGGTAGACACCAAAGACCCTCTTAATCCTCTAGTGGTTCTGCTTCCTTCAATCTTGTGCCTCTGCAGTTCTCATTGGATGAATTTCTTGGTTAGATTTTTCAACCCAAAAGAAACAGCCTTGACGAGACTGTGCACCAAGTATAAATGTCTGCTTTCCAAAGCAGGTAGTTGATTAGAAGCATATTATGTTGCTTCATTCATTAATTTAGTCTAAATAGTTCCTGGCATATAATGCCAACCGTTTTACCCTTTACCTCCCACCTGGCCCTATCCTTTCCTTCAAGGCTTTCAATGAAGCTAGGACATCCACAGAAATCAGTACATGGAGGAGCATATGGACTTATTTCCAACCTCTAGAGCGTGTCAGGCAATCCCTGAATGGATGCCAAGCCAAAGCCTCCTGGAGCCTGGGGAAGTTCCAGGTTGAAATAAGTGTTCCAAGCTGAATCTTCTATGATGTCAGGGACAGGCATATACAATCTCTTATGGGTGCTCTGGATCAGAAAAACCCATATCACGTGAGATATGCCAAGCAGTTGCTTGGCACTGTTAATTGAACAAATCTCAATTTTCATTCGCTTCACACCCAAACCCCATCACTCATCGCTGCAAACTCTGTACGAGAATGCTTCATTCTTTCTGCTTTTCTTTTTAATTAATTATTATTTTGGCCACGCTGGCTCTTTGCTGCTTGTCCAAGCTTTCTCCAGTTGCGGCAAGCAGAGGCTAATCTTTGTTGCAGTGCCCAGGCTTCTCATTGCGGTGGCTTCTCTTGTGGTGCACGGGCTGTAGGTACATGGGCTTCAGCAGCTGCAGCACACAGGCCCAGAAGTTGTGGCTTGCAGGCTCTAGAGGGTGGCTCAGTACTTGTGATGCATGGGCCTGGTTGCTCTGCAACTTGTGGGGTCTTCCGGGACCAGGCACGTACGAACCTGTGTCCCCTGCATTGGCAGGCTGATTCTCATCTATTCTGCTACAAGAGAAGTCCCTACTTTTTTTTCCAAAGGCTACTTTTTCTTGGTTCTCTTATTTTCTATCACATACATGATCTCTACCACACAGCATTTTTACTGTTCCCAATTACTTTATGTTTGCTAAGATGAATTCTCCACCAGACTAGTGATGTGATATTTGGCAGCTCTAGGTTCAGTTGTCTACTAACTGAAATCCTGGAAAAATGGCTGGACTCCTGTGTGAGGCTGTTTCTTCATCTATTCAGTGAGAAGGAGGATGATACCTACTGAAATAAAATTATATGTTTAAAAAATTAATAGAGATTAAGTATTTTTTTACTATTAGCTATTGATCAGTTCAGTTCAGTCGCTCAGTCATGTCTGACTCTTTGTGATCCCATGGAGTGCAACAAGTCAGGACTCCCTGTCCATCACCAACTCCCAGTGTTTACTCAGACTCATGTCCATTGTGTTGGTGATGCCATCCAACCATCTCATCCTCTGTCGTCCCCTTCTCCTCCCACCTTCAGTCTGTCTCAGCATCAGGGTCTTTTCCAATGAGTCAGTCCTTCACATCAAGTGGCCAAAGTATTAAAGTTTCAGCTTCAAAATCAGTCCTTCCAATGAATATTCAAGACTGATTTCTTTTAGGATGGACTAGTTGGATCTCTTTGCAGTCCAAGGGACTCTAAAGAGTCTTCTCCAACACAACAACAGTTGGAAAGCATCAATTCTTCAGTGCTCAGCTTTCTTTATAACCCAACTCTCACATCCATACATGACTACTGGAAAAACTATAGCCTTGACTAGATGGACTTTGTTGGCAAAGTAATGTCTCTGCTTTTTAATATACTGTCTAGGTTGTTCATAACTTTTCTTCAAAGGAGCAATCATCTTTTAATTTCAAGGCTGCAGTCACCATCTGCAGTGATTTTGGAGCCTAAAAAAAAAAATCTCTCACTGTTTCCCCATCTATTTCCCATGAAGTGATGGGACCAGATGCCATGACCTTAGTTTTCTGAATGTTGAGTTTTAAGCCAACTATTTCACTCTCCTCTTTCACTTTTATCAAGAGGCTCTTTAGTTCTTCTTCGCTTTTTGCCATAATGATGGTGTCATCTGAATATCTGAGGTTATTGATATTTCTCCCAACAATCTTGATTCCAGCTTGTGGTTCATCCAGCCCAGCATTTCTCATGGTGTACTCTGCATATAAGTTAAATAAGCAAGGTGACAGTATATAGCCTTGGCACACTCCTTTCCATATTTGAACCAGTCTGTTGTTCTACATCCAGGTCTAACTGTTACTTCATGAACTGCATACAGATTTCTCAAGAGGCAGATCAGGTGTTCTGGTATTCCTAGCTATTGATAGTATCATAGAAATTACTTTATATTAACAAATTTTTAGGCAACTTCCCTGGCAGTTCAGTGATTAAGACACCACAATGCCAGAGCAGGGGACATCGGTTCGATCCCTGGTCAGGGAATCAAGAGTCCACATACTGTGAGGTGTGGCTAAACGATTAAAAAAAAAATTCTAGCTTGACAGAACCTCGGCATCAGTGTCTCTTGTCAGTTATTTGTCTGGATCAGGGCAGTGGATCAGGTGCAGTGCAGCTAGAAGTCAAAACAGGAAGGGAAGGGACATATTGGGAAGGTTGTTTCAGCGAGAAAGTTGATTGTCCTCTTGCTTCGGAAACATAGGCACACAGTTTAGTTCATTGCAGAGAACAGCCTTAAGAGCAGACATTTTCATACCACAATTTAATTTCCCTACTAAGCAAAAAAAACCTCTCTGCTGAAGTTGTCTGCTGCCGATCAGAATATTCTTTTGAAAATATTTCAGGACAGGGGTCAGGATAATGTCATACCAAGTTTCCAACCTCTTAACAGACATGAAATATTCATAGATTTCTATTCAGATGTGCTCCTTCGATGGCCTCAGCCCTCCTCTTTACATTCCAAATTCAACATGAAAGTTTATCTTTAGGTAGCCAACCTTTTTTCAGTGATAAAGGTCAATTATGACCTTGCTTTACTGACAGTTATCATGCTATCCAGGATTCTGTAATATATCCAGTAATACTGTGCTGTGAATAAATGCAGCTAAAAAAATCACAAGGGTAAAATTTATATGCAAAATGAGAAAAAGCATCAACTTTTCCCTCCAGTTACCTTTATTTATTTGAACAAATGTCATGAGAAAGAGAGTCTTAGACTTAATCTCCCTCAATCAATGTCAGACACATTACTACTTAATGGGAGTTTATACTGCATAATATTATTTTCTTTGTATGAACCATTTTCTGACACCTTACATTTAGTTAAATGATTTATCCATGTACATTTTACATGAGGATAAATATGAGAAATGGTTTCTGCTTCTCTTGAGTGGGATAAGCAACTCTAAAATACAAAGTTAATTGGCTCAGCCACCAAGGCCCTGATGCCAACAGGCGTTACATGTGTGTACAAAGAAAATCTATCTCAATAGCTATGAGGGATATTATATATATATACTTTTTTACTATTTATTTTTTAAAGGACTTAACCAAGCCCTATCCCCCACAATACATTCTTATTTGTCAGTAAGCACCAGCTTTAGATGTTACATGAACCATCATGTGGGTGCTCACTCTTTGCATATTTGCAGTGCTCTCCAAGTAAAAGTGCCTATGTTGTGAAAGATTGTGCTATGAAATTTATACACTGGAAAGCTGGGTTGAGTTGATGAGTTATGGAATAAAGCTTGGTGTCCAAAAGCAATTTTGCTGCCCGTATACAGCGTATAGTTTTATATACTTGGAGGGAGTTCTTTTGTGATTTCTCTTTTAGGTCACTAACAGAAAACCCATCTCATTTGGGTGGAGATTTGTTAAAAAGAAAATTTCCTGGAAAAATGCACAACCTGGGAATTTTTCAAATTCTGTGATCTGAAGTTTATTACTTATGGAGGATTTTTACACTGGGCTGGATAAAATCCCATCAATCGGTTTGTTATCATTGTTTTCACAGTTTTGTTTTTGGTTTTGCTTTTTTCTTTAATTTAAAAATGAATCAAAGGTATTCATTTGAAGGAAAAGAAGCAACTATTTTCCAATTAAGCTTCTGAGTGCAATAGTGAGAGGATTACACAGTCCAAACAGCATCGAAAAGATGTTCAGTCAATTCCTGTCTCATCTCTTTAGCTACATTTATTCCTTGTGATTTCTTGTAGAGTTTCAGACTATTTTTCCCTTTTTTGGCAGACAATCAACTGGAATGAGACAAAACAAAGTAAGGCCTAACACTGACACAAACTTGACCAAGTGAAAATATATTTGGAAAGGGATATGTAAGTCTTTTTATAAACAAAAAACTTCTTTATTTATAAATTTCTGTCATTTAAAAAATAAGCCTTCAGTGTTGCCTGCGAAACACAACATACATGCCAACTATACTCTGAAGCTTTTCACTCCCCACCCAAGCAGAATTTACTGCTCTTACACCCAGATTCTCA
Source organism: Capra hircus (assembly GCF_001704415.2). NCBI lineage: Eukaryota > Metazoa > Chordata > Mammalia > Artiodactyla > Bovidae > Capra > Capra hircus. The sequence continues at coordinate 38,507,512 of NC_030816.1, read as the reverse complement.
CAACAGCGTTCTTATTCCTCTAGCTGCCACTCTGTCCATTCTGCCTTCATCTAGAATTTATTGTTCAGGTGTCTGGCTTCTACCCTGAACCATCAACACCTTGGTGGCAGATTCTATGTATCAATTCAGTGTTTACCCTCCACTCAGTGATAGAGAAGGCAATGGCACCCCACTCCAGTACTCTTGCCTGGAAAATCCCATGGATGGAGGAGCCTGGTAGGCTGCAGTCCATGGGGTCGCGAAGAGTCGGACACAACTGAGCGACTTCACTTTCACTTTTCGCTTTCCTACATTGGAGAAGGAAATGGCAACCCACTCCAGTGATCTTGCCTGGAGAATCCCAGGAACAGGGGAGCCTGGTAGGCTGCCGTCTCTGGGGTCGCACAGAGTCGGACACGACTGAAGTGACTTAGCAGCAGCTCCTAGAGCAATGCTATCTTCTTCTAGAGACTCTGGCATGGTTTTTCTGTTTCTCTGTCTTATTAGATTTAGGTCATTGAAGGAAGGCCAAAAATATATTTTATCTTACTCATCTTTAGGTTCTCTGGGTTTCACATCACCCCAAGGACTAACTAAATGTTTGCTGAGTGAATGAGTAAACAATTAAATAATTTCTATCAACTTTCCCCAAACCTTTAGGGCTGCCCCAAGGCATTAGTATGCCATATGTCCCTATTCCAAGCCCAGGATGTAAACAAGCAACTGAACAGAAGAGGGGTAGACCAGAAGGCTTTCATCAGACTGTCAGTTGTTCAATTTGTTCAATGAACCATTCATTGCTTTGAGTTCCACGGCATTCACAAAGCTCACAATAGGTTTGACTTAGCCCAGGGTCTTCCCAGGTGGTGCTAGTGGTAAAGAACCTTCCTGCCAATCCAGGAGACATAAGAGATGCAGGTTCAATCCCTGGGTCAGGAGGATACCCTGAAGGAGGGCATGGCAACCCACTCCAGTATTCTTGCCTGGAGAATCCCATGGACAGAGGAGTCTGGCAGGCTACAGTCCATAAGGTCACAAAGAGATGGACATGACTAGAGTGACTTAGCACAGCACAGCATAACACAGGGTCCTTTAATGCAAAAGCAACCCAAACAGACTATTCGAGAATCTTACAAGAATCTCCTTCCTTGGAATACCTCTCTCAGGTCTGGGTTTCCTCACTTTCTGTCTCTGAAATTGTCAGGCAGCCCTCCATACAACCGAGTTCCTTATCTTGAAAGGTAATGTACTTGGGATTAAGCTGCCACTTCTCCATCAAGGGCTTCAGCCTTTGCACATGAACCCTGGCTACTGAGCAGACCTTTGATCTTTACTTGGCACTTCTAAGTTGGGTTGGCCGAGTATACCATATAAAGCAAAGTCCCCTACCTCCTCTGGAGGCTGATGTCCCTCCCCCTCATCCCTTCCAGCTCACTGCGCTCTGTGGCAGTCACAAAGGTTTAAAATTAAAATCAGCTGTGTTGTTCTGCTGTGAGAAACACAAGAGTCATTTTCTAAAAGGATGCAAAAAGACAAGCCGACTGGAACTGTGAGTGTCTGCAAAGCATCCTCCTGGTTCATGGTGCAGCAGCATTTCAGAGGAAACCAAGCCAGCTGTAGAACCTCCCAGCTAGAGAAACCAGGTAGCAGAGAGTTAAAACACTTGCTCATTGGTTTTCCCAGATCCTATTTTAATTTGCTCCCTCTTTTTGGACAGCTCTGTGAAGGCAGTCTGGTTCGCTGCCTCGCCATACTAATGAGACTCATCCATCTGCCTCTGTCATTGCCAGCCTCTCCTTTCTGCTGGAAGTCAGAGATGAACGCTCAGGACAGGTCCTTTCTAGGCTGCAGTACTTAATCATTTCTAAACATGCTAGATGGCCTCAGGCAGTGAAGGCAACAAGCATTTAACCCAGGCTTGGCAGCTCTGGCGTCCCCACACTCTGCCTGTGAGCTCTGATAATGAAAAGTTGCTGCGCTTTTACTCTCCACTTAACCAGATGCTCTTTGCTTCTTGGGGCAAAAGGTTAAATAGATATAAGAACCCATGCTAGTTTTTGAAGGCTTTTATTAGCAGTCCTTATAGTAGTGGGAGAAGAGGATGCTGTTGTTCCTGGTCCATTTGTCCCTTGGGCTTCACATGTAGACTTGTGTCCTTGCTTTTTACCGAAGGTACAATGCCTTGACCCATCCTGCTTTTGTTGTTGCTTTGCAGCACAAGAGGTAACCCAGGCAGGTTGGTACTCTGCCATTTAATTATTTAATGTTCAGTTTTTATGGAAAGAATGGACAAGAGGACAGTTATCAACATTGCTTAACTGTGGCAACACCTTTATTAACAATGTAGATAAAGCACTTTTTTTTCCAGAGTGGCTAGAGCCTCTGATTTATTTTTCCACTCCATCTACTGCTCCATATGTCTGTGGAATCTGCCTTTTTCCCAGAGCTCATGTTAGTATAAAGCAATTGTCTGGGATGTGTAAGAATTAAGTATCCCATCATTCAGGCTAGACATGCAATTAGAAGAGTTGCACTAATTTCCACTGCTGAGACCCTGTCACTTTAATTTATCCTTACTTTCCTGCATTTAGGCCTTTTCTGGTTGGAGGCCAAGGATTTTATACAGTTTCAGTCAATGGTGCTTTGGTGTAGGAACTAGACTATGCATAAAGTTTGGGGGAATAAAAGAACTGGGGGTTTACCTGGAACTGGCGGGAAGAAACAAAATCTTATAGAAAGAAACATATATTCACTATGATTCTACCTTCCTAGCAAGACAGTAGAAAGGAGAAGGAATTTTTAAATCCAGAAAATCTCACTGAATTATAATATCAATATACAAGCATTTCTTCATGATTATTTTTCCTCTGATGTTATTTATAAAATGTTATTTTTTGCTTTTACTATCAATGTGTGAAAAGATTACTACTTATCAGGTAGTTTAAGCTATCATTTTGAAAGAAGTGCTGAAATTTAATTATTGACTTTTTTCAGTCTATACAGCTATCACCAGACTGTTCAATTCCATCTATATATATATATATATACCTCCATAGTTTTACAGCCACCATCAAAATCTCTTTACATAAGTTTCAGACAAGCATAACTCAAAAATGCTTGGAATGTTCCCATGAATAAGTACAAAATATCTCTTCCTAAACATTTCCCCATAGAGATATGATAAATCAAATGTGGGCCAATTATCAGACTTTCTTGTGCTTTTCATGCTTTAAAGCAGTCCCTGGATTGTGCAAAAACTCCCAGAGACCAAGCTAATTTCACCCTCAGCAAAGAGTAGCTGCATTCAAACTTGAAAAATCCGGTGTCCAAAGAGGGCTCAACTTCTCATGATTTTGAGATAAAGACATGAAAAAGTTCAATTAGAAAGGAATTTTGCATTGAAAAAACTTTTGCAGATGGTTATTTCCCCAAACTAGGTTTTAAACAATTCAAGTATGTATGCGTCCTGATTCTTGGCCATGGAGACTCTGACAAGGTGAAAACCTACACTTCAGGCCTGTCTCTTGTTCACAGGACTGACTCCAGGCTCTTCAGTGTAACTTCCAGCTCGGAAAATGTAGCTCTGCCTCCCTCAGCCTCTGGGCTCACTTTTTCTCTTCAATAAAGTGAGTAATGAAAGCCTCCACAGTAGATTTTTATCAAAATAAATCCTGACTAATTATTTGTGTCTTTCATAGAAGAGGTCTGACCACTTTATAAGCCACTTTACCCAGATGCTCAGCTGTGTCTGACTCTTTATGACCCCATGGACTGTAGCCCACTAGGCTCCTCTATCCATGGGATTCTCCTGGCAAGAATACTAGAGTGGGGTGCCATTTCCTCCTCCAGGGGATCTTCCTGACCCAGGGATCAAACACACATCTTTTACATCTCCTGTATTGGCAGGCAGATTCTTTACTACTAGCACCACCTGGGAAGTCTGTAAAAGCCACCTATTCATGCTAACAAATTAGGCTTCCAAACTTTTAAAAGCAGAGAAAACATTAAAAAAAAAAAAAGTTTAAGCTCCAATTAGTAACTTAGTAAGACTTCAGTACCCTGACCAGGAGCATGCTTATTGAATAGAAAATCTCTATTTGAACTTCACCTTTGACTCTTAAATTTCAGTCTCTCCCAAGGGGCCAAGAGTTCATTGACGTATTTAAGACAGAAGTAACCAGAAAAACCTAAAAATTTATCTGAAGAACATAATATAAAGATCATATCAAGCTTTTTAGAGAATCTATAAAAAATTTTTGTAATATTTCATAGGTTTTTGCCACTCAGTCACATGTGAAAGGTGACTAATATTTTAAATCAAGTTTTACATATTGTATCAATTCAAGAATATACAATATGTCTGTATCATAAACATCACAAATGTGTTACTTATAAGCATTTATTCCTTCAAGAAAACAGAAAATGCATATCCAGAAACATATTTATGGAAGTTGTATCAATTCACAATCATTATGGAATATCTGTAATTATGTGATCATACTGTAAGAACTGGAGAAGGAAATGGCAACCCACCCCAGTGCTCTTGCCTGGAAAATCCCACGGATGGAGGAGCCTGGTAGGCTATAGTCATGGGGTCGGAGAGAGTCGGACAGGACTGAGTGAATTCACTTTCACTTTCGCTTTTCACTATAAGAATGGGCGATAATGGATTAAGATCTGTTAACTGATAAACAGAAAATCTTCACCTAGGCCTCAGAAATATTTATGGACAGATGTTTCCTCAACAGAAAGATAAATCCTAGTTAAAAATAGATAACTTACTTATAGTCTCTGGAAGGGAAGCCTACAGTTTTGGTAGGGAATAACCATTATCAAAAAAGAAATAAGCAATCAGAAATCCAGATGTTGTTATTTTTAGCAATACTTTATGTAAATTATTTCTGAAGTAAAACACACTGGAAACATAGAACATGAGTGACACAAAAAAGGAACTGCTTTTAAAAAGAATGTTATTGAAAGCTTTCCTGTAAGACTTTGTGGCTCTTAAAAATCAATGGGCTAATTAAAAATGGGAAATGTGACAGCAAAAAGAAATAAAAAGACTGAATATGGAAAATATTAGATATCCCTGAATAATTTTAGAACCAATAAAGAGACTGAAAAATGAAAAAGAGAAGGAAAAATTACCTCAACGTCTTTTCTTGAATAGCAACAAGAAGTATTATTTTGAAAGATCACATAAGGCTGAATTATCTTCTCTTGATTGTGATGAGTACTGTTTGCCTTACCTCAGACCTAATTCTTGGGATTATTGGAGAAACAAAATTCGTGTACCTGAACAGGCTAATACCATTTTCAGTTCCTCGTCCACAAGGCTGTGTTACAGGGGCCTTTGTTTTACAACAAAGTCTTTATGGCACTTCTAGTAATTAAACTGAAAGGGGTCTGGGTCTCACCTAATTCAGTACTGGCAATTTGAAGAGCGTATGCAGGTAACATATTTGCTCCATTATAACTATGGTCATCAACACAATGTATACAGTCTTTTCCCACTCTGTAGTTGAGCATTTTATAGCATTAAAATTCACCTGGTCATGTATCAAAGGACTAGTAGGAATGGTGAGAAGTCCTCTAGGCTGACAGTCAGCCAGTCAGTAAACAAACGTTTATTGGGAGCCATAGGGTACACAGCTTGCTACTAAACGGGAGTCTATCTCCCTGCCCTGAGGTCTGCACATGCACGGCAGACACATAAGGTTCAGTTGGCACCATCTTTTGCTTTTACTTATTGAATAGCTTGTTAGTGTCTAATGGACTAAACAAACACTTTAGCAGCACATAACACAACCCCGTATGCATATATATATATGTATCTATCTATATGTGCTTATGTATAGATGGATATATAAAACTTGGCATGTCTTTCAGGAGATATGCCAAGATATATTCACAGCTTTATATACACATGTAATTCATGTATTTCTGTGCATATGGCAGTCAGGAGAATATATCTAATCCGTAGCACATGTTTTATTCCAGATGTTTTTCCACCATATTTTCTCACTATCACTAATTTTTAAAAATCACCATAGCTATTCCATTTGGACAAGTTGGATTGGTCTTTAACCCCAAATCTCATTGCAAGAAAGAATGCAAAACATTTTCTGTTCCATTTGTTGTTGTTCAGTCACTCAGTCATGTCCGACTGTTCTCTAGTATGAGACAAACATGTTGGCATAACAGTCGCTCATGAGATGCTGTAGATAGAAAGTTCATCCTAACTCAAAGCACGCTATAAACCAGTCAGAGGGGCTTTACTGTTGATGATTTGCACTTCTATCTTCTAGATTTACTTTCCAAAGTTCACTTAGCTGTTCAAGGTTATACCTTCTCTTGTCTTTCATATAGAGTCTCCTTGTCTGTCTAACTTAGGAGCAAACAGACTGAAGTTTGGTCTTTCTCGTAGTTCTCCACTGCATTCTTCAACTCAGTCTTAGAACCATCAACCATCACGCATACCCAATGATGGTCCACATGTCTCTTTTTAACCAACAGCTGTATGGTCCCCAAATTCTGCTATGTCTTCTACAAGTGTCTCCAAACGTCACAGTGCCTACTGAACCCTTACTTCTAAATGAGAGTTGCTCCTTCACTGGGTATCTATCCCTCTGTTCCTATTCTTTCTTTTATCCAATAACAGTTTCAAATGACTATAAAAATTAACTAGCTCCTGGTTTAAAATCTCCCTCTAGCTCCTTGATCCTCCTTTGAAGCCATCTGATTTGTTCAGTTTCATTTCTGAGCTCTCATTCCAGTTAGACGGCTGTCCTTGCTCTCTAGCCTCATAAACACATATTTGTTCTCTGCGCTTTCACACTCCACCATCCACAGAGGCCATTGCTTCTCCCATTCTAATTCTCAATGCAGACAATCTCACCTGTCCAGGTAGCCAGAATAAAGGTTTTTCATTTGCCTTAAGTCTTCGTTTAACAATTATATTTTCTACTTGTCTTCAAATGGTTCTTTTAAAGTACAAAGCAGAAATAAAAATTGAGAGCTAATCTTGGGAAGTTAGCATTGTGGAGGGATTGTATCACATTGCACTTGCTCCTATCAACACCTTGAAGGTGGAGACTGCTGTAAGGTTCTTGTTTATTGCCTGGGTTGAAACACAATAACTCAGCAATTAAGCTACCCTGATGATAATTAACTGAGTGCTGTGGTGAGAGAAATTTGCTCTTTGAAGAACACTGTAGAATGATGATCCCTATGAAGAAAGCAGATTTTTCTGACTCATTTTAGATAAATGTTGCTATTCTGATGGAATTCATAGTAACTTAGCAAGAATGGAGCTGAAAACGGTTGTTAAAGGGTACTAAATGAGAAACAATTAGTTAGCTAATATATATGACAAGAAGCAGTCCAGGCTAGTCAGGGCAAACGGAGTTCAAATTCTGCCTGCAATATTTACTACTTCTGTAATCTTGGCTGGACAAGAATCTTCATCTTTGTTTCCCTAATCTCCAGTTCTTTATATTAAGAAGGGACAAACAACTGAATACTACATGTTAATGTTCTTAAGACATCCATCAGAGTATCTGATCAGTCTCTCAGTCATATCCAACTCTTTGTGACCCCATGGACTGTAGCCCACCAGGCTCCTCTTTCCATGAGATTTCCCAGACTAGAATCCTGGAGCAGGCTGCCATTTCCTTCTCCAGAGGATCCCTCTGGCCCAGGAATTGAACTGGCATCTCCTGCATCTCCTTGCATTGGCATGGAGATTCTTTACCACTGAGCCACCTGGTTTAGAGAAGGCACCAAATAAGAGACAACTCTTAAAGGAAAGCCATAATGTTTGCAAACTTAAGGTAAATGACTTTTTTATTTCTCTGAGAATTTATGAATGACAGAAGTGGGAGTGAATGCTTTCAAAAGTTGAAGAAGTAGGAAAAAACTTCTTTGAAACTGTAGCAGCAGCATCAATGGGCACAGGTTCTGAAGGGAAAGAGCATTGTCTGCCTCATGGAGAAAAGCAAAGCAAAGGCTTTGGAGAAGAAGTATGAGCCTCTGAGGCTGACTGACAGTGTTGCACTGAAAATTAAGACCTTCTTTTAATTAATTTTAGCCATCTAGGTGCTTATGATTGTATGAGACTGAGACCAAGACAAGTCAGTGCCAAAGCTGAGAAAAAAGCAATTGGGCCTCTAACCTCTAGCTCAACTCCAATGCAGGGCTGTCAAAGTCTGAGGAACATGTTGGCTTTAAGTTAAGATGAGATTGATTTGAATTCAAAAGAAAAACTCTATCAAGGATTGCATATAAGAGGAGAGTAAAGATTCATCAATAATGAAAAAGATCATTATTAGGGAGAAAGATTTCAAACTTACCTAAGAATTTACTTTAAAAGCTGATTTTGAAATTTTATTATTCAATGTAGTGACTGATTAATGCTCTTAAAAATCTCACATTTTAAAATATGTGTATTTGCAATGGAGTATTACTCAGCCATTAAAAAGAATTCATTTGAATCAGTTCTGATGAGATGGATGAAACTGGAGCCGATTATACAGAGTGAAGTAAGCCAGAAAGAAAAACACCAATACAGTATACTAACACATATATATGGAATTTAGAAAGATGGCAATGACGACCCTGTATGCAAGACAGCAAAAAAGACACAGATGTGTATAACGGACTTTTGGACTCAGAGGGAGAGGGTGGGATGATTTGGGAGAATGGCATTCTAACATGTATACTATCAGGTAAGAATCGAATCGCCAGTCTATGTCTGATGCAGGATACAGCATGCTTGGGGCTGGTGCATGGGGATGACCCAGAGAGATGTTATGGGGAGGGAAGTGGGAGGGGGGTTCATGTTTGGGAACGCATGTAAGAATTAAAGATTTTAAAATTAAAAAATAAACAAATAAATAAAATATGTGTATTTGGATGCCAAAGAATGGCTAACCATGTTTTCATGCAATGGTCTTTAGAAAGCTACAAAAATGCTGTATAAACATTCAATATTTAGGGAGAAAATGCATTAACATATCTAACTCACTGTCTTTCTTTTTTTGTGAGAAAGCTGAATTTGAAAATTAAAAAGGTTTTTAAAAAAGCAATTGTAATAGTCCCAGCTGATACCTTATAAGAAAAAAAAGGGATGTCCCTTAAATTGCCTTGTATATAAATTTCATCCATTGGACATAAATAACATATTGAAGCTTCCTCTTTTTGGTCTTATATTTCTGTTTTATTTATTTGCTATTCAGTCAGATCTCTCAAGTTTAACCATTTCACTTCTGCCTCCATTAAGATTCCATTACCTGTTTTAATATCTATAAACTTAGATGTGCTTTGGCATAGTTTGACATAGGTTTTGTACTTCAGTCTTGTTAGCACCAAACTCTTGCCCTATGGATTTGCTTACTTTGTATTATAGAAAGTTTCAAACAAATACAGAAACAGATACAATGATAAAATGAACATCCATGTACCCATTACCCAGCTTGGGATTTGGTCTCCCCAGATAGACACAGACTTTAAAATAAGAGGGGATATGTAGCTGATCCACTTTGTGTACAGTGGAAGCTAACACAACATTGTAAAGCAACTGTACTCCAATAAAATTAATTTTTAAAAATAAATACAATTCAAAATAAAGTTGAATTCCAACCTAAAAATAATAATAATAAGGCCCAGCAAAACTGCTTCAAATTCTGACCTTACCATTTACTGTTTACACAATGATCTTGGAAGTGGTGTGCTTATGAATATGTAATAACAGGTTTTAGGGCTGTAAGGGATCCTGATTTGGAGATTTGCCCATTACCCTGGTGTAAATGCACCCATCATGGTCAATTTCAAGTTACCACCATGAAGTCACTGAATATATACATATATCCCCTCTCTTTTTTAGAGTCTGTATCTCCCAATCTAATACTAGCCAGCTCCAGCCACAGCTGGATCTTGGGTAAACTATAAAAACTCTCTCCAGATAATAATCCCCAAATTCATTAATTTTAAAATAGAAAAAAAGTAGTAATACTTGCTTTGCTATATTACTGAGAATATTAAATGAAATACAGCATACAAAGCTGCTACCACAGTGCCTGGAAGTTATAATGCTTTTCATGCATTCAAACCATGTTAGTTAAGCAGTACACACACACACATACACACAAAGGCTAAATGCCCCCAAAGACTGGTTTTTTAAAAATAATTCTTTTAAAATAACTTTTGACTATCCCTATGCAATTATATTAAGTAGGACTCCTGAATGGTTATCTACAATATTTCCAAATGTTAAGATAAGAAAGTAACACACCACCATGGAATCACTTAGAGAGGGAATATGACTGTATTCAACATATTGACAGTAAAAACGAATTCACACACAGTTTGTGGTTCAGGTTGAATTAAATCTCAGGGCAAAGCCACATTTCACTGATTTCTATGTCCTCAGCAGCGTTGCCTTTGATGCACTATGATGATTTTGTTCCTTCTTTTTTCTTTGCCCTCAGCCGCAGCCTGAGCATGGCAGCACCGGTGCTATAACAGATACGATACAACAATTTGTTCCATTTTGAAACCTATGATTCTGTATATAATTGTTATGATACAAAAGTACAATTTCAATGTATCTGAGTAGCTGTTTAAGGATTAAAAATGGACTATGTTGTAAACCCTTGAGGGTGTAAAACTTGCATCTGTTAATCATGTTTTTAAAACACTTTCTCTAAAGGTGACGATTTTAAGCCCTTAATGTTCATTGGAAGCATCACTCACGTGAATTATTCTCACCTAGCTCTGAGTCTCGGTCTTAAAGACCTCCCTTGTCTTCATTCTGCTCCATACCTCACATATAATTCTTCTTCTCAAAACTCAGAGATGATCTTAGAAATGACCCAAACATGGCTTGAACCCCATTCTGAACCCAGATCTCCTGCCTGGCAGACAGAGGGGAAATATCATCCATCAACCCTGATACGCCATCTGCTTTTATTAGCTATACTGCAGAGGAGAGTCTAAAACCACCACAGTTTTCTTTTTATTTACTGATGGCACACTGTCAGTTGCTTAATCAATATATATAGGCCAGAAAGAAGGATGCCAAAACCTTATGCAGGAGACTCAAGGTTTAGAAGAAAATCACACTTTGTGAATTAAGAGGAAAACTCATCAAATGAAGGTTAATCCTGACATGTAGCTGACTATCCAGATGTAGGAGAGAAAGTCTTAAAATGCAACTCTCTTATGTGTTTCCCCTAGAGACTCTTCAGGCAATAAAATAATACCGCATGAAAAGGGATTTCCTTTGGTCCCCTCAAGGAAAAAAAAAATCCTTTCTGAAAATAGCTTCTTCTAACCATGGATAGTGTTCTTTATGAAGACTTAACCTACATAACAACATTTTCCATAAAGAAGAAGTTCACTGGATAAAGAAAAAAGCTCAAGAACAGCAGTGCAAGAAACCCAAACCTCAAGTGATATTAGCAAGGTGCTTTCTCTGAAAAGTACAGTCTTGGTGCCAGTTTTTGTTGCCTCCACCTTTCTCATGTCCAACCCCAGAAGGACACATAGGACTTTTCTAGGATGCCTCTAATTACGGTCTGAAGAAACAATCTGTGCTCCTTGCTTTTGTTATTTCAGTTCTTTTTCTGTTGTCAAGGGAGAAAAGGCATCCATCACTTTTATTACCACACAAAGCCAGCCAGGGTTCTCTGAAGCCATACAACCATCATTTACCATTTTTAAAGTCAGATCTGAAAATCAGGCACCCCAATATCAACATTTGAACATTGTGTTTCCAGACTTGACATAAATCTTCCACAGCCATGCTCAGCAGTGAGCTAAGTCTTGGACTGCCTTTCTGGCAAGGAGAGAGCATCTCCGGGACACTTCAACCCTACCCGAATTTGCTTTATGCAGAGACAGATCCTCATTTGAAAGCACCTTGTGAGCCAGAGGGTGTGTGCCTTGGCCCTTGCTGAAATGTGTATTTCCGTATAGAGAGACAAAGGAGCTGGTTTTTACTCCCAAGCCCTTTGCTACTTAAATAAAGTTATTGGCTGCCTAATGAATGTTAGCTGCAGTACTCCCTGTGGTCAGCGGGGCTCTTGTTTAATGAATTGCTTAATGTGCTTGATTACTGTTACAATGTTGAATGAGGAAAAGGCAAGAGAGATTTGAAAGATTCACTGGAGGATATGATGAAAATGAATTGGATCAATACGAACTTTTTGCTCATCTCTGAACGGCACGTTAGGGGCTGTATTGTTAGAGTTGGGGGCTAATGCAATTTTGTGGCTTGTTGTCTTTTTATAATTCACAAATATAAATCTCCTTCGACAGTGAGTTTTAGGGCTGGCCTTCCCGGAGTTATAAATGATCCCCAGACTCCAGCCCCGGTTACTTACACGGACAGATAAATTAATTAGGAAAACTTTTATGCCAATTACTTTATGCCCTTGGCTTTCATATGTTTCTGAAGAGCAGCAGCTAATTAAAGATATGATTCATAATTACTGGTCGATCGAGTAGTTGAGTAATGGAATCAGGAACTGTTCCAAAGAAAATTATCCATCACATCATTACTAATTGTTACATAATACATAAGGACGTAGAATTCAAATAAAAAATTACTCATTTTGAAAGGTTCATTCAACTTTTTTTAATTTAACAATTATAAACATGAAATGAGTTCTTGCGATCCTGAATAATGTAGTAACCTGGGTGGGGGTTGCTTTTTTAAGTAAATACTTCTACTAAATGAATGGAAAACCAAGAGTATATGTAACTTCAAGGTTTACTAATCAATGATTCTTTCCCTTTCCTACGAAAAGTTCAAACTAAAGATAATAGTCAAAATGCATTGTCCTTTCTTTCAGCCCATCCTTAGCATCTGTTGAAACCCAGTGGGTCCAGGTGGGAAGAGCTCTGAAGGACCACCCATTGGCAGATATTGAACCAGAAAAGTTACCTGGCTCAGAAAATCTCAGACTATTAATACTTGGAGAATGCCAAAATCTCCCCAAAGGAGATAGTTTTCAGCAGTCGTGTATATCCCAGATCTGTCCTGCTGCTGCTGTTGCTAAGTCACTTCAGTTGTGTCCGACTCTGTGTGACCCCATAGACGGCAGCCCACCAGGCTCCCCCATCCCTGGGATTCTCCAGGCAAGAACACTGGAGTGGGTTGCCATTTCCTTCTCCAATGCATGAAAATGAAAAGTGAAAGTGAAGTTGCTTAGTCTTGTCCAATCCTCAGCGACCCCATGGACTGCAGCCTTCCAGGCTCCTCTGTCCATGGGATTTTCCAGGCAGGAGTACTGGAGTAGGGTGCCATTGCCTTCTCTGAGATCTGTCCTAGCTTAGAGAAATTATGGGTCTTTGTTTGCAGGGAACACAGAACCAGAAAGGTGGGGATAATCTCACAGAACTTTGTCGAAAGGAGTGAGGGGAGATTTTCAGGGGTGGACTATGGCTTAGATGGTGGAATGCAGGCCTCACATCTGTGAGCGCTCACCAGCAAGCAGCTCCCGAGGGTACAAATTCACCTTCCACACACTGAGTGGCTGCCTCCTCAAATCCCTCTCTCCTCCAACCTCTCCGGATTTCCCAGCCTCCCTCCCTCTTCCATTCTAATCCCTGACTCCAGCACCACTGACAGTCACCAGTGGCATGTTTAGTGACTGAGCGGAACTGGACAAGAGCAGGTTAGGGAATTAATACATCGAGGCTTCTCTCACCTAGTGCTCAGTCAGTTGAAGAATCCCTTGTCTGAGTCCCATCTTCTCACCTGAAGCCTCTCCTAGATCTTCTGATTAAACACCTAAGGGACAAGGAAAGATGGTCTGTGTTCTCATCCAGTCGGGGAAACTTTCCTGCCAGGTCTTGCACCATGAGTTGTTGACTTAAAAATAATGCACAATGTGAGAGGTGCAAGCTAAGTTTTACTGGGGGCAAAATGAGGACTGCAGCCCAGGAGACAGTACCTCAGGTAGTTCTGGGAAACTTCCAAAAATGTTGGGGCGGGTGGGGAAGTTTAATATATATGTGATTTTGGTGAAAGGGGAGTTCATGCAATCAAGTGCTTATCTTTTTAAAAATTTATTTATTTTTGACTGGAGGATAATTGTGTTACAATATTGTGTTGGTTTCTGCCTTATGTCAACATGAATCAGTCATAGGCATGTGTGTGTGTGCACATGAAGTCACTTCTGTCATGTCCAACTCTTTGTGGCCCTATGGATCGTAGCCCATCAGGCTCCTCTGTCCATGGGATTCTCCAGACAAGAATACTGGAGTGGGTTGCCATGCCCTCCTCCAGGGGATCTTTCTGACCCAGATGCTGAACTGCGTCTCTTAAGTCTCCAACATTGGCAGGTGGATTCTCTACAGCTAGCACCAGCTGGGAAGCCCCAGCCATAGGGATACGTATGCAGTTACCTTTGTAAGTATTCTGCTAGTCACCAGGAGCTGTTGTTACCATGAAGGGATTAAGTGCTTTTCTAGATACTGAGGAGATGCAAGAATTGGGCTCATAATATCAGCTCCTGAAAATATCTAACTGTCTGAAGCACACCTGTTCTGCCAGTTTTCCAGAGCGCAGAGTGCCTCACTCCTGATCTCCACCCTAAACTCCTTTCAGGGATTGTTGAAGCTCAGCAGCTGCAGCAGCACATGATTTAATCCTTGTAGAGGTAGATCGCAAGTGCTCATGGCAAGTGACAGTTTGTACTTGCAGAGGGACCCGGAGAGAAAGGTAAGAGGTAAAGTCATCAGCCCCAAGTCCCTCCCAGTCTCCCACAGCAGCAGTGTGAAAGGTACATGGATAAGGGACCTTCAGGATTCAGAAGAACAGGAGGCAGACAGAGTTCTTGGCTGCAAAGGACATCAGATATGACGAGTGCACAGATGAGACAGAATTAAATAAGTTGGAAGAGCCTTCTCTATATTAATAAAAGATTCTTTAAAAAAAGGATAATTTTCATTTTTATTTGAATGGTGGACTAACATGCACCATAGTGTGGAGGCAGGTCGTGAACTACGTGCACGGAGAGTCATAGATGTCTTACACCGGGGGCAGCCTGCGGAAGGGGAAGCAGATAAATGCAGATTGAAAGGCGTGAGCAGAAGGCAAGCATTCATAGCCCAAGTGAGGTTTGTTTGCAGGAGTCCCCTCCAACCAGCCCAAAGCTAGTGGTGAGTTGATCCAGGTGAAAGGCAAGGAAGGTGACCTTGGCCTGGGCTCACAGAGAGGGAAGGGGATACAGACAGGAATGTGAGTAAATACTCACTGTGGGAAGACTGGTGTGTATTCTCTTTCTGTGGAGAGGCAAGTGCAAATAGCATTCAATCTTTAATTAGAAGAATAGTTCATGTTTTTCTTCAGGGAGGGTCCCATTTGTATGACAAGTAGGTAAGGGTTCTTCAGTAGCTGGAGGCACAAACCTCAGGGCCATTTAACTAAAATCTCCTCCAGGGAGCAGGGGGCAAGACTACCGAGAAAGCAATTACTGAATCCCGAGGGCTGCTGCTTTCCTCTTGAAGAGAGGCAGCCCTCTGTTTTGAGACGGGAGATTTGACCAAGCAGCTTCAGTGTGTCTTTGTGCCTTTGTGTCAATTTCAAAGCATCACGCCTTGGCAAGAGCAGCCAGAATCAAGTGCAAAAGAAAAAAGAAAAAAAGATTTCAGACACACCACCTGCTGAGCTTTCCCAATTTAACAAACTTATGTGAGGTCTGGAGAGAGCAAATGAGTGCTTTTTGGATATTATATCAGGCCTTTATCCACTTGGCAGCAGTTTCCAAAAGCTGTTCTAGCCCTAATATTACCCGAAAAGAACCTGAGGGGCACCTGCATGGCCCACTAAGGCAAAGGTAATCAAATCCATCCAGGTACTGGTACAGTTTTTGAGAAACGGGTCTATGAAATTGGTGTCTTCTGCTCCTGTACAATGCCTCACAGGCTGTTGGTTTGGAAAACACAGTTTCACGAACATTAATAACAGTTTCCTTAAGTTTTAACGCGGGATCCAAAACACAAGGGTGCCCACCTCCACACCATCAAGCCATTTTAACTAAAGATAAAGTGAGTCTAACTAAAATCAGTTGCAGTCCTCTTAAATTGGAGTCCTACGAGCTGGAAGGAAGGAACCTCGAAAAGTCCCTTGACCTGGCACGTTCCCCTCTTCCCTCCATCTTCCTACCTGATGAAAGCGTGGACAATTAAGATAGATGGAAATGGAGCCCACAGATAGACATCGTTAGTATTCCCTCTCCTCTCCTCTATGTAAATGAGGAAAGTTGTTCCCAGATTGTGCTCTCTGAAGGAACAGATCCCCAGCTCACCAGTGATGTGCACTAAATAGTGCACTTGTGCGTGGCTCAACGCTGAGTAGGAAGGGGCAATCTGTTGCCAGAATTCATGCCCAGGGCTCTCTTGGTTCCCACCTCCCAAGACCTCCAATCTCCCTCCCAGCTCAGATCAAACCCACATGGGGAGCTGGTGCTCAACAGAAGCAGGGAAGAGAAACAGGTTATAGTCTGGGTAGAAAGAGGAGGAAATCCAGAGTGTTAAGACAAGTTCCTGTGCCCTAGGCACAGTGAGGCCAAACAAACGGAAACCTCGAAGTTTGGAGCAGAGAAAGGTTTATTTTAAGGCCATGAGAGGAGACCTGAAAAAGCTTGAGTTCCCTGAAGTGTTTTGGGAAAATACTTTGTTTGAAAAGCCAGGCTGGGGAGGCAGGACAGGCGGAGGGCGGGGCAGAGGCGGGGTGGCCACAGGGTTTGTGATACCGCTTGTGCACAACTCTCAGACTGGCTGATGGTAGGTAGTATGATGGTGTCACAGGGGTTAACATTATCAGTCCTTAGGCTCCAGGAGGCCTGGGGCTGTGTGCCCAGGGTCCTCAAGTAGTCAACAC